>NC_080794.1:62655447-63278614 GCF_028018385.1 Neofelis nebulosa
CCTTTCCTTCCCCCATGGTCTTCTGTTAAGTTTCTCAAGTTCCACATATGAGTGAAAACATATGATAGCTGTGTTTCTCTGACTCACTTATTTCACTTAGCATAATACCCTCCAGTTCCATCCATGTTGTTGCAAATGGCAGGATTCCACTCTTTCTCACTGCCAAGTAGTACTCCACTGTATATATAAACCACATCTTTACCCATTCATCAGTTGATGGACATTTGGGCTCTTTCCATAATTTGGCTATTGTTAAAGCACTGCTATAAACATTGGGGTACATGTGCCTCTATGAATCAGTAATCTTTATAAACTATTTCCTTAAACACAATATAGCTAACACATAGGGATATCCCTTTATTATAGTACTCCCTCACAATAGGATTTTGCAATTTGCAAAGTACTTCTATGTACATTATTTCACTTAATCTAAAAACAACCCTATGAGCTAGTTAGACAGAAATCATTATTCCCATTTTACAGATTTAAACAAAATGGGTTCACAGGAATTAAGGGGCATGTCCTAAATCAAAACATGAATAAGTAGAGGAACTAGAAATTAGTGCCAGGTCTTCTGTCTTCCAAAAATGCAGATAGGAAAAGTCACTGTCTCCTTATGGAGTTGTCAAGATTCTGAAGTAGGGGTGGGAGACTTCTACAGCTATAACTTATTGTTGGTGACTTTATTCCTCCCACTGAGCCTGTCTTTCTTTCCCATCTTTTCCATTTTCAAATCTTATCCAATCTTTTTTTTTTTTAACGTTTATTTATTTTGAGAGAAAAAGCACACAGGCATGCCAGGGAGGGGTCAAGGGAGAGGGAGAGAGAATCCCAAGCAGGCTCTGCACTGTCAGCACAGAGCCAGATGTGGGGCTCTATCTCATGAACCATGAGATCATGACCTGAGCCAATATCAAAAGTCGGACACTTAACCGAGTGAGACACCCAGGCACCCCGAATCTGATTCAATCTTATCCCTTCATCATTAAATACTGATGCAAGATACAAGTGAGTGAAAAATACGCACTTCATATTTTTAAAGAGCTTTTATACTTAGCAAATATGCTGGATTTCAATTCCAGTGCTTTTTATCTTTCCTTTCACAGAGCTTGAATCTCTTATGATTTCCTTAACACAACATAACAAAATATATACTAGATGAGTGCTTCTTACATGCCCCTTTTATTCTTAATTCCACCTTATTGCCTGAATCATTAAAGAATGCAAAACATACCTCTCACACTGCTATTGAAGTTCGTAGAAAACCTTAGGTTTTAAAAAGTTTAAAATAGCCAACAACTCCACTTACCACATTTAGAAACCTATTCTGAAATCTCTGTTAAAAAAATCTTAGAATCCACTTCAATTATGATTATCACTTTACTGATACAGATTTTTAAAGGGTTTAGGGGCAATTTACATACAGGTTAATGACATCTTATCAATAATATTTCACAAACCATTTTTTAAAACCTGCATCAGCTGACTAAGGTGCTAGGGTTCTCATGAACTGCTGCTTTAAGAACAATTCTGATTTTAATGTAAGAGAAAACAGTGTGAATTTAAAAATTAAAAAATTAAAAAATAGGAGCGCTTGGGTAGCTCAGTTGGTTGAGTGTCTGAATTCAGCTCAGGTCATGATCTCACAGCTTGTGAGTTCAGGCCCCATGTTGGGCTCTGTGCTGACAGCTCAGAGCCTGGAGCCTGCTTCCAATCCTGTGTCTCAGTCTCTCTCTGCCCCTCCCCCACTTGTGGTCGCTCTCTCTTTCTCTCTCTCAAAAGTAAATAAACATGTTTTAAAATCAAAATTAAAATATTAATTTTATATTATTTATAATACTTATAATATATTGTAATTATATTCATTATATTATATATTATTACAAAATATATTGTACATTATATTATAATTATTATAAAAATATTATGTATAATATTCATATACTGTAATATATATGTTATTATATATTATAGTTATTATAAAATAAATATTTATAATATTAATTATTATTATATTGTTTAAACCCCTATTATTTTTTCCAAGTTTTAATTATATCATACTTACAATAGCTGCCACTTACTTGAGGGCTTACAATAAACTGGGCACTGTGCTAAGCTCTAAACATACATATTACTCAATCCTCACAACAATCCTATGAAATAGATACTATTATCATACCCACTTTATAGCTGAGGCTTAAAGAAGTTATTTTCCAAAGTCCTACTATTGACGTTAAAGTCCGAATTCTAGTCTTGCTGGCCTGACTCCTAAATTTAAGAAATTACTACTCTCCACTAATTTTTTGAACATGCTTCATATACTTTCCTCTGACATTAATCTAATAGTCTAGGCATCTTTTGTGTTTTTTTTTAATTTTTTTAACGTTTACTTATTGTTCAGAGAGAGACAGAGTACAAGAGGGGGGAGGGGCAAAGAGAGAGGGAGACACAGAACCTGAAGCAGGCTCCAGGCTCTGAGCTGTCAGCACAGAGCCCGACGCAGGGCTGGAACTCACAAACTGCGAGATCATGACCTGGGCGGAAGTCGGACGCTCAACTAACTGAGCCACCCAGCAGCCCCTAGGCATCTTTTGAAACACACTTTTGAATTTTCCCTTAAACAGATCCATTAGTTCTGAAAGGCTAACTATACCATTATAAATTAATCAGTATCTACTATGACGATGTAATTTTTTTTTAACTTCTGTCATTGGTTTTCCAGCCTTTTATCGCTTCTCAGCTAATTCAGAAAATGAGTTAGTTTTCTCTCCACAGACTCCTATCCCAAAAAAACTATGTCTCCTGTACCTTAACCAACACTAACAATTTAATTTCACATTTGCTGTTAACTTTGCAGCTTTAAATATTTTTATACTGGCATTTATTCTTAGATCAATATTTAACACTTTAACACTGGAAATCAAGAACATCCATTCAACTTCTTTTTCTTCATAGCACCTAGCATTGTGCCTTATATACATTTGATTTTCAGTTAATAAAGGATTGATTGACAAAAGACGACTCAATATCCCAAGAGTATATTATTGGAATTTTCATGAAACTTGTGTATGAACATTCAACATGTATCTCTCAGGGACTTGCACACTGAACATATTAGGTTTTCTTGGAATGAAGAAGGGGAACAAAGTGAACACTAAGTATCTCCTGGACTCATCTTTCTAAGAGGGTGCCCACTAGCTTTTTGCAAATATTAATATTCCACAGAGAAGCAAGATAAGACTAGACTGTAAGGAGACCTTCTTAGAAGCTTAAATGTTTTGCTTTTTCAAAGAGGACATAAAAAAAATTTATCCAACTCCTGTAAAAGAACATTCCTCTCTAAATGAAGAAATTATAAATAACTGAAGTAGACAATGATACTGCCTATTTCTTCTTTAAGAGACAGTTCAGAGCTACTGAAGAGTTAAAAGAAGATACTGTCATCTTAACAGCTGAGAACAAAGAAATACAGAGACACAAAACTAGGCAGTTGGAGAACACACTTGTGCTGAGAGAATCTTAAGAGTCTGTTAAAAGGTTTATTGTGTTCAGAGAAATTACCAAGAAAGTACTAAGCAGGTATTTCATAACTTTACACTAATGGAATAAACTGAAAAGAGGGAACACTGAAAATGATCTGCAGCAACCCACAAGTAAGAAAAAGAGAAGACATTGTTTACAGAAAAGAATATCAGTTTATTTTAGTAATACAGTAACACACAGCATACCATCCTATTTAGAAATCTGTTTCTTTTCATTTCTCTCTACATAGCATTTCATGGCTAATTTATATTATCACTTAGGTAAACAATTATATTAAAAATATAAGCATATAACAGAGGAATATTGTTTCTCTCTGTTGTCCATGCCTAAAATCTAATCGTTACCCTAAAAAGAGACCATATTAGCAACTACCACCAAGCCACTAAAAATGAATATTGGGATTTATCCTGTATCCTTAATGCTCTTAGCATGAAAGGTTTCTTAAACTGGATACTCCTGTAACTGACAGTTTTACTACAGGAATTTGGAAGTCTCAGTAGTCCTCAAAGAGTTAAATGATATATCACATTTTCAATAAAATTAAGCTGCATCTTATTCATTTTACATTTCATATTCTTCTTTCTACTTCCCTATTCCTCAGACCAAGTTACTCCAGGTCCCCACATCTGAGAGTAGAGCACTTATTCTCTCCTTGTATTATCATAGATCTGCCTGTCAGTCACACCCACAGACAGCAGGTTGTTCTGGGAGCTGAAACACTGATGTATTCACCTCCACAATGTGAGTGCCTACCCCTGCATAAGACAAAGTGGCCCCTCAATAAAATTTTTGGACTACATATATAAATTAATTAACTATAGAATTCTTTTTCAGTTGGACAGAAGATATTACATTTCCATGAGAGAAAGCATTTTGCAGGGTAGAAGGAGTGGCAATAAACTCATGAATCCAAAGCTGAGATTTCAGTCTCATCTAGGCAGCTGTGTGTCCTTGAACAAGCAGCCTCAGTTTATTTACCTGTAATGTGGCAGCGCTGAACTTGATTCCTAATGACACTCCTGCTATAAATTTATTTTTAATTTGGAACATTTTTTATCTGGTTAGCTTTTTATGAGTTTCTGGGAATTCTTGCCTAGAGTACTAAATGCTGAAATGGCAACTTCAGCCAGGCAAATGAGTTATTCCCAACTGGTACAGGGTAGAATGGATTATTTCCCAGCCAAAAATGGGATGACTCCAAGAATGGAATGATAATGCTAAACAGGAAGCTCTTGCGTTATATGGGGATAGCTCTTTACTACCTCTTCTTATGAGAAAAAAAAAAAAAATGGAACAAAATGGCAGCATTCAATACCCCCCAGACACTCCAGAATGTGTTTTGGCTGCATAACGAATGTGGACACTGTTCTTCCATTAGCCTCTTCTACAAAGAGATTGAAAAAGACATGCAGAAAAATTTTCCATACATTAGACTGGATATTGCCAGTATGTGGAAAAAAAAAAGAAGAAGAAGAAGGACTCATCACAGATAGAACAATTAAGTTGGAAGAAATAAAAGTACTAAACCTCACTGTTGAATAGAAGACTGGCTGTGTGAGGTTCACAAAAATCATATTCTGTAAATCTACTCATATGGAGATTCAAGAAATAAAGGCCTGGAGAGAGTGATGTGATGGAGACAGGAACATAAATAAACAATCTTTAAGGAAAAGACCAATTTATTCTCCAAAAAATCATTTGCTAGCAAATAAGTCATAGGCAAACATCTCTTATCTCTTAAACATCGTATGTAGAATTATCTAACTCATAGACACAAGAATGTTAATTTGGGGGTTTCTCCTCCTAAGAGAATATCATCATGAAGCTATTTTAGAAGAAAAAGGCATACTCCTTAGCATTAGTTGCCTGTACTGTTTTCTGCTTTAGCACATAGTCTTCTTCTGAACAGGCCCACTTCAAAAGGAGATTGCATTTTGAGCTCCCTGTTGGCTCTTCAGCCCAGAGCTCTCTCTGAAGAGAAAGGGGCAGCTGCCACAGAACAGATATGGAAACTACTCCTCACTGTGTGTGCAGAGCTCCACCCTTAGGTATACCATGTCCTCCTTGCCTTAGGAACATAGGATAATGAGTATCCTCCTCCCTTCTAACAGGTATGATTTCAACACACTGGAAATGTAAGATTTATGAGGAAGACTCATCTATATGAAGATGTATAGAATCCTATTTTCACAAATATTTTCAGAATATACAGAAATTGGCAATTAAAAATAAGGCTTTAGGGGCGCCTGGGTGGCGCAGTCGGTTAAGCGTCCGACTTCAGCCAGGTCACGATCTCGCGGTCCGTGAGTTCGAGCCCCGCGTCGGGCTCTGGGCTGATGGCTCGGAGCCTGGAGCCTGTTTCCGATTCTGTGTCTCCCTCTCTCTGTGCCCCTCCCCCGTTCATGCTCTGTCTCTCTCTGTCCCAAAAATAAATAAAAAACGTTGAAAAAAAAAATAAGGCTTTAATGGATCAAATGAACATTTTTATTTAAGTTCTTGTGATAGAAGAAAAATGATCTTTTTATTCCATCTTTTATTAATGGATTAGAAAACACAAAAATTCTATTGAAATTACCCAAAAGATTCATAAAAGCATCATTCAAATCTTCATTATTAGTCATTTTTCCTTTCATAAACCAGAAATTTCTGAAAAGTTTTTAAAATACGAGTAAGTTCACTTGTGAAATGCATACCACAACATATATGGAGAGAGAGAGAGAAGATAATTTTTCAATGAATCAAACATAAATTATATTATTCCAAATTAAAAATTGAGATTCATAGGATTTCTAGACCTACTTAGTCATTCTCTGTCTTTTGAAGAATAAAAGTTCTTAATTTTAAGGAGTTGCAACTTTTCCACTTTTTATTTCATAAATCATGCTGTTGACCAAAGCTAAGGTCACCTAGATTTTCTTCTATGTTATCTTCTAGAAGTGTTATAATGTTTTTCACTTGTATCTATGATTCATTCTGAGTTAATTTCTGTGAAAGGTAAAGGGTCTGTTTCTAGATTCTTTTTTTTAATGTGGATGTCTAGCTGTTCCAGCAGCATGTGTTGAAAAAACTAACCTTTCTCCATTGAATTATCTTTCCTCTTCTGTCAAAGACCGAATCAGATATTCGTATGGGTCTATTTCTGAGCTCTCTATTCCATCCCACAATCTATTTGTCTATTCTTTCACCAATACCACATTATCTTGATTATGGTAGCTTTACAGCAAGTCTTGAAGTTGTGTAGTATCAGTCCTCTGACTTTGTTCCTCCTCAGCATTGTGTTGGCTATTCTCAATCTTTGTCTTTCCATATAGACTTCTATGTGTAATTTTGAGTTCATAATTTTGTATCCTTTGTCTTAAAGATGGAAAATGAAATTCTGTATGATACAAATCCCAAAAAACCAGAACCCGCCTTCATGTGACAGTTCAAGCCACAAGTGTGAATTAAAACCTGGAGAAGAAAGCAGAGTGAGGCTCTGATGTATATCCTCAGAGAAGCAAAAGAGAGGTAAGGGGAAAAAAACAAGAAGAAGAAAGAAAGACTGAGATCTTCCAAGTTGCTCAACAACTCTAATTCCAAACCACATCTACAGGCACATGCATAAAATATCTCTAATTCTAGTGTACAAAAAGGTTATGTTACTTACCTTTAAACTAATTTTTTTATTTGAAGGCACCAAAGTGTGCCAACAAATCTGAAGAAAACCGTTCCTGTGCTTTTCCCTTTTAGTTTGTCAAACAGTCCTTAATTTCTGAAACAAATGCTAACGAGAATTTTTATGTTAAGAGTAAAAACTTAGAGATCGTTACCACCACTTCCTTCATGAAGACCTCTCTGATTCCCCTAGGCCAACTCAGACTATTCCTCTAATACAGCCCTAATAACACTGAGCTACAATTGTTTTCATGTTTGTCTCCTTATTGGGCTGTACTTTCAGGGAGGGCAGGAATCAAATCAAGTCTTATCTACATATCCCAGCAGACACCACAGTACTAGCATATGATAGATGCTCAGATATGGGTTGAATGAATATTGACAAAAGGCAGGTACGATGATTCCAAATTTATAAATGAGGAAGCTGAAGCTTGCCCCAGGATACATGTGAAGCAAAAGGCAAAGTTGAAATCCAGGTCTCTTAACTCTAAGAACCTCCCTAATATATTGGCAACTGGGTGTTGAGCATCAGTCAGTTGAGCGTCCAATTTCGGTTGAGGTCATGATCTCACAGTTTGTGACTTTGGGCACCACTTCAGACTCTGTGCTGATAGCTCAGAACCTGGAGCTTGCTCTGGACTCTGTGTCTCCCTCTGTCTCTGCCCCTCCCCGACTTGTTCTGTCTCTCTGTCTCTCAAAAATAAATAAACATTAAAAAAAATTAAAGGGGGGGCGCCTGGGTGGCGCAGTCGGTTAAGCGTCCGACTTCAGCCAGGTCACGATCTCGTGGTCCGTGAGTTCGAGCCCCGCATCAGGCTCTGGGCTGATGGCTCGGAGCCTGGAGCCTGTTTCCGATTCTGTGTCTCCCTCTCTCTCTGCCCCTCCCCCGTTCATGCTCTGTCTCTCTCTGTCCCAAAAATAAATAAAAAACGTTGAAAAAAAAAATTTAAAAAAAAAAAAATTTAAGGGGCACCTGAGTGGCTCAGTTGGTTAAGCAACCAACTTCAGCTCAGGTCATGATCTTGTAGTCTGTGAGTTCAAGCCCCGCAACAGACTCTGTGCTGTCATGACAGCTCAGAGCCTGGAGCCTGCTTCAGATTCAGTGTCTCCCTCTCTCTCTGCCCCTCCCCCAATTGGGCCCTGTCTTTCTCTCTCTCTCTCAAAAAGTAAACATTAAAAAAATTTTTTTTAATTTAAATAAATAAAAACCTCCCTAATATATTAACCATCAATCACTGTAACAATAATATATTCTACAACATAAACCACCTGAGAATCACAAACCACCTGGCTATTTCAAATGAACAAAATGTAATTTTTCCCTGCTGCATAGTACAATTTATCACTTCATATTCTCACCATACCTTCACTTACCCAGATTATGTGTGAAGCTTTATCTGCAGATCTGTAAATTTTCTTCATACTAAGGAAAGAAACAGGTAATCTATAACAGCTGAAGTCATTACATTCAAAGGATATAAGCCAAAGACTAAAGAAATTGTAGGATGGTTGAACTTCTCTTTAGAACCCCAACAGAGACTAGAGTTGCTCTAGGGAAAAAGTGTGTCAAGGTGTTCATGTGCCATGCCCTCATAATCTCTATAAATAAATTCTACTTCCTCCAAAGCCTAGGCCCTTACACACACACACTCACACACACACACACACACACACACACACACACACACACCCCAGATATGTGAAAAACTTTAGTCCTGACAACAATCATAACACTTAAGGACTTGCTTCTTTTGAAATCTATTTAGCTCTTTTTCACTTTCCATTGTGATAGTATCTGAGACATGAGCTTGTTTATAAAAGATTCCCTCTCTAGGGACAATCTCTCTGTTGATAATAACATAATAATTATAATAACAACATAGCTAATATTCATCGAGTATATGGCTTTGTATTAAGCACTTTATAATATTGGTTAATCTAAACCTCACAGACCATGTTAAGGTGCTATTTTCTCTTGGAGCACCTGGGTGGCTCAGTCTGTTAAGCAACCAACTCTTGATTTCAGCTCAAGTCATGATCTCACGGTTCGTGGGTTTGAGCCCCGTGTCGTGTGACAGCATGTACCCTGTTTGGGATTCTCTCCTCCTCTCTCTCTGCCCCTCCCCTGCTCACGGGGGCTCTCTAAATAAATAAATAAATAAATAAATAAATAAATAAATGTTTTTCAAAAAAGATATTAAAATGGTAATGACATTAAGTAGTTTGGACAAGGTCCACACAACTAGTACATTGTCGGCACAGGATCAAAACATGGGTCTGTTTAACCCCAAAGTTCCTGCTCACATCTACCCTCTTATGATGCTTTGAGGGACAAAGAACTTCATGGGTTGGTGGTCTCAAATTTGACTGCACATCAGTAAAACGTTTTTAACATAATCATCCATATATATTACAAATACTAATATATACTATATAATTACATATATGTAATACATATATATATTACGCATGCACCTACTACAATTATATTTTGGTTACAGTATAAAACATAGGTCACAATAGAAACTTTTCATTAATCATTAGCTAAAAATTAAAGAAGCAATATTTTACAGTTCTGCTTTATTTTCATGGTGGTTCAAAAACCTTTTCACTCCTATTTTTAAAATAGTATTAATAATAATATCTGGATACTATCAAACTTTCAATAAGACACATTATTAAAAATAATGTGTAAATTCACAATATTTATAGCAGCGCTATCGACAATAGCCAAAGTATGGAAAGAGCCCAAATGTCCATTGAAAGATGAACGGATAAAGAAGATACACACACACACACACACACACACACACACACACACAATGGAGTATTACTCAGCAATCAAAAAGAATGAAATCTTGCCATTTGCAACTACGTAGATGGAACTGGAGGGTACTATGCTAAGCAAAATTAGTCAGAGAAAGACAAATATCATATGACTTCACTCATATTAGCAATTTAAGATACAAAACAGATGAACATAAGGGAAGGGAAGCAAAAATAATATAAATACAGGGAGGGGAACAAAACATAAAGGACTCTTAAATTCAGAGAACAAACAGAGAGTTCCTGGAGGGTTTGTGGGAGGAGGGATGGTCTAAATGGGTAAGGGGCATTAAGGAATCTACTCCTGAAATTGTTATTGTACCATATGCTAACTAACTTAGATGTAAATTAAACAATAAATAAGTTTTTAAAAAGAAAAGAAAAAAATATGTAAATTTAATTTTCAAATAGTCTTCTTGATAATTCAGAAATTTTTGGACAATTTCTTGCCATATTATTTTTACCACATTATCTAGCTGACAAAGATTGTATGTAAGCATTGAATCACTAAATTGTACACCTGAAACTAACATCACACAGTATGTTAACTAAGTGGAATATAAATAAAAACTTTAAAAAAATCATCAGCTTTGCAATTTTCTTTTTGTTACTTTGTGCTGGCATTACTAGAACTATATTTAATCCAATTTCTTTTCCAAAATCTCTTTACTTTTTTTTAATTTTTTTAACGTTTATTTATTTTTTTGAGACAGAAAGAGACAGAGCATGAACAGGGGAGGAGCAGAGAGAGAGGGAGACACAGAATCCGAAACAGACTCCAGGCTCTGAGCTGTCAGCACAGAGCCCGACACAGGGCTCGAACTCACGGACCGTGAGATCATGACCTGAGCCGAAGTCGGACGCTTAACCGACCAAGCCACCCAGGCGCCCCTCAAAAATCTCTTTAAATCCACTTAACTGGGCACATGTGAGCCGCAATATGTTGAAATACACTGAAAATAAACTAACAGATGATGTATATTATCAATTCTTCCCAATTATGAAAATTCTCACTCCATTCTCAGAATAAATAAAATATGTACAAAACTAATAATTGTCTGACAAGATGGCTGTGTAATTAATTATTAGCAAAACTCCCCCTCTCAATGGGGTTTTATGTGCACATGTGCCTATACACCCTCTCCCAAACCCTTGGAGATCACTGACCTAAACATTCTAAAATCCGCCATTGGGTCCAACCAGACCTACACAGAGCTATCAGCATTTAATTCACTAATCCAAAAAATTGTTATTATTCAATTGTTTGATGTGATGACATCAAATTGATATAAAATGTTTGATGTGATGCCATCAATCTAAATAAAGGAACCTATGAGAAACTGCTTTCATAGTGAGAGAACAAGAAAATTAAAGTTAAAATGAATTCAAAGGATGGGGCACCTGGGTGGCTCAGTCAGTTGAGTGACTCTTGGTTTCAGCTCAGGTCATGATCTCACAGTTTCAAGGGTTCATGCCCCACATCAGGCTCTGTGCTGACAGCATGGATCCTGCTTGGGATTCTCTCTCTACCCTCCATGAGCGCTGTCTCTGTCTCTCTCAAAAAATAAACTAAAAAGAATTCTTTTAAAAAATGAATTCAGAGGATTCCTTCCCATATCATCTTTTACAGACTATGGATGAAAAGACAGAAATAATCTCCTAACACAAATACTCCTGAAAACAAGGAGGTTAATTCTGTGATTCATACAAAGCTTCCATCAACTTGGGAGAGAAAACAATCAATGCTCCCAAATCTAATTTTGAGAGAAGCAGAACATGAGCACTTTTTAAAAGATATCCAGGGGTACCTGGGTGGCTCAGTCGACTGGTTGAGTGTCCGACTTCGCTCAGGTCATGATCTCACAGCTTGTGAGTTCAAGCCCTGTGTCGGGCTCTGTGCTGACAGCTTGGAGCCTGGAGCCTGCTTCAGATTCTGTGCCTCCCTCTCTCTCTGCCCCAACCCACTTGCATTCTGTCTCTGTCTCTCTCAAAAATAAATAAACATTAAAATTTTTTTTTAAATAAAAATAAATAAAAATAAAAGATATCCTTTAGCATTTATATTGTCAATACAATGATTTTAATGTGTAAAATGTAGTTTTTATAATTATATCCTTTTTTCTTATGTTACATATTTTCTGATATTTATTGAAGTGTAATTTTATGTCTGTCAAATGTAATAATAAGAAATTGAGTTCATAAAAAAATTTTTTTTCACTTACGTGATGGTTCAACAGAGGACTTGCAAGCAACTTAATATATCTTTGTATTTAAAACCATAAAGCAGCTGCAGAAAAGGGGAACTTCTAGTTATGTGCTATTTATTTAACCTCATGACTATGCATTTGTGTATGGTCATTGACTTTCATGCAGACATTTCATTATGCTGATAACAGCATTAGGCTCATTCTAATTTATGTTCTGCTCAGCATCAGAGCTTCATTTTGGGGTAATCAGGAAATTCTAATACCAAGTAATGTTCATCTAGTTAGTGTCATACTTCAAGGAACTCAAAATGCTTGACCAAAAAATTATGAACGCTTCCCACAATTTTCAGGCCTTTCTTTTCTAGGAGACTGAGTGACTCTTTGTGCTTTATTTTACTGATGCTTATACACACCCTAGATAACTGAAAAATTCAAGGTTCAGAGTAGTAGGGAGATTTATCATGAAGTTACCACAAGTTAGCAGAGCTCAAAATTGTTTCTGATTGGTTTTATCTTACCATACTGTGTCAATGGACATTTTAAAAACAGACAAATTTCAGTACCAGAAAAGAAACTCAGCTACCCAAGAGATATATATGCATTTGAAAGCATAGTAAATTAATCATAACAATAAATCTGACAAATATTGGATACTTATACACCAGGCACTGTACTAAAGCATTATGTACACAATCTCATTTAATCCTCAAATAATTCTCTGAGGTAGGTAAAATATAAACACCATTTTATGCTTGAGGAAACCAAAGCTAAAGACAGAATAAAAACTTGTCCAAGATAAGAAAGCTGGTAAGCTGCTGTTCTAGAGTCAAATTCAGACTGTCTGATTCCAAAGTTTGCGTGCTGAGCCAACATACTAGTGGACTTAAAAGCTACCCAATTACTTGCACATTTCTGCACCAAGAGACACTACAGCTCCTTCATTAATAAAAAGATGAAGCAGATTCATTTATGAAATATTTTCACACTCATATTACTATTCAAACACAAGATAAGGACACTATTCCTCTAGTTTTCACACACTCTGAGACAATGATTTCCAAAAGTAACTCAAAAAAAAAAAAAAAAGCAAAAAAGCAATGCACATATTACTACCAACCTATTAATGATGGGAACATTTATGCTTAGAACATACTAATGGTCAGGGCACCTGGGAGGCTTAATCTATTAAGCATCTGACTCTTGATTTTGGCTAAGGTCATGCTCTCATGGTTCCTAAGTATGGAGCCCCATATGCGGCTCCACACTGGAAGGATGGATGGAACCTGCTTGGGATTCTCTCTCTCTCTTCTCCCCTCCCTACCCTTCCCCCTCTCAAAATAAATAAATAAACTTAGAAAAAAAGAAAGAGAGGGACGCCTGGGTGGCTCAGTCAGTTAAACGTCTGACTTCAGCTCAGGTCATGATTTCACAATTCATGAGTGTGAGCACCGCACTGGGCTCTGTGCTGACAGCTCAGAGCCTGGAGCCTGCTTTGGATTCTGTGTGTCTCTCTTTCTCCGCCCCTCCCCGCCTCATGCTTGCTGTCTCTCTCTCTCAAAAATACATAAACACTTTTTAAAAATTAAAAAAAAAGAACATACTAATGGTTGATAACACAGCTGGAAAAATCTCAGCTAAGAGAGGCCTTCCCTGACTGTCATATCTAAAGTAGTCTATGCTCCAAACCTGCCAACCTCATCACTGTCACAGTGGCAGCCAGTAGTTTGACTGCTAAGAGATAATGCAGATAAAAATTGCCCTGGGAGATATGGAAGACCAGAGCTAGACTCGTTAAGTGGAAAAAAAAAAACAAATTAAAAAAAACTCTGCTAACCTGACACCCAGAGACATAAATTGATGAGAGGTGGCAAGGGACAAGTGGTAAGAGGGGCTACAGGGCACCTAGAATTCGGGCAGGCCATGTGGCCCAGAGGCTGGATATACAACACCCTAAATATCACCAAAAGCAGAACCAAACACTACCATAAAAGCTGGTTCTGAGCTAGGAAAACCAAGGGCAATAGAGACAAGATCCAAACTGCTAGCCTGCCAGAGGTGAGCACAAAGGAAGTGAAATACAGAAAAGAAAAACAAAATTTAAAGACTATGCACAACAAAAATAAATTTTAATGCATTTTTTGCAATATACATGACAAAGGATTACTAACACTAATATATAAAAAGGATCTAATAAGGATCCTTTAAAAAGGATTTAATAAGAAATTGACCAATAACCCAATAAAAATGTAGGGTAGAGAAATGAAAAATTCATAGAAGAAATAAAAATGACAAAGAATATTAAAAAACTGTTAACATCATTAGTAATTGTGAACTATAATTAGAAACAACCACACCATCTCAATTATTATCTATTATACTAACACATATAAAAAGATGGAAAATAATCATCCTTAGCAAAAGACAGTATGAATGAGTTTTCTCTCATTCATTGTTAGTATAAGTATAAAGTGACATGACCTTCCTAAAAGTCCATTTACTATTTTTAAAAAGTCCATTTACTAAATGTACCAAAATTTTAAATGTGCATTCCTTTGACATAGCACTCACACTTGTAGGAATTGTACAAAGAAATATATGTAGGGGCTCAGTCAGTTGAGAGTCCAACTTCGGCTCAGGTCATGATCTCACGGCTTGTGAGTTTGAGCCCCGCATCGGGGTCTGTGCTGACAGCTCAGAGCCTGGAGCCTGCTTCATATTCTGGGTCTCCCTCCCTCTCTCTGCCCCTCCTCTGCTCATGCTGTCTCTCTCTCTCTGTCTCTCAAAAATAAATAAACATTAAAAAAAATAAAAAGAAATCTATGTAATGATGTTCATCACAACATTGTTTAAAATCATGAAAAATTAAAGACAACCATGATGTCTACCAACAGAAGATCAGTTAAATAATTACAATATACTCATAAATGCAATTTTAACGTAGCCATTAAAAAGAATATGAGCCTATATTCTTTGATATAGAAAGATGTTCTTTGATATAGAAAGATGTTCACAAAACATTAGGAGAAAGAATGTTACAAAATAACAGGCATGTAGGGGCGCCTGGGTGGCTTGGTCGGTTAAGCGTCCGACTTCGGCTCAGGTCATGATCTCACAGTCCATGAGTTCGAGCCCCGCGTCGGGCTCTGTGCTGACCGCTCAGAGCCTGGAGCCTGTTTCAGATTCTGTGTCTCCCTCTCTCTTTGCCCCTCCCCTGTTCATGCTCTGTCTCTGTCTCAAAAATAAATAAACGTTAAAAAAAAAAAAAAAAAAAGCAAAATAACAGGCATGTATTATATTACTTCATTTGTATAAAAAGATATGTGTGTGTTTACTAACGTTTATAACTTAGGTATACATGTGTGTGTGGATAGAGGGATGTCTAGAATAATATTGATAAAAATTATTTTTATCTATATTATAATAATAAATATGAATAAAGTTCTCATTTGGAAAGATATACTTTGACTTTAAAGTATTTCGTAGATAAATATTCAGATATTTACATATATGAAATAATGAAGTCATTTCATTGAAATCATGTGAAAAGCAACCATCACCACTATTTTTTTAATATTGCTTGTGAGGTTTTTAGAAATTTAAAGGAAAATACTTAGTAAAAAATCTAGAAAAGAGACAAAAATCTACCTTTGTTTCTGATAAACAGCTTATTTCTACCCTGGAAATAAGTTATAAAGAGAAAGAAGTTCACTCTCAACATCAGCAAAAGTATAAAGTATTAAAGAACAAGTTAAACAAAAAAAGCACAGGAAAAAAATTATGAAATGTTTCAAATGACATAAAACAAGAACTGAACAAGCAAAGAGATATATCCCATAATCTTAAGTGGAAAACTTAATATCAGAAAAGTATCAATCCCCTCCAAATCAGGTTATAAACTGAATTCAATTCCAATCAGAATACAGTGATGAGTATCTTGAACTAGAAGAAATGAAAAACTCCCTTCAAAAATTATACGAGAATAGCTATGAAAACCTTGAAGGGAAAAATGGAAGAGTGGTTAACAAACCTTACCAGATATCAAAACAGTACAGCACTGGCACAGAAATAAACAGAAAAAGTGACAGAAAAGAGAGTTCACAAATAAATACACATATATGTAGGAGTATAACATATAACATATATGATGTTTCAGTTCAGTGGCAAAAGAATATTTTTAAAACAGTGCATTCATAGCTTGTAAGAAAATAATGTGATATACTTACATCACACTAATATAAACATAAATTCCAGTTATAGTAAGAGATTAAAGCTCTAAATTAAAAACAGAGTAAAAAAATAAATGATATTCAAGGAGGAAAATGGTTTGCAATACATTTGACAAAGGATTAACGTTCCTAATTCACAAAGAGTACTTACAAAGTGATCAACACCAAAAATTAAAAAAAAGGTCAAAGAACATGAATATGTAACTCACAAAACAAAATGCAAGTCAACAATAAATATGTGAAAATAATACTCTCTCTGGCTATCACCAGAAAACTGCAAAAATGAGATAATATTTCTTACCTGTTAGGCTGAGAAAGCTGGAAAAGAGCACTGATAGCCAGTGCTCATGAGAATGCTAGGAAATAACTGCTCTCTTACTGCTAGTGGGAATGGAAACTGCTATAATCTCTTCTGAAAATTATCTGGCAAGGTTCATCACAATTTTAAATGCAAACCATAAAAAATTCATACATTGGACTTCATCAAAATTAAGACTCTGCTCTCTAAAAGAAACTACTAATAAGACAGTCACGGAAAAAAAAATATTTTCAAATTGTATATCTGAAAAAGGACTTACAGCCCAAAATATATATAGAACTTTCAAAACCCAATAGTAAGAAAATAACTCACTATTTTTTTCAATGGGCAAAAGGCTTAAACAGACACTTTACCAAAGGAGATATATAGATGGCAAATAAACACATAAGAGATGCTCAATACCATTAGCCATAAGGTAAACTGCAATTAAAACCATGAGATGCTACTACGTACTCATTAGAGTAGCTAAAATTTAAAAGACATACAATACTAATTGTTGGCAAAAATATGGGTGAACGAGAAGTCTCACATACTACTAGAATGCAAGACAGTTTCAGCCACTTTGGAAAACAATCTGACAGCTTCTTTTAAGTTACATAGACACCATGAAATAAAGCATTCCCACTCTTAGGTACCTACCTAAAAGAAAAGAAAAAAATATGTCAACACAAAGAGCTAAGAACAAATGTTTATAGTGGCTTTATTCATAATCACCAAAAGCTAGAAACAAACCAAATGTCCAACAACAGAGGAGTGGATAAATGAGTTGTAGCATATTCACAACATGAAATATCTATCACTCAGCAATAAAAGGAATGAAATGCTGATATATGCAAGAAGTGAATGAATCTCAAAAAAAATATGCTCGGTGAAAGAAATAAGACACACAACCATTTTATTATTCCATTTATATGACATTTAGGAACAAATACCAGATCACATACAGCTAAGGACTGGGGGTAGGGGGTGGGAGGAAACTGCAAAGGGAGACAAGAGAACCCCTAGAGTGAGGGAAATCTTATCATGAGATGGTGGTGGCTATATGACTCTATGATATATACATTTGTCAAAATTTACTTTTTCTTCATATAAATTATACCACAAAAAACTTGATTCTATAAAATTTTAAAATACATACCTTTTGACCCAGACACCCCACTTTGAGGAATCTATTCTACAGAAATAAATGTGTCAACATGTATATAAATTAATGTACATTGATAGAGAAATGGTTAAATAAAGTGTGTTGTATTCAATGCTATAGAATACAATGCAAATAATTTTAAATTTTTTTAATATTTATTCATTTCTGAGAGAGAGAGATACGGCGTGAGCAGGGGAGGGGCAGAGAGAGGAAGAGACACAGAATCTGACAGCACAGAGCCCGATTTGGGGCTCAAACTCAGGAACCGCAAGATCACACCTGATCCAAAGCCAGACACTTAACCAACCAAGCCACCCAGATGCCCCCAATGCAAATAATTTTAAAAGAACCGGAAATAATATGAGCTAATATTATGATTTGTGGGAACTGAAAAACAGTTCTCGTTCCACTGATTTGAGCCCTGATTTGCTCAACTAAATTTAGAAGAATGGGCCACAACAGGGAAGTACAAGCCTCTTTTGCTCAATTCATCTACCACAGTAACACAGTAAAGCTGACCATAGGATCCCAATCCACTTTGGAATCTAATGACTGAGAGGGTGTATAAAACAAAAAGTAGCCGCAATTAACATGACAAGAGTCCTCATAAAAGAATCCTGGAAAGCATCTTAGGTAATGCCATCCTTTTATAAGGGCTTTGGTTCAGGCTGCCTAGTTACAGAGGGTTGACTATGACTTCACAGCATAAATAAATTTTGTTTTAATTTGACCCCATTTCAAGATCACTCACTATGTTCTATATATTGTGCAGAATGCTGTAAAAATATGATATTCCTTATCCTTCAGAAGCTTATGTTCTAAACAAAATCCTAGAAAATACATTGCCCCTTAAAGCTGACTTTTTCATTTGATTATAGGAATCCACCACAAAATTTCAATTTATACCTCAAAAAGTATGGGGGTGGAGCAAGGTGAGGGGAAATGAATACTGAATCTGAACCCTATTAAAGTTATTAATTAGATGTCAAAATTATCCCAAGTCAATTCATTTATCATATAAACAGCAAGACATTTTCAACGAACTTATAGAACATTATTACATTAAGAGTCATGAGAACACAAAGAAATGGAAGAATAATCCCTTTTCTTTCTTAAATGCTCCCGGACAAACTGGATGCTACAGGACAAGATAAGATACATCCACATGTTGTTGAGTCAGTGTGAAAAGTGCAGGATGCAACTCATCACCATTTAAAACAGTTCTATCACTGATGTTCTACTGGTATTACTCCATCACCTTCCTAAAACCTTGGAGTTCACTGCAAAAACCCACTATATTAGGGAAGGCTAACATTATTTCCATTGCTATGTAAATCATTCACATGAAAACATAAAGACATATTTAATATCATGCAAAAATACACTCCACTTTTCTAAAAATGTGATATAAGGAGGAACACTTCAATAAGATATACACATTAAAGAATTGTTACTAGTTTCTGTTAACTGAGCTGTCACTAAGTCCTAGAGGGTTGTTTCCTTTTACTGAACAAAAAGGTCAGAAGACCTTCAAAGCTAGAATATAATCTGCTCTCATCTGAGGGGTGGCTGTTTAAGAGAGAAGATGAGCTGGAATGCAGAAAATGAAGGCATGCCTCTCACCTCAACGCTAACAGTCACATCAGCTAAAGATGGAACATCTAAGAATGGGGGCTTGCTTGTGAGGTGGAGGGCAACAACTATCATTTTTAACCATGCTTTTAACCATCTGATGTTTCAATCGCTTTATTATTTTTTTCCTATACTATGATCTTAGTCAACCAATTTTAAAATAAAGAATATACCACTAACTGACCAGAAAACTATTATGATACACTGCTACTCATATACATGAAATTCTGTAAATAATTGAGAAGGGTTGAGGGGATGGCAGAGTCATGAAGAAAATGATCTCTTTCTAAGATTTTGGAGGCCTAGTTTCCTCATCTTGTTCCACATAAATACTTTCATTGCAGACATTTCAAATATTATGCCAGAGTTGCACAAAATAAGTGGAACATCACCAAGCAGAAATCCTAGAGTAGGTGTTCTGAACATGTTGGTAAAGAGAGTCACTTCATTTGAGAGGTCTCTGCCCCTTCAACCTCACCCTCCTTACCAATATACATTCATCACTGAAAAGGGAAATATTTACAAAAGTTAGTTTAGTTATGTTTAAATATTATGTTTAGCTGTCTGGAGACCATGTTCTCAAAATTTATACAAGAAATCAAGGATTAAACTTCATAACAATTAGGAAACCACACTGTGTAAAATCAAAGACTTAGTTAAAGGACATTAAAATAGTTTTACCACTGGTGCTAAATTGAAATGGCTACAGCTCTTCCCAACACCTGGAACCAAAACCTTTTGAACTTTCATGTAAACAAACTGGGGCACACCAAATGCTCTGTCTGTAGCAAGGTACCACCTCTGTACAAGCATTTGGGTGAAAAATGTAGAAAATGCCTGAGGACTCTTTGAAGCAGCTTGGGAGAAATAAGAGCAGGAAAGAGGCTCTTCTCTAGGGTAAGTTTGTTTAGTGGAAAGTAAGCAAGTTGTCAGGGTAAAAGTTGACAATGTTGATTCCAACAGTTTGAACTGCGAATAAACATTCAAAGGGATTATGTTACTGAGAATTAGAAAAGATTCCATTGAACTCAATAGAACACTTGTGTTTTCAAAGATAATATGCCTTCAAGCCACACTCTGAATCCACAGTTTAGGGTTAGAATTACCTTAAGCCCTTTTTATGCCACATTAAAGAACACAAGATCTGACCTCTTTAATATAGATCTAAAATTAACATAAGGGTGGAATAAAAATATTTCTAATACCTGAATTGGAAAATATTAATATATGTACATCTGTATGCCTGAGACAGAATGAAGAAATTTGGATAAAAATCTATGTTCTTTCCAAATATCTAAACTTAAACCAACCATCTTAGGGAAACCAACTTAGGGAAATAATACATTGGCTATAAATCACTTTTAAGTTTTCCCTCCTTAATAACTTATCAAAGAGCAAAAAACAAGGCCTATAATTATGAAATCTATAATCCTCTTCTCTGCTCACCAAAGCACATTTAAATCTGGCTTTCACCTCATGCTGTTGGGTTTTCCACCAGGTACAAGAAGAAAAGTTGGAAGAGACTTGTGCTTTTTCAGAAGTTAAACAATTTGGTTGCCACTCAGCAATTCCTGGTGAAATGCCAGGAAGCCTATAAAAAAAAATTAAAATTGTCCTAACTTGGAGTTTACAAAAATAAGTGTGAGATATTCATAGCCTGTCAGACATTCCATCTTTTGAATATTAAATATTGATAAACACGGGAAACACACACACTTGTGATTTGTTAAACTTTATTTGGAGCAATATAATGCAGGAATGCCTTGCATGCCCTCAAGAAAATGGAAGTAACTTAGACCGCTCTTCTTACTCCATCTCAAGTACTCCATTATTCTCACATTAGAGTCTGCTATTAGAATCTTCTCCAAAACTTGACGAAAGCAAGCAACTCACATGCTCTGTACCAGCAAAGCTTGCAGGCAGCCTTGCAAAAAGCTTTTTCTCCTTTGAGCTCTCACACAAATTCACTTCCCTCCTTGAACCAAGGATGTAAGGGAGTATGGCTGTCTCATAGCCTCTTTGCTCTTAAAACGAAAATCAAATTCTCCAGATACTTTCAAACTCCACCAGGAATAGAACATTCTCAGCTCAGCCTGTGGATCATTATCTCTTTTACATTTCATCTTTATGTTCACTGGGTTCACAGAAAGGGCATACACAGAAAGAGGAAAATAGCTGCTTCTTAGACACCAAATTTAGTAATTCTCTCAAATCCACTGGCACACATCTAAAAAGTCATATTTTTATAAGGCTTCATTAGGTTTTCATTGGTTCTGTCTTTTGAGAACACACATGCTGAGTTGCCTATAACTTCAAGCCAAAATACATCTGCAAACTACAAGAAATTTTTTATAGGAAGACAAAAGTAATCACAATTTAAAAAGGGATATAGTGGATGGAGACAGACAGATACGGGCTCATCTAGATCCCACTTTAGTGTCTACCAAACATCAAGTTGTTAACTAATGGAGGCCATCAATCTATAATGCTTAAGATTCCAAACGACTCCAATAGCCTTACCTGTTAATATGAGATTACTGTAAGTATTAGAGAATTGCTCCTTTAGAAGAACAAGATGCATTTGAGCTGCCTTCTCCCGCTGGAGCTCCAGCATAACATCAGGGTGCTGAGCAATCTTGCAGCCTTTCTGTTTATCCAAGGCAACATCACTTCGAACAATGTCTACAAAAAGAAATAAAGGCAGGCAGCAAAAACAAAACAAAACAAAACAAATAACCATATACACATCAACGTCTTGTTTCACCCAAAATGACAGAATTTATAAACTACCATATTTCATCAGAATGAAGAGATTCGGAAGTAATAAACCTGAAGAGTCTCCAACTTCATGATACATCCTGTAGGTTTCTCTAGTCATTTCCAAATCCTCTGCAATTTCCATTTTCTTATCTCACTCTGACCTCATTTAAGATGCTCACACCTCCATTCTCCTCTAAGCTCACCTCCAGGACTTATTTACTTCCTGGGGCCTTTTCTTAACATCTTTTACCATTCTCCATGGAAAAAAATAATACAACTTTGTCTGAAAACTAGTGACTATGATTATTTCCTCTACTTCATGCTGTAGGACCAGGTGATAGCTCCTGTATATATATTCAGGATATGTGACCTGCTTTCAAATTTACCAGCCAGCCTATTCAGCTCACATTAGGGCTACCTTTCTCTCCTTAGCTGCTCAGGATTTCTGCTGCTATTTTTCATGTGCCTCTAGCTGCATTCTGACTCATTAATAACTCTTTTTTTAATTTTCAATGTTTTTATTTCATTTTTGAGAGAAAGAGAGAGGGAGAGAGAGAGAGATGGCACACGAGCAGGGGAGGGGCAGAGAGAATGGAAGACACAGAATCTGAAGCAGGCTCCAGGTTCCGAGCTCTAAGCATAGAGCCCGATGCAGGGCTCAAACTCATGAACTGTGAGATCATGACTCTCCTGAGCCGAAGTCAGATGCTTAACTGACTGAGCCACCCAGGCGCCCCAATAACTCTTTTTTTTTTTTTCCAACGTTTTTTATTTATTTTTGGGACAGAGAGAAACAGAGCATGAACGGGGGAGGGGCAGAGAGAGAGGGAGACACAGAATCGGAAACAGGCTCCAGGCTCCGAGCCATCAGCCCAGAGCCTGACGCGGGGCTCGAACTCGGACCGCGAGATCGTGACCTGGCTGAAGTCGGACGCTTAACCGACTGCGCCACCCAGGCGCCCCCCAATAACTCTTTAAATCTAGAAGTATTTTGTAAGTCAGTGAAGGAAACAAGAGTAGGACTAGAGTCACTTTGCAGATCTGCTTCTTTCCCAATTATTTTCCCATTGGTGACAGGCTGCTTTTTATACTTCAATATGATTTTTACTCAAAGCCCAAGTATTCTCCAGAAAATAGTCACCCTCAAAAACAGTCACCTAGAACATTTCCCAATTAGCAGGGAGCTTTGATACCCTAAAGTTATTTGTTTATTTTTGTAAATTAAAATATAATTCAGCTTATTATCATATAAACAAATAATTATCAGCAGCAATCTGGATAACAGCTCTAGAAACTTCCAAGTTTTACATAGCAAATTGAAAGATTTTAGGGGAAAATGCTAAGAAAAAAAATGTTCTGCCACTGTTAACACCAATGGCTTTGGAAAGAAAAAACTAATGCCCATGTTAATGGTAGCAAACTAACGCCCATGTTAATGGTAGCAATAGAAAAGATTTTAAACAATGCTCAAAGAGAAAATAAGAGTATGTGGCATCAAAGGTGAGACATCATTGTAGACAAATAATCTTCAAACCCATCAACAGAGCCCTATAATAGAGAAGCCCAGATATAAATACAAGCCCATGATGAGGAGAGTCAGGATGTGTAGTACACAAAGATTAGCCAGATGTGGGAATGGCTCTCACTTAACCTTGGATGAAAACAGGAGAGCTGGTTGGGAACAATGCAATCTATTCCTAAACATATTTATGACACTTTCTAGACTATAGGTAAAAACTGAACTCATTTAACATTCAAGTAACTACTCTCATAGATTTTCTGAGGCTTGAATACAAAATTAGAATAAATTAATTCAAGACATACTCTAGTTTTTAAGACCACCAATAGAAAGCAAGAGGAAACATATTAATTACACTGTACCATTGAATCCTTCCAATAATCCTATGAAAGTATGTGGTAGATATTGTTGACCAGCTGACCCAAACCGTAAACCCAATCCCTTCTTTGCTTCCTTCTACTGCAAAGACTAAAACACAAAAATAAACAATTTCCCAGCTTTCCTTGAAGCAAGGGGTGACATGTAACATAGTTCTGGCCAATGAGCTGCAGGCAGACATCCTTAGAGGGACTTAACTTTAGTGACAAAACCTCACTAAGAGAAAACCAGGATTTTTGTCCTTCAACCTATTAGCCTTTCCCATTCTTTGTGTCTAAAACATAGATATGAAGCCCAGAGTTAAAGTAGCTATTTTGTGGCAATGAGTCAAGAAGTAAGAGAGCAAAGGACTACACACTAAGGATGGTGAACTGAAAGATCAGAAGATTTTAATGAGCTACGACAGCTACCATACTTGTCCCAGACTGCACATCTTTTGATTTCTTGTTATATGAAATATTAGTTTCTTATTTTTAAAATCCTTACTTGTTTTTGAAATCCTAAATGATAAAGAATAATATTATTGTCCCTACTGTGTATATGTAGATTCCTGAGATCCACAAAGCTTAAGTGACTTGCTCAAGTTCACATTGCGTGGTCAGTCCCCAAATCCAGGAATTTTCAAAGTCAAGTCCAGTGACCTTTCCAAAAGTTACTCTTATATAGAAACTCATAAATTTAATAGTAAATTACAGTAAATAATAAAAGTGAGGAACTGAAGAGAAAAACCTAATTATACTGTAACAGCAGCATACCATAGGCGGTCTATCCAGAAAAGAAATATGTATGATACTTTCCCAGAAAACATTACAAAACTTGTACCAAAACATACTATATAGAGTGAAGAGAAGTTTCAGTTATTCAGATATCTTCTAATAGGAGTCTAATACAAAAGTAGAATACCTACCAAACTCTCTATTTCCTATGGAATAAATGTATTGCTCAGAAGGCAGAGAAAGCAATAATTATAACTAATAGCCTCAATATCATTCCAACCAGAACCTTAAAATACAGTGATCACACTGTCTTAACAACAGTAAGAAGAGAAACCCATGGGCATGGCCAAACATGTCTGAGACTTCAGAAGTGTACACAACAACAATGTTTGGGGAAAATATAGATATGCTGTATACATTCTTTATTCACTCCTGATTTATTTGAAATTGTATCAAAGACTAAATAAATACACAAAAAGAATACTTATCAAATATGTACGTGGCCACATATATCTGGAGGAAGAGCTAATATCATAGATGACAGATTCAAACTTCAAAAATATCTTGGCAACCTAGAACTTAGGCTGAAATCTCCAAGACACAGACAAGAACACAAAGTCCTGCATTTATAGTGAAAAGTAATTACATAAGAGGGAAAGTCCAGGCCAGACACAAGCTCAAATATTTAAGATCTTATTAAGTTTTGTACATTTTAGTTGAACACAAGCTTTATGTAAGTCAGTGACATGCTGCCATATACAATATTGCTGCCCAAAAGATTAAGGCAATTCTTAGATCAAATTAATAGAACCAGCATATCCAGAATACAAGGAGTAACATAGCCACCCAGAATTCCATGCCAGCCAAGGGCAGCAAAGTAAAGAGCTGGAGTTAAAGCAGACCTTGGTTCAAATTCTGGGTTGGTGATCACTTATTAGCTGCAGAAGTGACAGACAACAATGCCTCTGTAAGCCTCTATTTCTTCATACTGTTATTGTAAAGAGTCATTAAAGATTTAGCACTATGCATGCCACATAATAAGAACTATATAAAGGGTAGCTATTACTATTTTTATTATTATAATACTCTACTTGTAGCATTATATGTTTTTTCACCTGTAATAGTTTCATAGGATACTAATCATCTAGAGTCCACCCAAAGAAAAGTGCCAAAATTGGAAATTATTTTATTTTTTAAAAATAACTGAAAAAAGGGGCACCTAGGTGGTTCAGTCGGTTAAGTGTCTGACTTCAGCTCAGGTCATGATCTCACAGTTTGTGGGTTTGAGCCCTGCATCCGGCTCTGTACTGACAGCTCAAAGCCTGGAGCCTACTTCAGATTCTATGTCTCCCTCACTCTCTGTCTGTCTGTCTCTCTCTCTCTCTCTCTCTCTCTCAAAAATAAAAAGAACCTTTTTTTTAAAATAGCTGAAAAAACAGTATTGAGCCCAGCAAAGAAAACATTAAAGAAGACTTGCTTCATATAGAAGAGAAAACTGAATTATTCTATATAAATCCAGAAAGCCAAACATAATGGGAGCAACCAAAAAACAAACTTTAGCTTCACATGAGAGAACTGTAACAACAGAAGCTATCATACAAGGAAAGGAGCTACTTGAAGACAGAAGAAATCTCAGTGGCAGCACAAGATTAAAAGTGTAAGTGAAAATAATTTATTTTAAAAAGGCAAAACAACAATTCTCATAGGAAAAAATAAAATTACAGATTGGCTATATCTAAAATTTTCAGTTTCCAATAAAAAATTATGAGTCATGGAAAAAAACAGGAAAGTGTGACTCGTACTTAAAAATAAAAACAAAAGCAGTCAATTAGAGCTAACTCTATACTGCCCCAGCAGATGAAGACTTCAAAAAACAGATTATAAATACATTTTAAAAATTCAAAGAAACCATGTTTAAATTAGAAAAACCTAACAAAGACTCAATGAATAGGAGGATGAAACAGATACTTTTATTTTTTAAAAAAAAAGGAATAAATGGATATTCTAGAGTTGAAAAGTACAAAAACTGAAATGAAAAATGCACTAGGATGGGCTTTAACAGCAGATCTGAAAGGGCAAGAGAAAGAATCAGAATGTGAAAACAGATAAATAGAAATAACAAGAAAAACAGAGAGAAGATGACCAAGGAAAAATAAACAAAGCCTCAGAGTATTATGGAATAAAATGAAGCAATCCAACAGAAAGGAGAAAGGAAGAAAATTATTTCAAAAAATAATGATCAAAAAATTCCCAAATTTGATGAAAATCATTTATCCACAGATCCAAGAAGTACAACAAAAAGAATCATTACAAAGAAATCTACACCTAGACACATCATAGTATAACTCTTGAAACTGCAAGATAAAAGAAAATCTTAAAAACAAAAGGGAAAAAACTCATCTCAAAAAAAGAACTAGCAATACAATTAACGGTTGACTCCTAATCTGAAACAATAGAAGCCAGAAAGCAGTGGAAGACCATATTCTAAGTGCTGAAAGAAAAAAACATTCTTATAACAAAGAATTCTAAATCCAGCAAAACCATCATTCAAAAAATGAAAGCAAAATAGACACTTCCATATTTAAAAAAAAAACAACACTGGGTCTTTACTAGCAAATCTGCAATATAAGATATATTAAAGGAAGTCTTTCAGACTGAAAGGAAATGATACCAGCTAACTCAAATACACACAAAGAAATAAAATACATTAGAAATGGTATAGGAGAGGGGCGCCTGTGTGGCTCAGTTGGTTAGGCATCTGACTTTGGCTCACATCGTGATCTCACAGCTTGTGGGTTCAAGCCTGTATCAGGCTCTGTGCTGACAGCTCAGAGCCTAGAGCCTGCTTTGGATTCTGTGTCTCTCTCTCACTCTGCCCCTCCCCTGTTCATTCTCTCTCTCTATCCCGCTCTCTCTCTCTCAAGAATAAATAAACATTAAAATTAAAAAAAAACAAATGGTACAGGGGTGCTTGGGTGGCTCAGTGGTTAAGTGTCTGACTTTGGCTCAGGTAATGATCTCGCAGTTCATAAGTTCAAGCCCTATATCAGGCTCTGTTCTGACAGCTCAGAGCCTGAAGTCTGCTTCGAATTCTGTGTCTCCCTCTTTCTCTTGCCCCTCCCCCACTCGTGCTCTGTCTCTCTCTCTCTCTTCTCTCTCAAAATAAACATTAAAAAATGATTTTTTAAAAAGAAATGGTATATATGTTGGTAAATATAATAGAACTTTTATACTCTTAATTTCTTTAAAATACATAAGATTATATACAGAAAACAAGGTTATAGTTATAACATATGGTTATAATATATAAAAATTGACATTATAGAGGGAATAGGAAAATATGGCATATTGATGCAAGTTGCTATAATTTGCCAAAATTAGGTTAGTATTAAGTTGAATTGGACTGTGATAAGCTAAGATATAATTCCTGGGCAGCCACTAAGAAAATAACAGAAAATTATACAGTGTAAAAATCAACAGAGAAATTAAATAAGTAATCTAAAAATGATATTTTTAAAAATCTAGAAAATTGGTTTAACAGAAAAAAGGCAGTAAAGGTAAGAAATATAGAAAATATCAAAATAGCAGACATAGATCCAACTATACCAATAACTGTATTAAATGTAAATGGACTAAACACTCTAATCAAAAGCTACAGATGTTCAGATTGAGTTTAAAGAAGCAAGATCCACTGCTGGTGGGAATGCAAACTGGTGCAGCCACTCCGGAAAACAGTATGGAAGTTCCTCAAAAAATTAAAAATAGAACTACCCTACGACCCACAATTGTACTACTAGGTATTCACACATGGGATACAGGGATGCTGTTTCGAAGGGACACATGCACCTCAATGTTTACAGCAGCACTATCAATAATAGCCAAAGTATGGAAAGAGCCTAAAGGTCCACTGATGGATGAATGGATAAAGAAGATGTGGTATATATATATACAATGTAGTAATACTCGACAATCAAAAAGAATGAAATCTTGCCATTTGCAACTACATGGATGGAACTAGAGGTATTATGCTAAGTGAAATTAGAGAAAAACAAATATCATATGACTTAACTCATATGAGGACTTTAAGAGACAAAACAGATGAACATAAGGGAAGGGAAGCAAAAATAATATAAAAACAGGGAGGGAAACAAAACATAAGAGACTCTTAAATATGGAGAACAAACAGAGGGTTACTGGAGGGGTTGTAGGAGGGGGGATGGGATAAATGGGTAAGGGACATTAAGGAATCTACTCCTGAAATCATTGTTTCACTATATGCTACCTAATTTGGATGTAAATTTTAAAAAATAAAAAATTAAATTAAAAAGAAAGAAAGAAAGAAAGAAAGAAGCAAGATCCAAATATATGCTGTTGAAGAGACACATTTTATTAAAAAAATTTTTTTAACGTTTTATTTATTTTTGAGACAGGGAGAGACAGAGCATGAACAGGGGAGGGGCAGAGAGAGGGAGACACAGAATCCGAAACAGGCTCCAGGCTCTGAGCTGTCAGCACAGAGCCCGACGCGGGGCTCAAACTCACGGACCGCAAGATCATGACCTGAGCCAAAGTCGGCCGCCCAACCGACTGAGCCACCCAGGCGCCCCGAAGAGACACATTTTAGATTTAAAGACAAATATAGGTTGTGGCACCCATTGTGTTGTTATTTAATCATGTTTGTTGTTGTTGTTGTTTGGGTTTTTTTGTTTTGTTTTGTTTTTGCTGTGGAGAGAAAGAAAGAAAAATAGTTTCCTTTTTCTTCAATAACTGCTCTCCTTCTGGACTGGGAGGGTAAAAACTTGGTTCCTTTCTCATTCCCTGTAGTCAAAGAATCTGTGGCTCAGATTCACAAAGATGCAGATTTTGACTGTAGGTTGCCCTAATCTGCGTTTCCCATTCTTTCACACTACTTAACACAATGGATAAGTACTTCTAGACAACACTCCCTAAGAATGGGGAAAAAAAGACAACCCACTTAACTTTATTTTTCTTTTCTTTTAATTTTTATTTATTCATTTTGAGAGAGAGAGAGAGAGCATAAGCAGGGAAGGGGTAGAGAGAGGGAGAAAGAGAATCCCAAGCGGACTCCATGCTGTCAGCACAGAGTCCCATGCAGGGCTCCATCTCATGAACCATGAGATCATGACCTGAACTAAAATCAAGAGTCAGATACTTAACTAACTGAGCCACCCAGGTGCCCCTGAACTTTTTTTTTTCTTAAGCTCTCGGTAATCTGCTTTTTTTTTTTAAGTATAATTGACATATAATTAACATATAACATATCAGTTTCAGGTGTACAACATAATGATTCAACACTTGTATATGTTGTCAAAGAGCACCACAATAAGTCTGATTAATATCCATTACCATATATAGTCACAATTTTTTTCTTGTAATGAGAGCTTTTAAGATTTACTCTTTTTTTTGGGGCGCCTGGGTGGCGCAGTCGGTTAAGCGTCCGACTTCAGCCAGGTCACGATCTCGCGGTCTGTGAGTTCGAGCCCCGCGTCAGGCTCTGGGCTGATGGCTCGGAGCCTGGAGCCTGTTTCCAATTCTGTGTGTCTCCCTCTCTCTCTGCCCCTTCCCCGTTCATGCTCTGTCTCTCTCTGTCCCAAAAAAAATAAATAAAAACCGTTTAAAAAAAATAAAAAAATAAAAAAAGATTTACTCTTTTTTTTAATGTTTATTTTTGAGAGAGAGAAACACACAGACTGTGAGTGGGGTTGGATCAGAGAGAGAGGGATACACAGAATCCGAAGCAGGCTCCAGGCTCCAAGCTGTCAGCACAAGCTATCACAAATGGGGCCTGACCTCACAAACTGTGAGATCATGACCTGAGCCAAAGTTGGCTGCTTAACCGAATGAGCCACGTAGGCATCCCTAAGATTTACTCTTTTAGCAACTTTCAAATATGCAATACAGTATTATTAACTATGGTCACCATGCTATACATTACATTGCCATGACCTATTTTTTTTATAATTGGAAGCCTGTACCTTTTGATTTCCTTCACCCATTTTACCACACCCCCACTTGCTGCCTCTGGCAACCACCAATCTGCTCTATGTATCTATGAGCTTGTGTATTGTGTTTTGTTTCCAATTCCACATATAAGTGAGATCATATGGTATTTGTCTTTATCTGACATATTTCACTTAGCATGATAGCCTCAAGGTCCAGGCATATTATCACAAATGGCAAAATTTCATTGTTTTCTATTCCATATTGTGTGTATGTATGTATGTGTGTGTTTCACAATTTCTTTATCCATTCATCCACTGATGGACACTTAGGTTGTTTCCATATTGTGGCTATTATAAATAATGCTGTAATGAACATGGGGGTGCATATATTTTTTATTTCAAGTTACAGTTTTCATTTTCTTCACATAAATACCCAGAAGGGGAACCTGCTAGATCATATGTAGTTCTATTTTTAATTTTTTTGAGGAACTTCTATACTACTTTCTGTAGTAGCTGCACCAATTTACATTCTCACCAACAGTGTATGACAGTTCCCTTTTCTCCACATCCTCATTGACATTTGTTATTTCTTATCTTTTTGATAATAGCCATTCAAACAGGTGTGACAAAAAGATATTGCATTGTGGTTTGGGTCTGCATTTCCCTGATGATTAGTGATGCTGAGAATCTTTTCATGTGCCAATTGGTCATGTTTTCTTTGGAAAACCATCTAGATCTTTTGCCCATTTTTTAATCAGATTGTTGTTGGCTATTGAGTTGTAAACATTCTTTCTATATCTTGGATATTAACCCTTATCAGATACATTTGCAAGTATTTTCTCTCATTCAGTAGGTTGCCTTTTCATTTTGTTGGTGATTTCCTTTGCTGCACAAGACAAATTTGTAAATAGTAAATGTAATAAATATTGGGGTGCCTGGGTGGCCTAGTTGGTTAAGTGTCTGACTTTGGCTCAGGTCATGATCTCACAGCTTGTGAGTTCAAGTCCCACATCACGCTCTGTGCTGACAGCTCAGAGCCTGGAGCCTGCCTCAGATTCTGTGTCTCCCTCTATCTCTCGGCCCCTCCCCTGCTTGCTCTGTCTCTCTCTCGCTCGCTCTCAAAAGTATATAAAAACATTAAATTTTTTTACTTTTAAGATAGTAAATATTACCAGAGAGACAGATAGAGTGATAAAATAGAGACAGATCATAGTGATAAAAGGGTCAATATATCAGGAAGATACAACTATAAATGTATATGCACCGAACCAGTAAGTTTCAAAATACATAAAATACAATCTGACTAAATTGAATGGGAAATTCAATGATTATAGTTCAAGACTTCAATACCTCACTCTATATTTGCTGGAACTAGATAGAAAATCAGCAAGGGTCAATATACCTTACTGACATTTATAGGACATACCAAATAAAAGCAGGATACACATATTTTCTAAGCACACATGAAACATAATCAGAATAACCTTATGCTAGGTCATAAAATAAGTCTTATAAATTTGAAAGGATTTATGTCATATAAAGTATGTTTTCTGACAACACTGGAATCAAATTAGAAATCCATAACAGAAAGACCTCTAGAAAATACCCAAATATTAAGAAACTAAACAATATGTTTCTAAATAACCTATGGATCAAAGAAATCACAGGGAAATTAGAAAATATTTTGAACTGAATGAAAATGGGAACACATGATATCAAAATTTATGGAACAGAGTCTAAATAGTACTTAGAAAAGAAAACTATAGTTTTATATACAATGTATTAGAAAAGAAAAGAGCACCAGGGTGGCTCAGTTAGTTAAGTGTCTGACTCTTGATTTTGGCTCAGGTCATAATCTCACAGTTTGTGAGTTTAAGCTCCAGCATTGGGCTCTGCGTTGATAGTATGGAACCTGCTTAGGATTCTCTCTCTCCCTCTCTCTCTCTGCCCCTCTCCGGCACTCGCTTTCTCTCTAGATAGATAGATAGATAGACAGATAGATATTAAAAGAAAAAAGATCTCAAATCAATAATCTAAGTTCCCACCTAGAAACTAGAAAAATAAGAAAAAATTAAACACAAGCAAGCAGAAAGATGAAAGTAAAGGCTTCTATTGATTTCTATTCTGATAGAAATCGATGAAATAGGAGTGCCTGGGTGGCTCAGTTGGTTGAGCATCTGGCTCTTGATTTCAGTTCAGGTCATGATCCCAGGGTTGTGGGATCAAGCCCCACGTCATGCTAAGCATGGAACCTGCTTAAGATTCTCTCTCTCCCCGTCTCTGTCCCCTTCCTGCTCACATGCTCTCTCTCTCTTCCTCTAAAATAAAAAATAAGGAAAGAAATACAGAAATCATGAAATAAAAAATGGGAACAACAGCAAAAATCAATGAAACAAAATAGTGCTTCATTGAACAGATGAACAAAATTGAGAATTTTTAAGATGGAATGGCAAAATAAGAAAACACAAATTACCAAAAATAGGGGAGGAAAGGCAATCCCAATTGTTATATACTGTATGATTCCACTTACACAACATTTTCAAAATGACAAAATTATAGTGTTAGGGATAGATCACAAACAAGTAGCATGAGGTTGTTGCTTTCGGGTGGTACAACAGTTTTGTATTCTGATTGTTATATTGGTTACACAAATTCATATATGTAGTAAAATTTCATAGAATTATACACACAGAGGAGAAATGAATACATGTAAAAACTGGCAAAATACGAATAAGGCCTACAGTTTAGTTAACTTCCTGTACTATTTTCACAAGTTTTTATGCATCTAAAATTATTTCAAAATAAAGTTTAGATTCCCGGGGGATCTTTTGGAAGATGGCGGCGTAGGAGGACGTTGGGCTCACCGCGCATCCTGTTGATCACTTAGATTCCACCTACACCTGCCTAACTAACCCAGAAAACCACCAGAAGACTAGCAGAACAGTCTCTGGAGCCAAGCGCAGACGAGAGGCCCACGGAAGGGGGTAGGAAGGGCGGTGAGGCGGTGCGCGCTCCACGGACTGGCAGGAGGGAGCCGGGGCGGAGGGGCGGCCCGCCGGCCAAAATAAAGTTTAAAAAGAACTTAGACCTTTACATCATACACACACACAAAATTAACTCAAAATGGATCACAGACCTAAATATAAGAACTAAACCTATAAATTTTATAGACTATATAGGAAAATGTCTTTGTTTCCTTAAGTTAGGTAAATATTTCTCAGTTATAACACCAAAAGTACAATTCACAATGGAAAAAAATAATGAACGGAACTTTACCAAAAGTAAAAGATTCTGCTTTTTAAAACATCATTAAGAAAATAAAAGGCTAAGACATAGACTGAAAGAAAATATTTGATAATCATATATATGATAAAATATATAAAGAAAATGTTTCCAACTTAATAAAAAGACTAACAACCCAAGTTAAAAATGGGCAAAACATCTGAAAATATATTTCACCAAAGAAGATACACAAATGACTAATAAGCACATGAAAAGATGCTCAAATCATTAGTCATTTGGAAAATGCAAAATAAAATTGCAATGAGGTGCTAATCCCTAGCAGAACTATAATCCAAAAGATTGGCCATAACAAGTGTTAGCAATTGTGTAAAGAAATAGGAGCCCTTATACATTGCTAGTGGGAATGTAAAATGGTACAGCCATTTCTGCAAACACTTTAGCAGTTTCTTAAAAAGATAAACATAAACGTACTTACGTCCCAACAAATCTACCCCTAGAAACCTACCCAAAACAAATAAAGGAGTATGTTCACACAAAGACTTGCACATGAATATTTATAGTGGCATTGTGCACAACAGTCAAAACTAGAGACAACCCAAATGTCCATATACCAGTAAACTGATAAACAAAATGTGGTAGATCCATACAATCAAATACTATTCAGCAATAAAAAGACACAAACTATTGATAAATGCTAGGCCTGGAAAGCCTCAACAACATAAACTAAGTGAAAAAAGCCAGACACAAAAAGACTATGTATTGAATGATTCCATTTCTGTAAAATTTCTAGAAAAAGCTAATCAGATAGAGACAGAAAGCTATCAGTGGTTCCCTGAGGCTTGTATGAAAGCAAAGATTGACTGCAAACAGGCATGTGAATGTTCTAATACTAGATTGTGATGATGGTTGCACAACTCTATATACATTTCAGAGAAATAATGATATACTTACATGAGTGAACCTTATCATATGCAAATTATAGCTCAAAAAAAGCTGTTAAAAAGTTACAAAAATAATATACCCATGTCCACAGCAGCATTATTCACAATAGCCAAAAGGTAAAAGCAGCCCAAGAGTCCTTCCACAGATAAATAGATAAATGAAATGTGGTATACACATATAATGGAATATTGTTCAGCCTTAAAAGGAAGGAAATCCTGATACATGCTACAACATGGATGAACCTTAAGGATATTATGCTAAGTGAAATAAGCCAGTCACAAAAAAAGAAATACTGAATAATTCCATTTGTATGAGGTATCTAGGGTGGTCAAATTTACAGACACAAGAAAGTAGACACAGCCAAGGGCTGGGAGAACAAAAGGAGTTGTTGTTTAATGGCTACAAAGTTTGTTTTACACAATGAAAAAAGTTCTGAAGATGGATGATAGTGATGGTTGCACAACCATGTGAATGTTCTTAAAACCATTTAATCACACACTTAAATATGGTTAAGAGGGTAAATTTTATTATGTGCATTTTAATACAATTAGACATTTTCTAAAGTAATAAAAATGACCAGAAATATAGGGCTTTTCAAAAATCAAAACAAGAATCACCTTAGAACTTTGGTACTGCAATGCCATTGTTACAGTCTACATTCAGTTTTCTCTGTAGATTACATGAGATCAGACAGCACAACTTTGATATAATTTTGTATGCTGCTATTGAATTGCCAGATCCAGAAGTAAAAGGTGCAGTCCTGAGAGAATGCTTTGGCTATTCTCACACTAATGGATCAAACATGAGACTAGAGCCACTCCCTTCCCTCCTGGCTTCCACGTAGCCACTACAATAGCAGCAGGAAAAGAAAGATCCTGACTATTCTGCAAACCCTTGAAAGAGGTTGACAGATGCTAGAAGAGCCTCTGTGCTGAGAGCCTTTATAAACCCCAAGTCAAAGTACTCATTGCCTACACTCTTTTCCTTCCAAATGGCTAGTCCTTTCATTTCCTTGATTTAGTCAGCCTAATCTTCTAGTCTCTGATCTCATCTTTATTCCTCTTTCTTTCTCCCTGTCCCTTCAAGGCACCAAATTAATCCACTTCAGTTTTAAAATGTCTCTTAGAGTTGTCCCCTTCTTTTCAATTCTAATTAGCACTATGTACCTCATATGAGGTAACTCAAACAGTGCAAGCCAGCATCCACAAATCCATCCACAGATCTCCAAGCCATTCAGCATATCACTTCCAGAAAAATAAAAACCCTTCATTGTTACTTTGTTTTAATTGTAAAATGTTTTAAACAGAGGAATGTACAATGTTCCCTCACACCTACGTACCCTCACTCAGCTCTATCTTTGCATAACATTTTACCGTATTTTCTTCAGACTTGTTTAAAGAAAACAGTTCAGAAATACACGAAATCTTCTGCTTATCTGTCTGCAATAATATTCTCCTTCCTCTTGCCACCTTCAGAAAGATAATTACCAACCTAAATCCTGGAAGTAATATACTTACGCAGCTGTATATGTATGTGTATTTATGTATATATGTTTGTGTGTATGGTTTCCTTATATACATAAAAAAGTTATTAGTTTACATTTTTTAAAACCAAGGGACAATTATCAAAAGTAAGAAACTAACACTGGCACAAATACGATTAACTAAACTACAGACTTTATTATATTTCACCAGTTTATTAGTACCCTTTTGGATTCCAGAACCTGATCCAAGATCCAAGAACATGTTGCATTAGTTTCCATGTCTCCTTAATATCCTCTGAACTGAGTGACAGTCTCTGTCTTTCCTTGTCTTTCATGATTTTATCGCTTTCAACAGTTACTCATCAGGTTCAAATAAACTGTCCTTCAGTTTGGGTTGGCTAAAGATTTTATGTTGGAATAAATTATGGATTTGGGACAAGGATACCAGAGAGGTATTCTTAGGTCTTGTTGATGATGAGGTTAACCTTGATCACTTGGTTAAGGTGGTCTGACAGGTTTCTTCACCATTAAGTTACTATTTTGTCTTTGTAATTAATGAATATGTTATAGGAGAAACTTTGAGGCCACGCAATACTGCACATTTCTGTAAACTTCTGCCCACTAAGTTTAGCATTCATTAGTGGATCTTGTCTATGTCAATTATTCATCTGATATTCCAGTGGTGATTTTCTATTTTTCTCATTCCTTCTACATTTATTAATTCTGTAAGGAAGAGCTGTCCCTTCTCCATTTATTTATTTATTGATTGTTTATATTAGTATGGACTTACAAGTATTTTATGAAGTCATCATATTTGTCTATTTTGTTGCAAAAATTGTTCCAGCTTTAGCTATTTGGAGTTCTTTCAGGTCAGGTTTTGAGTCCTTTGATATACCCCCATAATTTTTTAAATTCTTCCTTACTTTCTAACACCACAAATGTTCCATGAACATCTTGTATTTTCCTTGCCCCAATCCTGGAATCACAGACTTCTCCAAGGAGCCCAGGTTCCATTTGATTGAGAATGATATTTTAAAATGCAGATCATGTGCTCACTGCTAGGAAGTGTGTATGTACATACTAACTGCTGTATACAGATATATCTATATTTACTGTATCTATCTACCTATTAAAAGGGAAAAACACCACATTAGTTCATATTGATGTCTCCAATTCCAATTCAGGACCAAAGGGTTCATTCTAGCATTCCCATTTCCTCATTTGTAATTTCTTTTTTCTAACAGTGAGAAACTTGCTTGTCCTCAATTAAAATATATTTATTTCCTTGTTTAACAGTAGTATACATGCAGTTTCAGAATTGCTAATCTATACGTCTATGAGAAATAAATGTACCAAGTACAATGTTTTTTGTTTTTCCATTCTTTTTCCATTAGCCTTACAGAACCCAGTCAAAATAAAGCTACTTAGGTCATATCCTTTCTTCTCTGAGCCTTCAATGTGGTGCTGTCAGTCACTGTAATACAGTTACATTCATTTCTAAATCTACATTCCATCAGTGGTTTCCCCAACATCCTGGTTGACTTTTTTTTTAATTTGAAGACTATAAAATTCACTCTATGGTGTGACAGGTTCTGTGAGTTTTGACAACTGCATAGAATTGAGTATGCACTAGGACCATATTACCATACAAAAGGTTGATCACCAAAGAAATCCCCTCATGCTAACCCTTATCAATCTCTTCCTCGATTCTCACCCTGGCAAATACTGATGTTTTTTGGTTCGTTTTTGTCCCTATAACTTTGTCTTTTTCAAAATGTCATATCAACGGAGTCATACACCATGTAGTCTTCAGAATATGACTTCATTCACTTAACAAAATGCATTTAAGATTCATCCAATAGTCCATTCCTTTTTATTGCTGAATATTATTATAGTGGATGAATGTACCACAATTAGGTTCCCCATTCATCCACTGAAGGAAATCTGGGTCGTTCCCAGTTTTGGTCAATGAATAAATCTTCTATAAACATTCACATTCAGGTTTTTCTGTGAACATATATTTTCAGTTGGCTTGGGTAAATTTCCAGCAGCGAGACTGCAGAGTCATATGGTAAGTATATGTTTGGCATAGTAAGAGACAGCCAAACTCTTTCCCAGAGTGATTATACAAATTTGCATTCTCACCAGCAATGTATGAGATTTCTGGTTGCTCCACATGCTCAACAGCACTTGGTATTGTCACTTTTGTTTGTCTGTTAGATATTCTAATTGATTTGTATTGGCGTGGTTTTAATTTTCATTTCCCAATTACAATGATACTGAACATATTTTCACATACTTATTTTCCATCCAAATATCTTCTTTGGTAAAGTGTATGTTCATATATTTTGTCCATTTTTAAAATTTTTTAAAGTTCATTTATTTATTTTGAGAGAGAGAGAGAGAGCACATGAGCATAGGAGAGGCAGAAAGAGAGAGGAAGAGAGAGAGAATCCCAAGCAGGCTCCAGACTGTCAATGTGGAGCCTGATGTGGGACTCAAACCTATGAACTGCAAGATTGTGACCTGAGCCAAAACCAAGAGTCGGACGCTTAGCTGACTGAGCCACCCAGGCGCCCCTTTTTTGCCCATTTTTAAATTCGATTTCTAATTTTTTTTTAATTATAAGATTTCTTTGCAAGTTCTGAATACAAATCCTTTATCATATTTGTAATTTTAAAATTTTGCTCCCAGTCTGTGGCTTCACTTTTTCATTCTCTTTGTAGGGTCTTTCACCCACCAAGCAAAAGATATTAATTTTGGTAAGTTAAATTTACCAACTTTTTATGAATCATATTTTGATATATCTAAAAACATTTTGCCAATTATAAGGCCATACAGATTTCTCCTACCTTTTCTTCTAGAAGTTTTATAAGTTTCATGTCTTATATTTAGGTATATATGATCAATTTTTAGTTAATTTTTGTAGAATATGAGGTATGTATTAAGGTTCATCTTTTCACATAGGAACTTCTAATCATTCCAGGACCATTTGTTTGAAAACTTCTATTCTGCATTGAATTGCCCTTGCACCTTTGTCAAAAATCAGTTGACAATACTGTTGTGCATCTTTTTCTAAGCTCTCTATTCTATTCCACTGACCTATGTATTTTTCCTTTACCAATACCATACTCTCTTGATTGCTGTAGCTTATAGTAATTATTGAAATCAGGCAATGTGAGTCTTCCAACTTTGTTCTTTTTCAAGATTGTTTTGCCTACTCTAGTTCCTGTGTATGCATGTATGTATATATATGTGGTGTGTGTATTTAATTATTTACATTTTTTTTTAATTTTTTTAATGTTTGTTTATTTTTGAGAGAATGTGTGAGTGGGGGAGGGGCAGAGAGGTAGGGAAAGACAAAGGATCCGAAGCGGGCTCCATGGTGACAGCAGCAAGCCCAATGTGGGGCTCAAATTCACAAACTGTGAGATCATGACCTGAGTCAAAGTCAGACACTCAATCAAATGAGCCACCCAGGCACCCCATATTCATATATTTTAATAGAGATACATCTATAGAAAAGTTTTTCTGTGATTCTGATTAGGTAGGACTGAATTGAATCTATACCTCACATATTAGGGAGAAGTGATGTCTTAACAATATTGAGTCCTCTAATCTATAAACATATCTCTCTCTCTTCATTTATTGGACTTCTTTCACCACTGTTCTATAGTTCTCAGCATAAATATTCTGCATATATTTTGTTATATTTATAATGTTTGATGCTATTATAAATGGTACTTTTGGTAAATTTCCAATTCCAATGATCATTATAAGTGCATATATAGAAACATGATTCACTTTTGTATATTAACATGGTATCCTGCAGGCTTGGTAAATTCAATATTAGTTCTAAGGACCTTTCTACATTCTTTGGAACTTTTTAATGTATATTACCATGTTATCAGCAAATAGAGACCATTTTATGCCTACCTTCCTAGTCGGTATGCCCTTCATTTCTTTGTCTTGCCTTACCATGCTGGCTAGGATTTCAAGTATAATGAGGAATAACAGTGGTGACAATGAATATCCTGCCTTCTTCTCAATCTTAGATAGATAGTATTAGTTTTTTTATCATTTAGAATAATGTTACAGTAGTATTTTTACAGATTCTTTTTATCTGGTTAGGGAAGTTCCTTACTCTTACTAGTTTGGCAAAAGCTTTTATCATGAATAGATGTTAAATTTTATCAAATGTTTTCTCTGCATCTTTGGAGATGATCACCCTGAAGTTACACACAACACACACACACACACACACACACACACACACACACAGAGTCTTTAAGAGTTTTAAGTGCACTGATTTATTAATTTGGAGACAATTTCAAGATATTTAGTCTTCTTTTTTTTTTAATGTTTATTTATTTTTGAGACAGAGAGAGACAGAGCATGAACGGGGGAGGAGCAGAGAGAGAGAGGGAGACACAGAATCCGAAGCAGGCTCCAGGCTCTGAGCTGTCAGCACAGAGCCTGATGCAGGGCTCGAACTCACGGACCACGAGATCATGACCCGAGCTGAAGTCGGACGCTTAACCGACTGAGCCACCCAGGCGTCCCTGCTCTTCTTATCCATGACATTATGCATTTCCAGGGGGTCTTCTTTTACATTTTTCAATAAAATTTTACAATGTTCTGTATTAAAATGTGGTGCAACCCACAACTCTATCATCAACTAATCTTCAACATCCAATGGAAAAAAGACAGTCTCTTCAACAAATGGTGTTGGCAAAACTGAATGGCAACATGCAGAAAAATGAAACTGGACCGCTTTCTTACACCATACACAAAAATAAATTCAGATGGATGAAAGACCTAAATATGGGACAGGAAACAATCAAAGTCTTAGAGGAAAACACAGGCAGCAACCTCTTTGACCTCGGCCAGAGCAACTTCTTACTAGACACAACACCAAAGCAAGGGAAACAAAAGCATACATAAACTATTGGGATTTCATCAAGATAAAAAGCTTCTGCACAGCTAAGGAAACAATCAACAAAACTAAAAGGCAGCCTACAGAGTGTGAGAAGATATTTTCAAACAATATATCTTATAAAGGGTTAGTATCCAGAATCTATAAAGAACTTATCAAACTCAACACCTCCCCCCCCAAAAAAAATAACCCAGCTAAAAAACAGAAAGAAGACATGAATAGACACTTTTCCCAAAAAAAAAACACATCCAGATGGCTAAAAGACACATGAAAATATGCTCAACATCACTCATTATCAGGGAAATACAAATCAAAACCATGATGAGATATTACCTCATACCTGTCAGAATGGCTAAAATTAACAACACAAGAAAGAACGGGTGTTGGTGAAGATGCAGAGAAAGGGGAACGCTCTTGCCCTGTTGGTAAGAATGCAAACTGGTGCAGCCACTCTGGAGAACTAAAGAGTGGCTTTAGTTTCTCAAGAAACTAAAAATAGAACTACCCTATGATCCAGCAATTGCACTATTAGGTATTTACCCAAAGGTTACAAAAATACAGATTCAAAAGGGTACATGCACTCCAACGTTTACAACAACATTATCAACAATAGCCAAACTACAGAGAGAGCCCAAATGTCCACTGACTGATGAATGGATAAAGAAAATGTGGTAACGGAATATTACTTAACCATTAAAAAGAACGAAATCTTATCATTTGGAATGACATGGGTGGAGCTAGAATGTATAATGCTAAGTGAAATAAGTCAATCAGAGAAAGATGAATACCATATGATATCACTCATATGTGGTATTTAATAAACCAAACAGATGAATATATAGCAAGGGAGGGAGAGACAAAAGAGAGAAACAAACCACAAGATACTCTTAATGATAGAGAACAAACTATGGGTTGACAGAGGGAGGTGGGTAGGAGATGGGCTAGATGGATAATGGGTACTACGGAGGGTACTTGTTGTGACAAGCACTGGGTATTGTATGTAAGTCATGAATCACTGAATTCTACTCCTGAAACCAATATTGCACTGTATGTTAACTAAGATTTAAATTTAAAAAAAGGAAGAAAAATATATAAATAAGTAAATAAACAAGATATAATGAAGCAAAATAAATAAACAAAAATAAAAAGTGGTGCAACATTTCTTAGATTTACTCAAAGATATTATGGTTTTACTAATTTTATAAATATCTATTTTATAATATGTTCTAAATTTTTGTCCCTAGTTTATAAAAATGTAACCTGTTTTGCTATACAGAGCTTGAATCCAGCAGTCTCAGCAAACTGGCAAACTCTCTTACTTTTTTCTAACCATTTGTGAATAGATGTTCATGAATCCACTCTGTAAAGAATCATACATCTGCCAATAAAAACAAATTTTTTTCTTCCTTAATTCTTATATATATTATTTATTTACTGTTTTGTTGAAGTATAATTGACATTCAACATTGTATTAGTTTCAGGTGTACAACATAATGATTCAATATTTGTGTACACTGCCAACATGATCAGCACAGTAAGTCTAGTCATCATCTGTCACCACACAAAGTAACCAAATCTTTAATTTACTTTTCTCATGTATTAGAAGACATTGGCTTCTTGCATTTCTGCTTCTCTTACAATCAGAGACACTAGCTGCCTTTGTTCCAGATTATCTTTTCAAAGATGTTTGTATACTCAACAGTCTTAGAAGACAAAGATAGTGCCTCCTTCCAGAACAAAGGGCAGGCATGCTTAGTGCCCAATATAATAAAGATAGCATCTCTTTCCAGAATAAATGGCAGGCCTGTTTACTTCTCATCATAAAAGATTCAGTTTCCCTAATCTCAGGGTTTTTCTTGTTATACAACCCACTGTGTGTACATGTATCACCTAGCATTCTTTTTTTAAATATTTTTTTAAATATATGAAATTTATTGTCAAATTGGTTTCCATACAACACCCAGTGCTCATCCCAAAAGATGCCCTCTTCAATACCCATCACCCACCCTCCCCTCCCTCCCACCCCCTATCAACCCCTCAGTTTGTCCTCATTTTTTTTTTTATAAATTTTTTTTCAACGTTTTTTATTTATTTTTGGGACAGAGAGAGAGCATGAATGGGGGAGGGGCAGAGAGAGAGGGAGACACAGAATCGGAAACAGGCTCCAGGCTCCGAGCCATCAGCCCAGAGCCTGACGTGGGGCTCGAACTCACGGACCACGAGATCGTGACCTGGCTGAAGTCGGACGCTTAACCGACTGCGCCACCCAGGCGCCCCTGTCCTCATTTTTTAAGAGTCTCTTATGCTTTGGCTCTCTCCCACTCTAAACTCTTTTTTTTTTCCTTCCCCTCCCCCATGGGTTCCTGTTAAGTTTCTCAGGATCCACATAAGAGTGAAAACATAGGGTATCTGTCTTTCTCTGTATGGCTTATTTCACTTAGCATAACACTCTCCAGTTCCGTCCACGTTGCTACAAAGGGCCATATTTCATTCTTTCTCATTGCCACGTAGTACTCCATTGTGTATATAAACCACAATTTCTTTATCCATTCATCAGTTGATGGATATTTAGGCTCTTTCCACAATTTGGCTATTGTTGAGAGTGCTGCTATAAACATTGGGGTACAAGTGCCCCTATGTATCAGTACTCCTGTATCCCTTGGGTAAATTCCTATCAGTGCTATTGCTGGGTCATAGGGTAGGTCTATTTTTAATTTTCTGAGGAACCTGCACACTGTTTTCCAGAGTGGCTGCACCAATTTGCATTCCCACCAACAGTGCAAGAGGGTTCCTGTTTCTCCACATCCTCTCCAGCATCTATAGTCTCCAGATTTGTTCATTTTGGCCACTGACTGGCATGAGGTGATATCTGAGTGTGGTTTTGATTTGTATTTCCCTGATGAGAGGCGACATTGAGCATCTTTTAACGTTTATTCATTTTTTGATAGAGAGAGACAGAGTGTGAGTGGGGGAGGGGCAGAGAGAAAGGGAGACCCAGAATCCGAAACAGGCTCCAGGCTCTGAACTGACAGCACAGAGCCTGATGCAGGGCTCGAATTCACGGACCGTGAGATCATGACCTGAGCTGAAGTCAGATGCCCAACCAACTGAGCCACCCAGGCACCCCTCACCTAGCATTCTTATTATTATCTTTTGGGAACTGAGATTCAAGAAAACAGTACAAAAAAATTTACTGACATTCTGTCCACTGCTATCGCCGCAAGGCTACCTTGTTAGCTTGCAAGTAGGGTAAAACCACAGACCCTCACAGTTCTTGACATAACTGCACCAGGGAGAACCTGCAGTGCAAAGGTGACTTATGGGCATTGTTGGCTTCTTCCTTATTTTAGAGGGAATGCTTCTAACATTTCACCATTAAGCATAAAAATGGATTTAGATTCTTAGTGGATACTCCTTTTTAGGTTACGGGGAGTGGTTAGAAAAATTCCTAACCCATTAATTTGGGAAACTGTTGCCTTAGTGGCCTAAAAGAGTCGATACAGCTTTCAAAAAGTGGCTCTCCTTAGAATTTAAAAATAGGAAAGGAATTTTTAGGAGGGAGCTACTGGAATTTCAGGTAAGACAGTTTCTTATTATGTCCTGCTCTGCAGGACATCTGACATTCTTGGCCCCTACCAACCAGATAAAACAGTCGCATCCCTAGTCTCAAGGGCTGAAAACCTTCCAATTTCTTCAAACGTCTTCCAGAGCAGGGGTTGACAGATTTTTTCTATAAAAAGCCAAACAGTAAATATTTTAGGTTTTGTGGGCCATCCTGCCTCCTGTTGCAACTAAACTTTGCTGTCAAATGCAAAAGCAGCCAGAGACAATACATAAATAAATGGGCAAGGCCCTGTTCCAATAAAAAACACATGGTAGCAAGATTTGGCCTGCAGGCTGTACTTTTCTGACTCCTGGTCTAGAGGGATGGGTAGAGAGTAAAACATTTTCAAATTTTACAGATAAGGAAACTGATATGAAGGATGAAGCGATTTGGCCAGCATCTTGATTGCACAGCATTTTGTACAGAGCGAAGATTAGAACCTAGACCTCCTAACCATTGGTGCTCTTCCCACTACATCACCCAGCAGAATCAATGACACGCTGGCATAATTTGCCTCAGTAAGTATTTTTATCCATTTCTACCAAATGTACGTAAATATATATATGAATACTTGGCGGATGTCCATGAATATTCAAGTCCCTGCTCCAGCGCCCTCCTCTGTGGTCTGCAGTATATCTCTAGTCTTGCATCATTCTCAGATGAAGACACCATTGTTCCATCTCAAGTATGCTCATGAAAACATGCAACGCAACTGGGTTGTACACTGAACTCATAAGCAGAGACTTTCCAAAACAACTCACCATAAATCATTCATCTACTAAATATTTCTAAGGCCATCCTCACAGTATTGACCACAGCCCTGATGTTTCATCTGCAAACCAGGACTCACACCCAATCAATGCGAAGTCTAATTTCAAGTGAGAGTCCCTACAGAACTAGATCCAATACTAATGTATACAAAGTATCAAAATGTATCACATCTACTCCTTTTCTGTCATCTGCAATTGCTGAGATTCCATCCACAGAGATATTTTATTTGGTCTGATTCTTTTTTTAAGCTTTTATTTTAATTCCAGTTAGTTAATATACTGTGTTATATTAATTTCTGACCTCACTGGTTCTTTACAAAAGGGCTAAATAGTCTTATAGAAGGACTATGTAATCATAAATAGCTGTTAGCAGTGATACACACAGCTTGAAGTAAATAAGACTTAAGTTTTTAGAAGAGGAATGGACACAGACAATGACAGCTACATAACCAGCTTTGGCCAAAACCAAAACTTTTGCTGGTTTACTCAGTACACCTGAGTATTTTTACCCACACTTGGTGTAATTCACACATTGGGTAGGATACTGGGACTACATGAACTGAAATTCTTTCAACTCTAACATTCAGTTAGCCTGCATCCAAAAAGAAGACAGAATATTACATCCTGGTGAAACTCTCATAGAAGACGACCTCAACCATGAAGAACAAACAGAATTTAGATGTGAAAAGAGAAGACAGAAGTGCATGAAGAGATCAGTGTAGCTCTGCACCACTGGGCTACTCTCTTCCTCTTCACATCTAAACTGAAGCTCAAGAAGCCCCTAAAGAGACAACCTTCTAAGAAATGGTTTAGAATTTACTGCATCAAAGCAGCAGTCATGAATGCCAATTAGAACCAATGGCCTAGGATATTTGGTCACTGAGAAGCAATAATCCTAAATGGCAGTTTCTGATGGAATTTGATATATTCAAATCTTTTGAAGCTAGATAAATGACCAGGCAAAGAGAAGAGCCAACAATTATAGTTAATACATGCTTTTTAATGAAGAAGAGAAGAAATATTTAGGCATGGATTAGAGGTCAGTAGCACTTGCCTTTATTCTGTGCCTGAAAAAAACTAATTTAGCTTCTTGGAGAGTTGACTTCTCCCCATGATATGGGTAGACTGGCACAGACTATCTTTGGCTTATAGCCATTTAGATATAAGTTCTCCAAAGGTCAATGTGTAATACAAAGTTGATAAATGTCAAAGTCAACCAGAAAACAAAACGGAATTCTAAAGAAATTAAAACAAAGATTTTGACATCTGAACTTGTGATAAGAATTTGTCAAGCATCATCAGTTCTTTGCCTAACTTGGAAGCAAACCAAATTTCCTCATGTGGACGGCTTTGGAGCCTCCTAGTGGCAGCCTCAGGGGACCTACAGAACTAAGAGTTCTGGAAAGGACCAGGCATTCAAGAGACAGTGTTAGCTAGTATGCTGCTGATCAATTCAAACAAACTCATCAGCTCCTACAATGTTCTCAATACACTGTACTGGACACTAGGAATGCAAAGATGAATAAATGTTGGTTCCTACCCTCATGGAGCTCACAACCTATTATGCAAACAAGTAAGAACAGAAATAACTCTGAAACAATGAAGTGAACACTTATAATCTGCCTATATAGGGAGGGCAGATGAAGTCGAGCGTGTGTACTAAAGGAGGATGACTTCTCAGCCAAGTCTTTATTAAAGGATAAGTATGACTATCTGATAGAGAATCCAAGTAACATAATTTTCATGTCTTTGCTAATTTGGCTTCCTGTCTGAAATATTCCCTTTTCCACACATTATACTTAGAATACTAAGACTAGAGTACAGTAGAGTGGGAAGAAACTTGAAAAAACTGGCTAAAAGCAAACTTATCGGTGCCTTTATGGTTTGAGCTTTATCTTCCAGGCTCTGAAGAGATGTCAGAGCATCTGAATAAGAGATGTGACTACTAAATATTATTCAGAAATAACTCTGATGGCAATAGGAGATTTATATTAGGAGAGCTGGGGAGAAGAGAGACTCATTAATCTATCATAATAGTTCAGGAGAGGGATAAGAAGGGATGGCAGCACAGCGGCAGCAAGAAAGAGAACTCCAGAGTTAAGGACAACTATTATACCTAATAGCCAAATGAATATGGGAAACTAGGCTTATAAAAGAAATAAAAAATAGTCCAAAGTGTTCTTCAAGAGACAAATTAGACAGTGATGCCATTAATCAAGGTAGGGAACACAGGAAAAATCAAGAGGATGAGTAATACAGGGGGACTTCAGTAAATTTTATTTGGAGAACAAATTAGATCTGGGATTTATTTAAGAAACACTAGAAAATACCTGCAAAACTCATAACTCTGAACAAATTATATTATAACCATCTCAGAATAACCACAAGAGTTATAACCACTATTAAAATATTGTTGTTACCTCTTAGTGGTGTATGAAAAAGAACAATTACTTCCATTTTCATAAATAATATCCTGAAATTGCTCCAACTGTGGAAAACTCTCATTATACAGCAAAAAAATTTTTAACAAAGGTGAACATCTCATTCCCCTTATTTTTGTCCCCTTGGCTTATCCAAAAATACCCATCCTCCAAGGAATACTTTTAGCTCCATCTTTACCATAAAGCCTTATCTTATTCTTTCAGAACACATATCAATTAGGTTAATATATCTGGACTTCCACGGATAATATTCTACTATATTGTACCTTATGATTTGCTAGATTTTTAAGGAGATTTAGTTGTGCTTCTCCAACTCTATGTAAGTCCCTTGAGGAGTGAGGCATAGCCCTACTTCTGCTTTCAACCAGAGGCCAACTAATCACATTTCAACTAATCACTCATTTCACCTCCCTTATATTTTACAAATGATAAAATGGGGCCCAGACAAATTAAATAACTTGAGCCAGGGATTCACATGTACTTTGTGGTAGATCTCAGACTAAACCCAGGTACCAAGAGTTCCAGTTCTGTAACATGTCTATGCTTTCGGATACCCCAGAAGTATCTGGCGAGCTATTTGTGCTATTACACTTCCTTTCCCATGGGGCAGTTTTGCATCTTAATAGGATATTCAAATACCAAAAGATCCAAATCAGTGATTATTTAATGGTAAAATTATAAGCACCCTGAAAAGCAATTAAGGAAGATATTTGGGGACAGGATTCAGGGAAATTTAAAATCATATCACAAATCTCAGCATCCAGCCATGATGGAATAATAGGAATCAGGTTAACCTTCCTACATTAAATAACTTTAAAAAGGACCGAGATACGCAAAATAATGGCTTCAGACACAGGAAAACAGAAAGTTCAGGACACTGATCCTTGAAACAGGGAAAACAAAGTGAGCCCTGTGATGCCATACCATCTTACAACCTAGAGAGGGCTTTCAGACTGTAGTACAGGAGGGGGGACCCAAACAGAACTCAGCAGTCTTGCTGACTTGAAGAGACAGAGTTCAGAGTTAAGAGAGGTCAAGGCAACTAGATTTTACAGAACAGAATACAGAGAGGACAGAGCTACACGAAAAGCTCCAGAGACCTACAGTGAAGTCACCTGACAGTGTTAGGTAATGACGAGCCATATGTGAGAAAACTACCAAGGCAAGGAATCGAACTTCTGGGAAAAAGTAAGTGGAACACAGAACCAGGAACAGTTCATGTTCATGTCTGGCCAGCCAGACTAAAAAGACCTCAAAACAAACAAGACATCAAGTAAAAAGGGTGTGGATATAGAAAGGTATTGCCTTAGAAAGGTACTGTCTCAATAGAGAGGCTAAATTAGCCACAGACTGAAGACTGTTTCTGAGCTTAAAATAAAGCCTAGAAAAAATCACACTGATTCCAGAGAACTTAAATTCACCACCCAAAAAGACAAAAAATAGTTAAAGGAACGCAGAATATCCAGCATCCAAAAATATAAAATTCAAAATGTCTGACATCCAATTAAAAATTTAGAAACTGAATTTCTAAAAACAAAAAATGTAATAAATGAAAACAAAATTATACTTGATCAAATTAACATCACTTGGACACTGCAGAAGAAAATTTTAATGGAATTAAATACATAGCAGTAGGAACTATTCGAAATGACAGATATAGAGAGGAAAAAAAGACTGAAAAGAAACAGAGCATCACTGAGCCATCAGACAATACTAAGCAGCCTAAGACATGAATAATTGTTGCCAAAAAGGAGCAGGAGAAGAACAGAAAAAAATACTTGAAAATATAATGGTCAACACTTCTGAATGAGACGAAAACTACAACTTAGACAAACTCAAGAAGAGGAAATAGGAAGAACACTACACCAAAGCACATCATATTCAATCTGCTGAAAACCAAAGATGAAGAGAAAAAAATAGTAAATATATATATACACATACATATATACATATATACATTATACATATATGTATAATATGTGTGTATGTATATATGTACGTGTGTGTGTATATATATATATATATATGTGTGTGTGTGTGTGTGTGTATATGTATATTTATAATCTCCAAATGAAAGCACATTTTTTGTCAGAAACAATGCAAGCAAGCAAGAGAGGACTGGCCAAATAGAGATTACCTAAAGAAAATGCAGAAAGAAAAAAGAGTGGGAAAAAAAAAAAACAGAACAGAGGACCCAAGAGCAGAGGAGAAATATCAAATGATTTATGCATAACTGGAATTCTGGAAGGCAAAGGAAGGGACAACAGAGATAAACTAATAATGGCTAAGAATTTTCCAAAATTAGTGACAGACAACAAACCATGACCAGATCCAATAAACTCAGATAAATTACATGGTAAATACCAACAACAACGAAGGGTGAACATGCGCGCACGCACGCACGCACACACACACACACACATACACACACACACCCCTAGGCATATCAAAGTCAAAATGCTGAAAACCAAAGATAAAATCTTGAAAGCAGTCAGAGAAAAAAAGATACACTGCCTACAAAGGAACAAGAATAAGAATTACAGCAAGCTTCTCATCAGAAAGCATAGAAGAAAATAGAGTAGCATCTTAAAGTGGTAAATGGAAAAAAAAAAAAAAAAAGGTCAACCCAGAATTCTACAGTATGCAAAAATATCCTTCAAAACTAAAGGAGAAATACTTTCTCAGACAAACAAATTCATTGTTGGCATACATACTCCTTAAGAAAGGTTAAAGAAAGTCTTCAGGCAAAAAGAATATGAGACAAGTCAGAAACTTGGATGTAAAAAACACACTGAACCGAGTCAGAAATGGAATAAGTGAAGGCAAAACAAAATCTTTTTCTTATTTTTACTTTAAGAGATAGTTGAATTATTCAAGCAAATACAGGAGTAATGAATTTTGTGTTTAGCATATGCTAAAATTAAATTATGATTTGATGGCATGAGGAATTGGATAAGTACGATACACTCCACATGAAACAATAATATTAATTAAAAGCAGATTCTGATCATTTAAAATGTATTTTGAAAACCCTAGAATACAAAAGCACAAAATGTTTTTATTTTTTTAATATTTTATTAATTTTATAATTATAATTATAATATAATTATATTAATATATAAATAAATAATAAAATATAATATAAATATAATTATATTAATATTTATAATTTTTAATTTTATTCTAAGAGAGAAACAGAGTGGGTGGGGGAGGGGCAGAGAGAGAGGGAGACACAGAATCCAAAGCAGGTTCCAGGCTCTGAACTCTAAGCACAGAGCTCAATGAGGGGCTTGAACTCATGAACCACTGAGATCATGAGTTCATGAGATCATGGCCAAAGTTGGACGCTTAACCGACTGAGCCACCCAGGCACCTCCAAAATGTTTTTTTAAAGATGAGTTGGACTTCATCAAAATTCAAAACTTTCTTTTATGCATAGCACACTATCATGTAGTAAGCACTCAATAAATGTTGCTTACTATCAATTCCTTAAGTGGTTAAGCATACACTAACCACACAATCCAGCCATTCCACTCTCAGGCATGTAGCTGAAAGAAATAAAAACATGTCCATGCAAAGATAGGAATTTTCAAAGCAGTTTTATTCATAATATCCAACAACTAGAAAGAACTCAATTTCCGTCAGGTGGTAAGTGGTTAAGCAAATTATAGTATATTCATTCAATGGAAACTATTTACCAGTACAAAGAAACTACCAATACATGCAACAACACAGACAAATCTCCAAAGTGTTGTACTAAGTGAAAGAAGCCCAATGATATAAGGTTATCTACTGCATGATTTCAGTGTTCTACCCACTCACAAGGTAATTCCTCACCTAAATTTAATTGAGAGAACTATTAACACACTTAAAATACCAGCAAATAGTACGATATATTGGAAAACAGCACAAATATTACCTCCCTAGTGCTTTGGAACTTCAGGTAAGAAAAAGGTATTAATATAGTCACTGCAATAAGAGAAAGACTGGGAGTGAAGGAATGCAGCACACAAACAGAACTTGAAAGGCAGGGTAAATCCAGGATAAGAAAAAGAGTCTTTGGACAAATGAAATAATTTGCTTAAATATTTTTAGAACATCAAAATAGAAATTCATTTGTAGAGATGAGAAGCTATCCTTGGAAAAAGCCCCTGAATTCCTTATGGATTCATATGGACTAGTCTGTGCTCACTGTCTCCCAATCCTGAGAACTGGAAATTCCACACTTCTTTCTCTCTGCAAGAGTCCTATTCGCCCACATGACTTTCCCCCCTTGTAACACAACAAGAGACATTTAATTAACTTTGCTGCCACATGCAGCTGGCACCAAAGCAAACCAAGCTGTGGGGTGGCTGACCCAGAATTACTGATGAATGTTCAAAGTAAACATATTTTCAGCCAATCTGGAATGGTATATTTCTAAGAGGACAAAGAACTCTTAAAATTAATTAACTCATCTGGACAAACTGTCCATCCAATGGGAGTTTTTCAGTAATGAGTATCAGACCACAGATCTTCCTGAAGCTGAGCTTGTTTATCATCCAACACGGCCATTTCTGCCAGGTCTCATGGATAGTTTCATGAGTTTTATTTTCACTGGCTTCTGGCTTCTTATATTTATATAAACATATATAATGTTTCTTTGTTTCTTTTTCAAGAAAGCAAAACATGCATGAGAGCAAGTTGAAATGGAAGATACCACATTTTCCCAAAAGGCAGAGACACCTACCTTTCGCACCTTTTCTACATGTCAGAGTAGACACCTGAGGAGAAAAGGACCCCATGATTGGGAGGAGAGGAGAAGCCCTCATTAAAAAGCATGAACTCACTCAAGTGGTTTTGTCACTGTGTGGAAATTCTAAGTGCTCTCTGCTGCAAAGTTTGATGATTGCATAGTGGGGACTATATACAAAACGACATCAGACCCCCATGAAGACTGCAGCTTAACCCTAAATTGGGAAGTATCAAAGTTAGTATACTGAAAGAACTTAACTGCATCGTACAATTCCATGTCAAGCATGGCTTTTTGTATTGCTTTTGTCTGTTTGTTTATATTTGCTTATGTAGCACATAATCTTCTGAATGAGCTCTAACTGTGGCTCTGAAGGGAATAGTGCATCTCATGTGGGTCCTTTTTGAGATAGAAGGAGACCCCTGAAATATCCTAGAATGTCTTGCCTTATTCTGAATTAATCGACCACACCACCTGATGGGGAGTTCTTACTGTCCTGTTAGTCACAGGGGACCGAAGAGAGAATCTGGCCAGCTTAGGAAGCAGAGTCCCTTCAACCTTCTGAGAACTAGCCTAGACAGATGCTTCTGTTACCTTACATGAATCTCCCTCACTGCTTGCCTCCCTATGGAGTTTTTCTAACTCAATTCAGTATAGAGTCTTTCCTGCCTCATATCAACTTTATGGGGCAATCATTTAATGACTCATCTAAATGAAGAGAATAGGTATAATTTGTTAAGTATCTACTATGCACTGGGCACTGTAATACTTTACACATCACGTCATTTAACATGTCATATCATGACATGTATATACTGTTACTTCATTCCATGAAATACAATGTGGCAGTATGGAGGGATAACTAAAAGTACAGGTTCTAGAATCAGACCACCTGAGTTAGATTTTTTTTTAATTTCACCACCTATAAGCTAAATAACCTTGGAGAAGTTACATAACATTTTTGTTCCTTAGTTGCCACATCTGTAGAGAGAATGAGAGAACGAACCTATTTCACATAATTTCTGTGAAGATTAAGTGAAGCCCTCAATAAATGTTAGCCATTCATTATTTCTGTTTGACAGATATAAAAACTAAAACCTATTTTTGACGTGGTGTCTGTAGTACACCTGGAAAATGTTTTTTCTCAACTTTATTGATGTATAATTGACAAATAAAATTGTGTATATTTAAAGTAAAATAATAAAATTAAAAATTAAATTAATTAATTTAATTAAATGACTTGTCCAAGATCATACAGCTAGAGTTCAAATGTAGGTCTGCTTGACTCTAAAGCCAATGTCTTTAACTGCTATATCACACTGATGCCAAAAAACAAAAACAAGAACCAAAAAAACCTCAGACCCAGGGTTTCTCAAAGCATGCTTTGTGGAGCACTGATCTCATGAAATACAAACTTTATCCCTCTTTTGGAGATTTACACAGCATGTTAGTATATTAAAAGCTCCTAAAAAATTAATTTGCTTTAACCTAATGCTTCATAAACATATTTGATAAATTTTATTTCATAGACATTCAGGATCATCAGGACAACCTTTGCTAAAAACTTAAAGAGTTAACCCATCACAAATAAAATATGGGTAATGTTGGCAAGAATTATTTTAAATGTCCTGACTTCTACAATTAGCATGTACCAAGTGTAGACTAACTGTATTGTAAGAAAGAGCAAAAGTGTAACTTGTTTACAGAAAAAGCAACCTATAAAGTTCAAGTTTTTTTTTTTTTTTTTTTTAATTTTTTTTTTTTTTTTTTTTTTAATTTTTGGGACAGAGAGAGGCAGAGCATGAACGGGAGAGGGGCAGAGAGAGAGGGAGACACAGAATCGGAAACAGGCTCCAGGCTCCGAGCCATCAGCCCAGAGCCTGACGCGGGGCTCGAACTCACGGACCGCGAGATCGTGACCTGGCTGAAGTCGGACGCTTAACCGACTGCGCCACCCAGGCGCCCCATAAAGTTCAAGTTTTAAGAACAGAGGCCTAGAGTATGCACAGAATTACAATTATGCGAAGAGGTAGCAACAGGAGAGAGGACTCAGAAGAAATTAAAGCTGCTGACATCTTGCTCTTGGACTTCTCGCCTCCAGAACTATGAGAAATAAATTTCTCTTGGATAACCACTCAGTCTGTGGTACTGTTATAGCAGCCTGAGTAAACCAATACAGTACCTATTTGAAAGAACAAATTATTCTGTATTATCTACTTTTATGTAACATGAGTGCTATTTAAATGAAACAATAGGAACAATTAACAGTGGCAATCAGTAAAAATTAAAAGTAGGACTAATCAAATAATATGGTGGAGAAAATATAATAGTCATTAGTATGTTTCTTCTGTTAAAATAAATTCAGCAACTTATTTTATCTTTTTTTAACTCTATTGGAATTTAAATTTTACAGGCTATATTTTATATTCTTAACATATATAAAGGTAACTAAGATTTTTTTAAAAGAACAAAAAAAGTGGGATTAAACAAATATTACCAGTATTTAGAAAAAAAAAAAAAAGAACAGAGGCCCAGAAATAATAAATTATTTGTCCAACACAACAGAGCCAGAAATAGAACCCAGTCTTCTGAATCTTAGTCTAACACCCTGTCTTCTATTCTAGTGATCTATGAGGAGAAAATAAGGTAACAGCTGTGTAACTTATTAATATGTTATAATTTCCATTTTGGGGATATGCAATATTAGTATTATAACTAATACAATAATATAAACATATAAGTTATAAATAAATACATTCACCAACAAAATTTGTGGGTGTGCTGAAAACTTTTTACTAACAGAAATGCACTGTCAAAAAGTTGGCAGTCCACTATTTCGATCTCTACACCCAAAAAATGACATGCTGCTATGACAGAACGAGAGAAGACGGAGTAGAATATCGACAACATTCCCTGGCAGTGTCTTTCAGATATAACTCTCCTTTTAAAGACAAAGAGAGGAAAAAGAAATTCTCATGGACTACCCCCAAAATTAAATTATTTTCATCATGTTATGTAAATATGTAATTTAAAAAATCACCCTTTACCTATAGTTCTTAAGCAACTACAAAAAACAAATTTACAAACCAAATAGAAACCACCAAAAAAATCCATAAAATTTAAATTGCCACAGCAATTTAACATGATGGATGGTGTCACTTTATTGAGATGCCAAATCAAGATTCATGACCTGATTACAGCTAAGATTTATGGCACAAGTTATGCCTCTTATAGAAAATATGGGAATAAAAATGCTTAGCTTATAGAGTTATGATAAGTTAATGAGCTAAAACCTGTAAAGTGCACATTATCTGGGACATAATAAGCACCCCAAAACATTAACTGTTATCATAATCAGTATCATCATCATCATCATTATCTCAAACCTGGTGTAGGCCCTATGGATCATTCAATTCCCCTATGACTTTTTTCTATGGGATCTAATTTTAAATGTTTGCTCCTAGAGCCCTCTCTGACATGATTTTGAGCTAATCACATCACTTATGTATTAAGTTTGCCTCTGCTCTTTCCCAATAAATCTGAGACAATTAAGGTAGTATGTCTTGGCACCAACACAATCCTAAAAACCAATAAATACAGATAGTAAAATCCTATGGCAGAAGTGTTCATCCAGATGAATTAGAATGTAGCCAGATCAATGTATCTATTAAGTTATCATTAAGATGAGACATAAACATTTTAAATTCTAGTAAAGAATTCCTGGACACCTGAGAGGACACTGACAGGCACACACAATTCTCCAAGAGTCCTCAGATTCCAGTTAAGAGAAATCCTGTCCTATACACATATAAGGAGAGATGAAAATTATAGTCTGGCTAAGGATGACTTTGTTTTTTATGGTTCCTTGTTAACACCAGAATTTGTCCATCTCTCCAGGTAAACATTAACATTCTATTTCACATGCATTAGGTGCCTATCCGTCTTTCATACAAGAAGAGTTCCTTAAAAGCAAGCATAGTGTTATTCATCTCTGAATCATCAGCATTAGCAAACTTCCTTTCCTCTAACTCTTGGAAAAACACTCTACTAACTTTAATAGGTTACAATAGAAAACGTACCAAATATAGAGTTCAAAGTACCAAGTTCAAGTTCCAGCTCTGACCCATTTAGTAGCTGTGTGAACTTGAACAAGTTATGTAATTTATAAGTCTATTTTTTCTTTTTTATGGAAAACAGTAAGAGTGCCCCCTCAACATGGTTGTCTGAGGATTAAATGACATCTATATGCCACGTCCTTAGTAAACAATAATATACCAGATAAATATAATATAGAATCACTACTGTAAAACATGAATCTGCCTAAGGTGAAGTAGATAAAGAGGATGTATCCTTTTCATAAACTCAAAACTACCTGGGCATAACACTACTGAACTGTACACTTAAAAGTGGTTAAGATTGAGGGACACCCAGGTGGCTCAGTGGGTTAAGTGTCTGACTCTTGATTTCAGCTAAGGTCATGATCTCAAGGTCATGAGATCAAGCCCCCACGTTAGGCTCAATGCTGAGCATGGAGACTGCTTAAGATTCTCTCCTTCCCTCTCCCTCCACCCCTCCCCACCTTCACTTACTCTCTCTCTCTCTCTCTCTCTCTCTCTCTCTCTCAAAAAAAATTGTTTTTAAAAAGTGGTTAAGATGGTAATTTTCTCCCAAGGTCACAATAACTTTTGCTAGCTATAGAGATATGTTTCTGGAATAAGAAAAAACAATCAAAACTATAACAAAGACCTGGTTTCAAATCTTACTAACCATATCATCTCACAATTCTGTTTCTGAATCTCAGATGCCTCCTCATTAAAAGGTAAGTAGTAATAACTTCCCTTCAGGGTTCTGTAACTATTTAAATAAAACAAACTGTAATAAACATTTAGCATAGTGTCTGGCACAGAGTAAAAGTTAAAAAAAAAAAAATTAGTCTCCAGGGCACATGGCTAGCTCAGTCAGAAGAGCAGGCAACTCTTGATCTCAAGGTCGTGAATTTGAGCCCCACGTTGGATATAGAGATTACTTAAATAAAACTTAAAAGAAAAATGATAATGTTATTTTAAAAATCAGTTTCCATCAGTTTAAATTCCTTAGTCTCCTCATAATTAGTAAATCTATCCATTAATCATGTGGTTCTTCACCATTTTAAAAGCACAAGGTATTAGAGAAATTAAAGACATGGACTCCAGAGCTTACAATTAAGTTAAGATGCCAAAAATAGTCACAGAGTACACTTTAAAACCCTCTATATTTATATAATAAACTTTGGGATTTTATACTATTGTTATGTAGAAATCTTTTTTTATTGTGGTAAGAACACGAGACCAACCCTCTTAAAATTTTAAGTGTACAATATAATATTGTTATAGATGTTACACAATGTTGTACAGTAGAACTCTAGAACTTAGTCATCTTGCATAACTTTAGACCCACTGAACGGCAACTCCCTAAGCCTCCTTCCCCTTAGTCCTTGGCAACCACATTCTTCTCTGCTTCTATGTGTTTGACTATTTTAGATACCTTATATAAGTGGAATCATACAGTGTCTCTTACTCTGTCACTGGCTTATTTCACTTAGTACAATGTTCTCAAGATTCAAACATGTTATCACATATAGCAGGATTTCTCTCTTTTTTTAAGGGTGAATAGTATTTCATTCTATGTACATACCACATTTTCTTTATCCATTCATCCATCAATGGACATTTAGGTTGTTTTCATATCTTGGTTATTGTGAATAATGCTACAATGAACATATAGGAATGAAGTATCTTTGAGACTTGATTTCAATTTGTTTGGATAAATACCCAGAAATGATATTGCTGGATCATATGGTATTTGTTTTTAATTTTTTGAGGAACTTCTATATGTTTTTCCATAGTAGCTACACCATTTTACATCCCACCAACGGTGTACAAGGGTTCTAATTTCTCAACATCCTTACGAACATTTGTTATCTTTTGTTTCTCTGATAATAGCCATTTTAAAGGGTATAAGGTGATACCTCATTGTGGTTTTGATTTGCATTTCCCTGATTATTAGTAACGTCGAGCATCTTTTCATATACTTGATTAGCCATTTGTATATCTTCTGGCCATTTGTATGTCTTCTGCGGAAAAATATCTATTCAAGTCATCTGCCCAGTTTTTAATCAGGTTTTTTTTCCAGTTTATTTATTCATTTTGAGAGAGAGAGAGAGCAGGGGAGAGGCACACAGAGACAGAGAGAGAGAGAATCCCAAGCAGGCTCTGCACTGCCAGCACAGAGCCTAATACAGGGCTAAACCCCACAAACTATGAGATCATGACCGAGCTGAAATCAAGAGTTGACACTTAACCGACTGAGCCACCCAGGTATCCATTTCTGGTTTTGTGTTTGCTTTTACTATTGAGTTGAAGTAGTTCCTTATATATTTTGGATAGTAACCCCTCATCAGATATACATTTTGCAAATATTTTCTCCCATTCTGTAAGATGCATCTTGACTTTGTTGTTTCCTTTGCTATGCAGAAACTTTAAGTTTGATGTGGTCCCACTTGTCTTTTTTTTTTTTCCTTTCGTTGCCTATGTTTTGGTGTCACAGCCAAGAAATCACTGTCAAGACCGATGTTATGATGCATCCCCCTATGTTTTCTTCTAGGAGTTTTTACAGTTTCAGGTCTTATATTTTTTTTAATTTTTTTAACGTTTATTTATTTTTGAGACAGAGAGAGACAGAGCATGAACAGGAGAGGGTCAGAGAGAGAGGGAGACACAGAATCTGAAACAGGCTCCAGGCTCTGAGCTGTCAGCACAGAGCCCGACGCGGGGCTCGAACTCACGGACCGTGAGATCATGACCTGAGCCGAAGTCGGACGCTTAACCGACCAAGCCACCCAGGCGCTCCTCAGGTCTTATATTTAAGTCTCAAACCCACTTTGAGTTGATTTTTGTGTTTGGTGTAAGATAAGGATCCAATTTTGTCCTTTTGCATCTAGATAGTGGATATCCAGTTTTCCCAACACCATTTATTGAAGAGACTGCCCTTACCTCATCTTGTATTCTTGGCATGCTTGTTGAAGATCACTTTACTATATATGCTTGGATTTATTTCCAGATCCTCTATACTGCTCCACTGGTCTATGTGTCTGTCTTTATGGCAGTACCACATTGTTTTCATTACTGTAGCTTTTTAATATATTTTTATTTTAATTCCAGTATAGTTAACATGCAGTGTTACATTAGTTTCAGGTGTGTGCAATACAGGGATTCAACATTTCCATATTATTACTCAGTGCTCATCACAAGTGCCCTCCTTAATCCCCATCCCTGTTTCACCTGTCCTCCCACCTACCTCCTCTGAAGTCCTACCAGCCATCATTTCTGACCACAATGCTATGAAACTAGAAATCAACCACAAGAAAAAATCTGGAAAGACCACAAGTACAAGAAGGTTAAATAACATGCTACTAAACAATGAATGGGTCAACCAAGAAATCAAAAAACTCAAAAAGTACATGGAAACAAACAAAAATGAAAACACAACAGTACAAAACCTTTGACATACAGCACGAGTAGTTCTAAAAGGAAATTGTATAGCAATACGGGCCTACCTCAAGAAGCAAGAAAAATCTCAAACAACCTAACCTTACACCTAAAAGAGCTAGAAAAAGAACAAGTAAAACCTGAAACCAGAAGAAAGAAGGAAATAATAAAAATTAGAGCAGAAATAAATGATACAGAAACTAAAAAATGAACAGATCAATGAAACAAGAAGCTGGCTCTTTGAAAGATCAACAAAGGTGATAAGCCTGTAGCCAGACACATTAAAAAAAAGAAAGACAGAGGGCCCAAAACCACAAATGATTTTGTAGGAAAAAATAACAACCAACACCAGAGAAATACAAATTGTAAGAGCTATCATGAAAAACTATACGCAACAAATGAGACAATCTAGGAGAAATGTAATATTTTAAGTCAGGAAGTGTGATACTTCCAGTTTTGTTTTTCTTTCTGTCTATTCAGGGTCCCTTGTGGTTCCAAATGAACTTTAGGACTGTTTTATCTATTTCAGTATAGAAATAGATGTCAAAGTACCATTGGGATTTAATAGGGATTACATTCAATCTTCAAATCACTTGGGGTAATATGGAAATTTTAACAAAATTAACTCGTTCAATCCATGAACACAGGATGTCTTCCCATTTACCTGTGTCTTCTTTAATTTATTTCATCAATGCTGAGTAGCTTTCAGTGTTTCACCTTTTTAGTTAACTTTGTTCCTAAGTATTTTATTCTCTTTGATGCTATTGTAAATGGGATTGTTTTCTTGTTCATTGTTAGTGTACAGGAACACAACTGGTTTTTGTATGTTGATTTTGTATCTTGAAACTTTACATTCATATAGTCATATATTAGTTGTAAGATAGTAAATTTTATGTTATGTGTTTTTTACCACAATTAAAAAACAATCCTACCGGAGCAGATAATGACTCATTACTATTAGTCACTGACTTATTAAAATGTGTTCAGTGTGTAGCAAAGTAATAGGCACCTAGAACACTGTATCCAACATTCTGTAAATAATTCCTTGCCTCTAGAATCAGATTTTCTTTAGGAGTTACAAAAGTATTACACTGCTTACTTTTACTCTAATACTGATGCTCCCTACATAACTGCTGGAGGTACTTGGAAATATTTTACTAGACATAATAGAGCTTTGAGGTCAAAGTGATCTGAATTCCTGTCCTAGCTCTGCCACTTACTAGCTGTATAATCTTTAACAAGTTATTTAATATCTCTGAGCCTGAATTTCCTCATCTGTGCACTAATAAAAATGTTACCTCCACCCCATAACATGGTTATGAAAATTAAGTAAAATAGGAGGCATCATGTGGGTACGACATCTGACTCATACTAAGTATTTAACAAAAGTCATCAGTAATAAATAGCACAGATGGTAACAATGACAACAGTGATGATCATGATGATGATGAAGTAGAAGAAATGTCCCATTCACTCACTCACCTAGTCCCTATTTACAAGCAAGAGCATATAACTGTAGCAAAACAGGGCAGGTTTAACAGTGCAGATTACCTACAGGAAAAAAAATTCTCCCCTATATGTTAACTAGATCCATACTTATCTATCATATAAATATGTCACAAATACTGAGAAAGGCTAAAATACAAAAGTGTTTTCTGCCCATGTACTAATATGTGGAAAACATTTTTTAACCCCTCTCCAACTATCCAATTTGGCTTTATTTGCCTTTGGGTATAAGAATCAGGCTAAGTAAATACATAAATAAGTAAGTAAGTAAATCAATCAATAAATAGTAGGAAAGGGGATTATTTCCAGTTGAACTCACAGAGCCAAAAACCTGCTCTGCACTCACTAAATTTTTAAAAATTAAGTTTGACTCATCCTAATGCTATTAATCCCGCAGTGTATAGCATAGTTTGATCCCAGTGAATCTCAAAAATAAAAAGCAAAAAACTCTCCCTTTCATGTTAGAACTGGGGCACAAATTAATTGCAAAGGATACTATCCATATCAAATCAATTTCCCTGTCCTGTCGATTTTTCCTTTGTAATGACTCCCTGTTTGTTTCTTTCCCACTGCTGCTTCATTAATGTAATCTGTTCTCATCTCACTCTTGGTTATCTTTACCAGCCTCTCATTGGTCCCTCTGCAGCTAACAACCTATCACTGTTTTTATTCTGTGCTGTGAGGAACCATGAGATAAATCTCCCTAAAAGATTACACATAATTTTCCTAGTTGAAATCCTTCCTTGATTCTCTGTTGTCTAAAGGATAAAATCCAACTCCTGAACTCTCAAGTTTACTATAAAATTGTCTTCCACAATCTAATCCCAAACCCCAATCCAACTTCACTTCTCAAGGAAAGCCTTTTACAACTGGTTCCCAAATGGCCTTGGAAATGGGACTGGCCCAATGGCACATGATCGTTAACCTTTAGTTCATCGTGTCCCAAACATTAATTATTTTTGGAACAAATAAACAAAAGATAAAGAGCATCCCTTCATTTCTAAATACTATGACTAAAAACACTAGTAAAGGGATCAAGGGTTAATACTCATAAAACAAAACCTACCCTATATTTTTTCATTCCCAAGTAAATTTTACTTCTCAGTAAAACTGCTCACATTTATTTCCAGAGTCCTTCCAACTTCCAATAAACCAAGACTGTCAGAAGATGAGCATGACACTGTTCTCCATGGTGGTAACTCATCAGCCTACCAAAGTGATTACGTTTCACAATGCTCACTTCCCCCTTACCACAGCCCCCTCCTGTACTAGTAGAGCAAATGAGATCACTGGGGGAGCAAGCCAGGAACTGCAAGCAGTGTAGAAAATCAGTTGCTAGGCTGGGAACTGAATCCAGGAATTCTAGTCCTCTTCATATCCAATGACTAAAAGTTGTCCATTTAGCTTTTGTCTGTAAAATTTTTAATTGTTCCTTGTAATTTTTTTTCCTTTTGAGTAAACAAGCTAGCTCTAAGACAGCAAGACTCTCAAGATGTAAGAGCTCCTTCTTCACATGCAAGCTGCAGTTTCACAAGACCTCTATTTTCTACATGTGAGTATCTTAATACATTAGACTTGTAGATTCTGTTTAGACTCCAGGACTCTTCTGGTCAATGGGGATTGCAAATGCAGATCCAGAAACAACTCCTAGAAAGACAACACCTTCAAGTTACATGAATTAAAGACTTGTTCTCCATTTTAATGGATTCCAGACCACCACAACCTAACCCATTCATTATTTTTTCAACAAATATTATTGAGCATATACTATGTTCAGGTTCACTAAAATACACTGATTTTTAAAATACCACCATACATTCAATAACAGACATGCAAAAGACAGAGATCTACTCTAAGATGAAGTGTGGAGTGAGTCCTTAGGCATCATTACTTTATAGTCAGAGGATCATTAGTCTCTATCTTTTAAATGTTGTAAAAGTGTGTTAAAACAAGAATTCAAGGGGCGCCTGGATGGCGCAGTCGGTTGGGCGTCCGACTTCAGCCAGGTCACGATCTCGCGGTCCGTGAGTTCGAGCCCCGCGTCAGGCTCTGGGCTGATGGCTCGGAGCCTGGAGCCTGTTTCCGATTCTGTGTCTCCCTCTCTCTCTGCCCCTCCCCCGTTCATGCTCTGTCTCTCTCTGTCCTAAAAATAAATAAAAAAACGTTTAAAAAAAAAAAAAAAAAAAAAAAAACAAGAATTCAATACACATAAATAAATGTTGTGACCATCCACTCTTTACTCATCACTGAACTGGATATTATGAGATTCTAAAATGGATTGGGAGCAACCATGTATCGGAAAAACATAGATTTTCTGACTCTGTCAAATTCTAGTTGTAGACTTGGACAAGTTACTAAATCTCCCTGAACTCAGTTTCCTCCTATTTAAACGGTGGTATCTGGAAAATCTGCCTAGTCAGGTTGCTGTGATGATTCAATGAGATGTAAAATAAAGTGCCTTGCAGAGGGTAGGTGCTCAGGAACTGTTTATTCTCTTCCTTTCAAAGAAATTAGGGCACTAACCCTCATTAAGACGTTACCATTTTCATAGAAGGCCTAGAACAGTAAGACCAACAGTAAGACCAAATGGAAAGTGAGAAATACCAAAGGCAAAAGCATTGCATCAAAAAGCCTTCGTTATACTCATGAACTAAAAGAAACATTCTTTTAGCAATAAACAAAATGTGACATATCCATACAGTGGGATAGTATTTGACAATAAAAACAAATGAGGTACCAATATAGCTACAATAAGCATAAACCTTGAAAACATTATGCTAAGTTAAAGAAATCAGTCCCAAAGAACCACATATTGTACAATTCCGTTCATGAATAGGCAAAACCCATAGAGACAGAAGGTATATTAGGGGTTGCCTTGATTAGGGGAGGGGAGAATCCAGGGGGAGATAACTAAGCAGTGCAAGGTTTCCTTCTGGAGTGATGAAAATGTTCTAAAATTGACTGTAGTGATGGTTGCACAACCTGTGAATATACTATAAGCCATTAAAGTATATACTTTAAATGTGAGCCATACTGAATGTAAATTATATCTCAAGGAAACTTTTTTTAAAAGATTAAATGAGATAATGCTTACAGCGCCTTGGAAGAGCTCAATAAATGTAGATTGCTGATGTACTGACACTATTTCCAGAAGAAAATACATTCAACCTCCATTTTTTTCATGTAGGCTATTGATGAGAATCACCTGGACCCTTAACATCAAAATTATAAAACCACTCTGTAATACAGAAAAAAAACTTAAGAAATCTTGGCAATGGTCTTAACAACCTACACTCTTATAAACATTTACAACAATCAGAAATAACAGAAAATCTGTCTGGTGACACCTGTGAAGCTGTCCCCAAGTACTTCAGGTAAAGCTTACTGCCTATTCCTCTGTAATTTGTCTGTTCATGTTTCTACACATCACTATCTATTGCATATGTCACTTTTTCCTACTAAGTGTAAGTTCTATTAGAGCAAGGACTATATCCTTGAATGAGCATTTAACAAAAATTCAAGGATTTCTTGTAATTTCTCATCTATCTAAACCTCTGTTTCAGCCTCCTTAAAAAAGAGGAAAGGGTTTTAAAAGCTAAGCAACTTAGCAATTACACCCCATATTCCTACCTCACAGATGAAAATGCCTCAACAGCTAGTTTTGTCACAGACATGAAGTTCCAAGGACAGGAAAGTCCTCAAGGACAGGAAAATAATCTGAAACAGGCTATTTAGCCCTGGGAAAACATTGAAAAGTTTATATAATCAGCCCATGATCTCTGTCACCATCACTAAAGTAAAATGGATGAGAAGCCCCTCCCAGTTCCTCATTAGGCTGCTGCCTTTCAGTGAACAGTTTCCCCTTCTGGCGACCATAGGTACCAATATTAGTAACTAGTAGCAAAGCTTTGCTACTCCAAGTATGGTCCCCAAACTAGCAGCATAGGAAAGACCTAGGAGCTTCTTAGAAATGCAGAATCTCATTTTTAACTAGATCCAGGTGATTTACATGCATATAAGAATTTAGGCATCACTACGATAGAGCTGGTTATGCCTGGGCTTTAGAGTCAGACTGTGTAGATTTGAACTCCACAACAGACCAGCTTGGGTACCTTAGGCAAATCACTTCACCCAAAGGTTCTTGCTACAGCGTGCACTTTAGAAGCACCTGCAGAGATTTTTAAAAATCACAATGCCTCAGCCCAACCCCAAGGGCCCAATATTTTTTTGAAGCTTTCTTGGCAAATTCTAATGTGCAGCCAGAATTGAGAACCACTGACTAATATCTCTAGGCTTCTATCAAATGGGACAGTTAAGAGTACCTGCTTTATGGGGTTGTGAAGAAAAAATACTGATCACCTTTGAAAAGCTTTTGGCCCAGTACTTGGAATGTGTAAGTACTCAATAATTGGTAGTTATTATCATCATACCTGGAAACTGGAAAAAATAGCTGTCCTGGAGAATGAATTAAAACAAAACAAACAAACAAAAAAAAAACAACAGGCTCAAATGTACTAGTCTGGCCCCACCCTATGGGCAGGTACCTGCCAAACTCATGAGGCACCAAAGAAAGGACACAATCAAAGAATGCATTATCCCCAGGATGAGTTTTTCCTTAGCAGCAAACTGTTGATTGAAGCTTCAAGGAAACTACAGTGTGTCAGGTAAGGGATAAACCTTCTCTGCAAGGTGTCAGAAAAGGCCAGCACCCTTACTTGGAATGTACCGATGGGGCTGGGGGGGGGGGGGGGGAAGGACTATTTCAGCAGTTCTGTAACACAGGAAATCCCCCTTACCACACCTTCCTGATTTACACTGATTCTTGATACACACCACATGTGTCCTCAACTCTTTTCCCCTCCCCCCCCAAGTTTTCAATCATTCTGTTCCACATTTAGGTGATGAAAACTTAAAACCTGTGGTTATACCTTCTACGAGAAATTTCATTTTGAAAGCTTGCTAAATTTCAGCTTTACTGCCATGAGGAAACAGAAGAAACAAAAGACCTCAGTCATCTACTAACACAAAAACCCCTAGTGAAGACATTTAATAAGTGTAAGTTTTCTGCTGCAAGTTGTTGAAACTCCTGACCTTTGGACGGGGGTGCCATTCATTTGCTTCTACAAATGGTCTATGAAACAATACCATTTATTTTTGTAATAGTTTTAGGTTACATGTTTAGTTTCACCTATGGATTTTAACTTGGCTAAGCCTGGCCTGTAGTTCCTTTTGAATTTATATCTCACTGGAATTAACCTGAGTCTACTCTTCCAAAGGGATTCATAATGGCCTGGCAAATAATTCCACAATCTGGTTTTTCAACAATTGCAAGGAAATAAACACCCAGATGAAAACGGAATACCTATCAAGGCACTGAGAGACACGTAAAGATTTATCTCAAAGGCGATTACAAAGATTTTTTTAAACTGTGCATGGTTTAGTGACTATTATCACCAAAAAGCTCATGCTCTATTTCCAGCTCTCTGCCTACTCACAGGGGGCCTGCTCATAGTAAATGAAACAGACTCCTCCTCCCTTTCACTGGGTGCACTGTGATAGCTAATGAATGTCGGCTTTTAAATTCTTTGTTGGAAGTCTCCTCAGAGATACTGGCATCCCACAGAGTGCTCTCAAAAGTCCCCTGGTCCTATTCTCTGGGCTAGTTCTAACCTCACCCTGGGTTTGGACCTCGGTCTCAAGGGAGTCTAAGATTCAGGTGGCATCTCAGAGAATGGCATTCTGTGGCCTGTTCAGGGGTTAATGAAAACCAGTTCAAAAAGATGCAAGAATCCAAACTGCAAGAATCTAAACTGGACTCCAGCACACCTTCAAGCAAACACACCCTCTCACAACAGCCACAGACCCATTCCAGCCTCCCATACAACTTGTTTCAGAGTGTCCCAACCACTGCAGAATACAAGCACCCACCTGGTTCACTGTAGTGGAGTAAAGGGACCATCATTAGCTACGGTGCCTCATTTAACAGCATCCGGCTGGAAGGCAGAGGTGCTGCATTCTAATCCCAGCCCTGCCACTTAAAAACCATGTTACTTTGAACAACTTCCTTGAGTCTGTTTCTCATTTATAAAATGAAAATGACAAAATCTAAAATAAACTTACCATACACAGTCCCTGTAAGGATCAGGAATGTTTTTATAATCCTTAAAGAACATTACAAATGTAAAGTGTAATCATTTTTCTCCTGCAAACAACTGAGTAGGGAGCAATTCAAAAATGGCTACCTTCTGCCTTTTTTAGTTTGTTTCCAACAAAACATCATGCCAGGTCTTCATAAGTCTCACTTCTTTGGCTGACTGATATTCAAATCCACAGAGCAGCTTTAATGACATGAGTGACATTCAAAGAGAATCAAGAAATCCTCACCTAGGATTTCTTTCAAATCACACAGTGATATAACATTTGAACAAAAACTCAAAATATTTTGCATGTCACTTTCCATCTGTATCCAAAACTTTACAAAGCACTTATTTCACTAAAGGAAACCATACTTTGATGCACAGAATTAGTTTTGCTGTGGCTGTTTTCTTGACATTTACTCAAAGAATGTATTATAGCTAAAAGGATTAAAATGGATAAGGGTGTTTAAAAAGATGTTAGAGGAAAATAAATAATTTAAATCAAATTCAAATATGAAGAAAGAAATATGATACTGCAGCACTGCTCTGTTACAAACTATAGTCAAATAGCAAACAGAAGCTCTTGCAAAAATGTACCAATGAAAGAATTAAAGAGAATGGTTAAATTACAGCTCATGCACACGTGGATTATGTACTCACTAAAAAAGAAACCATGGTTACTGACTAAAAGGTTTTCTATATAAGCAAGTTATACAATATGATCATAATTATATATATAAAAGTTTATATACATCTGTATACATAGAAAAAGGTCTGAAAAGATACATGCCAGACCATTAAAAGTGATTATATCTAGGGTGCCTGAGTGGCTCATTTGGTTAAGTGTCCAACTTCAGCTCAGATCATGATCTCAGTTTGTGAGTTTGAGCCCCACGTCAGGCTCTGTGCTGACAGCTCAGAGCCTGGAGCCTGCTTCGGATTCTGTGTCCCCCTCTTTCTCTGCTTTTCTCCCACTCATGCTCTGTCTCTCTCTCTCCTTCAAAAATAAATAAACATTAAAAAAATTTTTTTAAGTGACCATATCTCTAGAGTGGGACTGGGGGTCATTTAGTATGTGTACCATCAAATTGATATTAGTGAGTATATATTAGATTGGTAATAAAATAAATAAAGGCATAAACTTTTAAAAGTAAAAATATGAATAAAGAAGTTAAGCATTAACCAGAAATATCCTATAATATTTTTATAAAGCAAAAACAATGAACATAAGAGAGCTTATTCCCTTTAATATATTAAGCTACCAAATAAATGGCAGATAAGTCAACAAGTATTTGCTGAAGAGCTACTATGTAAAAGGCACTCCACTAGATGTTATAGAAACAAAAGAAATGATACAATGACCACTCTCGCAGTGATCTAAAATCTAAGGGTAGAGCATGGCAAAGGAGTGATTTTTAGATAATAAAAGCCTCAGAAAGTCAGGCTTGATGAATGTTTCATGAGGGAATAAATTAATCAAATCACTTTGAGCTGAGTACTGAAGAATTCATAGAGGAGGAGGACAAATTTGAGCAGAGATTTGCAAGGTAGGAAGAATTCAGAAAGTGGTAGAAAGTGGGCAAACAGATGATAGAGTGGGGAATCCAAGGGTTAGAAATGAAGGCAGAGAGAGAGGCTGACTCTCGAGGGCCTTGGAAAACTAGAGGAGAGTGAGAACTTGAGTGAGCAGACAAGAGATGTCTCTAAAGTTTTCTAGCTGGGCAATTAAAGGGGGACAGTGGAGCTTCAGAAAGATTAATCAGGCAGCAGGACAGAGAGAGGACAGAGACAGGGAACTGAAAGAGAAGTGACAGAATGAGGTGACAAGTGACCAAACCAGATGGAAACTGCCACAAAGGAAATATACTTTTCATATAGCCCCATTCTCAAACTTTCAAATCAGACTCAAGCTAATATAAATCCCGAGGAAAGGCCTTGGAAGCTTTCTTGGTAGAAGAACAAGGAACATGGTGCTGTTAGGCTATAATAAGGAGAGTGACAATGACCAACTTCAGACTGAGAATGTCCTGGGTCCAACAACAGCTCTGCCACTTAACAGCAGAGTTACTTAAATCACACCTGAGACTTTTTGTAGAATTATAAACCTCTTTGTTCCTTGGTTTCTTCATTTTAAGTGACTATAAAAGTGTTCTCCACTTGAATTTAACACAATCTCAATTCAAAGAGAAAGACACAGAGGGAGGTATAAAGGGTTTTCTTGAAACTTTACCCTTCTCCATTCCCTTACTCTTCACAGGGTTTCACTGGGCCTAGAACTTAAAGCAGAGTATAGTTCCATTTATAAATAAAAAAATAAATAATAATAATTCTAAAACTGCCCAACAGTTTGACTGTAACCTTCCAACAACTTTTTCAAATATACTTATTTTTCTGCTTTTTATCCTGCCATTTCCCTTATGTCAATAACACTATCCATTTCTATTATTCTCTTCAATGCATCCATTTCAAAAAATACCTCCTTCCCAGAGAAATTAGTAAGTTCTATTCCACATTAGCTCAGTTGTTGTTCTATTACTTCAATATGTCATAAAGTGTGACAACCATCTCTTTCAATTGTTCATGTGTCTATGATTACATTCTTTTGTTGTTTTACCTAACAACTATTTTGTGTTCTAACCCACAAGACTTTCAATTATTCTCATGGGAAGGCCTATGGCACACATATTTTTAATGACTGACAATGTTTAACATAGGGCTTTTGAGTGCCAGACAGATGAATGGATGAATGAATAAAACAATGAATGAGTCAAAGACGGGACCCCTCTCCTACCTAAGCAGGGTAAAGAGAAGACAGGACTAGGTTCTAATTATGGCTCTACCAACTACTCATCTTTATGACCTTGAGCAAATCACATCTTTTCTGAGTCTCAGGTTCTTTGTACCCACACACAAGGCTTCTCATCAGATTGATTTAAGAACTAAACGAAGTAACATATGTAAAGCACAGTTAAGAGTGCAACAAACAGTATCTATTATTGGCATTATTATTATATATCCTCAAGGCCAGGTCAAGAGCCCTCCTCCTAAGGCACCTGTCCTGACTACTCTAGCTCTCACTTAACCTCCTCTCAACTCTTGTAGTCCTTACAGCTTGTCCTACATCATTTAACATTTGACTGTATCCTATCTAGTTCTCGTTGTTATTATTTCTTGTATGTCTTATGTGTCTGAAAAGATATTTAAGCCTGCAGGTTTAATAACTGATGTCACCCAACTCATTCACTGGGTGGTCTTTGGCAAGTTACCCACTCTGTGCCTCGTTCCCCCATCTGTCAAGTGGGAAAAAACAGTGCTTTCCTCATGGGATTGATAAGAGAATTAAATTTGTTAATGCATGTAAATTCCTTAAAATAATATTTGGCACATAATATGCACTCAATAACATTAAGTAATATTATTAATATATCATTACTATCATTAAGCTACAGAAAAATATCCACTCTTATTTCAGAGTATGCCACAACTCTGGGCAATTTACCTTTTTTCAGCTTTCCAATCTCACCTTCGATACTTCAAGGCATTTTTGCCTTTCCAGGGCAAATGAGAATAAGACACTGGTTTAATCCCCAACAATACAAACATCCTCAATACAAATATATACATATAGCTATGTACTCCATCTTTCCTATATGCAGCTTACATTTTTTACTCTTTATTCTTTGCCATAAAAAGCAAAACACATGTATTAAGGTTTGTAAATAATATAAACACTTTGTTTGACTTAAAGTGTCTGTTCCATGCAGTGGGTTGATAGTTATCTCTATATGGATTTTTATGTGTGTCAATACCAGTGTGTTTTGACTGTAAATTCTTAGAGACAAAAATGATGTCTGCTTAAGTTAATCAAACGTCAATTCTGGGGCACTTGGACTAAATGAGATTCAGAGAAGAATTTCAGAAAAATTCAGAAAATGAGGAGGGATGAATGGGGATTGGCTTAACAGAAGGCTTAATAAGAGAAAAGACAGGCAGAGCTTTGAAGGACAAGTAAAATTTTCAATTCAAGAGGGAAGAGGAATGTTCAAGGTGGAGGATATATAAGCAAAGTGGAGGGACTAAGCAAAGATTAATCTGACTGAAGTAGAGAGATAATACTGAGACCACTCTGAAATTCTACAAATATACAAGACCATAGTTTTCTTTCCCAATATAAAACAGGAAAATTACAGACATAGTAAAAATACTGGGGGGAGTATTTCTTCGTAGAAACCGTCAGGGGCTGGCCCGAGGTGGGGGAGAGGAGGAGCCGAGGACGTGGTCTGCTGTGCAAAGTCTGGCTCGGACCAATCTTCCCCGGCCCGGCTGCAACGTGCCCAGCCTCCAGACCTGGCAGGGGGCCGAGTGCAAACCCTGCATGTGGCCTTGAAGCATCCAGGTTTCGGGGGGAGGGACGATTGGCCACCCCAGCCCACCGATTCAGTAAGCACCTTCCAGGCAAGCCCACCTGAGACTGCAGTTCATGCTTTATTCCTCTTGGTAGCCCCAATATCTAGCACTAAGCTTGGCACAGAGTTGATTATATTAAAACGTTATTAAATTAAGCAAAATTACAGTTTTTCACTATACTAAATTGAAGAAAACTGACAGAACTGAACCTCACTCAACCAAATCATGAAACCAAAGGACAGCGGAGTTCAACAAGGTACCTATACCTTCTTACACCAACCACTAATCTAGAAATATGTATTTACCCTGACTACATCACTATCCACAGATGAGTGCAAGAAATAAAACACACCAAATTCTCTCATGCTAGTATCCCCCCTCCCTCTCTCTCTCTCTCTCACACACATACACACACACACACACACACACACACACACACACCTTTCGGTGTTCCCAATCCACTGCCTTATAGACTGAGATAGCTGAAAACTTGATTAAGGCACTACAAAGCACCGAAGTTAATCCATTTTGATGAAGGATTCACAGAAGAGGCTCCTGATTCTAGGAACCCGGACCATGTGACTGGCAGCCTGATCAGACCCAGGGAATCATGAAAGAAATGTCTCTTCTTCTATGAAGTACTCATCCCATCAGGAGGGCTTGGGAAAACAGGAGAGACAATTTAAACTCATTTGGCAAGAGAAATGATATTTCGTATTGGCAACAGTAGCACAATTGTGTTGTTCAGGAACACATAACTGTCTGCATTACCTTTGATCCCAATGACCAGGTGATAAATTATACAAATGTGGCTGTGACTGTAAGGTTTATTTACTGGACTTTCTGATTCCCTGAAATTAACCAAGCTACCTTTACTTGTAACAGATCCCAGAGTTTCCTAATCTCTACCACTTTCAGCACTCTACAGATGGCCACAATGATTAAGTTGTGGCTAAATGAGAGGATGACTACATCTTTGTGAGACGCCATATTCAAATTCACAGTGAGCTTCAGCTAGCACTCGGGACTTGGGTACCAAATTTTTAAACATTACAGAAAATGCATCCATTTTGTTTCTAAAAGGCAGAATAAAACATATATAAAACTTCAGGTGATTTCTGACACCCTTTAATAAAATATTAAATTGAATCAAATCCTTCTAAAGTTGCTGGCAGACAAATCATGAAATACCAAATGAAGAAGTTGGAAGTTTTTCTTCAGCCTAAAAATCTCCAGCAACTGCTTTTGGCTGCGACTGCTAAAGTGACAAGAGATCAGTAGTGTGTAATTTGACATTAATGCCTCGGCCCCATTCATCTTCTCAGCCTCAGTGTCAAAGAGGAACTAGATGCCTGCTCAATGAGTAAATTCATGAATGAATGAATATTATAAAATATTAGCCTGTTATTATTCTATAAGAAGGATAATGTAAAACTTATCAAGCAAGTTCCAAAGCCTTTTCTTTTATATACCCTAAATTTAAATTTTAAGTTGTGCAATTTTAAATTCAATCATGATTCATAACTCAAACTTCACCAAGTACAATTATAAAACACTTTAGCTAGAGTATGTGAACATGTGTAGTAATTTTAAAAAGAGGGCAAGGGTCACTGCCCATGTTGAAAACATGTCCTTCTCCTCTTCAATGGAATAAGAGAACTTATAACAGCCTCTACTTTTCTATAGGAACAATACTATTTTGCTATGCCTAAAACTCAAGATTCTCGTAATCTAATCTAGACTGACCCAACCAACTTTTTCCCTCAAACATGTACTTCCTTGTTCTTCTTCTTCAATTACATATTTTGGAGCTAACAAAAATACATTAGAACTTCTTAAAACTTAATTTAGACATAATTCTAATAATATGAGCTTTTCTTAGAATCATTTCTAAGATGTACTTTATTTTTTATATTTTTTAAATACAAACATTTCTGAATTAACAAAAAAATGTGCAAATAGGCTTCTATAGAAAAATGACATATGGGGCACTCGGGTGGCTCAGTTGAGTGTCCAACTTCGGCTCAGGTCATGATCTCACGGTTCGTGAGTTTGAGCCCTGTGTCGGGCTCTGTGCTAACAGCTCAGAGCCTGGAGCCTGCTTCAGATTCTGTGTCTCCCTCTCTCTCTGCCCCTTCCCTGCTCATGCTCTGTCCCTCACTCTCTCTCTCTCTCTCAAAAAGAAATAAACATTAAAAAAATTTTTTTTTAAAGAAAAATGACATAGTTGTAGCAACATGAACTAAGATAATTCCTAACATGTACCTTCTGTGCAGCCAGGATGGTCTCCTTACTACGCAAACACATATTTAGACTTTGCCTCATGCTCTTTCCCTTCAGTTAAATGTCCTCTCTTCTTGTCTCTACCTGCCTAAACCTATCTTTCACAAGGCCCAACCTAACTCCTATTGAAATCTGGCCCATATTCATCTCTACTTTTCCTGTTACACTTGGCAAACTATTATATCTCACTTAGTACTTCTTTCCATATTGTCTCTGAGTTACTCTTAAGTTTTATCAGTATAAACATTATCTCACTAATTAAGTTATTAGTTCATTGACAGTGGGGACAGTGTCTTTTGAAGGGTATAGGTCAGTTATTTTGTAGAATGTCTTTCAGTTTGTTTTCACTAGTGTTTTTCATAATTACAGATTATTAGAAATTCTTGCAAAGAATATCATAAAGGTGATGTGCCTTCTCATCATATCTTATCAGGGAATACATGATTATCAACATGACTTATCTGTTTATATTAAGCTTGATCACTTTGTTGAAATGATGTCTGTCCACTTCTCTACTGTCAAGTTAGTTTTTTCCTTTTTACAGACCCTCTTCTTCAGAAGCAAATCATCAAATCCAGCATACACTTACAGGGACAAAAGTTACGTTCTACCTCCTAGACAAAGAAGATTTTGTGGACACAAACTAAAACCACCACAACAACTCATTAATATATATTATGGGAGACATGCTTTGAAGTTATGCAAATATCCAGTTTTATGTTAAGGTCTCACCTACTTATTTTAACACTGATTAGTAGATCTTGCCTATAGCAATTATTACTGTCGTGTCCTAATGGTGATTTGGGACACTATCTCAATATTCTTCCATTCTTTGCCCAGCATGAAACTAAACAGAGTAGATAATCAATAAATACCTGTTAAATGTAATTGAATTTCAAGAAACCTTTCTGTGAAATAAAATGAGATGGTAAAAGGTAGGGAAGTTCGAAGCAAATATGTATTTTGGCAGTTGTGCTATTCTTAGGTCTTATGTCTTGATTGATGGAAAGGAAATAGAAAGAAAAAGAATTAACGACCTCACCTCTAAAACTGGGAAAACTTTCAGGAGAAAGACGAACAATAATAATAGTCATATAGTGCCTTAGAGTGTATAAAGTGCACTCACATTCATCATTTAGAATTTGAGAAGGTCTCTGAAGAGAAAATCTTCAAGATGAGGGAGATTAAAAAAAACAACTTTCAAAGTTTGTGAAAAAGAACTATTAAATCAGGAATTGGAAAATCAGGCATAAAACTATATAAGACGCTAACAAGGAAAAGCTAAAGTCAAGGCAAAGAAGAAACAGATACAATATAAAAACAGTATAGGTCCAGTGCAAGGCTTTAAACCAGGTGGTAAGGTTGATTTAATGCATAGCATGAAACCAAGATGACTTAGACTACTTAAGAGTACATGGTTAAAATAATGAAGAATGTCATTAAAATAAGTATTAAGAATGGACTTATAAGATTGTGCATTGAAAGTAAAAAAGGAATAGAATCTTCATATACTGATTCACTCATTTCTTCATTAATCACCTCCATTTTCCTAGGGCTTTAACAGTGCTCTTAACCCAATATATATCCAAAAATATTTGCCGAAGCTCTATATAATGCTAGACATTTCAAAATAGACAATAATTAGATATGGTCCCTTCCTATAAAGATGTGAATTCTAATTGAAAAGGTAAAGCATTTAATAGAAAGGAAAACTTTTCATATACATGTGAAAAGTTAAAGAGCAAAACAAGGCAGAAGGAACCAAAAAGAACAACATAAAGAGTAAAAGCTACAATGGTCCACAGAAAGAAGAGATCACTACACAATGACATGCTCAGGAAAGGCCTTGGGAAAATAAGGGACATTTGCAATGGGCCTTCAGGAATTGGGTAGGGGGTGAGACTTGAACAGAGCCAAGAGAAAGGCATTCGAAGCAGAGATATCTGGCTGAACAAAGATATAGGGTTGAAATAATGAGGGTGCTTTAAGGAGACAATGAAAATCAAGGACTGTAATAAAAAGTATATGAAAACACAGGATCCAAAATGTAAGCTGAAGTTGAAATGTGAAAGGCTCTGAATGTAAAGTTGAGGAGTTTGAACATTTTCTGAAAGCAATCCAAAAATAATCAGAAATTCTGAGAAGAGTGATATAATATGTATGATATTTTAGATATTAAGCTGGCTTTTGATGTGCATAAAAAATGGTGTGTACAAAAGGTAAGGAAAAAGGTAAGATTCCAAGGTATAAAAAAACAATCCTATTTTTATTTCTTCCATCATCACCATGTTTGTATGAAATTCAAGCTGCCTAAGCATAGAGTAGATAACTGTATTAAAAGAGTAACCAGAGACCATCCCAAAGTGATACGTAAACAATAGTTTTAGAAAGTTAGAGAAAATGCAGTGGCATTAAAGTGCTTAAAAGTATTTGGAAAATAGAAGCCACTTGACTTAACTGCCCTATTAATTCAGGGGGAAACAACAACAAATCACAGCAAGGTGGTTATATGAATACATTAACTATAAAAGTGTATTTTACCCAAGTACTATTGGTTCATTTTACTCTTAGCATATAACAAAACTAAAGATTAGTCTCTTGTCTCATTACCATAAAAAAAGTAAGCCACCCTGTTCTCTACCTGGGTCCCTTAAAAACAATTCTCCCTATATTCACTTAATCCTTTTTACCAATTCCCCAATTCTATCTCCTTTCTTCTGTATAAATTTCTGTCTCATCAAATCTTATTCACTCCTTAATCCCACCTTAAAATATTAAATGTTATAAATATTCTGAAATTGCCCTTAATAAAAGTAAGATCCTTAGTCTTTATATAGTGCTTTGTAACTGACACAATATTTTACACACATTACTTCTTAAAAGCCTCACAGAAGCAATGCACAGCAGGTATTATCATCATCCATATGCTACAGAGAAGCAGCAAGCCCAGGGCCACACCATCAAAAGTGATAGAGTGAGGCCTGCAATATAGGCTTTCTAAATCCAAATTCCATATTCTCTTAACTATAGCATTCAATTTCATAATTTGCCAGTAGGGTATCTTATTACTCAAAATGTATGTCATTACTCTGTATCATGTTTAAGTCAATACATCTTTTTTTTAATAAGGTGCTTATGCCCAAGTGCCTATTACAGGGCCATTTGCTAAGAAGACCTAATTATTTTTAAGATGTTCATGATGAGATAATTATCACTGGATAAAGAGTGACAACTAAAGTATAATGTTTGCAAAATTACTAAGACTATACCGAAAACATTTTTGCCTTAAATTCTGTAATGCAACATGCAACAACAAAGACGATATGGGTGATTTAAGGATATCTGAGCATCAAAGGGCAGAAATAGGGCACTCCTACTCTCTTTAACTCTGCTAAGGTCTCAAATACTGACATAGTTCAGAGCATCTTATTACTGGAGAGACATAAATCAAAAGGAGTTCAGCTAGGAGCAATAAAACAGATTAGCGTCTGGAAGTACTGACTTTAAAGAAAGTTTTAAAGGAATTAAATCCAGGTAGTCTAGATAAAAAACAGCTATCAGGAAACCTTTTTTTTTTTTTTTGAAGCTGACACTCACACCAAAGACAAATTAGTTTGAAGACAGAGGTCTTAAAAATGCAAAAAAAAGAAAAAAAAAGAAAAAAAAAGAAGAAAGAAAGAAAAAGAAATAGTCATAAATATTTAGAGAATACTGTATTTAAAAAAAAAATTCAGGATAAATATGCTGGCAAAAACCTACGGGACAGAAGAACTCTTTCCCATAAGTGTGATAAAAACTACATTCCTAGAGATATTTAATACCAGGTTGGACAAAACAAGAAAAGGATTCCATATGGAATGATCCTGTACTGGCCCCTGAAATGGTGGGAAGATTGAAGATGACCTCTTAGATCTTTTCGATTTCTGATTTTTTCTAAATGCTATGAAGTTTTATGGGGCACGGCTTTCTGCCAATTTCCTTTCTCCCCATGATGCCCACTTTCTCCTTTCACAAAGGGAAACAAATTGTATCCTTCATTTTAAGCAGATCTCATGTTCTCAATGAATTGGTAATATAATCCTAGGTACATGTTTGGGAGAAAAAGGCCAATTCCTATAATTTATAATGGTCAGTGGTTCTTGGGGCTCTTCTACATTTTTCCACAAACCAAAGAAGTAGTTCACACGGATTCAAACCAGAGCTGTTTCATCAGGAAAACCAGTAATACTCTCCCTTCTCATGTCTGAGCACAGAGTTGACAGTGACCCTGGAAGCTATAAGGCCCTGGGTCAAGTTACCATCAGAGGTGCTGTTCAGGATTAGCTTTTACCTTTCAGCATTTTATGCTAAGTGACAGCAAAATCTATTGCAATCCACATTTTTATGGTAATGACATTTACCTTTGAAAAGATGTCACCTTAAACTCCTATACACTTTGGCAAATGTTATGAGTAAGTCCTATTCTTGCTTTAAACTCAAGAAGTCTCAGCTTTGCTCTTTCTCCATTCTGACACTTAAAAAAAAAAAAAAAGTTTCTCAGCCACTCTTGAAATATATCTCTCCAGAATTCCCATTCAGTGAAACCCCAGAATATACAACGACATTTCCTTGTTTTGCTGATTTACAAGGACAAGATGTAACAAAATCCAGGGAGCTCTAAGAACCTGTCCTTGAGCCCTTTAAAAATAAAACTGAGGCTCACTTATGAGAAAGGACAGCAGAGAAGAGATAACCCTCCAAGAATGGGCACCAATACCTCTTTTATACAATCTAAACAGCCTCATAGCTGAGGACCCACCAGTTCCCATCTTGACTATTTGAAAGACTTATGTCCCTCTCTCCGCAAAGAAAGTTCATATATATTAATACTATACCCTCTAAACAAAACTTTAAAATGCCATTTTCATTTCTTCCTGGTAAAAATGAGACTGTTCAAACCTAAAAAGATTGGTCTCTCACACTGTAATATGATTTGGAGTTTTCAAAGCCCTTCCAACACTTAACTACTCGATCCTGGCAAGAAAGAAGGCTGGCATTTACACAATCTCATTTTAAAACAGAAAAAAAAAAAAATGCGACTCTGACATCAGGCAGTCTGAAGGAGAACCCACTGTGGAGATTTTCAAACATCCCCTAACAAAGGTCCAATCTAAAAGGTATTATCCACAAAACTTTAGAGTGGGTTTCAAAAGAGGCTGAATCACCCATATCCTCATCTCAGGAAAGCAAGAAATAAGAAAAAAACAGAAAGCACTTTTTTCTAGAGTTTTAGGAATCAAACGTGACCCTGATCCTTTAGTAGCCTATGAACTTGTCTGAATTTTCTCAAAAAACCCGCTAATCTCCCCACAGGACCAGCCTGCTAATTGTTCTGGCCACCACGTCTCGGCCCTGGAGCGCAGCCGCCCAGCGAAAGGCCGGCAGCCTGGACCAGGACAACTTGTGACCCCCTCTGCGGAATCGCGTCAGAAGCGCCACACTCCAGTGTCCCCTAGCCCGCAGCTACCAGCTTTTCAGAGGAGCTGCTACCAGGCTCTCCTCCAAGCCGGCTACCCACCCACCTTCTCTCCCCCCCCCCCCCCCCCCCCAGCAAGAGTTCGCTCCTATTCCTCAAACGTCCCCCATCCCGCTAGACTGGAAGTAAGTTGTTTCTCACCATCCTCATAGTTTTTGAGATAGTAATCCGGGCCGGGGCCCCCGCGGCTTTTCGCCGGGTTCCTCAGGTTCTGGAACTGCAGGAAGTCGGTCCTTTTGCCCCCGAAGCGCAGAAAGGCGGGCGAAAGTCCCCGAGCCAGGGTCACCAGGCGCTTGGAGCTGCAGGGGTACAGAAAGAGAGAGAAAAGGATCCGGGGTGAGAGGCGACCCGGAGCGGAGCGCCGACCACGGCTCTCTCCCCACTCTCCGAGAGCGACCCGGCCGAGGCTACGGGCCGTGTCAGCCCCAGCCCGCCACCCGCGCGGGCCCCGGCGTCTCGCGTGCGCCTGGCTCCCCGGGCTACGCCTCCTGCGCCCAGCCGGCCGCGGTCCCCTCCCTCAGACAACCCGACGCCGCTCGCCAAAGGTACTTCTTCCCAGTCGGTTAGTCTGTTTGTTAATGCAGTGCGTGTGGGGGGCCGAGGGGGGGGCACTTCTGCTGAGAACACGGGGCTTAGGCGCAGTCGCCCAGCTTCTGCCACTGCCGGGAAAGCGCTCCTGGCGGAGACGCGCAGCGCGTGGACTGCAGAGCTCCGACTTTTGCCAAACTTACAGGCTGGAAGCCGGAATCTGCATCCCCTGCCCCAGGGGCACTGCAACCTCAGTGGAGAAGGTGAAACAGGCCTCCTTTCTTTCAGAGCAGGTACCTGAGGTCAGGTTGGTTCTTTTTTTAATGCTAAAGTTGATCTTCCTTTAATACTACTGTCGTGTAACAACTGCATCCATCTCCCTAACACTGGGCGAGAGATTGCCGGGGTAAATCCCTGCTTTTCTGAGAACTTTCCCCATCCGGGCTTTGCACGGTAAAAGCAATGTCTCTTTGGGCCCTGAAATAATTCAGCCGGCTCTCAGGAGGGGTAACATCCTCCTCTCCACTCTACTTCAACTCCATCTTTTTCGTGGCGCCCTTTGGAAGCCAACTCTTGGAAAAGTGAAGTTTGCCGAAATGTGGACCTGCTCGTCTGAGGGCACTCGAAGAGCATCAGAACACCAGCATTTACGTTTATTTAGGTTCAGGATTTCCATAAGTAAGCAGTTTTAAAAGCCAACCGCTACTTCAGGAAGGGGTGACGAAGGAGCGGTGCAAGTGCTCTTAGCACCAAAGAATTTGAATCTGGATCTGTAAGTTATTTTTAACGCTTTGCTGGCTCAGGTCCTGAAAATCCAAATCCAAATGGAGAAATTACAGAGGATCATAACGGAGGTGGGTATGAGAGAAAAAAGCTGGGGACTCCAATTTCGGAGAGTTCCTGAAAGCCGCGCACTGCCGCACCGAGAAGCCCGGTGGCCGGGAACGTCTGGCGGAGGACTCCAAGACTGAGTTCTGGGACAGGCGCCGTCTGGGCGTCGCGCGGGCCCGCGACAGGCAGAGGCCTCGGCACGAGTGCGGCCCCGCGGAAAAGGCATTTCCAACCACCGTCCGTCCGGAAGCCTGTACAGCTAATGCAAATGCGCCCCGCCACGGCTTCTTCCCCGAAAAGCTTCCTACCAGAATCCTTTCTGCAGCAAGCATTTAACAAGATGGTTTAAAAAGAAAGGAAGGTAGGAAAAAGAAGCCTGGGGGCGTCCGCGCAGCTGGAGTAGTGCAGTGCAGGTGGGGCGTGTATTTCGGAAAACCCCGTCGCCCCCCACCAACACACGAGCTTAGAGACGCGCTCCGTTGCAAGGGCCCGAGGAGGACGCCGGGCGGCGCGGAGCTCTTCCCGCCTTCCCAGCGGAGGCGCGGGCATAAACAAACGACCGCAGCGGCAGCAACACCAGCCGTTGGTCCTACTGCAACGCTCGCTCCACGTGGAAGGAGTGCTCCACGTGGAAGGAGTGCTCCACGTGGCGCCTCCCGCTACCTGCCGCGTCCGCTGACCCGGCCGAGGCCCCGGCGGTCCCGCACAACCGAATGGCGAGAGCGCGCCAGCACCAAAGCGGATTTCGAAAGGAGTGAAAGATACTCACGAAAGACGCGCGGCGGACGCGGCCTCCCGGCAGAAGAGTGGGACTGGGAGAGCGCTCAGGGCTCTTCGGGGGAGCCCACAGCTGAGGCTCCCATTCGGAGGGAATTTTTAATAACTCAACACTTGGATTCGACATTGCAGACGATTTATTTATTTTTTGCACTGCAACTGTCCCTGATTAGTTGCCTAACTGCTACACAGTAACAACCCAGGGAGAGAGTGAGCCCAATTAGATTCCAAGCCCTTGAATAAGAGGGGAGTCCATGGTACAAACCACGCGGTTCGGTAATCCGCTGGTGCCAGGTTCAGACCTCTGAAACATCCCCGGAGTATTTCTAGGACCCTTTCCGCTCTGCTTATATACCCTATCACTGGAGCGAGAATTTTTTTTTCTTTAAAGAAAAACCAAACTATGCAGTTACCGCAGGAGATTTAAGGAGGAGGGACTGGGGGGCCATTCGGTCTATAAAAAAGCCTCTTACAAAGTCCTGAAGTCTGGAGAGGACAGCGGAGTATATAAAAGAAAACTTAAAATATCCGATCTAACTTGCCCACCGCTCAAGCCTCTGCCTAAATTCGTTTTCTGTCTGGGAGTGGGAGAGAACGGACAAATCGATCTTTTCGTGGAAAATTCCACTTTCGTGCTATCCCCCGCTTGAACACTCACAGACACAGGCACACACACTCTCTCACACACGCACCCATTCCTCTCGGGTCTTTGTTGCTCGAGACCTTTTCTTCACTTTTGTAACTGCCCTGAACCTCTTGTTTCTTTTTCAGAAGGAGACAGGGAGGCTAATTGTGGGTATATGTAAGCACAACATTTTTTCAGTCATAACTGATAAGTTTCTGAAATGCCTTCTGCATTGCAAACATGTGCATCTTAATAGAAAACATTGCTTTTCTCAATCACCAGTTAAAGCCTCACAGCAAATATTCCAGGAGAAGGAAAACCTCTTTTCTTCTCTTTGTGAGATGCGCTTGGCTTATTTTCTTCTTCTTCTTCCCCCTTTGGAATGGGGGATGGGGGGTGTTACTTAAAAAAAAAAAAAAAAATGATCCATGGAAGCCCCTGCCTTACCTTAAGAAATCGAGCCAGCCATCATGAATGATGGACGGATCCAGCTGCAGAGAGAGGAAGTTCTCATTGACTGTCCTGACTGGGTTCTTGGTGCTCACATCAAGTAGAATCAGGGTCTTTTCCTTCAAACCTGGAGCTCTGTCTACAGGCAAGGGTCTCCTGTCTCCAGCTTGGGAGGAAAGGGAGAGATGGAGCAACAGAGCCAAGAAGAGAGCCACGGGGGCTAGGCACGAGGGGGGGCGGGAGTTGCTAGAGGGCATGGCTTCAGGGAAGGCACAGAGCACCCTCATTAAATCCCTCTGATTTAAACCTCTCTTCCTACAGGGTCTCACTGGTGACTAATTGTCCTTATCTAAAGTGTGTGTCTGTCTGCCTCCCCCCCCCCGTTTTTTTTCCTTTCCTTTTTTCCCCCCTCTCTTGCTCTCTTTCTCTCTCTCTCTCTTTTTTTTTCAGTGTTTTGGTGCTGGTGGAGCGAACTCACGCCCCTAGCCAGCCTTCTCAGCGACTCGTGCCAAGAGTACTCGTTCACCAGCACCGCCCCTTTAAGAGATTTCAACTGCAGACATTTTTTAACTTTTTAAAGGTAAGGGGGTGGAGGGGGGAGGCGGGAAGGAGGAGTAAGGGGTGGCGTTGTACCCTCCTGATTTAACCCTCTAGGGTCAGGAAGCGGAGAGATGGATCGAAACTGTGTGGTTGTAACGTTTTGGGTACGGGGCGGGACGTCTTGGTTTTACTTCCCTCCGAGGGAGGCTCTGGGGAGGGCGGTTCTAGCTTCCATCCCGACAGGAAAGCCCCAGCGCCAGCCCTGGGCGCGCTGGAGTAAAGATTGCGCACTCGCCGTTCGCCTGTTTCTCCGGACAGCATTTCATCCGCGCTGGGCCCTTTCCTTTTGGTTGAGGCAGCCACAGCTAGAGTGGTTAAGTTGCAAAGGGGGTCCTGCGGTAGCGATGGTGATTCCTGCCAGAGCATAGAGTGCACTTCATGGACACAAGTATGGACCTCTGCGACGTGCTGGGCAGCCACACAGAAGCATCCTCTGACCTCGTTAGTAAAAACAGTGGCCAGAAGGAATACAAAGAATGACCAGGTCAAAGGGCTTATCCGCCGGTAGGGGCAAAGGGCCCAGGCTGCGCATGGCTCCGTTCTGACTGCAGCCAAGGAGAAAGTGTCTTGGGGACTTCAATATACGCTGACTTAGTTCAAGTCAAAGCCACTTGGTCGGTGCTTGGATATTATGGGCGGGGCTTCGCCCATCTGAGCCAAGGCTTGGCCACTCCGCTGCACAAGCCCATTTAGACTTGCCCTTCCAGTCCCTCCAGTCCCTCGACCACGGGCATCCCTCCTGCATGGAAGTGCGCCTTTATGGTGTGGGAAAGGAACAGAGTAACACAGCAGGGTTTTCAAACTCGGCCAGGAGTCACAGTCAGTGTCCGACCAGACATAGTCCCTGGATGCTCCAGAACAGCCAGGAGCCTCATGGTACACCACCGGCCCTAGCTCACAGACCCTGACCCACACCTCTCAGGCAGAGCCACGGGTCCCATACCCAAGCACAGGGTGAAAAGGCCCAGTTGGCTGTAGTGACATGGTTGGGCCCCACTTTCAACTTCTTTCTGGAACAAAATGGGCCTTCTACTTGGTAGATGAAGATCACTATTCTACCCACAATGGGTATTCATTAGCATCCCAGGGCCTCCAGACATCAAACAGGCAAAATTCTAAAATGCAGATTCCCCAAATGTGGATGTGCAAATGGCAGTCTCAGAGACCACAAAAACTGAAATGGCAACCTGTCTCCCCTTCTTTCCCCCCAGACAGGATTCAGGAATCTGAAAAGGGCTGGAATATATGACCTTCAGCTGAGGTTCCCTGAGGAGATTCTTTCAAACCAAGCAACAAAGAAATACAGAGGTTAGGTTGGGTTAAACTGGGAAGTGCCATGAAGACCTCATAGAAGTAGACCGGCATAAAATAAGGCCAAAGGAGAAAGAAAATCCAAGGCATATTATTTAAAGATGATTTTAAAAACCAAGATGTTACACTGAACTATTACAAGTAGGCTTCGGCCCTTAAGGCCTGCCTGCTTCTTTTGGTTCCTGAAAATTTCTAACACAACTAAATCCTTTAAAATATGTATGGTTTTGGGGCGCCTTGGTGGCTCAGTCAGTTGAGTGTCCGACTTTGGCTCAGGTCGTGATCTCACAGTTGATGGCTTCAAGTCCCATGTCTGGCTCTATGCTGACAGCTCAGAGCCTGGAGCCTGCTTCAGATTCTGTGTCTCTCTATCTCTGCCCCTCCCCTGATCATGCTCTGTCTCTGTCTCAAAAATAAAATAAACATTAAAAAAAATTTTTTAAAGATATGTATGTGTTTCTTGTGTGTGGGTGTATGGTATGGTGTAAGTTCCAGTAAAAATTATTGTAATTTTAAGATGTGTACTGAGTACCTCCTTAAGATGGTGACGGCCTGGAGCAGATTTTATCTTTGTATCTCAAGACCCAGACATTTAGCAGGCACTCAATAAATGTCTATGAAATAAATTAATGGTAAATCAAATCATGCTCAACACACTAAAATCATGTACTGCTTTCAGGAAGAAATAAATAAGAAAATAATATGACTTTTACTTGTCACAGTACCTTTGTTTTAGGTTTCTGTTCAGTAATTTGTTTTCCCAGTTATTAGTATTTTCTGGTCAACTCCTTTAGGAAATACTTATCTTACAAATTCAGAAGCCATTAGTTTATTTGCTATACTCAGAATTAAAACCAATTCTTTATGTTTAACAAGGAGTCAGATTTTCCAAGGGCCAAAACACACCCTGGCTTACAAGTGAATGTACTTTTAGAAACCACATTCATTGGGACCAGAGGACAACCACATAAATGAAACAGATCACTCACCTACTAGATGTGTATAATTAACGTACCTTTCAAAAATATGTACTCTTGGGGCTCAGGATGAACTTGGGATCAATGAGAAACTGCTTAATTATTAACTTTATCCATGATTTTTGCTTACTTACCCAACTATTCTATAATTGTTTGGTGTCCTAGTTACTTTAACCACTATTTAACGTTCTCATCAGAACCTATATGTAGTACAAAAATCAAAACCAACAAAACTGTGATTTTTAAAAAAAAATTCCTGATGAAAACCGTCTTCTTTAGCCACTGAAATTCTAGTCATATACAGCCTCAGGACATCAAGGCAAAGAAAGCAATTCAATAACATTTAAGGAGTTCCAGATAGCCCTGGTTGACTCCAAGATGACCTGATTGTTTGGTCCTTTGGTCTAGTGTGGATAAAGATCTTCACAGGGCTACACTTTCCAAAAAGCCTCCCTTCCCCATATCATGGTTTTTGTCTTACTTCCCATCTAATCCTAAATTATATGCTGTAAGTAGCTCCTCATTAATCTGTATATTAGATTGGTTTCTACATTAGTTTCTAGGTGCTGAGTGGCAACCACCTGTACCTCTGTTCTGTCTTAAATTGTAATTTCCTAGGGGACAAGAATTGGGCCTCAGTATAAAATATGAATTATTGTGAACTAGATGCATCTCCTTGGAAATGCTCTTCCTGATGTTACTGAATGGTCCTCATAGATAAATTCCTTTGATATCTAGGAGTCTAGGTTCCCAAACCTTTAAAAAAATCTTCAAGATTAATTTGTTCAGTGATTTCTAGACTGTTTCAAAATAAATATTAGTGGAGAAGAATTGACATATATTTGCCAACTTTTTATTTTGTCTAGCAAGAACCTTAAAAAATCTATCAACTATTTATCACTATTACTTCCCAAAAGAAAAAAAAAAATTTAACAGCCAAAAAAAAAGTTGAAATGGTATTTCAAAAATAAAAAGCAAGTGTTTAAACTGAATAAATTTGGGGGCGCCTGGGTGGCTCAGTCGGTTAAGCCTCCGACTTCGGCTCAGGTCACAATCTCGCGGTCCGCGGGTTCGAGCCCCGCGTCGGGCTCTGGGCTGATAGCTCAGAGCCTGGAGCCTGCTTCCGATTCTGTGTTTCCCTCTCTCTCTGCCCCTCCCCCGTTCATGCTGTGTCTCTCTCTGTCTGAAAAATAAATAAACGTTAAAAAAAAAAAAAATTAAAAAAATAAATAAATAAAATAAATAAACTGAATAAATTTAGCTTCATGAAAAATCACTACAGTATTTTTGTCATTTCATCTCAGACCAATAGAGATATGCCAGTGACCAATATGGTACCAGGACTAATGACTGGGACTAATGCTATACCCTGTGTTTATGGCCAAATTCTACTTTATAGTATACAGTATTGCTGCAAGATGTGCATGCTTTTTAATGATGGTCATCTTTACTACAGTAATTTCCACCCATTTTTCCTATGCTTTTTTCAGCCTCTCACAAACTCACTGACTCTAAATGCCACCTCCCTTTCTATTAAATATTCAGAGCTATAGTTATGTCTATACTCATTTTCCCCTTCTGGAAGAACTATACCTAGATTTCAAATAACGAAAAAATTCTTGCCACAGTAACTGCAACTGAGAAGCACTCTGAAGTTATAGCAGCCAATCTGCTGTCTCATCATTGCCTGTAGACTTGTTCATGATGACTTATTTATTCAGCTCTTGTGGTCACACCAGGGTACCCAGAATTATACACATGCTATCTTAATCTTCTCAAAAAACTCTGAGAGGCAGATATAATTCATTATTATACATAGTTTACATATGAGAAAATTGACTCAGAGATATTAAGCAACTTCTCATGACGCTGCCAGTAAGTGGTAGCAAGAATTGAAACCTAGGGCTACCTGACTTCAAAGCCTATGTCTGTGTTCCTAACCAACACATTCTACTGTAAGTGGCTAAAATGTTGCATACCCTTTAACAACTTGTTAATGTACGGTGGAAAAAACCTTGGACTAGGAGTTGGAAGACCTGAGTTTAAGTCCTGACTTTGCCAGACCCTAGCTTTTGTGACCTTGAGTAAAATTTTTAACTGTTGTGTCAGCTGCCTACCCTGTAAAACTAATGTAATACCCTAGAGTAAGTAGCAAATAAGGTTATATATGGAGAAAATGTTTTATGAATTCCAAAATATTATACAATTGTGCTATCGGTTTCTTGTTATCTCTTACTCCCTTTCCCCCATACTTGCCACAAATACATCCCCTTAATTGATGACTGAGGCAAGAATTAAGATATATATAAAGAACTTAGTGATAAAGTTGAAACAAAAGGTCAACTCTAATAATGATGTCAATAAATGCAGAAATAAAACAAGTACATACCACACAGTTTAACCACGCAGACACTTCTGCCTGTGACTAGCATCTGAAAAAGGAAAAAAAAGAAGTTTTACATGCCTTCTTCGTTTTTTCACCAGGACAGAAGAAAGCAAAGGAGTGGACAAAGGACAGTGCTAGGGAATAACAAAAGCTGTCTCTGTCATGCTTAGAGGAACAAGGGATAACAATACTTTCTCCACATGGAAAGTTGAAAAGGAATTTCAACACTATGATTGCTCTACCTCATTATATACATAAACTCATAACCATAAATGTAAATGACTCTAAAGAGTTCAGTTCAAAATCCCTTAGCATGTTTGGGGGTAGGGATGACAGTTATTTGAGGAACTGCTATAGGTGGAAAACCAAGTAACAGAAAAATAGATTAAGTTTATTCATGTCCTTAGTCACATTCACATGATGGTAAAACAACCATCCTAGGCCATTTTGCCTTTTGTACATTCAGATTAGTCCTGAAAAGCATCATGTTTTACTGGAAATTGCATGGGCTTTGGAGTTCAATGGACTTTGATTAAACCCAGTTTACAATTTACTCTCTGCTCTCACATGAGAGTAAATTGTGAACTGGGTTTCACAATTTATTGTAAACAAGTTGAACAAGTCATTTACTCTTGCTGAGCCCCAATTTTCCCATCTACAAAATATACTTCCCTCCACGTGTGCTCTGAGAATTAAATGAGGTAAATGTCTTTAGTTGTTGGCATATAGTTACTATTCAACTGTCATTTTCACTGGTTGGGTTTCATGGTAGAGATAAATATAATCTGCATATATAAGGTGGGAAGAAATTTATATACTGAAACCAAAGGTTTTGAAATAATTAATAACTTATAGGTATACCTTCTATTTTATGCTTATAGCACAAATAGGACAAGCTTTATCCTCATAACTCAGGTAAGGAAATACAGAGTCAAAAGGTTAAAAATGCTGTTTCTTGAAGAATCTGAGGTGAAAGCCAGTTCTACTGACTGATAATTAGACTATGCTTTTGGCATGTTTGTTACTGAAAATACCCGAGAACTTTACATATAATGTCCCAGGACAAAAATTGGGATTGCCTTTCACATATTCTGTGACTTCACTAACTATAAGTTGTTTATACATACCTTCAAACAACTATAATTTGCCTGCAGTTTCCACTATACCACTTTCCTAGTCAGACAATTCTAAGAATTAATGCAAAAGATAATTTCTAAGAAGCTGAAATATATAAATCTTATTTATTTATCTCAATATATCTCCTATTTTAGTATCTACATTGAGAAGTGGAAACGGTAATAAGACATTTGCATGGAACACAGGTGTGCTTGTTGACCCCCCAAAGAGCAACTAACCACGATTGCATTTTCTTCTGTTCCCTAGGCTAATGGCACACTTTGACCTTTTTAAATACCCTAATGTGTTTAGTTCATAATGAGAGTTAAACAAATATTGGCAATAGAAAGCCTACCACAGGTTCAGTCTACTCATCAATTAGCAAAATCAGTTGATAGACTATTTATATATACAACTGAATATTTTACCTCTGCCCATATTAACATCTAGATCCCTAACTCTTTGAAGTAGTTTTGTTGCCATATAAGCAATCCAAGTTCTTCCTTGGTTCAAAATCAATTATGCTAAACCTTACCAACATTAACTCTCACCAAATTTTCTGATTCTTCTAGTTCTTTTGGTCACCTAGAGACAATGATGTGCTGTAACTTTTAGAAAGTATGCTTCATTTCCATCAGACATTTAAATGTTACATTTCTGTCTTGATTTTCTGAAGCCTAACCAACACAGTACTGTGTTTAAATACTTTTATGTTTTTCCTTTTGAGGAAGAAATAAAAATAATTTGATAGTCTAGGGTCAATGACATTCATCTGTGGCTGCACACTAAAATCACCTAGGAGCTTTTTAAAAATAATCATGCCTGGGTGCATTCACAGATATTCTGATAACTGATTTGGTGTGGGGCCTCAGCATATCCTGGATCCATTGCTATACAACTCTATTTGGTTTCTAGTTTCAGCAAGCAAATTAATTAATTAATCTTAGGGAGAGAGGGGCAGAGGGAGAGGGAGAGAGAGGATCCCAAGCAGGCTCCATGCCCACCACAAGCATATGGGTCTCAATCTCATGACCCTGAGATCATGACCTAAGCTGAAATCTAGAGTTGGACGCCTAACCTACTGAGTCACCCAGGTGCCCCGAGAGAACAAATTTAGATGGCAAGGGATATCATGTTATTTCAATCTATTTGATTCTTAGGTTTCAGGTAATAAGGAGCAAGAGTTATCTCAAAAAAATTATCAGAATCTACTCTGTTCCAAGTTCAGACAATGAAAGTCAGATAGTGAGAGACCATCCTCAAAGGAGGAAAATTATGCAAGTAAACACCATTTATCCTATTAGCTTTAATAGATTCTCAAATAATTGTTCCTTTATGCGAGAAATGTTTTCCCTTAAAAAAATGTTTTCCCTTTACACCATCAGATTGGCAAAATGTAAATACTGGATAACACTAATTGTGGATGTGGGGAGATTTTGCAAGGAGAATGCAACCTTCTTGCACCCCAATGAGAGTTCAAATGGGTTGGGCCATTCTAAAGAGTGATCTGGCAATATTTAATGAAATTACATATGTATATTCCCTAAGACCCAGCAATCCCACGATGGGCACAAATTACCCAACCACCTCACAAAAGACTCACAAAGGACTTGAACGAGGGTGGTCAGTAAAGCACTGATTTTAATACAGAGGAATTAGAGGCACCTAGATGTCCATCACAAGGGAAACGGACAGGTGAAATGATGAGGGCAGCAGTTATAAACAATGAACTGAATGTACACACAAGAACATGGATGGGCTTTAAAAAGAATGATAAGAACAAAAAACCCAGGATATAATAGCATAATAACATTAGTACAAATTAAACACACACACAAATATATGTTACAAGGATACAAAAATATCAAAGGACATACATCAAACACATTTGATGCCTATAAGGTAATCATTCAAAGGAACAAAATAAAACAAAAGGCTTTGCATGGACCAATGTTAAACACTTTCCTGCATTCAAGGTAATACTTAACCAATTTTCTGGGGAATGAAAGGGAGAAATATTGAGTGCTGACTATAGGCTAGGTAGTGTGTCTTTCCCCCACCTTTGGGGTCCAAAGAATATCCTTGCCCTTGGAAATCTCACAGTCTAGCTGGGAAAATCAACAGGTTAACAAAAATCCATTTGATAAGTGCTACGGTAGAATTTGGTGAAAACTGCTGTGGTGAAAACTGCCATATATATATATGTCTGTTACTTGATACATATGTAATTTTCGTCACAATGATGATAAATATATCATACTTTAATGAGTTGGTCTTTTTTTTTTTTTTTTTTTTTTCTTATTTTTAACCTGTCTTCTAGGTTTTCTCCTATATTTCTGCTTTGGTAATGGCGAAGGGTTGCCAGTAGTAGAAATGTTGGAGTGCCATCTGCTGGTGGAAATGTTTTAAATTCCCCATCTATCTCCCAATCCATTTTCAAAAAACAAAACTATCACATATATCATAGGATATCTGGGCTTGAAGGAAACTTAGAGATCATCTATCTCAGGTGCCTGGCTTTAGAGAGGGGCAAATATCTCCTTACAAGATCGCATCTAACTTAAGGGAAATGCATACATATGTACAAACTCTCACACAACCTCATCTGTCACCACTGCAACAGCTTCACAGAACTCTATGGTAAAGACTCACGAAGCTAAACTATCTAAAATTTCCCAGATAAACATATAAAAGAGGGGTCCATAGACATGTTTAGATATTCATACGAGCTCATTTCCCAGGAGAACAATCTTCAGAAGGCAGCTTACTTCAGTGCTAAACAAGCGATCTTAGCTTTACTATTTATTAAGAGGCTGTAAGAAAGTTCGTTAACTTCCCTGAATCTCAATCTCTTTATATGTAAAATAGGAATAGTGATCTAATTTACAGAGTTACCATAATAATTTGTGGGAGTACATGTAAAAATAAAATGCCTAGCAAAGTCACAGAAATATTTAATGGCTAAATAAGCCTCTAATACTAATTTAAACATGCTTTCTTAATCCATCCTCAATGATGTTAGCTCTTCCTCTGATTTATATTTGATATTTATATTTAATATAAATAATTTGCCAGCTCTAAGAAATTCCATACAATTAATTCCCATAAAAATGTAAACGGAAGGCAAAATGTGTTTTAATAGTTCATTGTACATCTGGTCAGATCATACTTCTGCTCTAAGGCCTTTCTATTCAAAGTGTGGTCCACAGATCCAGCAGCGTCAACATAACAAATGCAGAATCTCAGGCTCCCTCCCAATCTACATTTTAACAATTCTTCAAGTGATTACAATTCTGATTTAAAGTCTGAGAAGCATTACTTTAGGGGACAGCAGATAGAACCTGAGCTCCATTATTTCAGAAGAGGTTTCCAGAACTAGCTGCTCTGCTCCTCTTGGCTAAATTTATCTATGTCTTAGTAATTAAGTACTGAAATGTTTTCAGTTCCTTAAAACTACTCTTTGCATAACACATAGCACTTAACATCACAACCCATGGAAAGAAGGGAGAAAGGAAAATGCAATATTACTGTGTCATTAAAATGATATTCCAAAGCCAAAGAAGATAGAAATTGACAGGGTAAATACTACAAGGAATGAAGTTGCAGGGTTTCTGTTACTGATGATGAAAAAGCAATTGTAAAATATGGAACAGATCAGTCCGAAACATCATGCAAATTAATGTCCACAGATGTGTCTATGCATCTTTGTGAGAGTAATGATAGATGAAGCAGCAATGTCAAATCTAGCAACAGCCAGCATCAGCTAGGGAAACAACTCCCAGTTGCTGGGAAGTCTGGAAGTTCAGGTGATGGAAAAGCATTAACTTCATGAATACAAAATTGGGCATGGCCGACCTGAGCTTTTAATCAGATTCTCTTAAAAACAAGTACTGTGTTACTCTGTCCTGTGAAGACAAAGCAGTTATCAAATATTTATTTAGTATCCACTCTGTGCAAGGCATGATGGAATCAAAACAAAGTCACACTATCAAAGGGAAAGAATAGGCACACAGTAGCATGCACAGAGGTAAACAGGCAAAAACTGTTTTTGCCAGATGAAGATTTAATATGAAAGACTCAATATGAAAATAAAGCTGATGTCAATGTAATCCCTTCATCATTTCAAGTCTGAAATCCATCTACCCACCCATGTAGATAAATAATAATATATAAAATAAGTAACTTTCTTGAGCACTTATTAAGTACCAGGAACTGTGCAAAGTGTTTTAATGCATTATCTCATTTCATCTTTACAATAAAACTAATAGGCAGGTTCTCCTAGCCTTATTTTAAGAGGGAAAAAACTGAAGTTTAGAGAGAGTAAACTGCTGGAAGTAACTAGTAAGACGTAGCTGGGGGATTCAAATCTAGGTCTGTCATTCCAGAAGCTAAACTTTTTTTTTTCCTAGAGAGCGAGAAAGAGCACACAAGCAAGTGGGGAAGAGGGGGGGAGAGAGAGAGAGAGAGAGAGAGAGAGAGAGAGAGAGAGAGAGAGAGAGAGAGAGAATCTCAAGCAGGCTCCACACCCAGCATGGAGCCCAATGTGGAGCTTGATCCCACAACCCTGGTTAATTACTCAGATATTCTAAACCAGTCTATGTCACATATAAGTAGGGTAGGACCATATATTTAGAGTTAATAAACACTTAAATCAATATAGTTTATCTTTTAACTTTCTCTCCTCAATCTAAATGGCACCCCCCCCTTCTGTATCACGGAGGATACAGTCTGAAGAAAACATATTTTATTTTTCAGCAATATTGATCATTTGATTTTCTCTACAGAGTTTGAATTTGCTATACAATGTATAGTAATGTATAAAAACTAAATCTATGCCCATAATTATGTGTACGTTTACTGAGCATATTCTGAATAGAGAGTAAGGCATACAGAATATGGCTCCCAAAGCCACAGAAATCCCTTAATTCATTTTTTTTTTTTTTAATTTATTTTTGGGACAGAGAGAGACAGAGCATGAACAGGGGAGGGGCAGAAAGAGAGGGAGACACACAGAATCGGAAACAGGCTCCAGGCTCCGAGCCATCAGCCCAGAGCCTGACGCGGGGCTCAAACTCACGGACCGCGAGATCGTGACCTGGCTGAAGTCGGACGCTTAACCGACTGCGCCACCCAGGCGCCCCAGAAATCCCTTAATTCATATGCACACGTTCTGATTTATGTTCATTCATTCTCCCTCTTTCTCTCTCACACATGCACGCGCGGACATACACACACGGCAAAGAGTAGCAGGCATATTTAAAAACAGTACAGACAACCAGGAAGATTTTGTATAATCCAACTTGTGGGTAGGTTCAAGGATCCATGGGAAGTCTGAAGGGCCTGAAGCACTCTGGGCCCTGTGAACTCAAAAAACCGACTACCCAAAACTCCCTTCCATAAACAAACCCCATAATAAGGAGAAACGTTTGGGAAAAGAATCTACATGGTACAGCATATAGATAATTGAGGTAAAGGAAAAAGAAAACTCAGATAAAATTAGAGGAAGGGGAACAAAACCAGGATATCTCCAAAAGCAATAGGCCATACTTTTTAACCCTACACACACACACACACACACACACACACACACACACACAGGAGCTCTATGGCTATGAAGCTAGAAAAGCTCTCCTAATCCACCTCTCCTTTCTAAAAGTTCAGGCAAACTAATTATGCATAAAAATGAGCAAAAAAAAAAAAAGAATCACAATCAACATCATGCAAAAATATTGTAAGAAAAAAGAGAACAAAGGTTGAATAACCTCTTTAGAAATAATAAAATTATTCCAGAAAAGACATGCCCATAAAAACTACAACCTAATATTTCAAATCACAGTGAAGAGAATTAAGAAAATGGTAGAAGATATAGAAGAAAAGCATATATCACAAACAGAAAAACTCTATAAAATGGAATGACAGAACTCAGGAAAGAATCAAAAATAAAAGAAAAACATCATTTTATAAATAAAGAACAAGAGAAATGAAAGGATAAATAAATATAAAAGATACTGCCTTAAGGAGGGAGGTGGATTGAGAGATGGGTGAAACAGATAAAGGGGATTAAAAGTACACTTATCATAGAGGTGCCTGGGTGGCTCAGTCAGTTAAGTGTCTGACTTTGGCTCAGGTCACGATCTCATGTTTCATGAGTTCAAGCCCCACATTGGGCTCTCTGCTGACAGCTCAGAGCCTGGAGCCTGCTTCAAATTCTGTGTCTCCCTCTCTCTGTTCCTCTTCTGCTCACACTCAGTTCGTCTCTCTCCTTCTCTCTCACTTTCTCTCTCAAAATAAACATTAAAAAAAATTTTAAGTAGACTTATCTTTATGAACACTGAGAAATGTATAGAATTGTTGAATTATTACACTGTACACCTGAAACTAATACAACTCTATGTTAATTATACTTCAGTAAAAAAATGTTTAAGGAAACATTCAATTTTAAAAGATAATGAGATAAAAAAAGAGAAAAAGATAAAAAATTTTTAAAAGAATTTCAGAGAAAGTGACAAACACAGAAATAGATACAGGGAGAAAAGATCTAACAAATGTATAATAGGAGATCCTGAAGAAGAAAACCAAAGCAGAACAAAATAAACATGAAAAACCATTATTCAATAAAACTTGCCTGGAAAAAAAAAACTACATATTGAAAGGACACCATGCATCAAGAATGATCAATACCTAGACACACTCTAGTAAAATACTTGATAAAAAAGTAAAGAAAATATCTTGGCTCAATAAAGCTAGGAGAAAAAAAGATAATACTCTTTGGTCATAGGTAAAAAGATCAAATTACTAATAAGGGAAAGGAAATCAATTTTATTGTCAATTTTCAACAGCAACTCTTTATGCTGGGAGATAATAACGGTATAGGTAAGATCTTCAAGGATAGAAAATAGTAGCCAAAGATTCTATATCAAGCCAAACTGACTTTTAAGTGATGCACAGAAAAACTGTTAGGGACACATAAGAACTCAAGGAATATTGTTCTCCTGAGGCCTTCCAGAGAAATCTATTAAAGATTTAGATTTTAGTTATCTAAATCTATTTAGATAACTCAAACAACTGGAGAGAAATCTACGTTAAGAACTATATTAACAATATATTTATGTATAGAACTAAGACTAAATGATAGCTGTACGGGAGAGAATATAGCAGGCAATGGCTATACGGTCTAACAATGTAGATTCAGTAAAACCATCCAAAACATGGGAAATGATGAAAAAAGTAGAATAACTTTGCTGATTAACTGGAAGTAAAAGTTATTACTTCTAATCAGATGCTGGGGGAGAAGAAATGGGGAAGGGAAGAAGTTATCTGGCTAATTTTAATACTGATTCACACAGAAAGCTGACAGACAAAAATCAAAGTACAAGTGGACTAAGATATTATGTGGAGATATTAAACTTATAATTAGCTTGTTTTACTGATCTGACTTGGAACCATATAGATATGTTAATTAATTATAAACGAAAAAATTTCTAAAGCAGCCCTTAAAAATTTAATATAAAAGGAAACAAATCAACCTGAATGTATACCCATGTGGGGGAATAATTATACACAGAGGAACCATTTTAAGTGACTTCAAAGCCTGGTAATTTATACATCTCTAATAGTAATAATTTTTGGTGGTAGTGTTGGTATTATTATTCTTAGATGGTTCTATGTGTAATGTGAAATAAAGCAAATTAACTTTTATGTAATATTCTATTTTATACTATCGTATCTAGCATTCTTGAGAACCAACCAGAGCTCTCAGCATTGAAGGAAAGAAAACTGGAATAACAGGTAAATAAGATGAGTTTAAGTTAAAATCCTATAGTAGCAAATTTGAATTGGAAGTATACTAAGAATTCAAAATGTATTTTATCCTTAAAAAAATCATATTTCCTGGTTCCACCCACTAGAAGTGGGTAGAAACATAGCCTAGAAACAATGACCAACCTAGCAGCAATGAGCACCCTTAATGCACAAATTTCTCTACCATGCAGAATCACAGACCCTTGGGAAAAGAACACTGCAAAAAGAGAAACGATCATATGTGATGTGCCTCCTGATGGAAGAACATAGCATCATCCATGAAGAAGTCTTGAAGGGAGAAAAAAGAACCTGGATCTCAAATGCAACTACCAGTTTACAGGAAATTACAAAGAGCAAAGGAATACATTAAACATCAAGGAAATGCAAACAGGAAAATCCAAACATGGAGAAGTTCTCAGGACAAATGATCTATTTTCTTCCACAAAAAAAAAAAAAAAAAAAAAAAACCTGCAAGGGGTAAGAGGACCTCTTTAGATTAAGAGAGACTGAAAAAATATAGCACCTAATGACAACATGATTCAAATAAAATGAAAAAAATTCAGAGTATTTATCAGACAATTGGAAATTTGGTTATATAATGATATTAAGGACTCGATGTTAATTCTTTTATGTGATATGATTCTATAAGTGATATAACTACATAGTTATAGTTATGTTTTTTAAAAAAAATTTTTTTTAGTTTATTTTTGAGAGAGAGAGACAGAGACAGAGCATGAGCAGGGGAGGGGCAGAAAGAGGGAGACACAGAATCCAAAGCAGGTTCCAGGCTCTGGGCTATCAGCACAGAGCCCCCACATGCAGGGCTCAAACTCACGAGCCGTGAGATCATGACCTGAGCCAAAGTCAGACACAACCGACTGAGCCACCCAGGTGCCCCAATAGTTATGTTTTTTAAAAATGACCTTCTCTTTTAGAGATATGTGATGAAATATTTATGAAAATGTCCTCAAGCCCTGAGCCTGGGTGGAGAAGCCCTAGAAGAGCAAATGCTTACAAGTAAGATTAAATAATAACTATAACAAGGTGATATCAGGGGTAATCAGTTAGGGTTTGAATCATCTGATCACCTGTATCTGGTTTTAAAAGAATAATTAAAATTCCCTTTAACATCAATTCTAACCTTCACTGCTAGGCTCCCATACCCCCATATTCATACCCCAACTTGCCCTTCATTCTTTCCTTAAACTCTTCCCATTATGAAAGTTCCCTTTAAGCAAAAACTAGAGCATCAAAGATGAAACAGAACTCAGGTTGTCATGGTAATGTTTAAAAAGCAAGAAAAAGTCCTCAGTTAATGATGCATCCTAAAGTATTTATAAGTGGAATTACATGTTGGGATTTGCTTTAAAATACTCTATAAAAAAGCAGAGAGAGGGAAGATAGCTGAAAAAAAGTTCTCAAAATGTTGTAATTATTGTATCTAGATGCTAATACATGGGGTTCATTATATAATCCTATTTATATATAGTCTTTTAGGAACTCTCCACGATAAAGGGGCTTTTTTTAAGTTAAAAAATATATATAGGGGCGCCTGGGTGGCGCAGTCGGTTAAGCGTCCGACTTCAGCCAGGTCACGATCTCGCGGTCCGTGAGTTCGAGCCCCGCGTCAGGCTCTGGGCTGATGGCTCGGAGCCTGGAGCCTGCTTCCGGTTCTGTGTCTCCCCCTCTCTCTGCCCCTCCCCCGTTCATGCTCTGTCTCTCTCTGTCCCAAAAATAAATAAAAAACGTTGAAAAAAAAAATTTTTTTTTTTAAAAATATATATATATGGCCTGAGAATGCTCCTTCTCCCTCTGTCTTTAGCCCAAATGTAATGACTGTAAAGCAAGTTAAAGATATATGTTTAACAAATTATAGACAAGGAAAACAGAACCTAAGAAAATAGTGCTCTAAATCTAGGCACTAAAATCTGGAAGAATCAGATGCAAGACATAAAGCCACCTCTAAGAAAAGGACTGATTTCCAAGAGAAACAAAGGATGTAAGTCTTCTCTCCTGAAGTCACATGATATAGATCTTTAGCAGGGCACATATAAAATGGGCAACAGGACAGATAGGGGGATGGATGGATGGATGAATGGATGGATGGATGGATGAATGGATGGATGGATGGATGGATGGATGGATGGATGGACAAACAGGGGGACTCATAGATAAATAAAGGATCCAGTAACTGATGGACCCTCTTAAAAAAATGAATGGTAGGGGCGCCTGGGTGGCGCAGTCGGTTAAGCGTCCGACTTCAGCCAGGTCACGATCTCGCGGTCCCTGAGTTCGAGCCCCGCGTCAGGCTCTGGGCTGATGGCTCGGAGCCTGGAGCCTGTTTCCGATTCTGTGTCTCCCTCTCTCTCTGCCCCTCCCCCGTTCATGCTCTGTCTCTCTCTGTCCCAAAAATAAATAAAAAATGTTGAAAAAAAAAAAATTTAAAAAATAAAAATAAAAAAAAAAAAATGAATGGTACAGAGAAAGGGAGTGGCCATTAGCAATGGTGACAAAAAAGGAAGCCATGACACCCTGGCTAGTGAGGATATGTGCACGATCTCTGATACCAGGAACATGATTTCTAAAATCCAATCTGAAGCAAGCCCATATAGAAAATAAAGGCTCTTAAATATGGAGAACAAACAGAGGGTTACTGGAGGGGTTGTGGGAGGGGGGATGGGCTAAATGGGTAAGGGGCATTAAGGAATCCACTCCTGAAATCATTGTTGCACTATATGCTAAGTTGGATGTAAATTTAAAAAAAAAAAAGAAAATTTAGATTAAAATATCATTTTCACACCTCAAAAAAAAGATATATCCACATCCTAATCCCCAGAATTTATAACTATTACCTTATATGGTAAAAGACTGAATGCTGCCTTATTTGAAAAAAAGATCTTTGCAGATATAATTAAGTTACTTAAATTACAGGGCCTGAAATGAGGATGTGATTCAGGATTATCTGGATGGACCCTAAATCCAAGGACAAGTATCCTTATAAGAAACAGAAGACAGAGACACAGAGGAAAAGACCACACAAAAACATAGGCAGAGATTGGAATTCTGTAGCCACACACCAAGAAATACCTGGATCCACCTTCAGAAAGGAAAGATTCTCCCCTAGAGACTTCAGAAGAAGCACAGACCTGGGGTGCCTGAGTGGCTCAGTCGGTTGGGCGACAGACTTTGGCTCAGGTCATGATCTCGTAGTTTGTGAGTTTGAGCCCCACCTTGGGCTCTGTGCTGACAGCTCAGAGCCTGGAGCCTGCTTCAGATTCTGTGTCTCCCTCTCTCTCTGCCCCTCTCCTGCTCACATTCTGTCTCTCTCTGTCTCTCAATAACAAATAAATATTAAAAAAAAAAAAAAAGAAGAAGAAGAAGAAGAAGCACAGACCTCATGACACTTGATTTTGGATTTATGGCCTCCAGAACCATGAGAGAATAAATTTCTATTATTTAAAAGAAAGAAAGAAAGAAAGAACAAAAGAAAGAAAGAAAGAAAGAAAGAAAGAAAGAAAGAAAGAAAGAAAGAAAGAAAGAAAGAAAGAAAGAAAGAAAAGAAAAGAAAAGAAAGAAAAGAAAGGCAAATAAATCACTAACCAATTTGGGGTCTTGTATACAACTTCTCTGATACCATTCATATAAATAAGGAATAGCTAAATGTCTGTTAACAGTGTGAGGCAAGAAGTCCAAGGAGACAGAACAGAAACTAAGAACCTGGAGCTCCCAAACTATAATCTATCAATCAATGGACACAGAGACAAAAAGGGGCCTTTTAGCTCCTGCATCAGAATTGCCTTAGCAAGAGATAACATCTCTGGGGCAGCTCAATGTTTTCAGAGCTTCCCATTCTGTCTGAGATCACTTCTCAGGAGGCTAAATGCAGTTTAATGACATTCTCTAACAGGGATGGTACAACAGCTGTTTGAAAAACATTTTTTTTTCTCAATTTCCAGAGAGAAAACTGGAGAAAGTCCTTATGGAATATAAAGTCAAACCACACAACCCTCAGCTGGGAAACAGACTTCATAGAATCTCACTTACATGGATATAACTTTTTAAACTAGAACAAAATTCTGCAAGAGTACTCACTTCTGGTCTACTTCTCATTCAAAAAATAAATCATTTAATTATTAGAACTGCAGGGACCTTAGAAATAATTTAATTCAGTCCTTCATTTTCACAGATGTGGAAACTTAGGCTCTTGCAGGGCCAGAGGGGAAAAGTCATATAGCAAGTCGGTGACTGAGTTAGATCTAGAATCCAGTTCTTCTAAAACCCAGTATTATGGCTCTTGGAGAACTGGACTACCTTTGAGCTCAACTTCTAATTTTTCCTATCAGGATAAAGACAAGCTAAGGTGAAATCTTTAAAGTTTATCTTACTGTTTGCAGTGAACTCTCTTTGTTATCATTTCCCCTCAGTGTATCCTGTTCTCTCTATAAATGGTCATGTAGATGCCATGAGCCAAGGGGAACTTTCTGGATACCTATGCCTTAGTACCCTAAGGGTAGGTGACCATATAATTTATCATCCAACCTGGGATACTTCTGAGACCTACAGAGTTATTACTAATAAGTACACAATGACCAAGATATAAACTGGACTCCCCAGGACAACTGGAACATATGGTCACCCTACTGAAGTGTTATCTGCTTTGCTTGTCTAGGCCATAAAGGATCCAGAGTCAGCCCTCTACCTTCCTTCCTTATTTAATCCTGACTCATCTTACTGAATACTCCTTCCTCCCCACCTTCATTTCCCCACCTCCATTCCTAGGAGTCCTAGGAGTCCCCATCCTGGGGATATATAAAGCCCATTCACTTTGAATCATCCCTTTTTCCAGCTATAGTATCCTCTTCTTCATCCCCTCTTCCCCCCAAAAAGATGACTATAGTATAGCCCCTTGGATAGCCAACATCATCCCAGGCACTAGCCCAACCAGGTTCCTCAGGCCAGAATATCGAGGACATGGGACTATAAGAGAACCCTTCTAATGGGAGTGAAGGGAAGAGTCTGTTATAGGAGAGTATTTACGTGTATGTGTGTGATGTGAAATCCTGGTAATGATAATAATGATTAAAAGTGCATGGTATCATTGGGGCGCCTGGGTGGCTCAGTCAGTTAAGCATCTGACTTTGGTTCAGGTCATGATCTCACGGTTTGTGAGTTCGAGCCCCGCATCAGGCTCTGTGCTGACAGCTTGGAGCCTGCTTCGGACTCTGTTTCTTCCTCTCTCTCTGCCCCCCACCAGCGTGCTCTCTCTCTCTCTCTCTCTCTCTCTCTCAAAAATAAACAGTAAAGAGAACAAACTGAGGGTTGATGGGGGGTGGGAGGGAGGGCAGGGTGGGTGATGGGTATTGAGGAGGGCACCTTTTGGGATGAGCACTGGGTGTTGTATGGAAACCAATTTGACAGTAAATTTCATATATTAAAAAATAAATAAATAAATAAATAAATAAAATAATAAAAAAAAAAAATAAACAGTAAAAAGAAAATTTTTTTAAAAGTGCATGGTATCATGAACATATATATATATGAAAAAAACAGCAAACTGAGATACTAAAAATTTGATTTTATTATAATCTTTTGTGATGACAGTTTTTATCTCCAAAACAATAGCATCTAATTCATCTTATTATCACACTTAGTACTTTGCCTACAATAAGTGCCCAATAAATGTTAGTTGCAAAATGAATAAAACTAAGTTTGTGCTATTTTATCACATATATATAACAATATTACTACTTATAATAATAATTATAGTAGCTTCATTGACTAACACCTATAATGAACCAGACACTGTGCTGTGCTTCATATACATTTTCTCTACTAATGCCTACTTTCTCCACAACCCAAGAACTGTTCTATGTATCAATAAATGTCTTTATTTCATTAGCATATAAAACCCTACAGAAAAGTATTAAAATTTCATAGTTGGGTACTTGCTTAGTATGATTATCCAGTCATACTTTTTAAAGGAATTTTGCTTCCGGCCCAGGGTTTTTCACTACATATTAATCCCTTTAATATGTATCAGTCTCAAAGAGCGTATTAGCCCCTTCTCCTGTGCTCTCACCTGGGCATTCATAGCCTCATCCAAATTATATCTAATGCTCTTTTATGTATTCTAGAGTTTTTTTTTAAAAATCTGTGTTTCTTTTTAATCTGTGCTTAGAGTCTTGAAAATCCCATAACCGGCAAGGAATATAACTATTAGTAACAGCAGACAAGAAACAATATTGAGTTCTATTCTCTGCAGGGGTTATTAAATCAGTGACAGTGACACATGTACACAGAGAGGCAACTTCATTCTTTTCAACCCACAGGGGTACCATTTAGTTCAAGGGAAGTGCCCTAGTACAACAAATCAAATGCCAGCAAATGACACGGGTACTGAAAAGAATACTGTAATATAAAAATATCATCCTACTATAACAGTGGGAAGTATTTATAACTTTAAAATAAAGCAAAACAATAATGACTGCAACCACCTGCATTATTTTCAGATTACGTGTTAGGAACAGAAATACTAAAACACCCAAGTAATAACCTTTAAGTTACCCAAAGTCACAACCTTTAAGTTACCAGTCAAATTCTGAAAGCATGAGACAAAGAGTAGAAAATGGATAGTGACTGTCATCTGGTAGGATTTTTATCTAATTACACAGAAAATATTTAAAGCAAACATGGTAGAAAACTGCTGGGACTAAATTTATTCTCCATTCAAACCAAGATATTCCCCAGGGAGTGGAAAGAGAAATAGTATATAATTCCATGTTATGGAATTATAAAGTACACACACATTACAGACACTCAGGGCTTAGAAAGTAACTTGAATTAAAAAATAAGAAGAATATGTTGTGACCAAGAGAAAAACAATTTTACTAGGATCCTGCAAGAAAGCAAACCCCAACTTTACACCAGTGAAATGTTTCTATACTTCTCTTCAGATAATCTGCTGGTCTACTTTTAAAATCAGGGGTGCACTAATCCAAACCTGCAAATATTAGGATTCGTTTTTCTTATTCCTACAGAGACAAAACCTACCTCTATGGGATGTCTTAATAAATATGTTTCCATTTACCTATTGTTGACCCAAAAAACTAAATCAAGGAAAAGGGTACTTAGCAAATAGCACAATAAACATTCAGAACAAATAATGTGCATACTAGACAGCATTCAGTACCATATAAATTAATTACAGAAAATAATTAGAACACTAAGAATCAAAGATATTAAAAATCAAACCATTTCATTTTGTCCCTCTAATAGAGTAAAATAAAATATTAATACCCAGGATATAACTAATTTTTGCCAAATCTATGACAAGTGAATACTTTCATCTATTTCTAGTGGAATAATAAAATGATATAACCTTTCTAGGGAACAATTTGGCAATATATATCAAATGCCTTAAAAATATTGTTATTTATTAAGGTAATATTTCCAGTTAGGAAGTCATGCTAAGGAAATAATTAGAATGATACACAAGAAGCTGTGTACAAATATTAGTGCAGAGCATTATTTAAAGTTGGTAAGAACCTAAATGTCTAACACTGTGTATAAACTGTTGTTCAAGTAACATTTTCTCTCATTAATATAAAACTGCTAACACCCTAGCCCCCTAACACTAACCCTTAACTCCAATCTTAATCTCTAACCTCTCATCCTAATCATAAACCCTAGTCCAAGCCCTAACCTTATCCCCTAACCTTAAATTGAAGCCTCTGGAGAGTTCTCTAAACTTACTAGGCACATACCCTCATCCTGGCCCAAATCCTAAACCCTAACCTTGGCCATAAACATTCACCCTAAATATAAGAAGCAAACAATAAATAAATGTTTAACAATAAAAGTACAGTTAAATAACTCATGGTGCAATGTAATATTAGAGTCTATCCTCACAAAGTGTTCTGCCCAGGCAGGCCATATCTGGAGGGACAAGGATAAGTTAGAGAGCTTCTGAGGAGAGAATTCAGGTGGTAGACACCTAAATACAACACCTTTAAAAGTCAGTCAAAGAAAGGCCCTAAGGGACTTCTTTGCTGGAAAAGGACTACAAAAGAGAGGCTTCAGATATTGAAAGGATAGAAAAGTGGTCTCCAAACTTTTTGACTTTTGACTTTTAATAGATCAAACATATATTATTAACTTATTAATTATATATTATATATATTTACTATGACACACTAAAAATACACACAAATATAAATCAAAAACATAGATCATCTCATTCATTCCCTTGAGACACTTGCATCCCACTTTGAGAAAAATCAAAAAGAAGCTGAAGTACTTTGTTGTGTTTTGCTATAGAGAGCAAAGACCAAAAGGTAAAAAGCATAGGAAAATACAATTTGGGCTCAATCTAAGAAAAATCTACCAAGGACAGCTGTTCAACAAAAATGGAATGGATGCCATATGTGGTAATAAGTTAAGCCTCACTGGATGAAACCATGAAAAGACAGAATAATGGAAGGGGGTTGATTATTCATCAAGTGAGATCTCTATAAGCCCTTCCACCACTGACGGTACTCTAGACACCACCCTGCCCTCCATGTTTGTAAGAAGGCATTTAATAGAAATCCTTAGCATTTGTGCACCCTGGTAGTTTTTGGAATAGTTAGCTGACTCTTAATAGTAGAAATGCCATATGCACAAGATAATATAAATTCTTGAATTCCTAATAAGGGGATGAAAACTTCAAGATGTCTATTACATAATGCAATTTAATATGTGTACACCTCACTTTATGAAAAACTAATATGTAAAACTCAAAACTTATTAGGGACAGTAAAACCATAACACCTTGACAATGAATATATGTAAAGCAATATGTATCTCAGAAAACAAAGTTTGAAAGGTATACTTGGCTATTTCTGGGTTTACTTTTCTTTTATTTTTCTCAATGTTTTATTTTTGAGAAAGAGAGAGAGTACAAGTGGTGAAGGGGCAGAGAGAGGAAGACACAGGATCCGAAGCAGGCTCCAGGCTCTGAGCTGTCAGCACAGAGCCCGAAATGGGGCTCAAACTCATGAACCATGAGATCATGACCTGAGCCAGAAGTTGGACAGTTACCAACTGAGCCACTCAGGCGCCCCTCTGGGTTTACTTTACTAAATTTCCAAAACATTCTATAATAAACACATGTTACTTATGTAATCAGAAAAAAACATTACTTGAAGAAATAGAATTTAAACTACAAGGTTAAAGAGGGTAATTAGGAACTTCCAAAATGCAAATTTTATTAACATTATCATTATTACTTTATATAAGTTCAAATAAAAAGTCTAGCAGAAATAGTGCTGTCAATGCCAATAACAACTGATGTTTAATAAGTAACTTAGTATTATGGTTGTTTCCAAATGTATAAGTTAGTTGAAAATGCCACTACATTAGTAAAAATTATGAAAGTCAGTAACCCTCACTTATACCCCTTTGGGAGGTAAAGCCCTCAACAGAAAATAAAAGGCAATTACAAAATAAAATTGATGCATTCCTTTTCATCCACCTCTAAAATAAAATTAATAAATAAATAAATAACTTTGTATTATTTCTTATACTTACTACTTTCAGTATATCAAAATCTGTGAGGAAAAAAGATTAGAGGTCATTTTATTTAAAAAGAGAGAGAGACATTACCAAAGATTACACCATGAGATTATTTTAAATGCTTCAGAATGCATTTAAAGGTTTTGGAATCTGACAGATTTAAATTCAAATCCCAGTTTTGCCATAAACTAGCTGTTTGAGAGTGTGCTCGTTACTTAAACTCTCTGATCTCTAGTTTCTTCACTTATAAATGGCTTCACTTCACTTATAAATGGCAATGGTAAGGAGGACGAGAAAGTGAAGGAGGGTTACAACTATCTTCATGGGACTGTTTTAAGAAACTATCCAAGTAAAATGCTTAACAAAATTACTGGCACATAGTAGATGTTAGCCACAAAAATATTAATTTTTTTGTTGTTGTTGAGAGAGAGAGAAAAAGAGACAGGATCCAAAGCAGGCTTCACACTGACAGCAGAGGGCCCGATGCAGGAGTCGAACTCATGAACTGTGAGATCATGACCTGAGCTGAAGGCAGATGCTTAACCAACTGAACCACCCAGGTACCCCAGCCACAAAAAAAAAGTTAAAAAACAATTGCTCCAATTATCCATCTGTTACATACCTGTAAGTATACTTTAAGGATACTTTGTAGAATTAATTTTCAGTTGAGAACCTCTTGTAACTGACTATAAGACAACTAGTGTTTCTCAAACTTTAATAGGCATACAAATCACCTGGGGATCTTGTTAAACTACAGATTCTGATACAATAGGTCTATAAGTGCCTAAGATGATGCAGTTCTTACAAATTACCAAGTGATGCTGATGGTGCTGGTCCACCCACTATAATTTAAATAGTAAGACAATGGATTATATTAAACTTACAAAGCTATTCCCCCAGTTATTAAAAAGTTAGCAGGCGGATCAGCAGTACTGATCTAGTATAGTAAATGTAGAATGGTTCTTGAAGTCTGTTTTAACTAGGAACTGCATTCAGCTACTTCTGACATGTGGGTGTTCTCTCTCTCTTTCATTAAACATAAGGTCTGAAGGTAGGCAGTCCAGGACTGTTACAGTAGCACCACATTATCATTAGGGTCTCAGACCCCTATTTTTCTACTCCACTATCCTTAGCATTGGCATGTAGCTTCCATTCTCAAGGTTCCTTCATGTTCACAGAACAGGTGCTGGAATCCATGTGATAACATCTAATTTCTAGACAGGAACAAGGAAGATGAGAAGAGGAGCCCAGCTGAGTCATTCCTGGAAGGCTCATCCAACCATTTCCCATTTATTTCTCATGGCCACTCCTAGCTGAAAAGAAGATTGATAAATAGTCTTTTGCTGCCTCAAATAAAATTGGGATTCTGTTTATATGAAAGAGGAGAGGATGAATATTGAGTAGGCAAATTGGCATTCACCACCAGAGAATTCAACAAATCCAGGTTTAAATCCCAGATCTACCACACTAAGTCTGCGATCTTAGGCAAATTACTTGCACTTTCTGACCTTCTATATCTTCATCAGTAAAAATTAGTATAAAAATAACTACTTCATAAAGTTGGTACGGAGATTAAATGAGTTAAAGTATGGGGGTGCCTGGGTAGCTCAGTCAGTTGAGAGTCCAACTCTTGATTTCAGCTGAGGTCATGATCCCAAGGTAGTGGGATCAAGCCCCACATCAGGCTCCACACTGAGCATGGAGCCTGCTTAAGATTCTTTTTTCTTCTCTCTCTCTCTCTCTCTCTCTCTCTCTCCCCGCCCCCCGCCCCTCTCCCCTGTTCATGTTCTCTCTCGCTCTCTAAAATAAAAATAAAAATAATAATAAATGAGTTAAAGTATGTAAGTAAAAGTAGCTGTTACACAGAAGTGTTAAATAAATGAAAGATTCAAATTATCTCTTTACTGAAAGTACCAAGTGTCTATTCTGCAGTGGAGGACACGAGTAGTAGTGAAATGTTTAAAAGGAGTTAAATTCTAGACACATATTTCCCTTTTTAAAAATGCCTGTTTTGGGACACCTGGGGGGTTCAGACAGTTAAGCATCCAACTCTTGATTTCAGCTCAGGTCATGATCTTACCATCATTAGATCAAGCCAAGCAACCAGCTCTGCGCTGGGCATAGAGCCTGCTTGAGATTCTCTCTCTCCCTTTCTCTCTGCCTATCCCCAACTTGCACTCTCTCATGCACTATTTCTCTCTCAAAATAAATATTCTTTTAAATTCCTGTTTTGATTCTAGACTTCAAAATGCCAAAGGTAACTGATTACATCATCAAAATCACAATTTGTAAAAAACATTATTTCCCTCCTAGTCACTGAACTCACAAACTCCCTGGATCTTCATTTATCTTCAGAAAAAAAAGAAGTCTCATTTCCAAAACCCTGTTGTTCTTTTTCGATAGATGACAGAAGCAATTAGGAAGAAGGAAAAAATGGCTTTTTTCATGAAAAGTTTGTATTGTTCTTTACTGATACCACAGAAAGTGATGGCATGTAAATGAGCTATCTCAGAGAAATGCTACAAGCAAATTACATACAGAAAGTCAGGATGAAGCTGGATTTTTAGACCAAGAACATCCTCTCTGATAAAGAACATGTTGGCACTGGAAAAACAGAGGTGAAAGAATTACAGTTTTCAATAAAAATTGAGGCTTTTATTCTTTACTGAAGGAGGAGTCCACTTAGGTAAAAGAGATTCCTAAATTGTAAATAAAACCCAGGTTCCAATGTCCTATACTGTAACTAAAAGACTAACTTTCCTTTGTCAAATACTATAGTTCATCAGAATACTCAATAAACCAATTTTTGAGTGATAGATTTTGGCAAGTTCTAAATTCAATGCATGAAGGAACTTCATAAGTAAATACGAATGCCCAATGTACACAAGACAGAAGCATTTAATAACTTCCATCTTTGTCCCATATGGGCCTTCCCAGGACTCCTTTCATTATGGAAAATCAAGCTATGACAAACAAAACCCATGGGAGACATAAAATGTCTTCCTCTCACCTCAGAGACTGGCAAGTCACCAGGGGAGGCAGACTATATAAATTCTGTATTTGCATATCGCTGTCAGGAACTCCACTGAGTAAATACAACATACGTGACTTTCTTGAAAAATCCCATACTCTACATATGAAAATTCACATTGCCACATATTTTTAAATTGATGTCAGAGGAGACCCAGAGGTCCTCTAAGCAGCATATCCTTTAGAGACTGCTTCCAGCAACCTAAAAATGAGGCAGACTGGGGTTATGCACAGAGCCTGTGACTACAAGTCCAGGAGAATTGGATTCTTGACTAGTTTTGCCATTAATTGTTGAATGACCCTGACAAGTCTCTTCAGCTTTCTAGATCAGAAGTTCTTCAAAGTCCCTTTTAATTCCTTGATAAGCAAGAAACAGATTGTGTAAGACCCTGTAGGTCATGGTAAAGAGTATGGACTTTATTCTCCATGTACCAGAAAGTCATTGAAGGATTTTTAACAGAAGAATTACAAAATCCTATACACATTTTTAATAAGTTTATGATGGCTGTGGTGTGGAGAGAGGATCGTAGTGAGACAAGAATGCAAGCAAGGAGATGAGTGGGACACATGATAAATTACTGGGCCTGGACTAAAGTAGTAGCAGTAAAGATGCCAAGAAGTGAACTGAAATGAGATCTATTTTGAAAGTAGAGCCAAGAATACTGGTTGATGGAGTGAGGAAACAAGAGAATAACACTACTTAACCTCATAAGGTTGTTATAAGGATTAATATTTTAAATGGCTTAACATTGTGCTTATCTTTGCTCAACAAACAGTGGCTGCTATTATTATTTTATTTTATATCTCTACAGAGCCAAGCATTGTAATTTGTAAATATTAAGTATCTAATAAATTGTTGCTTAAAAAATGAACACATGGGGCGCCTGAGTGGCTCAGTTGGTTAAGCTTCCGACTTCAGCTCAGGTCATGATCTCACAGTTCACAGGTTCGAGCCCCATGTCAGGCTCTATGCTCACAGCTTGGAGCCTAAAGCCTGCTTTGGATTCTGTGTCTCCCTCTCTCTCTCTCTCTGCCCCTCCCCTGCTCTCTCACTCTCTCTCTCTCTCAAAATAAATAAATATTAAAAAAAAATTTTTTTTTAAATGAACACTTAAATGACTTCACCTTTTTCAAGAATGATCTACTTTCCTTGAAGACTATTTAATATGTGATAACCTAGCTCTCTCATCTTGGTACCAAATCATATAATGTGCATGCATTCAAAAAGTACATTTAACTATTAAGTATTAAAACCATGATTTCATTTCCTCCAAAATTTGAAGCCTGTGGAGGAACTAAGGAATCAAAAGCATGTATGATACACAGCAAACAAATAGCTAAATGGCAGAAGTAGGCCCTTCTTTAAATGTGAATGGACTAAACTTTTCCATTAAGAGGCAGAGACTGGCAGAATGGATTTTTTTAAATGACCCATTTCAATATTGTCCATTACAGACTAATTTTATTTTATTTTTTTCCTTTTTATTAATTTAGAGAAAGAGAGCGTGCATGAGTTGGGGAAGAGGAGCAGAGAGAGAGACAGACAGACAGAGACAGAGACAGAGACAGAGAATCTTAAGCACACTGAGCATGGAGCCCAACATGGGGCTTGATCCCACCCTAGGATCATGACCTGAGCCGAAATCAAGAGTCAGACACTCAAATCGCTTCTCGGCCTTTTGGCTAAGGTCAAGTGAAGAGTCAGACACTCAAGTGACTGAGCCACTCAGGCACCCCAACAGACTCATTTTAGATACAAAGATATAAATGGTTGAAATAAAGGATGGAAACTATATTCCATGCAAATAGTAACCAAAAGGAAACAGAAGTAGCTCTACCACTATTAGACAAAAATATACTTTAAACCAAAATATATTACAAAAGACAAAAAATACACTATATATTAATAAAAGGTTCAATACAGCAAGAAGATATAACAATTATAAACTTACATGCACCTAATGACAGACCATCAAAATATATAAAGTGAAAACTATAGAACTGAAGGGAGAAATAAACAGTTTTATAATAACAGTTGCAAACTTTAATACTCCACTCACAATAATGGATAGAACAATCGTACAAAAGTAAAGAAACAGGGGACTTAAATAATACAAAACCAACAACAACAGACACACACATGACACTCCACCAAACAACAGCATACACATTCTTCTAAGTACATATAGAACATTTCTAGGATAAACTATCTGTTAGGCCACATTTCAATAGATTAAAAAATATAAATGTAATACAAAGTTTCTTCTCTAACCACAAAAGGATGACATCAGAAATCAATAACATAAAGAAAACTGCAAAAATCACTTATTGTTGGAAATTAACAAACTATTAAACAACTGATGGAAGAAAGAAGAAATCGCAAGGGAAAATAGAAAATATTTAGAAATGAATGAAAATGAAAACACATTTTACCAAAACTTAGGGAATACAGCAAAAGCAGTGCAAGGATGGAAATTTATAGCTACAAATGTTAACATTAAAAACAAGAAAGGTGGCACTGGAACAAAAATAGACACATAGATAAAAAATACAGAACAGAGATCCCAGAAATAAACTCACACTTATATGGTCAATTAAACTTCGACAAAGGAGGCAAGAATATGCAATGAGAAAAAGTCTGTTCAACAAATGGTGTTGGGAAAACTGGACAGCTATATGCAAAAGAATGAAACTGGACCACTTTCTTACACCAGACACAAAAATAAACTCAAAATGCATTAAAGTGAGACCTTAATGTGAGACCTAAATGTGAGGCCTGAAACCATAAAATCTTAGAAGAAATCACAGGCAGTAATTTGTCTGACATTGGCCATGGCAACATTTTTTTAGATATGTCTCCTAAGGTAAGGGAAACAAAAGTAAAAATAAACTATTGGGACTACATCAAAATAAAAAGTTTCTGCATAGCAAAGGAATCCATCAGCACAACTAAAAGACCACCTACTGAATGGGAGAAGATATTGGCAAATGACATATCTGATAAATGATTAATATCCAAAATATATGAAGAATTTATACAACTCAACACCAAAAAAACAAATAATCCAATTAAAAATGGGCGGAAGACATGAACAGATAGTTCTCCAAAGAAGACATACAAATGGCCAACAGACATGAAAACACGCTCAACATCAGTACTGATCAGGAGAATGCAAATCAGATCCACAATGACATATCACCTCACATCTTCCAGAATGACTAGAATCAAAAACACAAGAAACAACAAATGTTAGCAAGGACATGGAGAAAAAGGAACCCTTGTGGCAGACAAAAAAGGAACTCCTGTGCATTGTTGGTGGGAATGTAAACTGGTGTGGCCACTGTGGAAAACAGTATAGAGATTCCTCAAAAAATTAAAAATAGAACCACCATATTATCCAGTAATTCCACTATAGGGTATTTACCCAAAGAACAGGAAAACACTAATTCAAAAAGATATATGCACACCTATGTTTACTGCAGCATTTATATATTCAAATTATGGAAGTAGCCCAAGTCCATCAATAGATGAATGGATAAAGAAGATGTGGCACGCACACACACACACACGCACCCACATCCAATGGAATATTATTCAGCCATAAAAAAGAATGAAATCTTGCCATTTGCAACAACGTGAATGAATCTAGGAGTATAATGCTAAGTTAAATAAGTCAATCAGAGAAATACAAATAGCATATGATTTCATTCATATGAATGAATGTGCTTTACATATGGAATATAAAAAACAAAGCAAATGAACAAAGAAAAGAGACAAGAAAGAAAGAAAGAGAGAGAGAAAGAAAGAAAGGAAGAGACTCAACTATTATAGAGAAAAAACTGATGGTTATCAAAGGGGAGGTGGGTGGGGCAATGGCTGAAAGAGGTGAAGGGGATTTAGAGTAAAGTTACCACAATTAGCACTGAGTAATGTATTCAACTGTTGAGTCACTATATTGTACACCTGAAACTAATATAACACTGTATGTTAATTATGCTAGAATTAAAAAAATTAAAACACAAATACAAAAAACAAGAAAGATCTCAAATCAACAACCTAACTTTACAACTTAAGGAAATAGAAAAAGAAGAAACTAAACTTAAAGCTACCAGAAAGAAAGACATTATAAAGGTTAGAGCAGATATAAATGAAACAGAGAACAGAAAAACAATAGAAAATATGAATGCAACAAAAAGTTAATTAGAAAAAAGAGATAAGAATGAAAGTGGGGACATTATTCTACAGAAATAATAAAGATTATAAAAGAGTACTATGAGCAACTGTGTGCCAAAAAATTGAATAACTTAGATGAAATGGCCAAATTCCTAGAAACACAAAACCTACCAAGACTAAATTACAAAGAAAAAGACAATCTAAATAGACCTATAACTAATTGAACTAATAAGAAAAAAAATCTTCAAAAAAATAAAAAGCCCTGGAACTGATAGTTTCACTGGATTCCACCAAACATTTAAAAAAAGAACTAATAATCATTCTCAAGCTTTCCCAAAAAATTAAAAAAGAGGGAACACATTCTAACTCACTTGAAGTTATCATGATCTGATACCAAAGCCAGACAAAGATATTACAAGAAAACTACAGACTAATATCCCGTATGAATAGTTATGTCAAAATCCTCAACAAAATACTAGCAAACAGAATTCAACAGCATATCAAAAAGATTATACACCATTACCAAATGGTATTTTTTTTCCTGGAATGCAAGGATAGCTCAACATATGAAAATCAATGTAATATGATCAATGAAATGATGGCGAAAAAACAAAGAATTATCCCAATTGAAGCAGAAAAAGCATTTGAAAAATTCAATACCTTTTCATGATAAAAAAAAAAAGTCAACAAAATAAAAATAGAAGGAAGCTACCTTCACATAATAAAAAGCCATAGATGAAAAACCCACAGCAAGCGTAATACTCAATAGTGAAAGACTGAAAGCTTTTCCTCTAAAATTAGGAAAAAGTCAAGGAGGCTCACCTTCACCACTTCTATTCAACATAATAATACAAGTTCTGGCCAAAGTTATTAGGCAAGAAAAAGAAATAAAAGGCATCCAAATTGGAAAAGAAGAAGTAAAATTATCGCTGCTTACAGATAACATGATCTTATATGTAGAAAATCCTAAAAACTCCACAAAAAAAATGTTAGAACTAATAAATTAATCCAGCAAACTAGCAGGATACAAAGTCAACACAGAAAAATTAGTTGCATCTCCAAACACAAACAATGAACGATCTGGAAAGGAAATTACAAAAACAATTACATTTACAAGAGCATCAAAAAGAATAAAATACTTAGGAATTAACTTAACCAAGGAGGTGAAAGTCTTGTACAACAAAAATTACAAAACACTGCTAAGAGATATTAAGGAAGACATGATAGAAACACATCCCATTTTCCCATGAATTGGAATACTTAATATTGTTAAAATGTGAATGTTCCCCAAAGCAATCAACAGATTCAATGAAATCTCTATCAAAAATACCAATGACGTTTTTTGCAAAACTAGACAACCTCATTCATAAATTTTTTTGGAATCTCAAAGGACCCCAAATAGCCAAACAATATTGAAAAAGAACAAATCTGGAGGATTCACATTTCCCGATTCCAAAACCTACTATAAAACTACAGTAATCATAACAGTGTTGTACTGGCATAGACAGATATATAAACCAAGGGAATAGAATAGACGGCCCAGAAATAAACCCTCACATGTAAGGTCAAATGATTTTTGACAATGGTGCCAAGACCATTCAATAGTGAAAGGGTCTAATAGTGAAAGGGTCTTTTCGTCTAATGGTGCTGGGAAAGCTGAACATCCACATGTAAAAGAATGAAGTTGGACATTTACCTAACACCATATACAAAAATTAACTTAAAATGGATCAAGGACCTAAATGCAAGACCTAAAACAAAACTCTTAAAAGAAAATATAGGATGAAAGCTTCCCAACACTAGATTTGGCAATAATTTCTTGTCTATGACAAGGCATAGCCAACCAAAGAAAAACAGACAAATTGAACTTCATGAAAATTTTAAAAATTTGTACATCAAGAGGCATTATCCACAGAGTAAAAGGGCAACTCACACAGTGGGAGAAAATATTTGCAAATCACATGCAGATCTTCCTTGACTTACAATGCGGTTATGTCCTGATAAACCAATCATAAATTGAAAATGTCATAACTCAAAAATGCATTTAATACACCTCAACCTGCCACACATCATACCTTAGCCACCCTTCCTTAAACATGCTCAGAACACTTACATTAGCCTACAACTGGTAAAAATAATCTAATACAAAATCTATTTTATAATGAAGTGTTAACCATTTCATGTAATTTATTGAATACTATATACTGAAAGTGAAAAACAGAATGGTTATATGGGTACAGAATGGTTTTAAGTGTATCAGTTGTTTACCCTTATGACTGCATGGCTGACTGGAAGCTATAGTTCACTGTCAATGCCCAGCATCATGACAGAGTGTCACACGACATATCACTAGCCTGGGAAAAGATCCAAATTCAAAATTTAAAATATGGGTTCTCCTGAAAGTGTACAATTTTCACACTATAATAAAGTCCAAAAGTCATAAGTCAAACAATCATAAGTAGGGGATTATCTGTATCTAATAAGGGATTAATATCTAGAATATATAGACAATATCTAAAACTCAACAACAAAAAAAACAACCCAATTCAAAAATGGGCAAAGGAGTTGAACAAACATTTCTCCAAAGAAGATATACATATGGCCAATAAGCACATGAAAATATGCTCAGCATCACTAGTCATTAGAGAAATACAAATCAAAAGTATAGTAAGATAGATATTGCCTCATAACCATTAGAAGAACTAATATCAAAAACCAGGAAACAAGTGTTGGTGAAGATGTAGAGAAATTGGAACTCTTTTGCACTATTGGAGGGAATTTTAAATGGCACAGGGAATTTAAAATGGTACAGTTATGGAAAACAATTATGGAGTTTTGTCAAAAACTTAAAAATAGAATGGTCATATGACCCAACAATTCCACTTCTGGGTATACATACAAAATAATCAAAAGCAGGATCTCAAAGAGATATTTGTACACCCATGTTCATAGCAGCATCATTCACAATAGCTAAAATATGGGAGCAATCCTAGTGTCCATTGGTGAATGGCTAAGTAAAATGTGGTCTATATACACAATGGAAAATTATTGAACCTTAAAAAGGAGGAAATTCTATAGTATCTTTCAACATGGATGAATATTGAGGACATTATGCTAAATGAAATAAGTCAGTCACAAAAGGACAAATATTGTATAAAGTACTAAAAGAAGTCAAAATCATCAAGACAGAAAGTTGAATGGTGGTTTCCAGGTGCAGGGAGAGGGGATAATGGGGAGTTATTGTCTAAGAGGTATAGAGTTTCAGATTTACAAGATTAAAAAGTTATGGGCACGATGGTGGTGATGGCTATACAATAGGGTGAATGTATTTAATACCACTGAACTGTACACTTAAAAATAGTTAAGATGGTAAATTTTATGTTATGTATATTTTAACACAATAAAAAAATAAGGAAAAGCAATTGGTGAACAACCAAAAATAATTAGAGCTAAAGCGAATCCCTGAGGAACTCCTTTCTTATCAGTATTCTGCTTCCAGAGGAAGAAAGAATAACAAGTAGGATTAAAGAGTAAGAGACTTTACAATGTTGATGTTAGACTAATAGACACAAAGTCACAAAGGGTGAGTGAACAAATAAAGGTCCCATCCTGAATTCACAATGGTCTGATCTTCATTTGTTTCTCATTTCTTCCCTCTCTTGTTAACGGTTAGAGAATTACTAAATGTTAGTGCCAAAAGGAACTCTAGAAATTATCCTATCTCCTTGGTTTTTTCAAATGAAGACCTGAGATTCTGAGAAGAGATTTCCCCCCAATTACATTCTTAGTAAGAACTAGGAATGGCACCATCATCCAGATCTTCAGACTCTCCGTGGCTTTGTGCTCACATTCTCTCTCTTTTCTCTCTTGTTCTCACTCCCATTCACTTATTTTGTTGTAATAGATAATGGCCTGTAGAGAGTTCCAATCTGCCAAGTAAAACACACTGTAGTGAGCCCCACTGAGAAAGGCCTGTGCAGGTGTCTGGGCAGAGAGAGAGGAAAGCTAGATCTTCCTCCCAGCCATTGGCAGGCTCCATTCCCCTCCAGTAAACTTTAATTGAAATTTGCAAAGATGAAAAAATAGCAAGAAACAAGAGGGAACCAACTAAATGGCTTTTGAGGGAATAAATAAAAGCTTGTCAGAACCACATACCATGTTGGTTTAAAGATGCCCAAGAATTTAGACAGACAGGGAGAGAGGAAAGAGAGAAGAAAGGAGAGAAAAGGAAAGGGAATAGCCAGACATATCACACTGGAAATGTTTGAAAACCAGCTGGGAACTGGCTAATAACAGAGGAAGTAAACATCTGGGACGTTTCCATCAGAAAGCATTATTGTGTTCATTCATCTAATAAACATGTTCCAAATGCCTACTATGCGTGTAACACTCTACTAAGCCTATGGGGAGGTACTCAAAACATTAAAATGCAGTGGTGAATCGTCAGAAGGTTTTAATCTAGTTGGAAGGGAAGACATGATTAAACAAGCATTCAAGGAGTGTTTATCATGTGCTTGGCGCAGTGCTAGATGCTAGGCATTACAGAGATGAAAGAGGCATTTCCACACTCAGAATTTGCATTCTAAAGTAGTTTTGCCCAACAGAAGTATAACGAGGGCCACAAATATGAGTCACATATGTAATTTTAAATTCTCTAGTAGTCCTACTAAAAAAAGGTAAAAAGAAAAAGGTAAAATTAATTTTACTATATTTCATAGAGCTCAATATATCTAAAATATCACTTAAACATATAATTAATACAAAATTAATGAGATATTTTATGTTTCATAATTTTTATACTAAGTCTGAAATCCAATGTTTATTTTACACTTATAGCACATCTTGATTCAATCTAGGCATATTTCAAGTGCTCAAAAGCAACATGTGGCTAGTAGCTACCTTATCGGAGAGTAGGGCTCTAGAGCAATACTTCTCAAACTTCTTTCATAAACCTAAATATCTCACACACCTCTTAAGTTTCTGATATATATCCGTCTGCTCCCACCTCACTCTAACCCCTTGTTCAAGGAGAAATTCCTTCTCCATTTTCACCTCTCCTTTTCTATCCCCACTCACTTGGTAATCTCTGCTTTGCCAGCTAGCACAGGGGGCCAGAAGTTCCATGCTTTTCCAAGGTACATGTGACCCACTATCTGTAAAGTATAATAAGCAGCTACCTGAAATGCAGCTACCGGTCTCCCTACCCCACCACCACACACACATACCACGCCTATTTGAGAATCACCATTAAATCTAAAGGGCACACAGATATAAAATAGTGTCATTATACGAAGCAAATAGGAAAAAAAGCAAACGTGAATTCAGCAAAGTCATAGGATACAAAATCAATGTACAGAAATTGGTTGCATTTCTATACACCAACAATGAAGCAGCAGAAAGAGATATCAAGGAATTGATCCCATTTACAATTGCACCTGAACCATAAGATACCTAGGAATAAACCTAACCAAAGAGGTAAAAGACCTATATGCTGAAAACTATAGAACATTTATGCAAGAAATTGAAGACACAAAGAAATGGGAAAATATTCCATGCTCATGGGTTGGAAGAATAAATCGTTACAATGTCTATACTACCCAAAGCAATCTACACATTTTTTGAAATCGCTATCAAAATATCATCCTTCACACCAGCATCAGCATCCTTCACAGAGGTAGAACAAACAATCCTAAAATTAGTATGGAATGAGAAAAGACCCAAAGTAGCCAAAGTAGTGTTGAAAAAGAAAACCAAAGCTGGAGGCATCATAATTCCGGACTTTAAACTGTATTACAAAGCTGAAATTATCAAGACAGCATAGTACTGGCACAAAAACAGACACATAGATCAATGGAACAGATAGAGAACCCAGAAATGTATCCAACCCAAAATATGTGGCCAACTAATCTTCAACAAAGCAAGAAAGAGTTATCTAATGGGAAAAGGACAGTCTCTTCAGCAAACGGTGTTAGGAAAACTGGACAGAGACATGCAGAAGAATGAAACTGGGCCACTTTCTTACACCAGACACAAAAAAATTAAAAATGGATGAAAGACCTAAATGTGAGACAGGAAACCATCTAAATCCTAGAGGAGAATACAGACAGCAACCTCTTTGACCTCAGCCATAGCAACTTCTTACTAGACACATCTCCAGAGGTAAAGAAAACAAAAGCAAAAATGAACTATTGGGACTTCATCAAGATAAAAAGCTTCTGAACAGCAAAGGAGACAATCAACAAAACTGAAAGGCAACCAACAGAATGGGAGAAGATATCTGCAAATGACATATCAGATAAAGGACTAGTATCCAAAATCTTATAAAGAACTTACCAAACTCAACACCCAAAAAATAAATAATCCAGTGAAGAAATGGGCAGAAGACACGAAGAGACATTTCTCCAAAGAAGAGATCCAGATGGCTAACAAACACATGAAAAGATGCTCAACATCACTCACCATCAGGGAAATACAAATCAAAACCACAATGAGATATCACCTCACACCTGTCAAAATGGCTAAAATTAACAATCCAGGAAACAAAAGATGTTGGCAAGAATGCAGAGAAAGGGGAATCTTTATGCACTGTTGGTGGGAATGCAAACTGGTGCAGCCACTCTAGAAAATGGTATGGAGGTTCCTTAAAAAGTTAAAAACAGAACTACCCTACAACCCAGCAATTATACTACTAGGTATTTATCCAAAGGATCCAAAAATGCTGATTTGAAGGGGCACATACACTCCAGTGTTTATAGCAGTGCTATCAACTATAGCCAAACTATGGAAAGACTCCAAATTTCCATTGACTGATGAATGGATAAAGATTTGGTATATTTATACAATGGAATACTACTAGGCAATGAAAAAGAATGACGTTTTGCCATTTGCAACAAAATGAATGGAACTGGAGGGTATTATGCTAAGTGAAATAAATCAGTCAGAGAAAGACAGGTATCATATGATTTCACTCACATGTGGAATTTGAGAAACTCAACAGATGAACATAGGGGAAGCAAAGGAAAAATAAGACAAAAACAGAGAGGGAGGCAAACCATGGAGACTCTTAAATACAAAGAACAAACTGAGGGTTGCTGGAAGGGAGATAAGTGTGGAGATGGGCTAAATGGGTGATGGGCATTAAGGAGGGGCACTTGTTGGGTTGAGCGCTGGGTGTTATATGTAAGTGATGAATCACTAAATTCTATTCCTGAAACCAATACTACGCCATATGTTAACTAACTTGAATTTAAATGAAATCTTGGGGAAAAAAATAAAAAATAAAAACCATATGTTTAAGGGAAAACATAATAAAATAAGACAGTTTAAATCTATGGAAGATCTTCTCAACAAGTAGTTTCTGGGAACAGAACTCTAATAATCCTGCTTGAGTCAGTCTATTCAAACTCATAAATGACTGACAGCAGATAAAACTCATAAATAACTGACAGCAGATCAAACCATGATCTAAAAGAGTGCAAGGGGTGCCTGGGTGGTTCAGTCGTTTAAGTGTCTGACTCTTGATCTCAGTTCAAATCTTGATCTCAGGGGCATGAGTTCAAGTCTATGTTGGGCTCTGCACTGGGGATGAAGCCTACTTAAAAAAAAAAATTAAGTAGTGAGAAATGCATTAAAAACACTGGACCACAGAATGGCAGAATAAGAAAAACTGTAATGAAATTAAATCTGTTCACAATAGGGTCTCATATATTCCAGACTCCACCAGACCATTTGAGCCCACTAAAGACACAAAGAAAAGCCCATCATCGTCCCTTACACAGTCCCTTACTTTCTCTGAGCTGTTTTTCACTGGTAAAATGCCAGACTGACCTCACAAGATGAGTATAAAGAAAGTGCACATGACATGAAAATGCTTTATAAGTGTTGGTGATCTGACTATAAAGACTGCTATTGTTCCTTTCTTTGATCTCCAAGGTGAAAGAGTAAAACTGGAAAAAAAAAAAAGGAGTATAGAGGGGAGGTTTATAACATCAAAGTTCCTAATAATTTCATAGCTTTACCTATGGCCATCCCGGATAATATTTAAGGATTAGAAGATAAACATGGGTGTCTGAAGACACAGAGAAGTCCAGTTTAGAATTCAACTTTCACAGGTACCACATTCTACTTCATAACTTCAAGGACTGTGAAAACATTTTTCACTTTCTCAACATCCTCCCTGACAGAGCACAGTAAAGAACCTTAGCAAATCTTTGCTCTCCTTTATCCTGGTGTCCCACCAAAGTTCATTTCTCCACTGAGAAGTTTGTTTAAAATAATGCTATCCTAGGCTGATGGAATTAAAACCCAAAGCTTAATCCAGATCCGATTTAAAATACTCTGCTTCCAAGAAGCTAACACCTAAATTTATATGGGGTAATAAGGATTTTCAAAAAGGTGGGTCAATTGAGAACAGCAGATAGGAAGTATGGTATGAGCACATGCAAACTGCAGGACATCAAAAAGCATGGTATACAGTTTCCAAGGGCTCATGACTACCTGGAAAGTCTGAGGTATAGGCCAGGTACCATCTGCTAGCTAAAGTGGGAAATTACAAGAAAATATCCAAAATATTTACCCTCAACCCTGCCTGATTAACTGGTTATCATCTTAGGTTATCTTTAGGTTATCTTAATCTTTAGGTTATCATCTTAGACAACACTACTTAGAAAGTGTTCTCTGACTCCCCAAATCTAATTTCTTTAACCCTGGCTCAGGTAGCCCTTACTCCCCTAAACATGTCACAACACTTATCACACTGCCTGTTTAATCACTTTCTAGTTTACAGGCCTTCAAAGGTTACTCACATAGCCCTCCAAAAGACTTTATAAAAATATGGATGTCTCAACACTTATGTTTTCATGTAGAATGGAGTAGTCTGAAGCATGTAAATGTTACTACTTAACAACTAAAACTTGGATAATTTTTTTAAAATGACATATTTAAAAGTATCATATTTAAAAGTATTTAAAAGTAAAAAGCTGATAAGGCAACAAGGAATATCAAGATCAAAATTCCAGAGAGCAAAGAACCATTCAGAGGTGATCTAAAGGTCTATGAAGTTTGGGGAGGCATTTCCCATTTTGGGGCACAGACTAATGGCTGAAATCTGAAATTGGGCCAAATACAGGAATATAGGGCAAAGAAATGAGCAAAATTATTGACAGCTGCTTGGGCTGAGGTGATAAAAATGAAGATTTGAGAAATGCAAATACAAGGCCAGTTTCTTCTTCAAGGTATTTTCTGAATTCTGAATTCAGCCAAAACATTCAAAAAGCACAGTGCAATTTCCTACACCACCCATGCTCTCAATGAAAAGCTATGAAGGACTATGTCTTAGGAACAAAGAAAACAAATGTAGGCTAGATCTGACCAAGACTGCAAACCAGTCTTGACCTAAATAAGTTCACAACTGGATTAAGTTGATAAGACACCCATTCTATCTTCTTAGAATCTGACCTCTCTAATGAATGATACTGTCACTCTGAAACCTCTAAAGTTGTTGGTGTGTTGGTGTGTGTGTGTGTGTGTGTGTGTGTGTGTGTGAGCTGTAGGTGTATTTTTTAATTAAAACATCTGACATTTAAACAAAAATTACTAAGAATATGAAAACAGAACCACTTGACTGATAACCAATAAAAGCAGATATGAGAGCACACAAGGACTTTAAATGATTGATATATGAAAGAAAATTAGGTTAATTGTGGACAAAAGAGATGAAAGAGATAAAAAATTTCAACAAAGAAGTAGAATTTATATAAAAATCAAATGGACATTCTAAAATGGAAAATAAAAATCTGAAAATAAGATACATGAAATTAAGAACTCAACAGATGTGTTTAAAAATAGATTGAGCTATCAGAAGACAGGAAATGAACTCAAAGGGAAATCAATAGAAAATATCCAAACTGGAGCACAAACAAACAGACTGCTGGTGATGGTAGAGGAGAGAGAGAATGTGAAGAGAAAGAGAACAAACAGAGCGCAGGGACATGTGGGGCACAGCCAAAAGATCTAACATACATGTAGAGTTCCAAAAGAAGGAGAGAAAAAGCAATATCTGAAGAGATAATGATGGAGGATTTTCTAAAATTGATCAAATATCCACTGGAATAAAACATTTGACTCTGGGGCTGTTTTCAGGCCCTACCCCTCCCTTTTACCTTCTTGCTAGTCAGTAAGAGTGACAAGTCTTATGGGCGAGTCAGTAAGAGTTCTCCTTTGGCACTGGCAGGAAGTTCAAATCACACAAGCCCTGGCCCATGTGTAACTACTCTCACCCCATCCCTGCCTTATTTCAACAATAAAAGCTAAAGCCAGTGTCTCTTCATTCTCTCACGCCATTCTGGGACCTGCCTGCTCTGCTCTCTTCCAGAAAGCCTCATTATGAAAATAATAAATCGTTTTCTATCCTCATATTCATGCACATAAAACCAGTCTCAACCTCTGAATGAAATTTTTGGTGGAGAGGGTTGACCCTGACCCCTAAAGGGTACTCATAACAAAATTGGTGTTGTGAGGAGGATGTTAAGATGATGACCACTGACGCTGGAGGCGGCGGGGGGGGGGGGGGGGGGGGGGGGATTGGGGCAGCTTTCTTCTCTTGCTTTAGCTCTGCTGTTTGCTAGTGAACATGAACTTCAAGCTGCTGCCTGCTAGAGAACTTGCACTTAGAGTTCCGTTGTGCTGTTTTATACTGCATTTTCTGATGCCTACTAAGCTTCTATTTGATATTTAACTGACTTAAGTTGAGAGTTTCAATAATTGACATCTAGAAACAGGAATATGGGAGTAGGTCCCTCCTTAAAGTACCCCAGGATCATATGTCTTGACCAGGACCTATCACTGTGTCTCACACTGAATTGTATCTCAATTCTAGCATAAGCCATCATGAATACTAGACTCAGGAAAATGACTCTTACCCTATTGCCAATGGTTGTGTATCTCAAACAACTGTTAGTCACTACTCTATAGAACACTCAGAGGAAAAAAAAAAACGATATACTGTGCAATACATAGCTGGCATCATCACTTGTGTGAAAAAGTCATAATTACCATGTAGCATGCTAAGGTCAACTCTCCTAAGAGCACCAGCACCCTATGCCTTAAATATCTCTGGTGCCAGAGTCTGCTGGTGCCAGCTGCGCCTCTGTTTCCCACCCCCCCCAAAAAATCCTGACCCTCAGATTTATGGAGAAAACACTCATAGGACCCCCATGGCACAGCCAAGGAGTTAATTCTAACTTGAGTTAAGCCCAGTATCCTTCAACCAACCAAACCACCATTGCCATGGGGTAGGCCCCTAATCCTGATGGTTACAGATTTGAGAATCTCCTGAAAAATAAAGTTACAAAGACAAGCTTAGTAAAGATAACTCCCACATCAGCAATATATCTGGCAAACCACACATACATGGTTACAGAGGGCAGAAACAAAATTCTGGAACAGAAGTTCACACTTCAATCCAAGTGAAAATTCAAAATTTGCTAAAAACAACAAAAAGAAAAACAGAGTGCCAATTGATGGAGTGTCTGGGTGGCTCAGTCAGTTAAGCCTCCAACTTCAGCTCAGGTAATGATCTCACAGTTCATGAATCCAGCCCTGCGTCAGGCTCTGTGCTGACAGCACAAAGCCTAGACCTGCTTCAAGTTCTGTGTCTCCCTCTCTCTCTCTCTCTCTCTCTCTCTCTCTGCCCTTCCCCCACTTACACTCTATCTCTCTGTCTCTGTCTCTCTCTCTCAAAAAAATAAACATTTAAAAAAAAGAGTGCCAATTGGCTTTTGTGCCTCTATAACACAGGTTCTGAATTAACATTAACATTTGCTGAAATATACCAATTGGCAAATCTGTGTGGTATAATTGATACTGAGGCTCAAATTACACTTAAACCTGCCAATCCCACTAACTTTAAATGGGATACTCCTAGGGGACTTATTAAAAATAAAATAGAAGACAAAAAGACAAACAAGTATGCCTTCCTTCCTGATACTGCCAAAAGCTATTAATCCTCTCAGCACCTACAGTGTTAAAAAAGCTTAACATTTTTTAGGCCTTTGGAGGTTCTAGAAGCAACATATTTCTCACTAACAAATTTTACTTAAGCCTACTTACGCTATTGATCACACACTGGCTCACTTAAATAGAGCTCCCTCCAACAAAAGGCTCTAGAATCTGTCCAAATTCCAGTATAACAGAGCCTGTACTGTAGTGGTGTATTAGTTTTCTACTGCTGCTGTAACAAATTACCACAAACTTGGTGGCTTAAAATAACACAAATCTATTATCTTAGAATTCTGTAAGTCAGAAACTCAACACAGCTCTCACTAGGCTAAAACAAGCGGTAAGTATAGCTACATTTCTTTCTGGAGGCGCTGAGAAGTATTCATTTACTTATCTTTTGCAGCTTCTGGAAGCTGCCTACATTCCTTAGCCCATGGAACCTTTCTCTGTATTCAAAATCAGCAATATTGCACCTCTTTGACCATTCTTCCACAATCAAGTCTCCCCTGAGGCAGAGGACAGTCAAAAAGGTCCTCTACTTTTAAGGAGTCTTGTGATTAGACTGAACCTTGCCAGATAACCCAAGATAATCTCCCTATATCAATTAAGTCTCTAACTTAATTATACCTGCAAAGTCCCTTTTGCCATGTAAAGTATTTCAGAGATTAGAACATGGACATCTTTGGAGCCATTATTCTGCCTACCACAAAAATGCTTTAGCAACCTCCTCTCATAGATCTTAGAGCCCAGGACCAATCATGATAGCCATAAACTGTCCGTGAGTTTTCAATGCAAGAAACTGCTCTCCTCAACCCCACACTACACACTATTAGGCAATTATTGGCTCATTGCTGGGCTCTTCTGGAAACAGAGACTCTCACAGACCCTAACCTAGTTACTCCCCATACCCAGCTGCTCATTATGCCATTGGTCATGGAAGTAGCACCCACAAATTCAGCATGACCAGTGAGGCCCCCTTGCTAAAATGGAAATAGTACCTACAAGTTAGAAACAAATCTGAGCCCTGTGGCATACCCCATTTGCTGGAGTTGGTAGCCTCTCCTGTTCTAAGTCCCTTGACAATGCCGCATTGCTGGAAAAGGTCACTTATCTCCCAGATGTCTGGGGAGCCCCTTGGGATCAAACGAGTGAACAGCGAAGAGAGCTCATATACTTTACAGACAGCAGACCACCATCACACATGATGGAATTTAATGGACAACTACTGCTTTTCATCCCTTAATAGCACATCACTAATAAAAAGGATACAACCCAAAGGTCAGCAAACTTGGCCAAACTTCAGGCAATGTTATCACTGGATGCCCTAGTCACAATTTGCCCCTTTTACCCATTTTTACAGACTCTTGGTCACTGCAAATGGTACAAGAAAACAATTTCTTATCCAAGAGTGCCCCATTTGAGGTAAAGAACTCTCAGAATCTCATGCCTTACTGATACCCAAAATATGTATCAAAATTGCTCATTATCTCTTCACATCCTAATGCCACACTGCAAGACACACTACAAGGTCTCACTAAGACACTTTTTATTCCCTTTGGTGTTCCAAACATTATTTACAGTGACTAGGACACACAATTCAATTCTCAAAATACACAATACTGAGCTCTTGAACTCAAGAACTGTAACTCCCTTACCAGCCACAGGCTGCAGGGCTCAAAAAAATGCCACACAGCTTAAACAAGTTCAAATTCAATCAAATGAAACATGGAACATCTCAGTTGTCAAATATCAGAGTTGAATTATAATAAAGAGTCTGACTCCAATTTTTGACATTTGACTACTAATGGCTTTCAAACCCCATATCTGAGAAAGCTGATAACAATGTAGATGAACTCCTTCCTTTGGTACAGATGGAAATTTAAAATACACAAGCCCGGGCCCACATATTAAAAAACCTTACTCTAGCTCAACCCCTAACCACAATAAAAGCCAAAGCCAGTCACCTCTCCTGGTTCTTACAAGTCATTTTTGGACCTATTGGGAGCCTAGCCCTGCTCTCCCTAAAAAGCCTCCTAGATCCCAATTAAAATCCTAGCCAGTTTTTTTTTTAATATATAATAAACAAACTGATTCTAAAATGTATAAGAAAATGCAAAGGACCAACAACAGCCAAGGCAATCTTGAAAAAAATAAAATAAAATGATTGAATTACCAGAAAACAAGGCCCATTATAAAAGCTCCTGGTGGGGCGCCTGGGTGGCGCAGTCGGTTAAGCGTCCGACTTCAGCCAGGTCACGATCTCGCGGTCCGTGAGTTCGAGCCCCGCGTCGGGCTCTGGGCTGATGGCTCGGAGCCTGGAGCCTGTTTCCGATTCTGTGTCTCCCTCTCTCTCTGCCCCTCCCCCGTTCATGCTCTGTCTCTCTCTGTCCCAAAAATAAATAAAAAACGTTGAAAAAAAAAAATTAAAAAAAAAAAAAAAAAAAAAAAGCTCCTGGTGGCTCAGTCAGTTAAGCGGCCAACTTCAGCTCAGGTCTCATGGTTTGTGAGTCTGAGCTCCACATCGGGCTCTGTGCTGACAGCTCAGAGCCTGGAGTCTGCTTCAGATTCTGTGTCTCCCTCTCTCTCTGCCCTTCCCCCACTTGTGTTCATTCTCTCTCTCTCTCTCAAAAAAAAAAATTTTTTTTTAATTTTTTTTTAAAAACTCTAAGAATTAAGACATTGGTGCAAGAATAAACAAAAACTAATATAACAATACATGCTACAATGTGGATAAAAGCAGAAAACATTTGCTAAGTGAAAGAAGCCAATCACAAAAAGTAACAGTCTATAATTCAATTTAGGGGCGCCTGGGTAGCTCTTGATTTCAGCTCAGATCATGATCTCATGGTTCATGGGATTGAGCCCCATGCTTGGGATATTCTCTCTCTATCTCTCTCTCTCTCTCTATCTCTTTTTCTCTCTCAAAATAAATAATTAAACTTTATTTTAAAAAAAGGAAAAGTGAATTGGATATCCATATAGAAATAAAAATAACCTTGACCTCTAACACCTAAAAATCAATTCCAGATGGATTATAGACCTAATTGTGAAAAGTCAAACAATAAAGCTTTCAAGAAAAAGAACACAGGAAAACATCTTCATAATCTTCGTGTAGACCAAGATTTCTTAAATAAGACACAAAAGTGTTAACCATAAAGAAAAAAATGGTAAACTGGATTATTTTTATTCTTATTAGGAATAAGAACTTGTGCTTATTAACAGACATCATTAAGAGTGCAATGACACAAAAAGAAGATATAACAAACTCTTACAAATAAAAAACAAAAACTCAACTTTAAAATAAACAAAAAGCAACATATAAAAAAAGGCTATCGACACATGGAAATCAATGTAATAAATCATATACACATAATAAAGGAGAGTAACCACATGACAATCTCAGTAAATACAGAGAAAACATATAACAAATTCCAACACTCTTGCATAATTAAAGCACTCAACAAACTAGAAATAAAAGGGGATTTCCTCACCATGATAAAGGGCATCTACATAAAACCCACCGCTAACATAATATTTAATGGAGACAGTCTGAAAGTTTTCTCCCTAAACCAGAAACAAGACAAAAATATCTCTTCTCATCACTTCTATTCAACATTTTACTGGAGGTTTTAACCTACACAGAGCAATTACGAAAGAAAAAGAATTTAAAAGCATCCAGATTGGAAAAGAAATAAAATGATCTCTATTCATGATGACATTATCACACACACATACACACACACACACACACACACACACACACACACACAGAGGAAATCCTAAGAAATCCACCAAAAACAATTAGAACTAACAAACAATTTCAGTAATGTTGCAGGATACAAGATCGGCACATAAAAATAAATTGTGTTTCTATACACTTACAATGAGCCGCTAAAAATGAAATTAAGAAAACAATTCCATCTACAGTAGCATTAACAAGAATAATATGCCTAGGAATAAATTAACAAAAGAAGTACAAAATTTGTACACTGAAAACTATAAAACATTATTGACGGAAACTGTAGAAGTCCTAAATAAATGGAAGAACATCACCTGTTCCACCATCTGTGGATTGAAAAACTTCATACTGTTAAGCTGGCAATACTCTCCAAATTGATCTACAGATTCAACACAACCTATACCAAAATCCCAGCTGTCTTTTTCTCAAAACTTGTTTTCAGTACCCAGACTGGCCAAAACAACCTTGAAAAAGAACAAAGTTGGAAGACTAATGCTTCCAGACATCAAAATTTAATGCAAAGCTACAATAATAAAGTGTAATACTGGTGTAAGGACAGATACAGACCAACAAAACAGACTGAGAATCCAAAAATAAACCCTTACATATATAGTCAGCTGATTTTCAACAATGGCGCCAAGACCATTCAATGGGGAAAAGTCTCTTAAATAAATGTTGGGACAACTGGATATCCACATGCAAAAGAGTGAAGTTGGGCCCTTACCTGATGCCCTATACAAAAATTATCTCAAAAAGGATCAAATACCTAAATGTAAGAATTGAAACTATAAAAGTCATAGGAGAAAACATTGGTAGAAACCTTCATAACTTTGAATTAGGCAATGGTTTCTTAGACATGACACTAAAAGCCCAAGTGACAAAAGAAAAATTAGATAAATCAGTTTTCATCAAAATAAAATACCTGTGCTTCAAAGAACACCACCAAGAAAGTGACAAGACAGGGGCTCCTGGGTGGCTCAGTCCGTTAAGCATCCAACTTCAGCTCAGATCATGATCCCACAGTTCACAAGCTCCAGCTCTGCATCGGGCTCTGTGCTTCCAGCTCAGAGCCTGGAGCCTGCATTGGATTGTGTGTGTGTGTGTGTGTGTGTGTGTGCGCGCGCGCGCGCATGCCCCTCCCCTGCTGTACTTTGTCTCCCAAAAATAAATTAAAAAAAAAAAAAAATTAAAAAAAGAGTATGGGAGAAAATATTGCAAATCACATATCAGATAAGGACTTGTATCTAGAATGTATAAAGAAATCTGACAATAAAAAGATGGACAAGGGTGCTTGGGTGGCTCAGTCAGTTAAGCAGCCGACTTCAGCTCAGGTCATGATCTCACTGTTCGTGAGTTTGAGTCCTGTGTTGGGCTCTGTGCTGACAGCTCAGATCCAAATGGGATTCTGTGTCTCCCTCTCTCTCTGCCCCTTCCCTGCTCACATGCTCTGTCTGTCTCTCTCTCTCTGAAAAATACATAAACATTTAAAAAATTGTTTTAAAGATGGGCAATTCAAATAAAAAGTGGCCAGAGAATTTAAACAGACATTTCTCCAAGGAATATATACAATTGGCTAATAAGCCAAAAAGAAAAAATGCCCAACATCATTAGTCACTAAGGAAACATAAATCAAAATCTCAGTGAAACACCATTTCCCACCCACTAGGGTGGCCATAATGAAAAAAGACAGACAATAACAAACGATAGTGAGGATATGAAGAAATTGGAACCCTTATATATTCCTGGTAGGATTGTAGAATGATTCACCTGCTTTGGGAAACAGTCTGGCAGTCCCCTCAAAATGTTAAACATAAAGCTACCATATGATCCAGCAATTCTACTCCTAGGTATATATATACCCAAGAGAATTAAAAGCATACATCCACACAAAAACTTATACATGAATGTTAATACCAGCATTATTCATAATAGCCAAACTGGAATCAATCCAAATGCCCAATCCACTGACAAATGGGTAAACAAAATGGAATGTTAGCTGGCCATAAAAAGGAATGAAGAAGTGACATGTTACAACATGGATGAACTTTGAGAACATTATCTTAAGTGAAAGAAGCCAGACACAAAAGAACACATATTCTATGATTCCACCTATATGAAATGTTAAGAAAAGGCAGATCTATAGAGACAGAAAGTAGATTAGTGGTTGCCAGAGGCTAGAAGCAGAAGGAATGGAGAGTAATTGTTAATGGGTATGGTTTGTTTTTTTGGTGTTGGGGGGGTGATAAAATGTTATGAAATTAGGTAGTGGTGACGGTTACACAACTCTGTGAATACACTAATGACACAGAACTGTTACTTTAATTTTTTTAAATTTTATTTTCGAGAGAGAAAGTGCAAGCAGGGGAGAGGGACAGAAAGAGAATCTTAAAAAGACTCCATGCCCAGTGTGAAGCCCGACAATGGGCTCAATCTCACAACCCTGGGATCATAACCTGAGCCAAAATCAAAGTCAGCAAACCAACTGAGCCACCCAGGTGCCCCTGAATTCTTATTTTAAAAGGATGAATTTTATGGTATATGGATTATATCTCAAATTGTTATTTTTAAAATGAGCAAAGTACTTTAAAAGGCATTTCACCAAAGAGTACATTTAAATGGGCAACACCTGAAAAGATGCTCAACTTCAGCCATCAAGGATATGTGATTTAAAACCACAATGAAATATTACTACACATTGATTGGAATGGCTAAAATGAAAAGAACAGAAAATACCCAGTGTTGGTAAGGATACAGAGTAAGGATCAGTATTTTGTAACCTATTTTTGTAAATAAAGTTTTTTTGGAAAGCAGCCATGCTTATTCTTTTATGTATTGCCTGCAGCTTTTTTCATGCTACAATGACAGAGCTGAGTATTTGTCACAAGTCCATATGGCCTATAAACCCTAAAATATTTACTAGCTGACTCTTTCATACCTGGCCCCAAACCTTGATGCAGAGCAACCAGAACACTCTTACATTTCTACTGGGAGTGTAAATCAGTGCAATCACTCTGGAAAACTGTTTGGCATTATCTACTAAAATTAAACATTTGCATATATTATATACCCTATGTATTCATTTTCTGTTGCTGCTGTTACAAATTATCATACCCTTGATTGTTTAAAACAGAAATTAATTCTCTCACAGTTCTGGAGGCCAGAAGTCCAAAATCAAGGTATCACCTACTGTGACCCTAAGACTCAAAGTATTAAAAAATTTATTTTTAATGACACTGTCATTACAATTACTAGTGGTACCCAATTGAGCAAAACAGCATAAACAAAATTTATACAGCTATTAAGCTTAAGAAAATTTTTACTGGCATGATATATCTTAGATGGGCTTTTGCTTTATAAATCTAAGCACTTACTGATAGTCAATGTACAAAATCAATTACCTTCCTTTTTTAAATTTATTTTTAAATATGAGCTCTGAGAAAGCTTGTTCACATAAATAATAGGAATAGTAATCATTTTCTTATGACAACATCACATAACTCTTTGATCTCCTCTAGAGTTATATGCCAAATCCCAGTGATCTCTTATTAAAAATTACTTTTAATTACCTATCAATTAACAAGTATAGAAGGTGCTCCTTCAATTGTGTTTTAAGAAAGAACTGGAATGGCACAAAAACAGATACATAGACCAATGGAATAGAATAGAAACTCCAGAACTAGACCCACAAACATATGGCCAACTAATCTTTGACAAAGCAGGAAAGAATATCCAATGGAAAAAAGACAGTCTCTTTAACAAATGGTGCTGGGAGAACTGGGCAGCAACATGCAGAAGAATGAAACTAGACCACTTTCTTACACCATTCACAAAAATAAACTCAAAATGGATAAAGGACCTGAATGTGAGACAGGAAACCATCAAAACCCTAGAGGAGAAAGCAGGAAAAGACCTCTCTGACCTCAGCCGTAGCAATCTCTTACTCCACACATCCCCAAAGTCAAGGGAATTAAAAGCAAAAATGAATTACTGGGACCTTATGAAGATAAAAAGCTTCTGCACAGCAAAGGAAACAACCAACAAAACTAAAAGGCAACCAACGGAATGGGAAAAGATATTTGCAAATGACATATCGGACAAAGGGCTAGTATCCAAAATCTATAAAGAGCTCACCAAACTCCACACCCGAAAAACAAATAACCCAGTGAAGAAATGGGCAGAAAACATGAATAGACACTTCTCTAAAGAAGACATCCGGATGGCCAACAGGCACATGAAAAGATGCTCAACGTCGCTCCTTGTCAGGGAAATACAAATCAAAACCACACTCAGATATCACCTCACGCCAGTCAGAGTGGCCAAAATGAACAAATCAGGAGACTATAGATGCTGGAGAGGATGTGGAGAAACGGGAACCCTCTTGCACTGTTGGTGGGAATGCAAATTGGTGCAGCCACTCTGGAAAACAGTGTGCAGGTTCCTCAGAAAATTAAAAATAGACCTACCCTATGACCCAGCAATAGCACTGATAGGAATTTACCCAAGGGATACAGGAGTACTGATGCATAGAGGCACTTGTACCCCAATGTTTATAGCAGCACTCTCAACAATAGCCAAATTGTGGAAAGAACCTAAATGTCCATCAACTGATGAATGGATGAAGAAATTGTGGCTTATATACACAATGGAGTACTACATGGCAATGAGAAAGAACGAAATATGGCCCTTTGTAGCAACGTGGATGGAACTGGAGAGTGTGATGCTAAGTGAAATAAGCCATACAGAGAAAGACAGATACCCTATGTTTTCACTTTTATGTGGATCCTGAGAAACTTAACAGAAACCCATGGGGGAGGGGAAGGAAAAAAAAAAAAAAAGAGGTTAGAGTGGGAGATAGCCAAAGCATAAGAGACTCTTAAAAACTGAGAACAAACTGAAGGTTGATGGGGTTGGGAGGGAGGGAAGGGTGGGTGATGGGTATTGAGGAGGGCACCTTTTGGGATGAGCACTGGGTGTTGTATGGAAACCATTTTGACAATAAATTTCATATATTAAAAAAAAAAAAAAAAAGAAAGAACTGGAAACCACCTAAATTGTAAAAGTACAATGGTTTGGGTCATTCATTTCCTAAAGATCAGCACCAATTTTCCTTCTATGCACTATAGTAAGATTAGGAATGGATGAGAAATATGCAAAGGAAACCAATTATATTGAATTATATTTATCAAAATTTTTTTTAAATTAGTGGCATAGTATTAAATGTTTCAATGTTAATGCAATGAATAAAAGGTCAGGTTGCCAGTCAAATAACTCATATAACTTCACTGTAATAAGCAAAAATATTTCTCAGTACCCACAATGTGAAGGACAACATCTGTGATTTCTATGGTCACATGTACAAGTACCGTTACTACCATGGGATTTCTACTAATGACATAGTCACAGGCACTGCTAATACTTCTGTGGTTTACAATTTCATAATTGATGAAAATGCAAAAGTTGATTTAGATAGATGTTAAACAAAATAAAGATGTGATTTTCTTTTCATCCTAGTTCACGAATCACCAAAATTCTAGGGCTAACGCCTGGGAAAATGTAAGTGATGGAAGTGGGAGCGATGAGGCAACCAAGCAAGGGAAGGAGTGACAAGTGAGGAGGGGGAAGAGAAGGAGGGCAAGCAAGAAAAATATATACCTAAATCTCTGGACTCAGGCTAAGCAAATAAGCTTGGATATTCACTCCCAGTGCTATAGTTATTTCTCTGGTGATTTCATATCAACATCGTAAGACAGAATTAGGTTGTTCAGTGGAGTCCTACCTACTCACCTCTTCCTCAGTTCCACAGTCACCCAAATGCAGCAACTTTAAGTCCAAATACAACCAGTATTTTCTGCGGTCTTCCTTTAAGGTGACTATAAATCTGATCCGGTTAAAGCCACACCCCAAATCTTGTGCTTTCAGTCCCCACCCGCCTTATTAACGGGGACTCCATATGTTGTCGGGATACACGCTTCTCTCCTAGTCCCTCTAGAGTCCTCTAAAGCGGGTGGTGCTCACCTGTCCACTGGTCACCACCTGCCGCTCCCTGACCTCGGGTCCCTTGGCCGCGTCCGGGGGTCAGGTCCGTCAGCCTCTTGCGTCCACCGGCCCTGGGGCTCTTCTCCACTGTTGGCCTCCTGGGTCCCTCTGGTTTGGAAAGCAGAGCTTTCCCGCGCTTGCCAATCCTGATTTCCAGCTTAATGCCCGCCCCTCCGCCCTCGCGGGGCACACGACGACCTCCACCGAGGGCTGACCCGCTCTTCTTCCCTGGAAGGGATTTTTCCTGTCAGGGACTCCAGTCAGGCGGCCACCATTCTTCCGCAGGCTCTGTCGGGTCCAGTCCGGTGTCCTCGGCCCCACGAAAGACAAGCGCAGAGGTGAACACGTGTTGGGAGGTCACTGCACATTCGAAGACCTAAGAAAAGTTCCCGAACTTTCTATGACCCCGAGGAAGCTGCCAACAGGATCATTCAGGGCTGCGGAGGAGGTATTGCGGGCGCTTCTTCGTTGGTGACAAGGTATCGCGATGTTACGGGCCGGGGCCGTGAGGTGGGTTCTGGCTGAGAAGTAGCCGTCCTCCCGGGGCTCACAGACGCCCCCTAGGGAAGGTGTGGCCGCACCTAGCCAAAATACCTTTACAGCGGCAAAAAAGGCCGTTGAGGGGAAGCACTAGGAGCAAAGCGGTGCGGCTTCCACCCACCCCAGGCCTCCGTTTGTCTCTGTCTCACCTGAGCATCTCTGCTGCCTTTGAGTTCTTTCCAGGTTGTGCTTTGATTCACCCCCACAAGAGAGCCTAACAGGAAAATAACTCTAGTATTACCTTACCGACCTCCAGTGTTAAGCATATAAAAATGTCCACAATAAGAGAATACCCTTTAAAGGAATTGTAAACCTTCTGTTCATTATACAAGTATGTTCCCAGTGCCTACTATGTGGTAGGCCTTGGGGATGTAATGACCCATAAGATAATCACAGTCCTTGAAATCACAGAAACTAAATTCTTGTCAAGGAAGTAAATACACTAGCCATTATAATATAATGAACAAATTGTATGTCAAGGGAAGAAAGGGGATTTAAAGGAATGTAAGGCAGGGACTTCTGACCCAGACTTAGGGAATTATGTAAAGCTGTATGTAAGATAGGGAAACTTCTCAGCTGAGATCTGAAGGGTAAATAAAGGAGGAGTTTTCCAAGTCAAGAAAAGTAGAGAAAATTCCAAGCAGAGGCAACAGAATGTAGCAAAATATAAAGATAAGAAAATTCGTTCATGGGAGATGATAAAAGAGGTTCATTATGGTTGACTGTTGGGACAATGCAAGGAAACAATTAGGAATATTGGTCCTGGGAAGTCAGTTATCTGGGTTCAAATTCCAGTTCTGTCACTTAGCACTACTGAGAAGTAGAATGATGAAACAAAGAGAAAGCTGTCCACAGAGGACTTTGATAAGCCATGTTAAAGGCTCTGTATTTTATCCTAAAACCAATAGAGAACCATTGGAGGCAGGGGTTGATGTAATCATATTTCTGTTTTATACATACATACATACATCTCTTCCCAAACAAAAGCTGAAAGAATTTATCACTACTAGACTTTCCTTACAAGAACTGGAGGGAGAACTCCATAAAAAGAAGGGAGTTCTTCAAGCTGAAGCAAAAATATACTAATTAGTAACCAGAAAACATATGAAAGCTTGAAATTCATGGTAAAGGTAAATATATAGTCAAATTTACAATACTCTAATGCTGGAATGATGGTGTAAAAATTGCTTTGTATTCTAGTGTAAAGACGAAAAGACTAAAGTGTTAAAAATAACTATAGCTGAATATTCTTGTAGTGGATATCCAACATAAAAAGTTGTATTGTGACATTTACAATACAATATGTGTGTGGGAGGACAAGTAAATATGTAGAGCTTTTTTATGCAATTTATCTTAAGATGATGGATTAAAATAGACCATTATAAGATGTATTATGAAAGTCTCATAGTAAGCACAAAGCAAAACCTACAGTAGCTAGACTAAATATAAAGAGAAAAGAATCAAAGCATACTACTACAAAAAAAAAAAATTACCAATCACAAAGGAAAACAGCAAAGGAGGAAGAAAGGAACAGGTGGACTACAAAACAAACAGGAAGCAACTGACAAAATGGCAATAGTAAATCTTTATGTAGCAGTAATTTTTCCAAATGTAAATGGATTAAATTCTCCAATCAAAAGACACAGAAAGAGGCTGAATGGATTAAACAAACAGACCAAACTATATGCTGCCTACAAAAGACTCACTTTAACTTTAAGGACAAACATAGGCTGAAGGTGAAGTAGTGGAAAAAGATATGCCATGGAATTTAAGAAAGAAAACAGAAGAACATATGGGAAAGGGGGGAATAGAAGAGAGAGACACAAACTACAAGAGACTCTTAATGATAGAGAACAAACTGAGGGTTGATGGAGGGAGGTTGGTAGGAGATGGGCTAGATGGGTCATGGGTATTTAGAAGGGCACTTGTTGTGATGAGCTCTGGGGTTGTATGTCACTGATGAATCACTGAATTCTACTTCTGATACGAATATTGCACTGTATATTAACTAATGAAAATAATTTTTTAAAAATCAAAAAAAGAAAAAGATATGCCATGCAAACAGAAACTAAAAGAGAAAAGGGGCGGCTATACAAAAGCTGGAGAGGGGATGGAGGAATTGAAGTAAGGTGATAAAAAGGTATAAATTTCCAGTTACAAGATAAATACTAGGGATGTAATGTACAGCATGATGACTACAGTCAATACTGTTATATAACATATATAAAAGTTGTTAAGAGAGCATATCCTAAGAGATCTCATCACAAGGAAAAAAATTCTTTTTTTTCTTTTCCTCCCTACTTTTTTAAATTTCTCTTTTTATTGTGTCTATATGAGATGATGGATGTGAACTAAGCTTACTGCAGTCATCATTTCACAATATATGTAAATCAAACCATTATTCTGTTATACCCTACACTTACAGTGATGTATGTCAATTATATCTGAGATAGAATTTATTTATTTAATAATATTTCAAATATATTTTTCATGGAAATATAAAAACAATCAACAAATTCATATGGAACCACAAAATACCCATATAACCAAACTATCTTGAAAAAAAACAAAGCTGAAGTCATCACACTCCCTGATTTCAAAGAACATTACAAAGATACAGTAATTAAAACAGTAAGGTACTAGCATAAACAAAGGCACATGCACAAATGGAACAGGATGGAGAGTCCAGAAATAAACCTACACATCGACAGTCAACTATTCTTTGACAAGAACACACAATGGGAAAAGGATAGTGTCTTCAATAAATGGTGTTGGAAAAACTGCACAGCCACATGCAAAAGAATGAAACTTACCCCCTATCTTACACCACTTAGCAAAACACAAGCAAACAAAAAACAAAACAAAAAAACCTCAAAGTGGATTAAAGGCTTAAATGTAAGACCTGAAACCTTAAATTTCCTAGAAGAAAATGTATTGGGATAGCTTCTTGATACTGGTATTAGCAATGATTTTTTGGGATGTGATACCAAAAGCATATGCAACAAAAGCTAAAATAAACAAGTGAAACAATCTCAAACTGAGAAGTTTCTGTACAGCAAAGGAAATTATAAAATTAAAAGGCAACCTACATAACGAGAGAAAATATTTATAAACTATATATCTGATAAAGGGTTAATATTCAAAATATATAAGGAACTTGGGGCGCCTGGGTGGCGCAGTCGGTTAAGCGTCCGACTTCAGCCAGGTCACAATCTCGCGGTCCGTGAGTTCGAGCCCCGCGTCAGGCTCTGGGCTGATGGCTCGGAGCCTGGAGCCTGTTTCCGATTCTGTGTCTCCCTCTCTCTCTGCCCCTCCCCCGTTCATGCTCTGTCTCTCTCTGTCCCAAAAATAAATAAAAAACGTTGAAAAAAAAATTTCAAAATATATAAGGAACTCATACAACTCAATAGCAGAAAAACTATCCAATTTTTAAATGGGCAAAGAATCTGAATGAACATTTTTCCAAAGAAGATGTACAAATGGACAATAGATACATGAGAAGTTGCTCAGCATCACTAATCATTAGGAAAATGAAAATCAAAACCACAAGACATCACCTCATACCTGTTAGGATGGCAATTATCAAAAAGAGAAGAGGTAACAAGTGTCAGTGAAGATGTAGAGAAAGGGAACCCTTATGCACTGTTGGTGGAATAGTCATTATAGAAAGTGGTATGGTGGCACCTGGGTGGACCAGTCAGTTAAGCCTCCAACTTCAGCTCATGACAGGATCTCATGGTTCCTGAGTTTAAGCCCTGTGTTGAGCTCTGTGCTGACAGCTCAGAGTCTGGAACCTGCTTCAGATTCTGTGTCTCCCTCTCTCTCTGCCCTTCTACTGCTCATGTTCTCTCTCTCTCAAAAATAAACAAACATTAAATAAATAAATAAATAAATAAATAAATAAATAAATAAAATTTTTTTTAAAAAGTAAATGGTATGAAGACTCCTCAAAAAAAAAAAAAAAAAAAAAAGAGCAAGAGAGGGAATGACTGTATGATCCAGCAATCCTACTTTCAGATATTTATCTGAAGAGAACAAAAAAATTTATTTGAAAAGATATATGCACCCCTATGCTCATTGCAGCATTATTCATAATAGCCAATTTATGGAAACAACCTGAGTGTCCAGGTAAACGGATAAAGAAAATGTGATATACACACACACAATGGATTCCACCTTTTTTATTATTCCACCTTTAAAAAACAAGGAACGAAACCCTTCCATTTGCAACAGCATGGATGAACCTGGAATACATTATGCTAAGTGAAATAAGCCAGATGGAGAAAGACAAATACTGTATGATCTCACTTATATGTGAAATTAAAAAAAAAAAAAAAGTCAATCTCATAGAAACAGAATAGAACTGGGACTTCCAGGGATTAGGAAAAGGGAGGAATGGGGAGACGTAGATCAAACTTTCAGTTATAAAATGAATGAGTTCTGAGTATCTAACGTACAACATGGTCTCTATAGTTAATAATACAGTATGTTATACTTGAAATTTGCTGAGAATAAATTTTCAGTGTTCTCATTGCACACACACAAAAAGAGTTAACTGTGTGAGATGACAGATATGCTAATTAACTTGTTCCTGGTCATCATTCCACAATGTATATGTATATCAAACCATCACATTGTACATTTAAATATATACAATTTTATCTGTCAGTCTTATCTTAACAGTAAGAAAACGAGATTTTAAAAAGACTTAAATAGGTCCCTCACCACAGAAAATACACAGTTGACAAACAAGCATATGAAAAGATGCTCCACATCATATATGTTTAGGGAAATGCAGATTAAAGCTACAAAGAGACACTACCACATACCTATCAGAATGACCAAAATCCAAAACACTGACAGCACCAAATGCTAGAAAGGATGTGTAGCAACAGGAAATCTCATCCATTGCTGGGTGGGGAGGTTAAGTGGTACTGCCACCTCAGAAGACAGTTTTGGTAGTTCTTACAAAGCTTACCCCTTATCATATGACCCAACAATTGCTCTTCTTAGTGTTTACTAGGTTGTCCTAATAGGGGGGAAAGATGATAAACGAGTAAGTAAAGAAATATAATTACAGATTGAGATAGTGCTATAAACTGGATGGTGGTGTGGGGACGGAGACTTTAGATAACATGTTAATGAAAGGAAGAAAGATGAGAAGGAATCAATAATGCAAGAAGCTGGAGGAATGAACAGCAAATGCAAAGAACATGATCTTGGAAAGTTCTAGAAACAGCAAGGACGCCAGTGTGGCTGAAGATTGGTAAGCTCAAGGGAGAGTGGTAGAAGCCAAGATTTAGGCAAACGTCATATTCAGCAGAACAATGTGGGCCCTGTTAAAAAGTTAGGTTTATTCTAAATGCCATGGGAATCCACTGAAGGGTTTTCATCAAGAGAGTAATAATCAGATCTATGTTTTGAGAGGACCCTTTCTAGACCTCTGTGAAATGCATAACCCAAGAGCAACCTGCCCAGCCAACAAAATTTTAGCACAGCCCAGGAACTTAAATGTCACCGAAAGTCATCTCCAAATTTCCTCCCTGCTCCAATGATCAACGGTTCTATGCTGAAATTACAGTGAAAAGAACTTCTGATTTCTCAGCAACACAATTTAAGTATAGAGTTTCATTATTCCTCTTTCCCTCTGTGACGTTGTGTCATGTCAAATAAATGCTTTTAATTGTTCCTGTCTCTTGCCTCCAAATTCCCAAATGCTAACCAACAATTTTCCACTAATGAAGTGTCCAAAACTAAAAACAGCATCCCAGGTGCTATCTCACCAGGGCCAAACAGAAAGAAGCATTATCTCCCTGCTTTGTAACAAGAGGCCAGTGTCATATTTTTCTCACAATATTATACAACAGACATATATCTAATTTGCCATTTAGCATCACCCTTGGGCCTATTACAGCCATTACTACTTTCCAGGTGTTGCCCTCCCCATGAAAAATTTTCTTTCCAATTACTTCTCCCCAGATGCCTCTACCTGAAATTTTTCCAAGTTGAGTGTCATTCTCTTTGCCATATTGCTAATGTTTTACATAATTTCTTTGGCTTTCCTGGTGTTTGCAGCATATCCGCTTTTAGGGTCATCTGCAAATTTCATTAACATGTTTGTGGACAGGATGTAGCTAGAAGGAATTGTTGAGGGATCCATCTTCTGTTCCTTTATTAGTCAGGAACTACTTCTAGAAATGGAGAAGGACCCCCTTCATCAAAAGTAGAAATCACTTCTGTTCTTGTCTTATACACACACACAGGTCACCTGCGTACACACAGACATACACACACACACATACACACACTTAAAATTGTTCTCAAGTCTCTAAACTTCTTATAAAAATAACTTTTTGCCAAGGTATAGAACAATACCTCTGTATTGGGGTCCCTAACATGAGGATCATGGACATGATGCTGCTGAGGTTCCCATGAACCCTCTATAACTGTAATCACAACATATTCACATTATTGTGTCTTTGAGTACATGTGCAGTTTTCTAGGGAAAAGGCCCATAGCTTTCATTAAAAATTCACAGGAATGCGTAAATCCAAAAGAGATTAAGAACCACTTCTTTGTATCACTTTTTCTCCAGAAGTGAGCCAACAGATCAGCTGTGTTGGAATCACATGAGATGCTTGTTAAAATGCAGATTCTTGATCCACAGAATCAAAATGGAAATAGGAGGGGTGCCTGGGTGGGTGGTTCAGTTGGTTGGGCATCTGACTTTGGCTCAGGTCATGATCTCCCAGTTTGTGGGTTCGAGCCCCGCATCAGGCTCTGTGCTGACAGCTTAGAGCCTGGAGCCTGCTTCGGATTCTGTATCTCCCTCTCTCTCTCTCTCTGTCCCTCCCCCACTCGTGCTCTGTCTCTCTCTGTCTCTCAAAAATAAATAAATGTAAAAAAAATAAAAAATTCAAAATGGAAATAGGAATGTGCATTTTTATTAAATATAAATAATTTTGAATCAAAAATGGATGTTAATAGTACTAAATTTAAAAGATCAAAAGGAAAAAGTCTCTCTCCTGTCCATTTCCCAGCTAACCAGTTTCTCTTGAGAGAGGCAACCACTGTTACCAGTTTCCTATGTATTCTTCTAGAATCTGTTTAAACAAAAACAAACCTCCCAGGTGATTTTTACGATTATTATGCCAAATAAAATTAGAGAAACATTGCTCTATAAAAAATTATGTTTTCAGGGGCACCTGGGTGGTTCAGTCGGTTAAGCATCCCACTTGGGCTCAGGTCATGATCTTGCAGTCCGTGAGTTCGAGCTCCACGTCAGGTTCTGTGCTGACAGCTCAGGGCCTGGAGCCTGCTTCTGATTCTATGTCTCCCTCTCTCTCTCTGCCCCTTCCCCACTCATGCTCTGTCTATGTCTCTCTCTCAAAAATGAATAAATGTTAAAAAAAATTTTAAATAAAAAAAATATGTTTTCCTGCATTAAAGACTGTCTCAATGAGATTGATTTTTTCCCTACCCATCTGAGAACATATTATCCTGAAAAACAATACTCAGGCTGATCACATCTGAGAAACATTCCATCTTCCCCATTTCTTCTCAGTAAAGAAAACATCTTCAATCTTCTTTTCTGCTTACCTAGAGTTTCCCTCTGTTTCCAGATCTTTGTGACCCACTCTAGTACCCCACACTGAATTACCTGATTTCAGTGTTAAATAAATTGATTAGCTGATGATCATGTGGGGTTGACCTTCTGACTGCCCAGATACTGGAGATTAATCATTTCCAAAAAAAAACCCTTGACCTTTTTTTTTTTGGGGGGGGGGGGGGGCGGGGGGAGCCCTCCCTTCCCTAGGCAAAAGCTTTTCTTATTAACAATAGAAATGCCTGTATCTCAGAAATGCTGTGCACACAAGTCTGGACATTAACAAATCCAGACTGCCTTACCCCTGCTATACTGGGAAGCTACATATTATGCTTCTGTCTGAGTAGGGTCCACAGCTTTAAGCAGAGTAAAGCTGGGTTAGTGTTTTCAGATACAAACCAAGGTTGAATGTATGTCCTACAAAAGAGCGGATATACTTTAAATGAAAACCCAAAACTTTAGCCCCATTCCACCCAAGTTCACACCCAAAAGCTAACAAATATATGAAGAGATGCTCAAAATTGTTAGGAAGCAAAGACATTCATATTTTTAAAATGAGGTAGCACTCCACACCCATCATCTTGGCCACATTTGAAGAGTGAATAATACTAAGTTTTAGCTAGGAGGTAGGAAAACAGGAAACTACAGACACTATCGGTGGAGGATAATCTAGCTATACTGAGTGAAATTAAGTGTATATATACACTGTGACCCAACAGTGCCACAGCAGTGACATCCCAGAGGAATCTCCTATATGTCCAGTAGTGAATGGCCATGGTTTTCACTGTGGTTTTGTGCATGGTAGTGGGAAGTTGATAGTAATCTAAGTGTCCACCACCAAGGGAATGGCTATCCACTGTGGAAGACACCCAGCATTTAGGAACATTAAACCAGGCATACATTCAGCAACATGGACAGATTTTACAAATATAGTGTTGAGTGAAAATGTAGGAAACACAAGTTCCATAGCACATTTAATGAAAATGAAAAGCACATACACAGACAAATGTATATCAGCAGATGCTAGACCCTGGGGCAAGAGAAGGAGAGTGATTGCTAACAGGTACAGGATATCTTTTGGGGGTGATGAAAACATTCTGGAATTAGATAGTGATGGTAGTTGCAGAACTTCATGAACATGCTAAAAAACACTGACTTGTTTGGTTTAAAAGGGTGAATTTTATGATATGTTAATCATATCTCAATAAAAAACACCAAAAAACACCAATATTATATATTTCACAAGGATACATATGTTTAAGGACATATCAAAATATTGGAGTAGCTACCTAAAGGGGGAGGTATTGGGATTGGGGATTAGGATGAAGTAAAGAAGGACTCTTTACAGCCCATGAACTGAGGCAAGTGATTAACTCAATCCTCTGGGCCTATGGTAAAACCAACAAATCAACAACAACCACAATAACAAAAGAGGTTGAGGAGAGGGTAGTAAAAAGGAAAAAACATGCTTATAAATACTTTTATTGAAGGAAATATGCTATAATAATAAATGAAAAGAAAAGGACTATTATAATTATAGGAACACTATAAGTGCCAGGTGTATAAAACAATGTACGTAAACAGGCAAAAATGTGACACGTAGAAATACTATGTGCAGAGTAAAATAGTGTAGTATAGGGCTTATGCCACTGGTTGTATAATCTTGGCTACTAAAATACTTAATCTGTCTGTAGCTTAATTTCTTCACATAAAGTGGAAATGATAATAATACCTACTTCCAAAGGTTCTTTTGAGAATTAAAGGAGTTTATTCATGCCTGATATATAAACCTTATGTAAGGGTTCCCTGGTATTACTGTTTTCCTGGTTTTTTAACCTGTAGACTCCAGACTCAGACTGTGTATCCAATTGGACCCCACTACCCATTAATGACATGACTTTCACAGTTACCCATTCAGAGCCTCAGTTTTTTTTTTTATCTATTCTGAGGATTAAAAAGGATAATGTACTTAGCATATAATAGGCTCTCAATAAATGTTAATATCATTAGGAATGGTATTAATACATTGTAATATTTTTAAAGTAGTACAAAAAGGGATAGAAGGTACAAAATATATTTTTCTTCCTCATGTATAAATTCTTCCATTTTCATTAAATTCTATTTTGGGGTTTAATCTTTACAAACCTTCCTCTTTAAATGAATTCCCAGATTATATACTTACATGGCACTTTGACCATCTCCTTCATAGGAGTAATTAATTAATTAATTAGGGAGGTAAGCAATTTCTGGTTCATGTCTGTCACCTTCAGTAGAATCTTAGCTCCATGATGGCAACCATGGTATCTGTCTATGCACAGTATCTAACACAGGGCTTGGTACTTTGTTGACTAACAAAAATTTACTGAATGAATGAACAAGTAATGAAATAACAAAAAGCATTTTAACATGAACATTCTGAAATAGCATAGTCATGAGATTAAAAGCAAGTATCATTTCCTCCATCTCTCTGGAAAGTGAGGAATTTCTTATAAACTATGAAGTGCCCATTTTATAAGCTAGGAAGATAGTCAACATTCAGATTCCATGGAGCTATTTTTGACAGATCTTCCTTACCAGAATCATACTGCCTAAACCTGTCTCCAGGTGTCCTTTTAGTTATAGTAGAGCTCTGGAAACCCAGTACTTTTCCAGACTCTCCTGTTCAGTAAAGGAAAAGTACTCAGTCTTTCTAGATTATCTTCACCCAGTGTGCATTAGCCCTTACTCACTGACTCATGAAAGGGTAGGGGCCTTAAAACTGTCTTTCATTTCACAGATGAGGAAATGGGCCCAGAAGAGTGGATTCACCTTCCTACACCTAACACTTGTGAGTAATAGAGCTGATGCCACTGGAAATAGTTTCATTCTTACAGTTCTCTCTCTCCCAATATAATAGATACAGATATAGTAATAGTATCATTCATTAAAAATTATGTTTATGAAAGAATTTTTTATTGTATTCAGGAAAATGCTCTTGTTATATTAAGTGACAGAAGCAGAGTAGAATTGTATGTATAATATGCATTCAATTATAAAATATACAAACATACTAGGGCGTGTGTGTGTGTATGTGTGTGTATATTTCTGTTATCTATGTAGAAAATAAAAAAGGAAATGTGCCAAAATATTAACAATGCCTACCTTTGGATGGTGAGGTTATAGTTTATTTTTATTAATGCTCTTCTGAATTAAAATTTTATTTTCAATGAGCATGTCATACTTTATAATCAGAAATTTAGGTTTTTAAATTCCTGATCTAATTTTTGAAAGGTTTTATTCTGGTACTGGTAAACACTGAGAGGTGAGGGAGCATCAATCTAGAGTCCAAAGAAGTTTTACCCAGTCATTTAACCTGATCTGTAAAATGGGTAGAATTATATCTACTTCACAGGACTATTGGTGTGTGTGAGTGTGTGTATGGAATAATAAATATGAAATTCCTTTGTAGCACTAAAACTTGATAAAGCTGTTAAGTGGTATTATAATGATGGCAAAGTCCTATGGCTTAAATGAGGTGGGAGGACCCTTAGGATAGCAGGTACCTCTGTGCTGAGGAACTTAGGTTGGGAGAAGAGAGAGATCTAAGTGTCAGGAGAAAAATGAGAGCAGTTCTTGCCAATACTTAAGAGAAACGATCACATGCTTGACCCCTCTTCTCCCTTTCCCTTATACTTCCCATACATGCTTCAATGTTCTCTCTTCAGATTAAATCTTCCTTCTGTCTCTTAAGCAGCCCATGCAAAAGGCAGCTTGTGGTATACAGGATCTAGTGCATTTTGAGGCAATGGCAGGTTTGTTTTCCAGTCCCTACATCCTATTTCACATTCTCTGTCCAGTCCCAAACTGGGAAGGGGCTACGTCCACTCTGGATAAGAGTTTGTAATGAAAACAAGGTAACTTTTAGTCAGAACCATTTGTATTGAGCTTTACCCTTTGTAAATCTTTCTGAATATCTTTGGGGTCTCACAGATCCTAGGGAAAATAAAATTTACATACAGCAATGATTTTTAAATGAGTCGAAGGTACCAAAAGTAGTATGTCAAATTACTGTTACTTTTACATATTAAAAAGTGATATAGGGGCACCTGGGTGGCTCAGTCATTTGAGTGACTTGATTTCAGCTCAGTTCATGATCCCAGAGTCGTGAGATCGTGCCCCATGTCAGGGTCTGTGCTGAGCTTGGAGCCTGCTTAAGATTCTCTCTCCCTCTCTCTCTTTCTCTCTCTCTCCTTCTGCCCCTCTCCCCCACATGTACTCTCTCTCAAATTAAAATTAATTAATTAATAGTAATACAGATCTATGATAAATTTGCCCAAGAAAAATGAAAACATGTTCATACAAAACCCTGTACACAAACATTGATAGTTGCTTTATTCATAATTGCCAAAAACTATAAATAACTCAAATGTTCTTTAACTGGTAAATGGATAAACAAACTGTGGTGCATCCATGTAATAGCGTATTACCCAACCATAAAAAGAAATGAACTACTGATAAGCACAACAACATGGATGATTCTCAAATGTGCTATGCTAAATAAGGGAAGCCAGATCCAAAAGGCTTTAATTGTATTATTCCACTTATGTGACATTCTGGAAAAGGAAAACTACAGGGGGAGAACAAATCATTGGTTGCCAAAGGATGGGATTGAGGGAGGGGTTCCACAAAGAGAGGCTCAGAGTGAATACTGGAAGATGATGGCACTATTCTTTCTTAAATGTTTACTTATTTATTTTTGAGAGGCAGGGGACAGAGAGAGAGGGAGACAGAAAATTCCAGGACAGGGTTCCAACTCACCAACTGTGAGATCATGACCTGAGCCGAAATCAAGTGTCAGAGGCTTAACAGACTGAGCCACCCAGGGGCCCCAAGATGGCACTATTCTTGAGTATGATACATGAATATGTATTTGTCAAAACTCAGAACAGCACATCAAAAAGTGAATTTTACTATATAAATTTTAAAAATAAATTTATAAAAGTAAAAATAAAGTAACAGGCCCTAGTAAATTCAAACAATGCAAAGAATTCAGTTAAAAAAAAAAAAAAGTCTCCCTCCCAGGGCTTTACGGTGATAGAGAAAATTCTGCATTTTGATTTGCAGTGATGGCTATGTAAATCTACACACGTGATAAAATAAGATAGAACTATACATATACATTACACCAATGGCAATTTCCTGCTTTTGGTATTATACTATAGTTAAGGTGTAACCACTGGGGAAAACAGGATGAAGATTACTAGGATCTCTGTATTTTCTTTGCAACTTCCTGTTTATATATATTTGGAAGTATCTCTCAACCAAACTTCCACTCTAGTCCTGCTCCCCAGAAGTTAACACTTAGAAATTTCTTATGTATTTTCTGCATATAATATTTTATATGTGTATATATGCACATATAAATTTAACTTTTTTTGAGAGAGAGCATGAGTTGGGGAGAGGGAAAGAAAGAGAGAGAGAGAGAGAGAGAGAGAGAGAGAGAGAGAGAGAGAGAGAGACTCTCAAGCAGGCTCCACGTTCAGCACTCAGCCCAAAACCTGGATCAATCCCACCACCCTGGGATCATGACCTGAGCCAAAATCAAGTGTGGGACGCTCCACCGACTGAGCAACCCAGGCGCCCCTAAATTTAACTTGTAATACAAACTAGCATGTTATACATATTGTTTTGCATCTCGCTATTTTTCAACGATTACTTTGGGGATACTTCCATATCACAAACACATGGATCCACGTCATTCTTTTTTCCTGCTGCATAGTATTCCATCACATAGTAGTGTCACAATTTATTTCAACAGCTTCTTATGGATGGACATTTGGATCTTAACAAGGAGTTGAATTTACGTAATCTGGAAATTTTTTAAACATAGAAGGTCAGCCGGAGTTGAGACCAAACGCACAATTTTTACAGATTCAAAACTTATCTCCCTAATATCTTTTGACCAGAAGGGGGAACGCAAGAGGCAGGAGAAGAAGCGAAACGCTAGGAAATATCCCTGGCCAATCGGGAAGCACTGGGGCAGACAGAGAATTACTGCCGGGTAGGAGTTCGGAGGGGCGCCCTACTGCTGGAGCAGGAGGCCGTGCTCCAAGATAAGCTTTCCTTAGACTGCAGCTCAGATATACCGAAGTGCGTCGGGAGTTATGCATGGTGCAGTGATGCGTGGCCATCTCTCGCCTCCCGCGGGGACCCCGGGCGGGGGCATAGTCTGAACCCCGACCACCTCCAGCCCACATACGCAGGGGGCGTACACGTGGTGACCTGCCCGCGCCCGGGTTCTCGGCTCCGGCTCCTCCTCCAGATCTCGCTCCGTTCTCTGCAGTATCACGTGCAACCACGCCGGGTGCAGGATGGCGGCTGCGGCAACAGCGGTGGGTGTCAGGCTCCGGGACTGCTGCAGCCGAGGCGCTGTGCTCCTGCTCTTCTTCTCCCTGTCCCCTCAGCCCCCGGCTGCCGCCGCTTGGCTGCTGGGCCTGCGGCCCGAGGATACCGCTGGAGGCCGCGTGTCCCTGGAGGGGGGCACCCTGCGCGCGGCGGAAGGCACCAGCTTCCTCCTGCGCGTCTATTTCCAGCCCGGGCCCGCTGCGCCCGCGGCGCCGATGCCCGCACCTACCCTTTCCCCGGGAGAGAACGGCACCGGCGACTGGGCTCCGCGGCTCGTGTTTATCGAGGAGCCCCCGGGAGCGAGCGGCGTGGCGCCCAGCGCTGTCCCCACGCGCCCGCCGGGGCCGCAGCGCTGCCGCGAGCAGAGCGACTGGGCGTCGGATGTGGAGGTCCTAGGGCCCCTGCGACCCGGAGGCGTGGCGGGCTCGGCTTTAGTCCAGGTGCGGGTGCGGGAGCTGCGTAAGGGCGAGGCAGAGCGGGGCGGTGCAGGCGGTGGCGGGAAGCTCTTCTCGCTGTGCGCCTGGGATGGGCGCGCCTGGCACCACCACGGCGCCGCCGGCGGCTTCCTGCTGCGCGTCCGCCCTCGGCTGTACGGCCCCGGCGGGGACCTGCTGCCCCCCGCGTGGCTGCGAGCGCTCGGGGCGCTCCTGCTGCTCGCCCTGTCTGCCCTCTTCAGCGGCCTTCGCCTGAGCCTGCTCTCGCTGGACCCGGTGGAGTTACGGGTGCTGCGGAATAGCGGCTCCGCCGCAGAGCAGGAACAGGCGCGCCGCGTGCAGGCCGTGCGCGGCAGGGGGACCCATCTGCTCTGCACCCTGCTCCTGGGCCAAGCCGGAGCCAACGCTGCCCTGGCTGGCTGGCTGTACGCCTCGCTGCCGCCGGGCGTCGGGGGCACCGGGGAAGATTACAGCGAGGCAGGGATCCACTTCCCGTGGCTGCCGGCGCTCGTGTGCACCGGAGCCGTGTTTCTGGGCGCCGAGATCTGCCCCTACTCGGTGTGTTCGCGCCACGGGCTGGCCATCGCCTCGCACAGCGTGTGCCTGACTCGGCTCCTGATGGCGGCCGCCTTCCCCGTGTGCTACCCGTTGGGCCGTCTACTGGACTGGGCGCTGCGTCAGGAGATCAGCACCTTCTACACTCGGGAGAAGCTGCTGGAGACGCTACGGGCCGCGGACCCATACAGCGACCTGGTGAAGGAGGAGCTCAACATCATCCAGGGCGCCTTGGAGCTACGCACCAAGGTGGTAGAAGAGGTGCTGACCCCCCTCGGGGACTGCTTCATGCTGCGCTCTGACGCGGTGCTAGACTTTGCCACGGTCTCGGAGATCCTGCGCAGCGGCTACACTCGCATCCCCGTGTATGAGGGCGATCAGCGGCACAACATTGTGGACATTCTGTTTGTCAAGGACTTGGCCTTCGTGGACCCCGACGACTGCACGCCGCTCCTCACCGTCACCCGCTTCTACAACCGGCCTCTTCACTGCGTCTTCAATGATACTCGGCTGGACACCGTGCTGGAGGAGTTTAAGAAGGGTGAGCAGTGGTCTATCTCCTCTCTCAACTGCTTCCCCCTTCAAAAGTAATACCCTTTCATAAACATGTGAAGTTTCAGGTAGAGTTGCAAAGCAACTCTCCTATGGTAGCAAAAACCCAAGGAAGGCCTGACCCACCTCATGGCAGCTATTTTCGTTTCACTTCTCCCTACCTTCCTTGCAGCTGACTGAGCCCCAGCCTCTAACATTTTACTTGGCTCTTAAGATGCCCCATATTCCTCATTCATTCCCTCTCAGTATTTTTCAGGATCTAACAATTGGCAGGTATTATTGTGCAGATTGGACTCGGGATAGTCCTTGGAGGTCTTTGGGTAGCTCCCACCCAATACAGGAGGAACCTTCACAGCCTCCCATAGCTAGCAGCCTTCCTTTTAAACTCTTCCCAGGGCTGGAAACTCACAATCTCCAGAGCAAACTAACTGTTGTTGGACAGCTCCAGCTACTGATAATGCCCTTCTTACATGGAACAGAAAGCTATGTCTTAGGAACTGCTCTCTGGGTCCTAGTTGTGCCCTTTGAATCACACAGACAGCTTAGTTTTTGGGTTTTTTTTTTTTTTTTGTCTTATTTAACTTTCTATCAGCTGTTCATTTGATATATGTCAGGTAACCAGGTTGGAGATTAAAGGTTGACTAAGATGGTGAGGTCCTTGTACTTCTGGGAATTGGGGTCCCATGTGATAGGGTAAATGTAGGTGTAAGGAAATATTCTGGTAAAGGGAACCACCAGAAAATTTGCATATGTAAATGAATGGGGTTTCCTTCAGAGCAGTCACCACCCTCCCAGTGTCATGTGTTTAACATGCATGTCTGGGGTTTGTCTTTAGAAACTGTCTTCTGGAGTTGAGTACGATTCACTCAAGAAAAATCAGCTTGGATTCTTTAGGGTTTTCTTGGAATTGCACAGTTTGACTGGTTCTCCTAGTTAACCAGAAAGACACTTGATTGTTTTTGAAAATCAAATCTACCTTCAAGAGTCACCATTGAGTTCAGAAGACTATCTCACAGACCCTGAAAACAATTCCAGAAATGAGTTGAGAACAGTGACATGGTTAGAATAAGTGTAGAACCTTCTAGAATGACCATTTTGAAGGAGGCTTTCATCTGTACATATGAATTAGCATGTTTATTAAAAACAAAACAAAAAAATCAATCCCCTGACTTTAGAATCAAGCTTCAAATGTAGCTTCCTTATGGCTAGCAGGAATCCCATTTGTCACATCTTGACACATCTTTCTGTTTATCAAAAATTCAATCTCATTACTTTATCATTTGCACTCTTTAGAACTTTCATTCAGAGAGAAATCTTGGATCTTCCTCCTGCCACAATTTTTTTAGAGAAGTAAAATTGTCTTCAGTATCCAAGTGTAGCCTGAAAACCAGGGGAAAGTTGAAAACTGACTTTCTATCCAAGCTGTAAACTTTGTGTTGGTATCATGAGAAGGGAAGGAAAATGTATATACATTATAGCTGTTTTAGCCCAATCTGGCCTGCTCTTTCCCCCCTTCTGTCTCCCCTAAGTCCCTGTATGACTTGTTCCCACTGTAACCTAAGGTTCATCCATCCACTCTTAGAATTAGTCTTACATTTTGTAAGACTCCTGCAGAAGGGAGTCTTGGATCTGGGCATAAAAACTGTAAAAATCCGTATATTAATTTGTAAGGACTGCCATAAAAAATACCATAAACTGAGTGGCCTAAATTATGTAAATTTATTTCCTTATAGTTTTGGAAGCTGGAAGTCCAAGATCAAGATGTTGGCAGGTTTGGTTTCTCCCGAGGACTCTCTTTTTGGCTTGCAGAGGGCTGGCTTCTCTCGGTGTCCTTTCATGGTCTTCCTTCAGTGTGTGTGAGCTCATTCTTAGAATCTCTACGGTTCTAATAATTTCTTCTTATAAAGACACCAGTCAGATTGGATTAAGGCCCAGCCTATCAGCCTGATTATAACTTATCTATCCCTTACATGTGATAGTTAGGACAGAGTGCAGTTAAGATAGTGTCTCATTGTCATGTGCTATTGGAGGACATTTTTCAGGAAACTATAAACTCATTCATTCATTCACTATTTATTGAGCTTCTGCATTATAGGCAATAATGCGAGACAACAACACTGCCCTTAGAAAGTTAACAGTCTACAAAGGGGTAGTGTCAGAGTAAGGACAGTCTTCAGAAGCAGGAATTGTGTCTCACTAACCTTTGGATCCCTAGCACCTTGCACAGTGCCTTGCACAAGGTAGGCTGCTCAAAAAAGTCAATATTGATCTGAAATGAGTCCTGCTGAAGAATTTTGAAATCTGGTCTGAAAAAGGCTTGTCAGTGTTGTATCATTAGTTTGTAATTAGGCAGATCACTAAAGAGAAGCAGGGAATTATGGTGAACACGATTTGGAAATGTTGGGGCTCAGAGCCGACAGCCAGGAAAGAATTCTTGAGACATCTTTGGTGCAAAAAGGTGCTTTTATTAAAGCCGGGGACAGGACTGTGGGCCCAAAGAGCTGCACTGGGGTCATAAAAAATGGCCGATTATATACTTTTAAGTTGGGAGGGAGTTTGGGATAACACAAGCCTCAAGGTATTTTTGGAAACAAGGTTTCCAGGACCCTGAGGGAGGCTAGCTGTTAATAGGAAAAGGTCATTTATTACTGTTTAGTAAATCCTCAGTCATGAGACCCTTCCAGTTACAGCAGTGGGCCATTTGCCTAGAGGATGTTTGCTAACATATCTTGGTGGGTAGAGAGTAAGGAAGTTTCCAAAGGAATTTTTATGTGTTAAAGTAGATTTACAACATCCTGGGGGGATCAGGATAATGTTAAGCTAAGATTGCCTTTTGCCCTTAGCAAAGTGTCATCATCAAGGCAGCTGAACTCCCAGAGGAAGGTCACTCTACCTGTTTCAAGGACTTGTCAATGGGTTGTAGGTAGTAAGGAAATTTAATTTTTTTCTTTCGCCTTTGTTTCCCACATCAAACGCCATGCCAAGAAAGAGATTTCCACATCCCTTCAGAGCATTTCTCCTTCCTCAAAGTGCGGTCCAAAAACTAACAACATGGGCCTTACCTGGGAACGTGTTAGAAATGCAGAACTTCATACATCATTCTAAATCCACTGAGTGAAAATCTGCATTTTAACAATCCCCCAGGCGACTCATGTACATTAAAGTCTGAGAAGCACTGCCTTCAGAGAACCCTTATTAACAGTGATTGGTAGACTTACTTAGAATAAATACCAGAAATAAGCATCAAGCTGAGTGTTCTCTGGCTTCATGCCATGTAACACAGTGGTCATTTTCCAAAAACATTATGTTTGCACCATAGGTTAGTAAAGGAAAAGAGTTGAACGACTTCTCCTTACCTTTAAAAATAACTTAAAAAAATTTTTTTTTCAACGTTTTTTATTTATTTTTGGGACAGAGAGACATAGCATGAATGGGGGAGGGGCAGAGAGAGAGGGAGACACAGAATCGGAAGCAGGCTCCAGGCTCTGAGCCATCAGCACAGAGCCTGACGCGGGGCTCGAACTCGCGGACCGCAAGATCGTGACCTGGCTGAAGTCGGACGCTTAACCGACTGCGCCACCCAGGCGCCCCTAAAAATAACTTTTAAAGTAAGTCATAAAAGCCCTTCTGTTTCCCTCACTTCTTTGCATCTCAAGTAACTTAACTACCTAAACAAACCCATTAGGAGGTAGGGGAGGAAAATGACAAATAGGAACAACAATTACCATTAACTGAGCGACTTGCTCTGCATGGCACCCTGCCAAGCCCTTTACACACTTAGAACAACCCTCCTGGGTAGATATTATCAACTCCATTTTACAGATGAAGAAACTAAAGCTCAGACCCCTTACATGACTTACTCAACTTTCCACAGTTGATAACTGAATTGTGATTTGAACTAGATCTGTGGACACCAGAATCTGTTCTTTTCCCCACTACACCAGTCTTAATCCATCCCCCATCCCAGAACTCCTGCCACCCGCAGGATTCAAAGCTGGCCTTTCACCTCTGACTTGCTGCCCATGTCTGATTTACCTCTAGTTTTCAAAGGTTAGAAATGGAGCTTTTATAATTACAATACTTGCTAACATATATATTGCATTTTACAAAACATTTCTACCCATCTTAACTGATCCTTAAAATAACTCTGCAGTTACAGGTGAGGCCCATAAGACCCAGAAAGGTTACTTGGCCTACCTAGGACCTTCACTGAGCTAGTATTCCAAGGCCCAGATTCAAATCCAGGTCATGTGACTCAAAGCTCTTGTCCATGTGGGATTTCACCTCTATACTTCTTATGAGCTCCAGGTCTTTAGAAGTGGGGAAAAGGAGAAAGGTCTTTCTAGCTAGCGTGGTAGTTTTACAAAAGGTAACAGTATTTCTCCCCAACTGGACTGTGAGTTCCTTAAGGGCAGAGAATGAATCTTACTTTACATTCTCAGGACAAACACAGTGGCAACCGTGGCAAAGGGATGAGTAGGTATTTGTTGAATGAATGGTTTTAAGTAGCTAATTTCTACTATATTTTTATGTTTGAGTGAGGTGAACCCAAAGTATAGAATAATTAGTGTTGTTCCATTGACCACAACCAACCTTTCCTCTTCATCTTCCCAGATTCTCTACCCCAGTCAGTGGCACTGCTCCTCCAGTCTCCCAGGCTAAAAACCCCCCTTTTACCCTTCACCCTCATGCTACTAACCACTGTCTTACTCTGCTTCAGCTGCCATAACAAAATACCATGGACTAGTTGGCTTAAACAACAGGAATTTATTTTCTCAGAGTTTTGGAGACCAGAAGTCCAAGATCAAGGTTCCACCTGATTTTTTTTCTGGTGAGGGCTCATTTCCTGGCTTGTAGAGGGCCAGCTTCTCTCTATATCTCTACATGGCCTTTCCTTGGTGCATGTATACAGAGAGAGCCAGTTCTTGTCTCTCTTCCTCTTATAAAGATACCAATCCTGCTGGTTTAGGGCCCCATCCATATGATCTTATTTAACCTTAATTATCTCCTCTGAGGCCCCATCTGAGTGGGTAGGGGGTGTTAGTACTTCAACATATGAATTTGGGTGGTGGGGAGAGAGACATATTCAGTCCATAACAATCACCAAAGTCTGCCAAAAATTGGCCAAGATTGCATCTAAAATATTTCTTGTCTATATATAATATAGTCCACTATTTCTTTCGCTTAGGTGAGTCATTGAGTTTATTCAAGAAATAGTTACTGTGTACCGTTTAGGCACAGTGGAGGACATACAGTTCCTGTCTGCACAGAGCTTTCATCCAAAGTGAGAGACTGAAGTTAAGCACATGAGGTAGTGATGAAGAGCATAAGCTTTGGTGCCAGACTGCCTGAGGTTTGGGACAGTTACTTAATTACCTATTCTGTTAGCTGTCAAATGAGGATAATAATGGCATTTACTCATAGAGTTGTTTGAAATAGTAATACAGTATTGCTTTATAATGCATATTTAGTAATTGTCATTGTAAGTGTTAGCTAAGATTCTTAAATACAAACACAAACCTGTTACTCCTCTGTGCAAATGCCTCCTAAAAAATTTTGTGTCTTCCAATTTTTGTCTCCCTCAGATCCGTCCTCTGCAGTGCCACCAAAATAATCTCTGGTGACGTCATCCCCTTCTTAAAACCCTGCTGCACTCCCCACTGCCTGCAGCATAAAGTCTAAGCTGTGCTCTCCTGACCTCCTCCTGCCCTCCCCTCCAGGCCCATCCCTCACCACTCCTGCCACAGCTTTGTGCTCCAGCAACTGAATTTCATGGCCCCACTGCTGTCACTTGCCTTTGTCTCTTTCCTCACAATATGCATTGCCTGATTAATCCCTATTCCAGCTCCTCCTTTAACACTCAGCACAGGGTCCACATCCTCTGGAAAGCTTCTCCCGTAAACCCCAGTTTGAGCCAAGTTAATTGTCCCATATCTCTCTTATTGAACTAACAAGTTGTATTATTGGTTTTTTGCTTATTAATGTTGCTCACCCCCAAGATGAGCAAAGACTATCTTATCTGTCTTTGTAGCTGTAGTACCTAACAATGGATAGGAAACATGCTAAGTTTTCAGTAAATGTTTGTTGAATGAATGAATAACTGAAGGAGTTAAACTTTAATATAATAGAAAGGCTCTGCAGAGCTCTAGTAAATGAATCATTAATGATCTCCAGCCAATCATTTTGGACGATGCAGGACAAAGGCAAATTTTAAGTCTTAGAAGAAATGTGCTGCATGTATGTTTCCTCCACATTTTTAGGTAAATCTATATTGTAATAATTATTTATCCTTTTTCATGTTCAAAGCACTATGCTCAGAGTTGGATGTATGAGACATAGTCCCTGCTCCCAAAGAGCCGACAGCCTGAAAGAATAGTGTTCTCCTTTGGAAAGGTAGGAGGCAGGTTGGACTCCCCTTTCCTCCAACTTTAACAACGTTACAATTTACAAGTCATGGACCTATGTGGATAAGACAGACCTGTGTATAAATCATTACAATAAAAGTGATAGAATAGAAATATAAAAATTCAATGAGAACATGGAGAAGAGAATGACTATGGTTAGGTTATAAAATTTTTATAAAATTTTACTTTTATAAAAATTTTACTTAAGTTTATAAGTTTCTATACTACATGTTCGTTACAGAAAACTGAAAATTTTAGAAAGCATGAAAATCACCTGAAGGTAGTCATCCCACTATCCTGAAATAATAACTCCTAATATTTTGTCATGTTAAAAGTGTAGCACCCGGGGCGCCTGGGTGGCTCAGTCTGTTGAGCAACCGGCTTCAGCTCAGGTCGTGACCTCGTGGTTCCTGAGTTCGAGCCCTGCGTCGGGCTCTGTGCTGACAGCTCAGAGCCTGGAGCCTGCTTCAGATTCTGTGTCCCCCTCTCTGCCCCACCCCTGCTTGTGCTCTGTCTCTCTCTGTCTTTCAAAAATGAATAACATTAAAAAAAAATTTTTTTAAGTGTAGCACCCAAACTAACAACCTTAATTCTTAAAAAGACAATGAAGAGGAAAACCCATGATCTTGCCTTCTTCCACTAATAAAATATCCTGTTCTAATCCTAAAAGTGATTTTTTATATGATTATATTATTTTCACTGTAGCCTCCTTGGGAGTAAGTCCTATAATTTGGGAAGACAAATTTATGAAATAGATCCTTAAAGATTTGTTGAACTTAATTTCTAAAGTTCACTACTCTGCTCATCGGATTGTTATTAGGAGAAAATCAACCCTATGCAGAAAACAGGGAGAAGGAATAAAGCTTTGTTCTGAAGTCAGAGGCCTCTAGGTGCAATTGCTGTAATATTTAACAGTTAGACAATTTCGCTCTGCTGGGTTAGTAACACCATCTTCCTAAACGAAAGATGGCACAGTACGCATTCTGTTGGGTTATTCTATCTATGGACTAATGTGGCTGTAAAGCGGCTTATTGCAGTTTTCATACTCAGTCTTTGTTCATTTGTTGATTCATTCTTTCATTTATTCAGTAAATATTGAACTGCTTTGGACCAGGCACTGTACTAGGCCTTGGGAATACAATGGTGAACAAGACAGACACTGTGGAGCTGAAAGGTATCCTCTTCAAGCTTTGGTTCTACCGCATGTGATCTGGTGTTCAAAAGACATCCAGCCAGCTAGTAAGTGCTGCTGGCATAGATATGCCATGTAACATTTTCACTGAGGAATAATCTGGTTGGAAAGTCAGTGTTTTGCTTTATCACTCCCAATTCAGGTGTGATATTTTAGCAGGAAGAATAATCCTTCAGGGCACCTCGGTGGTTCAGTTGGTTAAGGGCCTGACTCTTGGTTTTGGCTCAGGTCATGATCTCATGGTTCCTGGGATCAAGCCGGCATCGGGCTCTGTGCTGACAGTGTGGAGCCTGCTTGGGATTCTGTCTCTCCCTTTCTCTCTCTCTGCCCCTCCCCCAGTTATACATGTGCTGTCTCTCTCTCTCTCAAAATAAATAAATAAACTTTAAAAAAGTTTTAAAAAAGAATAATTATCGCATTGTTTTATTCTATAAAAAGCTGCTAAAACATTAGCGCTACATATTTTGTCTTTCATAAAAGAAAATAAAAAATTCTTTTCACTCAAAGTTATATTTTGCTGATATAATTAAGTGTAATATGTTTAAAAATGTGTTAGACATTGCTAGATAGTAATTAGTGAAATTTAGAATGTTTACCTTCTAAACAATAATTAGAGCAAGCAGTAAACAAAGCATAGTCCATCATGTAGAGGGAGGCAGAAGAAAAAGGAACAAGAAAAAGTAGGAATAGTTAAATATACAAAGTGTTAAATTGTTGATTTATATTTCTTTCTTTAAAAATTTTTATTATGATTGTTGTAATATGGTTCTGAAATAATTTTTTTTTTCTCAGCCTGGCAAAAGAAATACCAGGTAACAGTAGAATTTAGCTGTAAGGGGCACTGAAAAACCTGACAGAGAATCTAATTCATGCATTCATTTTTAGATTTAGTTATCTTTTCCAGAATATAACAGCCTTCATTGTCAGACTTTTTATCTAATCTAAATCCCACAGGCTGCAGTTAAATTCCATTTCCTTGTTTTATCATCCTTGTTGAGTCCTCTCTTATCTGAAGAGTATAGTAGCTCACCTCAATTCCATTTTTTAACAGTCAAATACATTTGGTTGTGTTTCTGGAGCCCTTAAAGCATTTGGGTATCACGGTGGGGGGTGGGGGGTCTGTAAATGTACTTTCTTCAACTGGTTTGCCTCTAGGCCCACATTTGGGGACCCTTGGACCTTCCATAACAACTCTTCAATTCCCTTTTTATTTTCTGCTGTCTGTTCCTTTCCAAATTGGGATTCTTCTCAATTCATTCTTTCCTCTCTTTCTCCCTTCCCTCCTTCCCCTCTTTCTCCCTTCCTTCTTTCCTTCTTTCCTTCCTTCCTTCCTTTTTTCCTTCCTTCCTTCCTTCCATATGACATCATTCTATATCAGGCCTCCTGCCCTCCTGGCACTTGCCATGCAGTTGGAAAATATACACTAACCAGTAACTGATTACAAGTGGTAACAAGTAATTTGAAGAAAGAATAGAGCCATGAGAGCATATAATAGGGGCTCTGACCTGGTCTTGTGGCTAAGGATAGACTCCTCCCTATCCCCAAGTGATATTTGAGCTGAATCCTAAGAGGGTGGCAAGAAGAAGTTCACTAGAGGAAGAGCTTTCCAGGAGAAGGGAGCAGACGTGCAAAGGATCCAAGGAAAGGGGGCCAGTGTGGGTGCCATGTGGGTTCCTGAGCCATTTAATATCCATTAGGGAAAGTGCCACCTTCCCAGCCAACCTTCCCTCTACCCCTCAGGATTGTGTAGACAGTTGAGTTCACAAATATTCACTGAGTGCCTGGCTGCCAGGGCTCTGGGAGATGGCTATGGATATGAATATGGGAAAGAGCCTGGCCTCCAGGAGCGTGAAAGTAGGAAGAGCCTTGAAGGAAATGATATCAAACAGCCTGGCAGACAGGCAAGGGCATCCAGACCTCTGTGGGGGAAGGGAGAAGGCAGAAATTCCCTGGGAGGATCTGGGAAAACTCTGAGGAAGTCAATGGAGAGGGATTCTGGTAAGCATTTATGAAGGGAAAAGGCATTCCAGCTGAGGCAGGAGCTTGAACTAGAAAAATAAAAGCAGAAAGGGAGCCAACCCTGTATTTGAATGCTGGTAAAGCAATGATCTTAATGCTGCTTTTCTCCCAGCAAAGTGGGGAACTAGGCAGAATGGGATATTCATCAAACATAATTTCTGTTCTCTCCAAAGGCCAAAACTGTATATTTTAACCATTTTTGGTGGTGATATTTCTAAAATGTTTTATGCCCATTCCTGCCTTCCTTAGGAAAGGATCCTAAATATAACTTAATCTTTTCTTGATGACGCAGGATCATGGTCATGAGAATGTAGTTATTTTATGCTGTATTATAAAGCAGTCCACTGTCTACTTTTTCTCTTTTTCTCTGTCCTCTGGCTCTGGCTATCAGCTGCTATTTCTCTCTGAGTCAGCCTCAAGCAAATCCATCCCCCAACCTCACCCATCACAAAACCACTCTTTCTGTGTCTATTTCAGAGCTTCTGTTTAACTGAGAAATCAAGTAAATACACGTGTTGGGAATTATGTGTCTGGTGTATAGTAAGCTTCAATAAGTATTTGTTGAATAAATGACTAATTAGGCCTTGACTGGGAGCCTCTACTAGGCATGAGGTTGGTGTATGGACCTGGGGTAGATCCTTCTGGGCAGGTTCAAAGCTGTGCAAAGTCATATCTCCAGATAATGGGTTGTTACACTGCTATTTTTGAGTGTTGCTTAGCAAGCCAAACTGCCAACCAGCTTAGATCCTAGTGACTAACGACTATGTTTTCATGCCCTGGTGATGCTGGTTACCATGGTGTTCTACACTGTTGGCTTTTTTATAATTGCCTTTTAGTGGCTCGAGAAAATTTTTTTGTGATAAGTGTATTGATTATTCTATTTTAGATGAAGTAAGACTAAGATAATTACTACAAAGTACAGCCTTTTTATTTTAATAAACTAGGGAAAGGAACTGTTTTGTTTTTCCAAATCAAGGTGGTTGCTACAAGGCTGGTAGGTAAGGTAACATTTTTGTGCTTCTCTTCCTGATTTGATAGAAAGTGATTTGATTTGATTCTGTAGATTTTTTAAAAAAATCTATCATGTGTCAAAGCATCTTTTTCTCATCTTACTCCAATAGAATTCTTCAATATTAAGATATAAACGTTAGATAAACATTAGGAGTTCACAACGCTTTGTAAACACAAGACACTGTAACTATTGGCACTATTAGAATTCCCGTGTTATCATATATTATCACAAAGAAGCATCCTGTAAAACCAAACTGTTTTTGTAGCCCCAGGACTGTTTAGACTAGTGGAAGTAGAGAATTTTAGAGCCAAAAAAGGCACCTTGGAGGTCACCTGCTCTCATCCTTTAATTTTAAGGTGGAGGAAACTGAGGCCCAGAAAAGACAAATAATACAAATAGTGATGATAATCCCTTATAGTTAGTCTTTACATTTGCAAAGATCTTTCCAAAACAGTAACTCATTTTGTACCCACCATGCAAGTGAAGTCAATAGAATTTTTTCCCTTTTTGTGTATGAGGCACCTGGGATCTGGAGACAGGAGTGTCCTGCTCAGTGTTAGTGACTGAGGCAGAATCAGAAGCCACATCTATGACTTAACTACCTCAGACCACGGAGCCACAGACATAGATTCCTAAACACCTGGGCTTAGATCCTGGCTTCTATGTTTCCTGGCTGTGTGACTAGGGAAGGTCACTCTACGACTCTGAATGAGGCTTATCTCCCTTCTTAAAATGGGAATGATGATACTATATTGTAAGTTTACTGCAAAGGCTGAAGATAATGCCTGTACCACATTCAAGACACTCCACCATTTGCCTTCTACCTCCCTGATCTAATTACATGAATTGTATCTACTTAGTCATTTAGTGTAACAAGTGCTTTCTCTGATCCAATCCATGTAAATGTGACTGTACATAATGAACAGAAGTGAGAGCTGCTTAGAGACAAGTCACTATTTCTCTAAGTCTCCATTTTCTCATCCATATAGTAGTAGTAACAATCCCTATTTGGCAGAGATACTATAAAGATTAGGGTTTAATAGGTATGGCAGTTACCACTAGGGCAAAAACTGGAAAATGGGGTGTGCTCTTGGGAGTCAGCTTGATTTAGATCAGAAACAGTGGAGGAGAATGTTGGAGTAGCTGTAGACTGTCTTTACCTGGAATGAGAACCTTCAAAAGGGTGGGTTTTAAGGTTACCTCTGGAGTCTGGCTTACTTCGAATAGAACCCCTGAGAGCCACATCTCTCTCCTCCCTAGGACCAGCCTAGTTGAGTCATAGCCCCTGGGCTGGCCCAGAACTGTATGATCTCTAGGCAACTTAGGCAGGCCTATTTGCCTTTCAGTGTCTTTCTTCATGTCTGAGGTTGGTTCATGGCCTGAGAATGTCACCATTAGTCAAAGCTTAGCCAGGTCACTTAGGGTCATCATGGTGATTTTTAAGCTAAGGACTCTGGTTATGTTTAGCCTGAACCTGGAGAAAGACAAACTGGCCCCATAGGCTGCCTCCAAGATAGGCTCTGGGTCTGAGAGGCTTGAAGTTCAAGTATCCAGTCTCATTTACTTGTCTTGAAGCTTTTCACAAACCCCAGCTAGGTGAGTCCTGTTCACTTCCCTGAGCTCAATATTGGCTCTGCCACTTATTAGCTGACTATCCTTGGACCAGTTATTTTCTGAATGGGGAATAAACACAATCCATTTTGATAGAGTAGTGCGAAAGAAGGCAAGGTATATACCAAAAACGAAAAAACCAAAAAAACAAAAAAACCTCACACATGGAGGCCATTAATGGCAGCAAGAAGACTTCAGGAATAATCCTCCCTGGTAACTTGTACATGTTACTGAAGCGGGGAGTAAGCTCATAAATGCTTTGTGGGGGCAGTCAATCTTGTTTTGGTGGATAGAATGGATTGGAACTGGAGAAACCACAAGGAGGATCGGTTAGGAAATTAATGCAGTTGTCCAGGATCCAATGCAGAGGTGGAAACTAAGGACTGTGCACTTGCAATTGTAATGGAGAAAATCTCTTAGACTTCATTACCTTCAGGATGCTCCTTCTCAGCCTCCTTTACTGATTCCTCCTACATCACATTCACTGAGCAGGGCCTTCTCATATCAGATACTCAAATATTTGCTGCATGAATGTTGCATCTGTGACCTCTAAATGTTAGAACACCTCAGCTCAGAAATGGATCTTTGTCTAGTCTCACTTCCATGACTATTTCATTCATTCTCCCAAAGATATCATAAGTTCCAGATTTATGGTTCCAGCTACTAGTTGACATTCCACTTAGAGGTCTGAAAGGCATCCCAAACTTAAACTGTTCAAAACTGAGCTCCTGCTGCCTCTTCCAAGCTGACTCCTTGCACAATATTCCCAAACTCTGGAAATTGCAGTTCCATTCTTGTCATTCAGGCCCAAACTTCTCTTTCACTGTTGCTCCACATCCAGTGCCTCATGTAGGCTCTGCTTTCAGCATATCTGGAGAATCTGCTTACATCTCACCACCTCCTCTACTGCCTCCCAGCCAAGCCACCACCCATCTCTCACTTGGTTGACGGCCAGAACTTCCTATGATGTGTCTCTGCTTCTACCCCCACCCACTTTGTGTCCATTCTTAACACAACAGCTAAAAAGAGTCTTATAAACAAAAGTCAGGGCTCCTGGGTGGCTCAGTCGGTTGTGCATCTGACTCTTGATTTTGGCTCAGATCATGATCCCAGAGTCATGGGATTGAGCCCTGTGTCAAGCTCCACACTGATCATGGAGTCTGTTTAAGATTCTGTCTCTACCCCTCCCACCTCCGCCCCCCTCCCCTCTCCTGCGCATGTATGCACATACAGATGCATGCTCTCTCTCTCTCTAAAAAAAACAACATAAGTCAGATCATATCACTCTTTTGTCAAAAAACAAAAACACACCAACACGGAACTCTACAATGACTATGTCACTTGAAGAGCCAAGTCCTTACAAAGGCCGTCCAGGCTTTATCACAGGTGTACCTACCCTATCCCTTACCTCCCTGACCTTGGCTCCTACTACTGTCCTTTCCCACATTCAGCAGCCACCCCACTGACATCTTTGCCATTCCTTAAGCACATCAGTTGTACTTCCATTTACTACAGGCCTTTGCTTTTTGTTCTACTGCAAAGGTATCCCCCAGATATCCACAGGGCTCCCCACCTCACCACCTTCAGATCTTTACTGAAGTACTACCTTCTTGGGGAGTTAATCCCTGCCCTCTGCTACCTAAAATTGTAACACCTATACACTTCCCCATTGCTCTTCCCTGCTTTGCTTTTCATCTTAGTGCTGTGATACTGACTTTACGTAACACTATTTATCTGCCTTATTATCTCTCACCCCCAATTACTAAAATGTAAGCTACAGAAGGAAAATGATTTTGTTAGTTGTGTTCATTGCTGCATTTCTAGTGCCTAGAATAATGATTGGTACATAGTAGTAGTCATTTATCAACAATACTTATTGGTAAAATGAAGGAAGAAAAGGTGAATTGCAAGAATGTGGGGATTTTTTTTCCTAATAGGAAACAAAGAAAAAGAAGGTAAAAAATGACTCCTCAGTTATGACCCTGGGTAACTAGAAGGTTAATGGTACCATTTACTATAGTGAAGCGGCAGGAAGATCGGGGATAATGGCTCTTGAAGATCACGTGTTCCTGTTGAGATAAGCGATTTTGACAAGACAAGGAGAGAGCTCAGGCAAATGTGTAAAGCAGGATAGGAGTTCAAAATAGACACTGATGTTAAGATATAAATTTAGTCCTCAGGAAAGAGGTGGTGGTGATATTTAAGGTGATGGGCTCTGCTGGGATCTGTAATCAGGAAGAGAGAGGAACAGAAGATCAAGGACCAGAGCAAAGGCTCTTGACTGCAAATGCCCAGTAGAGTCACCTGAAGAAGTTTGAAACATAACGTCCCAAGGCCTGCACTGTACCCTAGGCCAGTTAGATCAGGACTTCTGTGAGTGGCACCCAGGTAATCAATAGGTTTTAAAGCTCCCCAGGTGGCTCCTACATGCAGCCAGGGTTGAGATTCACTGAGCTAGAGACTTTGACATGTATTTATCTTTAGATGAAGATAAAGGAATCCTCAGTGGAAACAGAAAAATGTCAGCCATAAAGTTGGGAAGCAACCAGGGTCTTAACCAATTCTTCTCATACTTCAATGTATGAGAGCCCATAAGAATTATCTGGAGGTCTGAGGACATGCAGACCCTGACTCAGACCGCTGAGCTGGAGGCTGAATGGCTGCCTCCAAGGGCTTCTCAGCAATGCCAGTGCTGCTGGTCCAAGGGCCACACTTTGAGTGGCAAGTGTCAGAAGCAGAGCTTCTCAACCTTCAGTGTGCATGAGACTCACCGGGGATATCACTGAAATGGCTGTCTGGACGCCACCTCACCACCTGAATCCTGATTCTGTAAGTCAGTGGTAGGACCTGAGAACCTGCATTTTGAAGAAGTGCCCAGGTGATGGTCAGTGCTGCTGCTTCAAGGAACACGCTTCAAGTTCAATGTAACCCCAAGGTAGAATGATATACCAAGACCAAGGTAAGAAAAAAGAGTCAGTACTGTCTACTAAATGAATGAAAGATGCTGCAGTGACACCAGGGAGGATAAAAATGTAGCAAATGTCAGTGTGTTTTACAAGGTGAAGGTCATAAGTGAGGCAGGAACCATGAAAGCATAAAATGATTTCTGCTTTCCTTTGTTCTCTATTTCGAAGCAATTATGCTTTTGTCCTAGCTTCTATATTTTATCTTGGGAACAGTTACCTTACCAAAGTGTTGTAGCTATTTTTAAAAGAGAGAGGAAGCAAATCAATTCTTCGCTTTTTTTTTTTCAAGGCGTATGCTAACAGGGGCCTTAGGCGCTCTTCTCTGTGATGTGCCGAAACCATCTAGAGACTATATCTATTAAAGACCCTTGGAGAATGTTTCAGCTTCTTCAAATACTGAAATATAGTTGTGATGTTGCTGCCACTTGCTAACTTTCTGTCTCTTTAAAGCAAGGTTTCCAACCTCAGCACGATCGATATTCTTTATTGTAGGGCTGTCCTGGGCATTGCAGGATGTTTAGCTGCATCCCTGCCCTCTACTTTAAAAGCAATGCCTGAGAGGCACCTGGGTGGCTCAGTCGGTTAAGCATCCAGCTTCCATTCAGGACATGATCTTACAGTTCGTGGGTTTGAGCCCCATATTGGGCTCAGTGCTGACAGCTTAGAGCCTGGAGCCTGCTTCAGATTCTGTGTCTCCCTCTCTCTCTGCCCCTCTCTGCCCCTCCCCCACTCACACTCTGTCTCTCTCTCTCTCTCTCTCTCTCTCTCTCAAAAATAAATAAACATTAAAAAAAAATTTAAAGCAATGCCTGAAAACCTAGTTGCCCTTCTAAGAAATCTGACGTGTGGTTTGGGTATGTTGATGCAGTTGGTGTTGAGATAGACTACTACCAGCAACCTGTACTAGCACTCACCCTTTGGATTTGGGGGACAACAGAAATGACTAATTTGATTTTCAGTAGTGGGAAATTTTATTGACCCGGGATACATCAGAAGCCTAATAGATAGTGCAGCACCTCAAGCTTGTTTCAGAGGTGATCGATACAAAAACTATGAGAAACCCATTTTCAAACTCAGCATTAAACAGCCAACACATACTCCCTGCCCAATGTCAGCAAAATACCATAACCACCACATCGTATGAGAGAGAGCACTCATCAGCTGGCTACTACAACTACCCTTTGTTCCAGGCAGTTCTTTTCTGTCTTTTAGTAAGTTCTTAGCATCTGGTGACTTAAACCAGGTACACCAAAGAGACTAGGATTTTACTAGACATCTCAGTGCTTATTTTTTTTCCTCATTAGTAAGTCATCAGGCAAAGAACCAGAGTGCCATGGAGCCTAACCATAAACCAGTGGTTTACAAACTTCAGCCTGCATCAGAATCAGCTGTAAAGTTTGTTAAAATCACAGATCACTGGGCACAACCCCTGAGACTCTGATTTACTAGGTGTGGGGTGGGTGTTGAGAATTTGCATTCCTTTTTTTTTTTTAATTTTTTTTTTTAACGTTTATTTATTTTTGAGACAGAGAGAGACAGAGCATGAACAGGGGAGGGCAGAGAGAGAGGGAGACACGGAATCTGAAACAGGCTCCAGGCTCTGAGCTGTCAGCACAGAGCCTGACGCGGGGCTCGAACTCACGGACCGTGAGATCATGACCTGAGCCGAAGTCAGACGCTTAACTGACCAAGCCACCCAGGCGCCCCGAGAATTTGCATTTCTAACTCGGTTCTCAAGTGATGCTGATCCTGCTGGTCCAGGGAGCACACTTTGAGAACCGACTATTAGTTCTCAGCCTTGACTGAACATTAACATCACCTAAGGAACATTTTAAATTATTGATGGCATGGCCCCACCCCAAACTGTTGAAACCAGAATCTCAGAGTGTGAGATCCAGTCTTTAGAATGTATTTATAGCTTCTCAGATGATTTAGGTTTTTTTTTATTTTGGAGAGAGAGTGCAAGTGGAGGAGAGAGGCAGAGGGAGCCCCTCCACACTAAGCCTGGAGCCCGATACCTGAGTCAAAGTCAAGAGTCAGAGACTCAACCAACTGAGCCACCCAGGTGTCTCTTCTCAGATGATTCTCATGTACAGCTAGCATTGGGAAGCACTGAACTAGTGACGTGTACTCCAAAGCATTGGGCTTGGAGGGTCTCTCCAGATAGCCCTGTTTAAGATCCCAGAAAGTTATGACTGACCCCTTATGTTTCATTGAGGATAGAGTTCCAAACAAAACCATCCTAACGCTGTGGTCCAATCAAGGCTCAGGCCATAGACATGTATTCTCTAGTTTGTGTTTCATCAGGATGTGGACAGCATTGAAACTAGAGGCTGTAAATCCAAAGCTGGGAGAAAGTAGCCAGGCTGGAGGGAAACAAACCAAGGCTTAAGGAGCTCACAGCTGCTAGAAGCTAGGAAAGGTATGTTGGCAAGTCAAACCATCAGGACAGAGCTGGGGATTCTGCTGAGGCTGGACACTAGGAACATGTTAGGGATTCAAGCCAGAGGCCAGATACTCTATAGTTACCAGTCCAGGAGTAGAACACCAGTAATCTGAATAAAATATACTCTTTTTAAAAAATATTTATTATTTATCTTTTTAAATATATTCTTTACAACAGAGGCAAATGTAGCCTTAAGTTTTAGAAAAGTGCATTGCATAAAATCCACTGTGTCTATATCTTTCAACTCAGCTCACAGATTTCCCATCTGTTGGTGTTCAGTGCTGCAATAATACGGTCCAGGGACACGGACCTCATAATACCTCATAAAGCAGTAGCATTCATGAGTTTTCCATTTAAAACATTACCTTACCTTTTGCCTCATTATATCTTAATGATATCTTTGTTCTTAGATTTCCTTCCTCTCAGCTGTGACAAGCCCTCATCCCTGCTCAGCTTTTCCACAGCCACCGAAATTTATAAGGTGGTGCCCTCTTCCCCATTCCTATTCCCCTGATGGCCTTGCCTGTGCCCACTTTTGGTCTTTGCCATGTCCTAGAGCACAAAATGACAGCAAGTACTCTAAACTAGCATTTTACCAGCAGCATCACCACCTGTGTCCAAACCAGTGTTGCCCTTATATTTTGGCCTATTCTCTTTTTGTGAAACAGTTCCTATTTTTACTCACCCACTGACTTCCTGTTCATTCAAGCACTGGTTCTTTCTTTTCCAATTCGCTTTAATAAGAGCTTTATTGAGGGGCATCTGGGTGGCTCAGTTGGTTAAGCATCTGACTTTGGCTCAAGTCATGATCTCACGGTTCGTGAGTTTGAGCCACGCATCGGGCTCTCTGGAGCTGTCAGCACAGAGCCCGCTTTGGATCCTCTGTCCCACTCTCTCTCTGCCCCTCCCCCACTCGGTCTCTCTCTCTTATCTCTCTCAAAATAAATAAACATTAAAAAATTAAGAGCTTTATTGAGATAAAATTCACATACCATAAAATCCACCCTTTTAAGGTATACAATTCAGTGGACCATCAGTTGTGCAACCATCACTGTATACTTCTAGAACGTTTCATCACCCTAAAAGAAACCCCACAGTTTCTCCCCACCTCCTTCTTCCCCTATCTCCTGGACATTACTAGTCGACTTCCTTTCTCTATGGATTTAACCTATTCATAGGATATTTCATATAAATGGGATCATACAAGGTGTGGCTCCCTTGGGTCTAGCTTCTTTCATTCAGCATAATGTTTTCAAAGTTTGTCCATGTTGTAGCATGTATCAGTACTGCGTTCCCTTTTTATGGCCAGATAATATTCTATTGTCTGGATATACCACATTATTTACCCATTTAGCAGTTGATGCACGTTTGGGTTGTTTCAACCGCTTAGCTATTAGGAATAATAGGAACCTTTGTGTACATATTTTTGTGAGGACGTATGTTTGCAGTTTACTTGGGTGGTGTATGCTTAAGATTGGAATTGCTGAATCATATGATAATTTATGTTTAATATTTTGAGAAACTGCCAAGCTGTTTTCCAAAGCAGGTGATTCTTTTACAATCCCACCAGCAGTGTCTAAGGGTTCCAGTTTATCCGCATCCACATTTGCTGTTATCTTTTTTATTCTAACCATTCTGGTGGGTGTGAAGTCTTGTCTCCTTAGGGTTTTGATTTGCATTTCCCTAATGATGAAGATGCTGAGCATCCTTTCATGTGCTTATTGGCCAGTTGTATATCTTCCTCAGGTAACTATCTAATTACATCCTTTGCCCCCTTTTTAATTGAGTTGTGTTTTTATGTGTCGTACACTTTATATATTCTGGATACAAGCTCTCTATCAGATATATGATTTGCTGGTAGTCATTAAATACATCCTAAAAGTATTCTAAAGTCCAGCTTATCTATTTTTTTCTTGTTTTCTTGTATTTATGGTGTCTTATCTAAATAACATTTTCTATTCCAAGGTCACAAAGATTTACTCCTATGTTTTCTTCTGAGAGTTTTGTAGTTTACACTGTTACATTTAGGCATTTGATCCATTTTGAGTTAACTTTTGAGTCATAATGTGAGGTAGGCATCCAACTTCATTCTTCTGCATATGGATATCCATTTGTCACCTGCTAGTTACGGAGTTCTTACGCTGTGCCAGGTGCTATTCTTCGATTCTGGGGAAATGGAGATTAAGTAGAACATAGCTGTTGCCCTTCAGAAAGCTTATCATCATAGTAGGGGGAATCACTTGTAGAGAACAACAGCATGGTGAAATTATGTCTCACCCCTAGAGTGGATATAGCAGATGGTAGCTGCTATAATAATAATAATAGCTATTATTGTTGTTAGTATAAATGTCAAAAGAGAGATTTATACAAAGTACTATGGCAGGAGGAGGTGACTACATTTTCCATGTTTCAAGATTGGCTTCACTGGTAGCCACCCCCAACCCTTCCGGGGCCCAGGAAACAGGAGTACAGGGAGATAGGTCTCTTAAAGGGCAACCTTTTTGAGAGAGAGTGGACCTCAGGTATGTGTGTTATGGACATAGCTGGTGTCTTGAATAGAGGTTATGTGAACAAGGCTATGTGATTTCTGATTCCTTTTCAGTCTCTTCCCAAGAAAGAATGACTTCCTTCATTTGTGTGTAGATCTCTATAGGTATTTGAGGGAATCAGAAAGGCCAATTGTGAATTACAAAGTATTTCTAATCAAGTACATAAGAGTTTTGTCTTGAATATTACATAATTAGGACTTAAAATCTCTATTCCCTGGCAATCACATGGTGTGTCCTCAAATCAGCATTATAAAGTGTAGACCAGTGGCTGATTTTCAGATGGAAGTTATGGTACTCTTTGTGAAACATCATAAAATGTTAATTTATTTAATCCCATTATATGAACTAATCTCTTAGCAGCCAGAAGTATGGCTGTATGGCTGCATTATATATATTTTGCGCTCCACAGTATAAAAATTATACAGTTTTACAGAAAATAGTTTTAAGAAATCACTTTTCCGAGTTCTTCATTATACTAGCCATTTGTTCTGTCATCTGTTAGCACGTGTTAGCAGAAAAGTGAGAACAGGTGCCATAAGTTTAAGAACAATGTGTTGAGGAAAAAAATCCTTTAAATTGATCACATTCTAACAATTAACATAAGCTAATTTAAGCTATAAAATGCAGTTGCAGTTGTTTCAAAGAAGGATAATTTTAGAACCACTGATGTAGAGTTTAAATTTTAATTTAAATACATTGTATTTTATTTAGAAAATAAAGGTTTTAGTGTCTGGTTTTAATATCATCTATTGTATCAACTATGGATTTTCATTCAGTCTCAGTTCCATTCATCAGGCATTTATTTGCCTGCCTGTTATATGGAAGATACCCTGTCTTGGTGTACATCCTGAAGGATCTTATGGCCTGAGGAAGAAACATGGTCCAGTAGAGAACACATACATTGCTAGTTATGAGAAGCAGCAAACTGACAAATGCTCTAACAGAATTATCAAGGGCTTCAAAAACAGGCCAGGAGAGATGCGTTCAGATTCAGAATGGGGCAGATCTTTCTTGAGGACTTTCTTGAGGAGCTGGCCCCTGAGCTGGATCTTGAAGGGCCAGTGGAGACAGAATGGGAGGAGACCATGTGCACGAAGACTTTGAAAATACACATAGAGTTGAGAGAGTGAAGTTAACATGGTGCACCTGGAGTATAGAATGAGTAGGGAATGTAGCAGGGCATTTTGCTGTCTTGATAATACCAAACCAATGAGTCTGGATTTGATTCTGTGCATATTAAGGAGGTTTGGAGGGTTTTTGAGCAGGGTAGTGGCATGATCAGACCAGTTTGGGGATAGTTGAAGGATAGGTTGAAGGTGGAGAAGAAATTAAAGACCATTCTTGAGCGATACAAAACCCATCTCATAATTAAAAACCCCAAAAGGTAGCTATCTTGTGATTTGAGGTATCTGATACAGAAGTTCATGTGTTTAGATTTCAATGGTTAATTATGCCTCCAGCGAACTGACTACTCCTCTTATCTGATATTTTTAGCATTGGCCAAGCTTATAAAGGATAACACTGATAAAGCATGAACTTCCTTTTTTTTTTTTTTTTTTTTTTGGCAAGAGTATCTTCTAAGTCAGTACCCTAGATTTTCTCCTTAAATGTCTCTTAGCCAAGGAAAAGAACCACCCAGGTTTGCATTTTAAAAACAGGACCAGGAAATGTGTTTATCAGCAGATAAAAACAAACCAAGGTGAGGCAGTATTGCAGGACTGTTAGGTAAGACTCAGTCCTTGGGTTAGGACTAAATCCAGTTACCTGGGTTTGCAGTCCAGCTCTGCCACTTATAGGCTGTGTAACTTTAGGCATGTCACTTAACCAATCTGTGCCTCAGTTCTTTCATCTATAAAATGGAGATAGTGATAGTACTTGTCTCAGGGATTGTTAGGAGGATCAGATGAATCAGTACACACAAAGTGCTCCAAATAGTGCCTGACACATAATTAGAGCTCCATACGTGTTGACTCTTATTATTCATTGTTGGGCAATAAAAATTAACTTCCTGTGACACATTATAGTTTCCAGAGCACTTTCACACACCCACTAAGTCACCCGAGCTCCGTGATCACCTTATGGCTACTGGTTATCCTAGCTGCCATGACTGCTAACAAACCACCCTGAAACTTAGAAACGTAAAACAACAACCATTTTATTAAGCTCACAGGTTCTCTGAGTTGGGAATTTGGACAAGATACAGCAGGACTTGCTCACTTCGGCGTCACAGTGTCTGTACCTGCAGCTGGAGAAAACTCTCAAATGGCTGGCAGGGGTGGGGGTGGGGGTGGGGAAGCCCAGCAGCTGGGGCTGGATCAGCTGGGATGGCAGATCCACTGGACACAGCTTCGCTCACCTATCTGGCACTTTTGGTGGGATGACTGGAAGACCAGGCTCAGCTCGAACAGTCACCTAAGCGTCCACATGTGCCCTCTCCACCATGGTGGCCTCAGCCTTCTTAGACCATTTCTGCAGCAGAAGCCATGTGCCTTTTATGACCTAGCCTCAGAGGTCACATTGCAGACATGTGCCTGTCCTCTGTTGGTTGACTCAGTCACAGGCCCACCCAGATTCAAGGGAAGGAGACAGAGACCACACCTTTCGTTAAGAGATGTATCAAAGAATTTGGGATCATGTTTTAAAATCACCATACTGGTAGGGCGCCTGGGTGGCCCAGGTGGTTAAGCGTCTGACTCCAGCTATGGTCATGATCTCACATGTGAGATTGAGCCTCACATTGGGTTCTGCACTGACAGTATGGAGCCTTCTTCGGATCTTCTGTCTCCTTCTCTCTCTCTGCCCCTCCCCTGCTTGTGCTTTTCCTCTGTGTCAAAAATAAATAAACATTTTTTTTAAAAATCACTGTACTGGTATTATTCCCTAATTCTAGATGAGAAAATTAAGACTCAGCAGAGGTTAAATGATTTGCCTAGGGTCAGTTGCACATACAGTAACCAGAATAGTTAGGGAGAAGGGATAGGGGAAGTTTGGAGGAGGAGAAGGGCTTCAAACCCAATTCTTTTGATTCCAAATTTTCGTTCTTTCAATTAGATTATTCATCCTTAGATGAACTTAGATACACTTACCAATACACTTAGATACACTTAGATACACTTACTAATCTGTGAAAGTTCAAAGAAAAAAAAGGTAACTGCCTTTATGTATATTAGGTAACTTTCCTAAAAAAGAGACAGATCCAAAAGTACAAGGCTTGCATTTATAAGAGCTTGTATACAAACTTCATATTTCAAGGAGGTCCTAAGATGAGTTCAGTCCCAAGATTGGTCACAGAGCAACTTTGTGTAATTTCTCATCAGGAAAGATTTCTAAAAATGTACCAGAGCTTAACTGGGACTTCATTTGTTCTCTAGGAAAATCTCACCTGGCCATTGTCCAGCGGGTGAATAATGAGGGAGAAGGGGACCCCTTCTATGAGGTGATGGGCATTGTCACTCTGGAGGACATCATAGAGGAGATCATTAAGTCGGAGATCCTGGATGAAACTGACCTCTACAGTAAGTGCATGGCCTTGGCTGTTGTCTAAGGTCATCCTATTTCTTCTGAGACTGTCAGAGCTGGCTTAGTTTGATATAGGCTGTGAGAGGGTGTCAGGACAAGCCTATCATTGCTGTGTGTCATCCCCCAAATGCCAGGTGCTGGCATGGCAAGATACCCTGGCTTGAATCACCCTGAGTCACTGAGAACATGCTAGCTAGATGTTTATCAGGAGAGAGCCTTCAGGAACCGAGCCAAGATTAAGAAGGGGACCTCCTGGCCTTTGGATGGAAAAAGAACTAGAGGAAACCAAGTGTGCCTCAGGTGGCCACTCTGCCCTTGTTTTTGTCCCCAGTGTTGTTTTGTTTTGTCTCTTCATCCACCTAGACGCAGAACCTAGCACTCCCTGGAACTGTTCCCACAGTCGGCTCACACCGCAGCGTCAGCATGCGTGGAGACTGCCATGAGATTGCCCACACACAACCTAAGCCAAAACCTTAAATACCCCTTCTTCGATACTGCTCTTCTCCCTCATGCTTTTTCAGCCCTACAGCCTGGTTTCTCATTCTCCCTTCCCATCCCCAGCACCCTCCCTATCTCCTTTCTCCTCACCCTCCCACCCCCTGAGCCCTGAGGAACAATATGGACTCTATGTAGACAGTGACACTGCTTTTGGTTACTGAGCCTTGTCAAAGCTTTGGTTGCAAACACTACAAAGGCTTGTTGTGTCTGTGGGATGGGAGTGTTATCTAAATCTGTGGGAATCCCTAGGCCAGGAAGTATTTCCTCCTCCAAATTTCACTTCATGGGACAGCAGTCCCTTTTTCTTGCCTTGGATAGCCCATTCCATCCAGACCCCTGCCCTTATTTGCTAGAAGCAGCCATTCAGAAACTAGCTCCCAGTAGAAAAAGCTTTCATGCTGTAAGGCAGTGAGTGGTGCAGAAAGATTACCTTCCCTTTAGACTTAGAAGAGATCAAAGTTAAAAGGTGGACCAGGCCTTGACAAAACATAGCAAGAGTGTCACAGTATCTGGTTTTATTGTGATACCATGGCCAGGCCCAACTTCTTCCAATAGGGATTAACCTCTACACCCCCCACCCCCATTCCCTTCTCCCTTCACCTCTGCCCACCACTCTTGATTAAAAATTCCCAAGTGTCTCAGGAGATATATTGAAGAAGGCATTCACACTAAAGTGTTAGTGGCTAATAGTAATGATAGTAGTCTAAATGAGTACATTCCTTCCTCCAGCATTTAACAACCTCAGCATTTAACAACTTTAATGCTCCCAATACTCACTGTTAAAATAATGGGAACAAAGAGGAAGATCAGATGAATGATTCTCCAGTGATGAAATGTTAAGTGGCATTCTGATGGAGAAGGGAGAGGGGATAGTTACGCAAGCATGTCATATAAATCCGAAGGTTGCTCACCAGTGAGAACAAAAGAATCGATCCGATACATGTATTTGCTGCTCTCTTGCTAAGCAATCCTCTATCTAAAGGAGAAGGCGAGGGTTTTCCTGCCCTTATAAATAAGCTTCTGGCATGATTCCTTAAAGCTGTGAGAAGGCCAAGGAACCGGGAATACGGTGTTTCTACTCACTTGACCCTGACCCACAGGACAGCCGGGTCTGCTTCTTGCCACTGTTGCTACCCAAGCAAAAGGAGCATTCAAGCAGCAGCCCAGAGTCCAAGATAGGCCCATGAGACAGCAGCACGATAGGAGGGCACTTTCTGACTTCTAAAAGGAAACCCAAACAGTGGGGCTGAAGTGAGCTCCAAAAGGAGAAGGACAATACCAGGGAGCCAGATTCTGGGGCCCTGGTTCTTTTCCTTGGAGTTCATTCCCTTTAATTTACACTGCATCCACTCAGCCTGCACTGAAAGTTCCCTGCAGCCCTTTTTGTCTCCAGGCCAAGTTTGGAGAAAACCCAAAATCCCTTTCTCTGCCCCCCCCTTAGCGCTATGAAATAGGTGAGACAGTTCAAAATTTTACCCAAAACCTAAGGGAAAGCAAAAGACACATGACCAAAGAAAACATTCTCCCTACCCCTAAAAAAATATCTTTTAACACAAGTTTTAAAAAATAAGGGAGAGGGGCGCCTGGGTGGCGCAGTCGGTTAAGCGTCCGACTTCAGCCAGGTCACGATCTCGCGGTCCGTGAGTTCGAGCCCCGCGTCAGGCTCTGGGCTGATGGCTCGGAGCCTGGAGCCTGTTTCCGATTCTGTGTCTCCCTCTCTCTCTGCCCCTCCCCCGTTCATGCTCTGTCTCTCTCTGTCCCAAAAATAAATAAAAAGCGTTGAAAAAAAAATTTAAAAAAAAAAAAAAAATAAGGGAGAAAAAATTAAATTGGAAAAAGCAGATATTCTCAATCAATATCACAGACTGTCTAGGGTCCCTCTAGGTCGTCTGAGAGCCCTGCCTAGAGAACCCCCTTTGTAAGTTATAGGGCTCTCCCCATTCCTTCTCCTTTCTTCTTCCCTTGATTTTTTCTCAAGTCTCTCCTAGGGGAGAGGCTAGGGTTGGAGCAGCAGAACTGTCAGTGGGAAGAGGTGACCACCTATGTCCTTTGGGTGACATGCCTCGGGTGCTCAGAGCATGGTTTAAATCAGCAGGAAGAGACCTGGTGAGCCCAGCTCTGGGGACAAGAGAAGGGCAGAGGCAGAAACCTCCTGGGCTCTGCCAATCCCCTTTATGCTGAGAATGCTAGTCCCTCATGTATGAATGCCATTTTGTAATCATTTCACAGGTAGGTTCTGATTGGAGTCTCATAATAACTGCATGGCACGCGTAGAAGTGTTATTGCTGATTATTAACCTCATTGTATTGATTAAAACACACACACTCTGATGCTTAGAGAGGTTACACAGCTTGTAAGGAAGGGAGCTGGCACTAGAGCCCCAGCCTTGGGGGTGCCAGGCCAACCTGTCCCCTTTTCCACTCTATACCACCTAAGTGTAAATAATACTGAGACATGGCAGCGTCTGTCTCCCACCTTCAATCAACATCCTTCTGCTTCCTGGGAAAGAAGTTGTGATGTCACCTACAGTTGACACTTTGCAGAAATTCATGTGATCCCAAAGGATCTATTTGTCCCATGTGACTCTGGGGAAACTTCCAAAAATCACCAGCGATTCTGAGATAGTCGCCATCTGTCTCCTGTGATCCTACAGCCGACAATCGGAAAAAGCAGAGGGTCCCACACCGGGAGAGGAAGCGGCATGACTTCTCCTTGTTTAAGCTTTCCGACTCGGAGATGAGGGTGAAGATCTCCCCACAGCTTCTGCTGGCCACGCACCGCTTCATGGCCACAGGTATGACTCTGCCCACCTGTGTCTCCTCCCCAGGCAAGTAAAGCAGAATCTAGAAGGTGAAACCCACATACCAATCATTCTTAACCTAACCAGTGTGCAGCACAGACTGAGAACCACTGTCCCAGGGGATGGGGTGCCTTAGGTAGGGCCACAGGATGCCACGTACTTTTCTTTTTCAGCCCCAGGCCTGATCTTGGGTGGAAGTGAGTACAACTCAACTCTGCTTTTCTCTCCTTTACTCTAGAAAAGAGCTAAAGGAACCACTGCTGCTCTTTTCCCTTCCTCCACCTGCTTCCTGGCAGGAGCCGAGCTCCATCCTGTTGAAGCTGGGGTGCCCCCAAGGATCTTCCTGTTGAAGAGGGAAAGGCCCTGCGCCACCTAGCCACAAAGCCTGGGGTCCCATAACCTCCTAGGACCAGATAGGCTTGTGACCTTCAAATTCTTAAAATACAGAAGTCAATTGTGAATCTTGAAATCTCTAGAAAGAAAAAAAAAGTGAGAGGATCCAAATACAAATTTCTCCTTCTTGTAAAGCAGCTAAAATGTGTCTCTGATCCAGGCCTAATTAGGGTGCTGACTTAGAATGATCACACCCATGACTAAGTTCTGTTGTCAGTTAATCCAACATAGATTTATTGAGAATATAATGAGTGCTAATACTGTTCTGGGTGCCAACAAGTAGAAAAGTTTAAATTGGAGCTTCTTTAAAGTAGTTTTCAACATGTTTTCTGGTTCTGAATACAGATTTCACTACTGCCTGCCTGTTTTCCATCACATCACATCACATCCCATATAATATTTGGGGTACAACAGTGCTTCACATTTTTGATAACTTACCCAGTAATTAACTCTCTGTATTATTAACTTGGAATTTCATTTCTTTGTTTTTAAATTTTTTGTTTATTTATTTTTGAGAGAGAGAGAGAGAGAGAGAGCGCACAGGTTGGGGAGGGGCAGAGAGAGAAAGAGAGAGAGAGAGAGAGGGAGACATAGAATCCAAAGCAGGCTCCAGGCTCTGAGCTGTCAGCCCAGATCCCCACACGGGGCTCAAACCCAGGAACTGTGAGATGGTGACCTGAGCAGAAGTCGGACACTTAACTGACTGAGCCACCCAGGCGCCCTGGAATTTCATTTCACTCAACAAATACATGTCCTACAAATAAGCCAGATTGAATTTTCTATATTTCATTTGATCACAGCATTAAAGCCTTTGTTGTTCACATGGCTTACTTATCTGTGCTCTTTTTATCATTACTCTTTCTTCTTAAACCACTTTATTGAGGTATGATTGACATATAAAAAGTGGTTCATATTTAACACAAACAACTTGAGTTTGGAGATAAGTATACACCTGTGAAACTATTACCACAGTCTATGCCATAAACATATCTACTACCTCCAAAAGTTTCCTCCCACCCTCTTTATTTATTATTATTTTTTATATGTTAGCATCAGATCCTATGCTTTTAGCACAATTTTAAGTATACAGTATAGTATTGCTAATTATAGGCACTAAGCTATGCAGGAGATCTCTAGGACTTATTCATCCTGCATAAAAAATTTTGCACCCTGGGGGTGCCTGGGTGGCGCAGTCGGTTAAGCGTCCGACTTCAGCCAGGTCACGATCTCGCGGTCCGTGAGTTCGAGCCCCGCGTCAGGCTCTGGGCTGACGGCTCGGAGCCTGGAGCCTGCTTCCGATTCTGTGTCTCCCTCTCTCTCTGCCCCTCCCCCGTTCATGCTCTGTCTCTCTCTGTCCCAAAAATAAAATAAAAAATGTTGAAAAAAAAATTTAAAAAAAAAAAAAAAAAATTTTTGCACCCTTTGACCAATACTTCCCCCAAGTCGCCCTCCCACTAGGCCTGGGCAACCATGCTGTTACTCTCTGCTTCTGTGAGTTTGACTATTTTAGATTCATCATGTAAGTGGTATCATACATAGTTGTCTTTATGTGTCTGGCTTATTTCATTTAGCATAATGCCGTCCAGGTTCAACCATGTTGTTGCAAATGGCGAAATTGCCTTCTTTTTTAAATCCACGTACAACTGTAAATAAAATCAAGAAAAAAATAAGTAGCAAAACTGACATTTCCAAAATGGTGACCTGGTTCTCCAGTGTGCCAGCACAGAGATACACTCCCCAGAGGGCATGGCGAAAACCTGAGGCACACACTCAGGTTTAAGAACCACCCTCACCCCTTCCACCTGAGAGAATCACAAGAGCCCTGCCAGCTTGGTGCCCAGGAACATGAATGGAGGTGGCCCTAGATACATGCCCTGGTTTTGCCCATCCTGATTCCTCCACCTGCGATTCTTCCTCCCTCCCTATCTCCCCTAGAGGTGGAACCCTTTAAATCTCTGTACCTTTCGGAGAAGATCCTGCTCCGGCTCCTGAAACATCCCAATGTGATCCAGGAGCTAAAGTTTGACGAGAAGAACAAGAAGGCCCCAGAACACTACCTCTACCAGCGCAACCGCCCCGTGGACTACTTTGTGCTGCTTCTCCAGGTGAGTGGGAAATTTGGAGACCCTCTCAGGGCAGGACAAGGGCATCTCCAGGCTGGAGAGGAATGGCTGTGCCTCCCCAGTGCCAGGTTCGAAGACTGAGCTTGCTGCTTCAGGGCAAGGCCAGTTGGGGAGGACGTTTGTTCATGACCCACAGAAGGGGCCAAGTATGATTGGCTGGTGTCCTGGGAGTGGTGGGATCTTGATGGCATTTAGTCTAACCAGTCAGCAGTGTCGATGGTGGGGTGGGGTGGGTACTTTTCCAGCAGAGGGGTTCTGTGGCTGAACTTCCAAAACCATTGTCCTATAGAATCCCAAATGCCTCCTTGTCTGCTTAGAAATCCCCAGAAATGGAACTGTCCATTGCCCCCCCCCCGCAAACTGTAGATGATTCTTGTTTAAAGCCCTTCCCTCTGTCACACCGAAATCTCACCATATCGGACTCCCACCCACTCCTTGCTCCACTCCCTGGAGGCATTGTGGAACACATCCATTCTCTCTGCCACACGTCAGCCTTTGCACTCTCTCAGATCTTCTCCTCCTTAATAGGACCAGGAAGGGAACTGAAGACCAGATGAAAGAGGTGCGGCATCTTCCTGGTGCTCACATAGGTACCATCGCTTTCTGCCCGAGTGCCTGAATAGGCCTGGCGTAAATACACGTCCTGTGTGGTTCCAGCTTGTGACGCTGCTGGCTCTCTGGCCAGGCTCCACCCTTAGTGCTATCACTGTTTCCCATCTCTCCTCAACAGAATCTTATGGACCCTAAATACAGTGATTGCCTTAAAATCTTAATTAAACTCAATCGACTTAGACATGGCCTCTCTTTGTTACAGTCCACCTACGGCCTGTCTGCTCTGACCCTGTGATGGGCCTCACATGCATCCTTCCAAATAACCTCAATAACATGACCTCCCTTCTCCAAAAGTAGAGATTTTCACTGCTGGAAATCAAGGAGGGTCTTGTTAAATTGTTGATATAACATAATGAACTCATATAATCTATTTTATGCTTAATGTAAACTTAACCATTTTCAAATAAAAGCTGGAGGGAGTAAAATGTAGTGGCAAGAGTATTGCTTCAGAAATTGGAAAGATCTGGCTTTAAGATTCCAGTATTGCCACTTCCTAACTAACCTTGACCAAGTCATTTAATCTCTCTGAGACTCTAATTGATTCTTCCATAAACTGGGGATAAAAGCAGTATGGGCCTCATAAGGTTGTGGGACTGGGTGAACAAGAATCTATGCGTGTGCATAACACTGTACTGGGCCCATAGACACACACTACATGCTACCCATTAGCTGTCATTATCACTGGTAACAAACAAGCTCCACACAGAATCAGATTTTGTCTCAACCAGACTTAGACATGGTCTACTCAGACCCCACTAAACCATTGGGTCAGTTTACAGAGCCCAGGGCTAGCTGGTGCCTGGCCATTCATCATGAAAAGGCCATCATAGCATGCAAAGAGAGCTTGGTTATTCAGGACTGGATGCTCCTTTATGGACTAAGCAGTTAATTTACTGCAAAGGGCTACTGAGGTTGGAGGCACTATTTTTGAAATGAGTCTGGACAGACTTCACATCTCCCTGGGATAAGAACGTAAGTCCACTTGTTATCCAGACAAAAGTGCTTAGGGTCATAGTCAGTAATAGGAGTGGAGGTGCTCGTACATGTACACCCTTAGCACAGTTCCTTCTTTCTCCAGGGTAAAGTAGAAGTGGAGGTTGGTAAGGAAGGCCTTCGCTTCGAGAATGGAGCCTTCACCTACTATGGTGTCCCAGCCATCATGACCACTGCTTGCTCAGGTATTCCTGTTCCCAAGTCTCAGGTTATTGGGGAAGCAATGGAATATTATAGGAAAGAACATCTGGGTTCAAGTCCGGACTCCTCTTAGGGACCCTGAACAAGCCATTTAACTTCCTAGGCTTTAGTTGCCCCCTCTGTAAAATGGGTGTAAGAGTCACTTTTTATTAAGAGAGTTTGTTTGTAGAAGTACATGGTAGACTGTAACATTATCAAGTGTTAGGAGTGGATAGTGGATATTTTTCCATCCGAAAAGACAAGTTTCTTTTGCTTTTTACACTTCCATCTGATCGCCTGGTTTTTGCAGGGTTAATTGGTACTGGGGGTGGGGTGGAAGAGGGGGCATTCCCATAAGAAGGTGTGTTTTCTGAACTGCCTCTGAAACACACTGCATCCTTCTGTCCTTAGATAACGATGTGCGGAAGGTTGGAAGTCTGGCTGGATCCTCTGTCTTTCGTATGTATCTCTCAAACCCCTCCCTCATCTGCCCCCATCGTAGTCCTGCCTCAGCCCACTCTGGGGACCTGGACTGAGCACTTTGAGCCTGGGCTGGGGCTAACACAAATGTTGGCAGCCTGTTTGTAATGCTCTGCCAAGAACACTGCCTCCTGCCAGGTACCCACAGACCACAGGTGCTTAGTTTCTGCGTTTGCAATGTTTTCTGCTGCTTCTCTGCTCATGGGCAAGTGATGAGTGACGGGGAGCAAAGTATGGGGGGGGAGGGGGTGGGGTGGGACACCATGTGTTGTCACATGCTGGGGAATGAAGGCAGGTGTTTGGCGTGCTCTGGTGGAGGTTCAGCCTTTCCTTCTCTGCTGTGATATAATTCACCCACTGGCCTTTATTTGAAAACCCTAGTAAGTCATTGCTGTGTCTGTGGGGTCAGTAGGAAGTGACAGCAAGATCTTAGGATGTAAGTCCCAGGCTGGTACAATATGTTGCTTATCTACATCTCTTTCCTTGTCACCACATCTTAGCTGGTAGAGAGCTGGCTGCCAGCTGGCTGTGCATGTGAATGGTGGGGGCTGGCCCAGGGCTGATGGCTGGTCTGTTCTGCCCCTTCTGTGCTCTACCTTCTTGCTGTTTCATGTGTGTAGTTATTGCCCTTGCGTTTAGAAGGCATGGCATTTATTGGAATGTAAGTGTGATCCAGAAAGAATTATTTGTCTAGATTGCCTATTAATTCACTGGTCTGAATTTTGCATTGCTTTCAGCTGTTGGTGTTTACAAAGGGGGCTATTTTAATGCCAAATGGGGTGTTTTCTCTTATTACAAAAGATACTTTACAAAGTGCACTATATCAGTATTTATCAGAGGGTTCCAAAGTTTGATATCACAATCCCTGGGATATGAAAGGTAGATACCATTTTAACACAGAGATACTGAAGAATTGCTCCAAATTACCCAGTGAGTTGATGACACCCAGATACATTCCAGTGTCCAAACTAGTTCACATAGCACAATGAAATACACATTTGAGACCCATCATGTTCCAGAATGCAACTTCTGTGTGGAAAGATTGGAACACTTTACAGTGTAATTCACAACCTAGCCCAGCAGGAGGCTGAAATGAAGTTGAAGTACCTGCCCATACCTAAGACATAGCCCAACATGAGCTGAAGATCTGTAAAATGTAAGATTATATGCTTATATAAGCCAACAAATCTCAAGTTTGATGAAGGAAGCTCATCATCTTAGAACAAGAACTCTGGATGGGTGAGGGATGGGCTAGAGGACCAGGTAAATCTTGGTTCTTTAAAGATTTCCATCCATCATATTAAGGATTGCTCAAAGTGGAGTAATTCCTAGGATTCTAAATGTTACTTACCTCTGTTGGCCTTGTTCTGGCTCTTTCAGAAGACCAAAGGAGGTGGAAACAAAGAGCTACATGAGACTTCCCAGCCCACCTAATTTGAATGGCTTTTCTTAAAAAATACATGTGTGTGTGTATATATATATATATACACACACACATATATATATTAGAAGTAGTAGAAAGATGTTATCTGGTTTCCTCCCTCCCTTTCTTCCTGTCTCTAGTTCTTTCTATCAAAATCCTTCCATTTTATAAGTGAGACAGGAGTAAACTTGCAACACTGACCTCTCCTTCAAAACTGGTTAACTAAAAAGTAGCATTAAACTCTTTCCCTCACCTCACTTCTGAGCATCTTTATAAATCTTCAGAAGGAAAAAGAAATCGAATTAGCAGTATGGGTATGGAAATATTTTCTGTTGTCCACCCCCCCCAAGCCCTCCCCAGTGTGAAATATCTGCCAGGGCCTCCACACCTCACAGTTGTCCCAGATGCGTCCTCAGCCCAGGGATCCAGCTACCTGGCATCTTTCACTGGCCAAGAACGTCAACCTGAAATCAAAGGAGAGCTTAAGACAGTAAATTCTTATAAGGTCTTGGTCTAGCAAACTACCTCTGTCCTCAAAGCCAGCCTGTAGCTTTATTAGCCTTTGAAGGAGATAAATGGGATGACAGATTTGCCAGAGCACTGGTCCTGGGACCTATGCCTTGGAAATGAACTTGAGGTTATGAGTAAGTCCCCCTGGTTTTCCTGTGTAGGGCAAAGGGAACACAGCCAGCACTGTCTCGTCTATCTTGGGTCTGATTGCCAAGAACCCAGGAGGACCACAGTGAGCCTAGAACTCTGAAGAAACCAGGCTTGAGCTCAGGGTAGAGGGAACGGCTGCCCACAGGGTGAGGTAGGCAGGGATAGACTGTCTCCTACCTGTTTGGTGGAGTATACATTTAATTTGCAGCCCAGGAAGCTCTAGGATGCTTCTTGAGACTATGGAGTTTTTTATTCCAGTATGTCTTACTACATTAGGAGCCAATATTCTTCGACATCTGGTGTTAGAGTAAATGATTATCAGGTAGGTATAAAGCTCTCCCACTCCCCTGCGTATATGGGTAATTTCAGTAAAATCATCTGGTGCAGCAGATAAGGCTACAGAAGTTGCATGTTTCGGTGTGCTGTTACCTGCAGACTGATTTCATTTAGTCCCCAAGGAAGGGGGCTCTCAGAATAATCGTGTAAGAACACGGAAGACAGATTCCCAGACAGAAACACCCCTCGACCTAGCAATGCACCATTCTTCCCCAGTGCTGTGACCACCGAGGAGCTCCTAGGAGCCTGAGGCAGGAGGATTCCGCTTCCTTAAGGCCGCCCCTTGTAGGAGCGTGCACTTTGCTTTTAGCCTTCCCACAGGTCTGGCAGTTGGGAGAGCCTGGTGCTGATGCGGTGCTGGACTCCCAGTGCATTTGCTGGCTCAGAGAGAATGCCGCATACACACAGTCCCTGCCAGGACACTGCCTGTTCTTGACAGGTCTCATTCCCTCTAAGATTACTGCACATCTTTTCAGAAGACTTTCAACAAACTCTGTTTTATGTTCCTCCTTCTGGAGAGTGACTTTGTGAGAGGATGCAATTTCCCTGTTTTCAGAAGCGAAGAAATGTAACGTTGTGAAGATTCAAGAACAGCATGACTTACACACTTTGCTCTTTGTCTTTCTTTTATGTTTATCTTCCCTTTTGCATCTCACAAATCCTTGGCCCTTGACTCTTTAGTGCCTGTCTCTGTGTCTCGTACCTTCGCCTTCAGCAGAGGGGACTCTCTGGCGGGCTCCCCAGGTAAACATGCATGGGTGTTTCGGGTGTCCGTAGATCCTGTAGGGTTCGCAGGAGGCCTTTGGTCTCCGTCACCATCCTGTGAGAGAACTAGTCTCTCCCAGCAGGCACGGCCATGACTAAGGCATAGCACGCCACACAGGTAACACTCATTTGCACATACAGCCCAGGGATTGCTGGTTCAATGGTGACACTTGGGTTCAGCTCCCCGGGATGTCTTTGTGTGTGTACAGGGAGAAATGATGGGCTGAGAGATGGTGTGAGCTTTCCTGTCATTTGTCTGACTGCAAAATGGAAGATGAGGAGTGCAGCAGGAGAGAAATAGAGACAATGGAATACTGTTCTTTATTACTACCTGTTTTTCCTCCACCTTTTGTTCTATGTGGTCTCTGCCTTTAGCTAACCCATCCTCCTCCTCCTCCTCATAATGTTACCCAGTAGTGACCATATTCTCTCTGGCCTTACTCATACAAAGAATATGTGTAAAACTTTCAAAACAACTTTTCATTAGGTTTAACCTCTGTTGTTAATTAAATAAAAGATGCTGGGTTTCTTTTTAACTGGGTCAAGCAGCTCCTCACAGAACTATATAGTAACTCAAGGACTGAGTAGAATGTAATACATCTAAATAAGCAATTAAGTGTTTGTATTGTTTTCATCTCGAGAGGTTGCTCTCTTAGGCTCATGGAGTAAGTAATGACAAAACCAAGAATTTACTTGTTAAAAGTTAGAATGTGAAAACACAGTCCAGTTCCCTGTATCCTCCACATCTGCTCCCTTATCCCAATGCTACAGTATGATTCTGAGGCCTTACCATAACCTCAGTCATCAAGAATCCAGTTATGTTTTGCTATCTGTACAGTAGACCCTCAACTTTCAAAAAGGCTATGCCCTGACACCCCAAGCCCCCAAGTTTGCAATTTCAGAAATATTTATGTTGACTCCTGCTTTCTCCCAAATCACATTTTTCCCATCAAAAATCATCTGGTTCCCATGTTTATCTGTACAAGACAAGTCAGTCACCTTCTCAGATTTCACCAAGGTTTCCTCTCTCACTTAATGGTGATCTTCCACCAAGAAATAAAATTTTTCTCACTTTGTGAGAGCTCATGCCTTCATGATGACCATAGGCCAGCTCAGTCGATGTGGGATGCCGGGCTGGTGCCTTCACCAGCTAACTGGTCTGCTTCTGCCTGCCGGCACAATTAGAAATGACCACATCATGGACCTTCAAGATCCTTCACACTCAGGGAGTCTCAGCAAATGAAGAGTGTGTTATGAAGTTTCAGCCGAAACGGAAGATGCACATTTTTCAACCAAATAGGATCAAAGCAAGGTTGTAGTCTCCTTTTAAATAACCCTCAGTTAACCAGACAAGCCAGTTCATTTTAACTTTCCGGTTAAAGGAAGGTTCACTCTAGTTCATTGATATTTATTATGAAAAACTTGATGGTAACCCAGTTGTCAGACCAAGATGAGGGTGATTCGTTCCTGCTGTGTGACACACACCCCCTCAGGAGCTGTTGCTACTTCTAATGCAACCCTCGTTCGCGCCATCTGCCCCTGAGAGCTCTTTTAACCATCCCGCCTCATTTTCCATGACTGGCTGTTCAACCCAAAGGAAACTGGCAGGCCACACAGCATGGCCAGCTTCTTCCAACCTTCGGTTTACCTCTGCAGAGTGGAGCAGTGACAGTGCAGGAAGAGGAAAGAAAAGTCATGGGTGCCTTGCTTCTCCTTTGATTCTTTCCTCCTCACCTCCTTTCATCCAGTCCCCTTTTGCCTGGCCCCATACTTGATTTATGATCCAGATACAGTTATTTACATATATTACGTCTTACCCCCATCTTACACAGAGGAGTTGAGAAATCGTGGAAATCAATAGGGCCTTTAAGTTTAAAAAGAACTCTGTCATTTTATTTGATCCCCACAACCACCGTAGGAGATGCGAAGGAATTATTGTTGGAAAACAACAGATAAGGAAACAGGCTCCGAAAACTTTAAGCCATCGATCAGTATCACAGGTATGGTGACGAGGTGGAAGGGTGAGGACTGGAATCCAAATCTCTCTCTATTTTTTAATTTTACGTTTATTTTTTTCAAATTTTTCCAATTGTTTTTTATTCTTAACCAAAGTTTCCAATTGGAAAGAATAAGTCACAGGAATCAAAGGCAGAGCATACTCACATGCAGTCAGTGATAGTGTGATAGTGATGTAATGAGACAGATGGTGGCTACCCTTGTGAACACAGCATCAGATATAAACTTGTCATCAGATATAAACTGAGTTGTACACCTGAAACCAGTATAACCGTGTGTCAGCTATACTCAAAAAAAGAAAAAAGTTTCCAGTTTTATTGAGACATAATTGACATACAACATTGTGTAAGTTTAAGATGTATGTGATATGTACGGGTATGTATTGCAAAATTCTTTCTTATTTTAAATCCCAGTGTAGTTAATGCACAGTGCTATATTAGTTTCAGGCGTACGATATGGTGACACGTGGCATTTAAGAAACAACAAATGAGCAAAGGGAAAAGAGACAAATCAAGAAACAGACTCTTAACTATAGAGAACAGTTCAGCTGATGGTTAACAGAGGGGAAGGGGTGAAGGAAAGAGGGAAATAGGTGATGGGGATCAAGGAATGCACTTGTCTTGATGAGCACCCGGTGATGTATGGAATCCAAGTCTTCTAGGTCCCGCTCTCTTATTGTCTGGACCTGGCTGCCCCTCTGAACATGGGCATTTTGTGCCGCCTAGAGGGCTGTGACTTATTAGCAATTTGAAAGCTGTTGTGCTAATGAATTATGGTGCTCACAGTGGATGGAGGCCACCAGTCCCTGTGCCAAATATTGCCACCATTGTCCATAGCAGTTTCTTTCTATTTGAACTTTAGGTTTGAAATAAGGAGAGCGGAGTGGTTTTGTGCATTGCTTCTAGTGCGTGATGTAGTTAGCCAGCTTTGCAGGTGCTTTCATTTAAAGAGTAAACTTCTGATCAACCCACTGAGAGTACACGGCTCCATTGCAGTTACCATTCCCTCTCCCCAGAGTCATCCATTTTTTCTTTCCCCAGGGGAGATGATTTTGAGTTTCCCATGACAATCCTTCCAAATCCACAAAAGCACAGAGGCAGGAGAGAGGTCAGAAGCAAGGAGTCTTTTTCAGTGTTCAACTGACCATCTGAAATGCGCTTTGAGATCAATGGGGACAGTTTCCTCCCAGAATATATAGGGAGTCTCTAAAAATAATCCTTTTACTTTGTGAAATGTGGTAAGTGGAAATATTCCTTTGGTTTGGCTTTTGTGTAGTAAACATTTGGGAACCATTAAAGCTCCATGTAATGTGAGCGAGTTCATCTGGGCTCCTAACTCGGGCTGATTTGCAGAGTTCACATTATAGCTCTGACAGAGAGCTTTTGGCATTTGGTTGTCTGATGTTGAATATTACCCCAGAATGATGAATTTTAATATTCCTAGTTTGTACTATTCTAGGTCTATGTAATTAAGCTCCCCATCCAGTCTGGGGAACACAGATGGCCCATGGCACAGTGACCATGACCAAAGAGGGCTGTTCCCCCTTGCCCCTCACTGATGCTCCAAAAGATAGAAGCAGGAAGCCACTGAAGCCTACTTTCCCCTTGGATTCCCAGACTGAAAAGGGAAGTGGGGTATTCTTCTGTATCATGGGTTCTGCTCCGGGTACAGGTGTCATGAGTGAGGCAAGTGTCCCAGAGCTGTGTATAGAGTCATGGGGCCCCATCTATCGGTGCAGAGGAGATTCCATCCAGCCCCAATTACAGTGTAAAGTCCTCTTCTGCCCCCTCTCCAACCCCACACCCGATTTTACCCCAGGGCCTTCTCCACCCAACCTCAATAACTCTAGCTTACTATCTAGGACAGATATCCCTTGTAGACTTACCATGAAAGGGCTGTAGGAATGAGGTCTATCACACTTCTCCCCAGCACTTAGGAGTCTAGAGCAGAAAACCCTGCTCCCCACCGCCCAGTCTCTCCAGGGCCAGCTCGAGGGTGTAATATAATAGCAACAGTGAACAAGGGATATGTTGGCTGTTCCCTCCTGTTGAGGGATTCTGTGGTCAGTTTTATGATCACTGTTTGATCAGTCCCCTCTTAGACCTCTCTGACTGTAGTTAGGATTTTCCTCTTTACTCCCCCAACTGGGCCCCTGCTCTTAGGAAATGCCAAGGGGAATTATATACAACTTGAACTAGTTTGCCATGCTGCTGGGACACTCGTCTGTTACTGATTTCTTCTCTTTTTTTTTTATTAAAAGCATTTCCATTCCCCTTGCTCAGAAACCTCTGAGTGTATGTGCACAATTACCAAGATGCCGAGTCATCAGCGTCCTACCTATTGAGGAATGTCAGGCTCTAGGACACGAAAACATTGATCTTGCACAACACTCAGATGAGCTGGGACTTTCTTTGTCATGAAATGAGGGCTCTTTTCCTTTTAAAAATTGCTTTTATAGGCCTGATCCTTGTAAGACAGTTGTATCTTTTGGTGTTGGGAATCCTTTGGGATTTTGAATAAACCTTCAATAGCATTGTTCTGACTTTAAAAAACAAAACAAAACATGTTTCTCCTCCTAGCCCAACTGCGATCTTGCTTGCATGTGACGTGTGGTCCCGGTGAGTGACAGCAGAGTGGCAGTGAGGACAAGAGCCCTGGGGGGAACGGGGATATAGTGGTGGCCCCTGTGTCCAACAGCGTGCATGTGGTTCAGGCAGAGCCTTCTATGGATGGAAGTGGTCTAGTACATAGATGGGCCTGTGTTTCTCTGCCATCCTTCTGGAATGTGCCTGGGATTGTGATATAAGGGATGAGGCTGTGGAACAGCAAATGTGGGGTATGTCAAGCCTGTGTCCCACCAGGCAAAGTGGATGGTTATCGGGGAGAGATGGTTATTTCTCAGGGAAGCTGCATGCACAGCCCTGCTCACACTCTGTCCCCTTGTTCCAAATGGACTTGAGGTAAGGTAGGGTAGGGTACTTGACCACCAGGTCAGGGTAGGGTTTTCCACACTCCACGCACACGACAAAGAAGCCCCCCTCCTACAGGACTGCTGGCCCTGCTTTTCCACAGCAGCTCCCCTGAGGAAGCACCATCGACTTACTTAGCAGCCACCACCCCAGAAAAGCCACAGAGGGTCTGGCCACACCAGAACCCATCAGCTTGTTTTCAAGAGGCCAGAATGAGAAATGAAATGCATATTTTTCTGCCCAATCACCTGGGTGCTTTGCTCTGTTCTTTGTGGCACCACCACTGTCCTTCTCAGTCCTTGGTCACTGTGGAGGGGGGGGTCTGGCCTGCCATCAGCCAGTGGATAGGTAGGGCCCTAGAGACCTGAGTCCAGGATTCCTGGTTTTACATGCTTTTATTAAACAGACAAAGTGCTCATTTTCCCTGTGACCTCTTCCTCGAGTTACTGAGCCAAAGCCTGAGGCCTCTTGGTACCCTGGATTCTCACTGCCCACTCTCTGACTCTCTCCAGCTACAGTTTTGGAGTGTCCTTCTATCCACCCCTAGCTTCTTGGAGAAGTCAACTTCCCCAGAATGGCTTTAAGTTGCAAAGGAAAGGCTTTCTAATCCAGGATGATTTGAGAGCTCTGAAATCTTTTTTTAAACAAAATTTAGATTCTAAATAAAACCTCTTCAGTGGACCCTTAGGTGCTGATTCATTTATTCTGTACATTTTTATTGAGCACCTACTCTAGGCCAGGCACAGTGCTAGGTACTGGGTGTACAACAATGACCAGAAAAGACCAGGTCTTTGCCTTTATGGAATTTAGCACTGAACTGAGTAGACGTAACAAGTACAAACACATAATGAATTAAAATGTGTGAAAAGTACTTTGAAGGAATGAACAAGGGACAGTGATAGAAGAAAACGGGAAACCTCAGTTCAGCCAAAGTCTTCAGAGAAGTTGGCTTTCAGCTGAGACCTAATGACTGAGAGCCAAGCAGTGGGGGTGGGGGTGAAAGGGGCAGGGTGGGCAGTAGAAATGCCATCCTCCGAGGTGGTGAGGGAAGGGGAACACTTGCATGGTTGAGAGGAGCAGAGCAAGCAGGGGAGGGGAAGAGAGTTCCCAAGATGAGACCAGACAGGAAATCGGGAGTCAGGTCATGGGGGACATTAGGGATGAAGCAAGGAATTTAGATTTTATTCAGACTAAATAAAAGAAAGCTTATTTAATGTGCTTCTGGCAGCTGAGGTGATCATAAGCTTATAAGCGGAGAGATGGGACTGTAGTCCAGGTAAATGGGACTTGAGTGGGGACAGACATAGATGCCCAAGGGCTTATTATGTCAGAAGTAGTAGAGGTGAGAGGGCCTGGTGTGGGACTGGGGAGCGGCAGGAGTCAAGGGCTCCCCCCAGGTTCCTGGTATAAGTGACAGAATATATGTAAAGGGCACTTACTGAGAAGGGGAGGCTGGAAATAAAATCCTCAATTCTATAATCCTATCAAGGCAGCGATTGTTATGGCTCTAATGAGAAAAAATGATTCAGCCTATTGTTATTTTACCCTTTGCACTAGTTTGCCAGACAACAATAACAGCTTGCAGCTAAACAGACCATCAACCCTCAAGGACTCAGCTCCAAATACATGCTAATCAATTATCTTGATTGATGGCACCATTATCTCAGGAGACAGAATTAAATTCCCGAGGTCCTGCCCTAGAAGAACAAGGAGCAGAATCTCTGAGGAAGCGGACTCTGCATTTGAGCCCCTGAACTAAATCTGTGTCAGGAGAGGCTGACGGCACACCCTCCCCTTTCTGGGAAGAAATGCAGAGTGGCATTTGTTGGGAAGCAGAGGGGTGGAGGGGGCTTGACAGTCTCTCCTTCAGGTTTATTCTGCGGTTGAGATTCTGCTAGGGTCACCACAAGACCCTCTCTTCCATTGATCTGGGGAAGATAGTTCATACAATCCATTTTGAAACCAAGTGATGTGGTCTTAATGGAACTTTCCCTAGGAATGTTTCTTGAAAGTGGTTAAAAAAAACAAAAAAGCAAAACAAAACAAAACAAAACTGACTCTGAACATTGAGATGCCTTTGACAGAAGTCCTGGGGGTTATTCCAGTATTCTGTTCCCCCACCCCCACTTAGGCCTAGATGGAATCCTGCCCTAGACACACTTTAGAGGACCCCCGTTTAGTCCTTCTTAGTCCCAGCCCTCCATGTAGGTGAGGAGTTCATAGGACCAAAGAGATGTGCCCACTGAGAGCCCTTGTTCTTCCTTCGGGACCACATTTCAGATACAGAATCCTGAAATTCCTCACCTAAACCTCCCGGTGGGGGCGGGGGGGGGGCGGATAAGGAGGCTGGGAAGCCCCTAGGGTAGGGGCCATTTGTCTCCATACAACCCTGTTTTATGTTTTATATTTTAGCAGAAAACTCTAAGGAGTTGGAGTTGGCCTTCCAGGTTTTGTTATGTTATATTATGTTACGTTACGTTACGTTACGTTACGTTACGTTACGTTATATTATGAAGGTATAGTTGTCAAGGACAAGGATAGAACAGATTTTAACAGTTTATTCATGTGATTTGAATAGGTACCCATGTGATTGAATAGGTCTGTGGGTCTCCGTTTGTCCAGTGTCCTGCCAGTGTTTAGGGCAGACCTGAGTTATCCCTGCCAAAATGGCTCACCGTGGCAAGGGTTGGTTCTATGTGCTGTCAAACCCAAGGCCTTTGCCTTTGTAAAATAAGGTTCGTGAACAGAGTTTATATCCTGATAGAGGATCTCATGCTTTGGAGTAGCTAACCACGCTCACAGCTCGGTCCTCATCTCCAGCACTTAACCCAAAGACCAGAACTGAGAAAGGCTGTGGACCCCTCTGCCCCAGCCCCTCCCTGGTGGACGTTGTGGGGAGCAGGAGGAGCCTGCGCAGAGTGGAGCCGTGAGTTCCTGTAACAAACTGAGCATCTGGGCTCTGACGGGAAGGGTGAGGGCCTGGTTCTACCACCGCCTAGAAGTCCTGTGGGCCCTTAGTAAACAACACCTCTCTCTCTCTCTCTCTTTCTCTCTCTCTCTCTCCCCCTCCCTCTCCCCATTGCTCTTTCTGTTCTCCTGTCTTTTCTCCCCACCCGCCTTTCCTTGCCTTTTCTCCCTCACCTCTCCCTCACTGTCTGCAGTAAACCGGTCCCCTTCTCGCTGCAGCGGGTTGAACCGCTCTGAGTCTCCAAACCGCGAGCGCAGTGACTTTGGGGGGAGCAACACCCAGCTGTGCAGCAGCAGCAACAACCTCTACACTCCCGACTACTCAGTGCACATCCTCAGCGATGTGCAATTTGTGAAGGTAACTGTCCCGGGAGGGCCATCCCCGGCTTGCCAGCCGGCTGGGGAAGCAGGACAGGATGTGCAATCCAATGCGCCAAGATAACGCTGGGTGCTAATTGTTCCCTGGCTTTACAAGGGCCCTGTTTTCGGTTAGCTTGATTACTAATTTGTCACTCTTTTAAGATCTCCTGATCCCCATTTTTTGTGTGGGGAAACTGAGGCATAAACCAGTGCGGAATTAGGTTGCCTGAGACAAGTTGCCAGTGAACTGTTTCTTTTGAACCCCCTGCCATTGCCACCAGGTTGATTTGTTTTTCCGAGATAAATTTGCAGGTGATTAATAAACCAAGTATATGGAAGAAACCATGCTGTGATTTTCCATAAGATAGTATATTTTTATGTCTTTCTGTTTCAAGTCTAAAATGCAGTTTGGCACGTATGTTAAGCAAAAACCCTTTGTGTAACCATTACACCCTTAGCAATCACTGAGCTCAGTGGAGCTCGGAACATCCATCACTTTGCACATGCAGGAGAGAGAGGCCACAGTGCTCATTGCCTTGTAGTTAAAGGGCAGGGGAGGCCATTGCTTCATACCTCACATTAAGATTGGTATTGCACAGAACCCTTCTAAAATGTCCTCCTTCTCGTGCTTTGATAGGTTTTATTTGCTAGCATTCTGCAAACTGTTACATGCCTGGAGTGAGCCCCATTTATCCAAGTCCAACAAAACACCCAATGAGTTGAGTTGGTATATCTTGTCCAGTCGCAGGCTGGATTATGAGAGATATATTTATCACAAAGGAGGGAGGAGGTTCTCTCCTTCTGTCCAGAACACAAGCTCTGATAATTTGAGAGCAGTGTGCACTGCCTGGCTTTCTGTGTTCCAGAACTCTGCAGATACCCTGAGGTGAAGATAGAAACATAAAGATAGAAAGTTACCAAAGGGAGGGGCTGAGCCTGGAAGGTGGGGTGGGATAATAACTGTTTGTGGGGTGCTCTGTGCATGCGCTTTGGGACTCCTTTGTCTGAATGATCCAGGTGGTCTGATCACCACCCTGTCAGGTAGGTACTACTGTCATAACCATTTTAGACATGAAGACATTGGAGCTTGAGGAGTCTAAGGTCATATGGCTGGTGAGTGGCAGAACCAAGCTTTGGAATTCAGTCTCTCTGTCTCCAGAGTCCAAACCCTCAAAACCCCAGTCTTTAGGAAGAGTTGTGGGAAATCAGAGTTGAAGGAGCCCCAGGAAGAAATAACTTGTGGCAACTAACCCAGCAATACTCATGGGTGTGTGTGACTGGGGACACTTAACAAATCTAATGTGACACTAAAGTTAAACCTCAGAAAACTGAAGTCCATGATTCTCCTCCCTGCCTCCTTGTCCTGAAGCCCTCTCATTGCAGGCCTTCCTCAGAAGTGGAGGTAGGAAAAAAATGAGAACAGAGAAACTCTTCTGGGCTAGCTCTTCCTGGTTTGTAGTACTGCTCACATGGTTTGTGGAAAAAGAACTTGAAAGTCACAATATGAGTAAGCGGTTCAACAAATATTGACTGAATACCTACTCTGTGCTTGATATTGACACGATACTATGGTGAACAAGACCATAAGCTCCTGCCTTCCTAGAGTTTCTGTGCTAGGAGGGGGACAGAGAGAATAAACAAGTAACCGCATCATGAAGAACCTAATTTCAGGTAGTGATAAAGGCTAGGAAGGTAACAAACAAGGTAGCGGGATAAACAGTGATTGGGCAGAGCTGGCAAGGGGTTTCCTTTAGGAATGGTTATCAGAGCAGACTGACAAAACAACATTTTTTCTGGGACCTGAAAGGGGAGGGGAGGAGAATGTTCAAGAGAGAAACCACGGAGGCAGGAAAGAGCTCGGTGGTCCGTGGATCTGAGTGCTGGTACGCAGCGTGCAAAGACAGAGGCCGGCATGAAATGACAGTGGACGGTCAGCAGCAATGTTGTCTGGCATCTTTAAGCCAGAGGAAGGCACTTCATTCTATAAGTGCACTGGGAATTTTCAATTAAGTTTGTTTCTTAGGTCTTCACATTTGTCTTAGTTCAGGCTGCCATAACAAATAGTCATAGACTGGGTGGCTTAAACAACAAACACTTCTTTCCCACAGTCCTGGAGGCTGGAAGTCCAAGTTCAAGGAACCAGCAGATCCAGTGTCTGGTGAGAGCCCACATTCTGGTCTGCAGATAACCATCTTCTCCTTGTATCCTTACATGGGGGAAGAGACAGAGACAGGAAGCAAGCTGTCTTCCTATTAGGACACTAATTCCGTTCGCGTGCGCTCCACCCTCAGGACCTAACTTCTTCCAAAGGCGCCCCCTCCACATGTCATCTCGCTGGGGGTTAAGATTTCAGCATAGGAATTTGGGGCGGGGAGCGACATAGACTTTCAGTGCCTAATGTTATATATATCCTAAGTTTAGGAAATCAATATGAAGATTTTGCTTGCTGGTTTGGGGAGGAGAATGAATGAGAATTTGAGGCATCCTATTTAATGACAACTGGTGAGCCCAGAGTTTTCTGGAACATGTCTAGGTGTGCCTGGATTGGGGAGCACTTTCAGGGGATGAATTGGACAGCTCCACAAAGAGGAATGTGTTAAGATGAATACCTGGAATGGAGTTTGTAAGGATTTTCTTGAAACTTACAGATGAGCTCATGGATATCCATGCCTAGAACATAAGGAAAGGGGACATTCTACAGCTAATGAGGAACATAAAAGGGAAGTGTCTTTCCTGATGTTGAGAACCCCAAACCCGAGGTCAGTTCTCAGGTGCAGGTGTCATCCTTTTGGTCAGGCCAGAGGACTTTGCTGTGACCCAGGGCGGCTAAGTGGCACAGAACATGGTCCCTTTTCCCACCTCGACATGTTGACATTGAGAAGACTAAATGTCAAAAGTAGAAGTTGAGGGGAGGTTAGAAACCAATTAAAGTATTATTCAGAAACCTCCTTCAAATCCTTGCCGCAGTCTCTTAAAAACTTCAATTGTAACAATTCTATAGAAGGGAACTTTGGGAGTTCAAGCTCTTGTTTGAACGTGCACTTGTTTGTTTTATTTTGGTACTGGTTTTCTCTTTAAAAAAAAAAAATATATATATGTGTGTGTGTGTGTGTGTGTGTGTGTGTGTATGTATATATAAGTTAAGTTGATGCCTTAGACTAAAGTTGAAAATTCCCTTCTGCTGATGTAATAGACTTGTTAGGGCTACCCTTTTATTCCCCTCACCCACCTGCCCCCCTACCTTTTTAACAGAGGGGGAGCTTTTGAGGAAGCTAAAGACTGTCGAAGAGAGGTGTCCTCACGGCCCAGGCTCCTGTGATTGGCTGCATGGAGAGCTTGCAAGGGGTTTTCATGTCCAACAAAAGTTCCAGAACATTATTAAGTCCGGAAGTAATTTGACTTTAAGATAAGCTTCAAAATTAGAAAGTTGTATCTAACGATTATCTGGGAGAGATATTAAAGCCACTATTAGTCATAGTTAGTAAATTATGAATGAAGGTACCAAAGAATCCTTATAAATTTTTTAACAATGCTTTTGGTAAATATCATCATTAAACTAAGACTATTTGGCAGATGTCTTATAGTCTAGATTGTGTAACCGTGACCAAAATGCCCCATCACCATCTGGTGGCAGAATCCCTAAATTGCAAGATGGTGTTGTGAGAGATGAACTTCATTAAATGATAGGAGTCATCACACTGGTTGAAGGTTAACTTCTGGACACGTTGGCTGCCAACTCAAAATGTCCAAAAGTGTACAGTTACTTCGGTTAGTTTCAAGATAAACAGGTCTCCATTCCTTTGTAATTTAGAGGATGCTTGAGTTCCTAACTGGCTACCGTGTAAGAGAAGACAATTTGAACTCAAGCTGCACTAAGAAATGCCTGTATCTACAGTAATAAAGAGAGAATAAAAACATGTTGGCTTTTGAGCAGTGGTTTGACTTCCTCAATGAGCCAATCAGTAGGTTGAGCATTAACGAGGGATCTAGACACCAGTGGCTATACTAAGAAATGTAAAACATATCCTCTGCCTAATGAGTTTAAAATCTAGTAAGAGAGAAGAAATGTAGGTTAAGCAATAGTGACCAAAGCAGGGTAGTATCTAATTGATTAAGAGTTTGTGTGACACCTATTTTAAGCACTGTATTGCTGCAAATGGACCAGACCTTTAAGAATTAGGAAAGAACAGGAGGAGGGATACCAATAAACAGGCGTATGGAAGATGAGTAAGCACAGTGCATTCAAGGGAGTGTGAAGAGAGAAGCTGGGCTGGCCCAGTGGTTCTGCGTGCGCGAGCAGTGGGAGCACCATTGGGCACAAGGCCGGATTATCAGAACTGGGCAGAGAGATTCAGGTTGATCTGGTAGACCTCTGCTGCCCAACACAGTAGCCAGTAGCCACATGGGGCTGCCAAACACACTGAATGTGGTTCGTCCAAATTAATGTGCCGTGCATGTAAAGTACACGTTGGATTCCAAGGACTTAGTACAAACACAGAATGCAAAATTCCTCATTAATACTTTTATATTGATTCCATGTTGAAGTGAAATTGTTTTGGATATGTTGGGTTAAACGAAACACTATTGAAATTAATTCCCTCTATTTGTTTTTACTTATTTTTAATGTGACAAGAGAGTTTTCAATTACTTATGCAACTCATTATATTTCTATTGGACAGTACTGTTTTAGATAGTAAGAAATTCTCGGATGGTTGAACAAGAGAAGCAAGGTGATGAAAAGTGATGCTTGAATCAAAAATATGAAAAAATAGTAACAATAAAAGAACTGAATTAAAAAAAAATAGTAATGCTTGAATCTAGAAAATGCAGCTGGTGAGAGGTTGTTTCCTGAACACATTTTCTAGAGTGGTGCCTTATCAACAATTTCTCTCAAGGTGACAGATTGACATGTCAGTAGTTTATGATTATGGGTTTTTAAAATATATATATTTAAAAAGAGGAAGCATTGTGAAAACAAGGCTGTGAGACTTAGGGAGAAGGTAACTAGTGGGTAGTACCTTTCCTTCTATACAACCATCCACCAACAGTATAGGCCCGCCCCCAACCTCTGCCCCTACCCCTGTACTGGGCAACCACCCTGCTCCCCCTACGCAGAACCATGCTTCTTCCCTCTAATGTTAGGTCCTGGCCGTAGCTGTCTGAATCTTCCCTCTAACATCATTGACAAGTGGTTATTTAAAATCCGTGTGAATGCCTCCATGACACGGAACTCAGTACCTTATAAGGAAGGAGTACATTTACTCAGGATTGTTACCAGATGTAATGCTTTATTCCCAGCTCATTCTTTTCTCCAGAACAATGCTTAAAGAGGGTTAGAGTTCCCGGATCCTTGCTCCCAGGTTCCTGAAGGGACATATCACTTTTTCTTAAGAACAAAGAGAGAATGGTACAGCTCACTGTGCATGTGGCCTGGACAGAACCTGTCCAGAAATAAACTAAATACAGCACTTTGCAACACTCCTGAGAGGCTTCTAGCTTGGGCAGAACAGCTAATGTCCCAACTGAGCCCATAAATCCATCTCACAGTCAAACAAGAACACACCCCCTTCCTTCTCCCTTCCTCCTGTCTTCCCTTCACTCATCACCTCTGCGTCTCCGTCTTCCTTTTGTCATTGTCCCTACTTGGAATCTCCTTCCTTCCCCTACTTTGTCTTTCACTTTATTTTCTTAGTTACGGATTTACTTCCCTAAGACCTCATCCTGCCTTGACAACACCTCCACTCACTCCTACTCTGGGGGCAGAGGGACCATTGCTCCTGCCCCTTCCCCACCTCATGATGTGCCATGCACAGTTTAGATGAAATGAGATGATGATAGATTTGATGCCTTTCTTCGAAATGTATGCCCATTATAGAGTTAACTTGTGAGAGATCAATGTGGACGTGTTTTAAACAGTCATTTCTAACAGTTGGATGGCAGGTTCAGTGGCGTTATCTCATTATCACTGGGCCTCTGTTACAGGCCAGCTTGAAAGTGGCAACACTGGGACTAAACTAGAAGCCAAATCTAAACTAACTAGTTAACCCAAAAAGAGTAATATCAAGTACTCTGGTGAGCTTATCGAGTCGTTTAGGAAATGTTTCTGTCCTTTAAGCCAGAAGAACCTGCAAGACTCTAAAGAAAGCTCCACCTTTGGGAAGCCCATGGACACATTAGAGAATTGGGTTTGATGGTGACACTGGTTCCAGTTGTGTGCCAGCTGGTTTTCGGTCATCAGATGCCTATAGACCCCAAGCTACAAAGCAGTTATTGGGACACCTCCTCTAAAGGATTGTGAAAGACAGCCTAGTGCAGCCAGGCACACCCACTCACAGTGCAGAGCCCAGGCTGAGATCGTTGTCCCTGAAGAGCAAGACTAAAGGCCTTTAAACTACAATATCCAGGCTACAGGGGCACCATTGTTAGGCTCTGGAGTTTCTCCCTCTGAAAACTTGGAGCTTCATAGTCTCACTTCCCCTGCCACCTCCCTGGCTCCCATGAGTGAATAGCACTTTCCCAGGCAAAAACCCATACAGTGGGGACAGTGCCCTGGCTAGGACTCTGAAAGCTTGCTAACTGTCAAACTTGAGGCAATCCCTCAACATTTCTGGACCTCATTTTCTTATTTGTAAAATGGGGATCAAAAGAGCCCTCATGCCTACCCAACACAGTCACTATGAAGAGCAAAGGGGTAACACATACCCAAGTGCTCTGTAAGCCATAATATACCCTATGGATGGAAGGTTCCACCCTCCTATCCCAACCTCTACCTGCAAGAGCAAGCTCTTATGGGTTAGTAACACTAGCACTAGACCTCCCACCCACATCCTAAAACCTAATATCAGTTCCATCTCTTTTATGAAATTGATAGCACTTCCAGTAATATATATGATTTCCAAAAATGATATATAATACTTTAAATAAGAAATTTAAAAGAAATTGCAAACCAATTCAGTGAAAAAGCAATAAGGCATGAGTTTGTTACCGTAAGTAAATAATAAATTTATCTGTGAGCTTCCTGGTCATAAAAGCAAAGAGGGCAAACGTAGTGGACATTTGTGTTCTCATCAAGTATATCATTTTTCTAGAGAAAGGAACTTTTTCCTGGGAGTAATTTCTTGAAGTATTTATCAAATGGATTACTATAGGACTATGGAAGACATCAGAAAAAAATAGTACATATTGGCCTCATCTGCAAGTTTTGCCAGTTTATGTTCTTCATATGGAGCTTTTTTTTTAGTTCAGCCCTGTATGCAAGCTGGGGGTCCACTATGAAAATCAAATATCAGTGAAGGCAACTATTAAGGGGAGTGTAGATAATAATTGGTTACAGGGGCATTTCCAAGAGTCCAGAGCATTGGACTCACCCGTGGTGTGAATTGGGATCACCTGGGGAGCTTTAAATAATCCAGATGTCTGTGCCCCACTCTCAGAGATTTGGATATAATTGCTTAAGGGTGTTGCCTGGGTATCAGGATATCTTAAAGCTTCCCAAGTGATTCAAATGTGCTGCCAAGGTTGAGAACCACTGTCCCGGGAGGCATGAATAATTAGTGTGTCACTTTGATCCTTTCTCTGAAACACTGCAAGTCCCTGAACCATCAGTATGGGCAGCATCACAGTCAATTGATGGTGAAATCTCTAATACACGCCTGATGTTCTGTGATTGACTCAAGGTAAGGTTTTAGTCTGAGGGTAGGCTCCAGAGTTGACATCTCTTGGGGAAATTTTGGAACCTGATTTCTCACTTCCCAACAAAGGGGGCTGTAAAAGTCTACAGTAACATTGAATCTATTGAAGACTTTAGGCAAATGCTAAGTTGAGACCCCCATCGTTGCATGCCATAAAGCAGAGAACATGCCATTTGGGCCTGAAAAATATCAAAGCCAGTTAACACTTTGCCACTTTATCCATCTGAATCCTTTAAAGGATTCAAAACCTGAGTAGGAGGACTGTGTTTGATTTTAACTAGGTCTTAAGTCAGTGGTGCTCAGAGTGCAGTCTCCAAACCAGCTGCATCAGCATCACCTGAGCACTCGTTAGACCTGCAAACTCTCAGGCCCTACTCCAGACCTAGCAAATTAGAAACTCGGAGAATGGGGCCCAGCGATCTTGTTTTTAACGAGACCTCTGGGTAATTCCGATGCTGAAGTTTGAGAATAACAGTTTTAAACTATCAAGAGAACTATCTTCGTCCCCTCTAATGGGCAGTAGTATAGCTAGAAGCTTGGGATCTCTGCATGTGGGTCTCCCATACAAAATGCAAAAAGACATACATTCTTAATTGGTGTTTTGTGAATAGATTAGTTGTGCTTGGAATTTGCTCGATCCTCATGCGAGACATCCTGAAGTTTGTTAGAGAAGAAAAGATTGATAATGTCCAACAAAGTAATGAGTTCCCAACTTGAGGGGAAATAGAAGATTTCTCTTTATGATGAGAAAACATTGCCTGAATGGTTGTCGAGGCTACATATTTTGGTGAAGATTATAACCTAACATTCAGGATGAGTGCTAAATTTTTAAGCATTTTGGGGTAATTAGAGGACCATAGGATCTAGAAAATGTAGAAAGAACATCAAAGGATAATAAAGCAGAATAAAATACTCAATAAAAGTGACCAGAGCAACAGCCTGTACAGAAAGGAAAGGAGAAACATAGGTGTATGAGGAAAGCAGAAGTGGGATGAGCCAGAAGTGATGGAGAGTCACCCCCCTGAGAATGTGAGTACTGAGCTGTCTAGGATTGACTCCAGGACTTCAGTTTGAGCATCACCCACAGCCCCCAGGGAGGCCAGGCATCCAAGCCACCAGGGAAGGGAGGGTCTAGAGGGCAGGTGCTGGAGAGTGGGCAGTTGACAAGGGGCCACTGTTAAAAGAGCCCTTGCCAGATACCAAACCAGCTTCAAGCCGCCTCCGTTCCAACGTGGAAATCTTAACCATTCCCTCTCCTCTTACCAGCCACACAGCCTTACTGTTCCAACATGTAATACCAATCCTGCCCCGAAAGGAAAGGGAAGGAACATGAACAGTGTGTGGTTTTGCCTGTTCTCTAGCTAAATGCAGTGAAGAAGGGAGGAAAACATTTGAGGTGACCATAGTGCTTGAGAAGACATGGTGTGGCACTATGTGCCATTGTCACTTTTCACCCCGTGCCATTCATGGACTCATGGTAGCACATTTCTATCCTGGGTGGCACAAAAACTAGCTAGTTTTTACTGGACACAAGGATGCGAGGCATGAGTCTGCAACATACACCCAGAGAACAGAGATGACAGATAAACCTTTCTGTTTTCCAGAAAAGACATTTGATCCATGTTGTTTCCTTCCTGGAATTATGGGAATTCCCTTCTGGTCTGGCTAAGCCTGATTCTCCAGATGCTTTTACTTGTGGGTGAGGCTTGACACATCAGGAAAGTCGCTAGGAAGACTCCCATGATCTCATGAAGGAGCTTGGAGAACTCTGCTGTGGACTTTTCCCACATAGGAGCATGATCCCACATCCGGTGGCGGGCCAAGTCCAAATGAGAAATGGCTGTGCGCTCTCAGGCCTCAGCATCCAGCTTCCTGACAGCAGGACGTGGAGCAGCAAAGCTTCCCTCACTACACTCCCTGTGGACCCTTAGGAAGAGGTCCCTTGACAATAGTGGAAGCACGTATTTAAAACTTCTCTGTGGGCAAGTACTCTGCTGCCTGAAGGTGCCCTCCAACCTCCTCCGAGGCTCAGGAGAAGGCTTGGCTCCTCCAGGGGCACCGTGGAAGTCCAGAGCCAATAAAAATGACAGTGGGGACTCATTGTCCCTCAACTGGTACAGCTTGGGAAAGGACCCGGTTCATGGATCCTCGCCCACAGAGGTCAGGGGTTCCAATGCACCCTAGTAGGGCTGCTTCTGAGCTCGGAGAGGCTGACCACATCCAAGGAGGGCTCTGTCCAGCCCCTCTTGAGCTTCCTCCCCTCTCTGCCTCTTCTTTCTAGATCACTCGGCAGCAGTACCAGAATGCACTCACTGCCTGCCACATGGACAGCTCACCCCAGTCCCCCGACATGGAGGCCTTTGCTGACGGAGACTCCACCAAAGCCCCTACGACCCAGGGTACACCCCAGACCCCCAAGGATGACCCTGCCATCACCCTCCTGAGCAACAGAAACAGCCTGCCGTGTAAGTCCGTTGGGTGGATGGGCTGGGCTGCCGCGGGGTGAGGGCAGCCCCACCTTCCTCCTTCAACCCTGCCCAGGGCTGCCATCCTGTAGCAGTTGGAGACACAGGTCTTCTCCAGAGCAGATGGGCACACGCTTGCTATCCTCCCCAGGCAGCCGCTCAGATGGGCTGAGAAGCCCCGGCGAGGTCGTGTACCTGAGGATGGAGGAGATGGCCTTCACCCAGGAAGAAATGACGGACCTCGAGGAACAGAGCACACAGCAGCTCTCACTGTCTTCTGCAGCTATTCCTACGACAGCAGGTCGGGCAGGGAAATTGGGGTCATCACCGTCGGGCACTGGGATGGCCCCGGGGGAAAATCAAGGAGGGACCCCAGCCCCCATGTAATATTACCACCTCCTCACACAGTGAGCGAGGGAAGGGAAACTCACACTTTTCTAAGTGCCAACCCCTCACCAGGCCTGTCGATCCATTCCCCCAGGAAGACCATGTGTAGGGTGGTGTTAGGAGCTAGGTTTCCATCTGGATTCAGATCTTGGCTCCTTCATTTAGGAGCTATGCGATTTTCAGCAAGTTACTTTAACCTAAGATGCTGTTTCCTTGTCTTAACAGATAAGTTTCTTCCTTGTGTTAATAGATGTAAACCGTGGTGGCTAGGTCATGAAGTAGCTTGGGGCATAAATGAAATAGCTTATACAGAGGGTGTATCGCAGTGCGTGGTACCATGCTCTGTATTAGGTAGTTCTTAGAGACCTGCCTTACAGATGAGGAACCTGAAGTCAGCCAGCACTCTTACTGGCAGCACTCTTCCCCTCTTTTGGGCCAGAGGAGGTAATCTGTGGAACTTGTCCTGAGTTCTGAGAGCATATCATCACCGAGTCTCTCAACGCTTCTGTCTTGGCAGTGGTGTTGCTCTGAGCTCCCAATGTCCCACCTGTCCTGAGATCCTCCTGTCCTTGCCCCACTGAGATCTACTTCCCCAGGCCTTCAGCAGTGCCCGTGCCCCCACACCTGCCCTCCCAGACCTGCCCCAGTCCATAGTCTGAGACCCCTTGAGTCCAGAGCAATGACCCAACAAGTGCTCATCAATTTTTGCAGTCAGTACAATAACATATTTGAACTTGTGGCTAACTCAGAATATCTGGGACATACATAAACACCATGCAAGGACCGGAATTTAGAACTGGTGTTCTTTTTCTCCCTCACACACTGAATTCAGTAGCTAAATCATGTAGCAAGAAATTGTATCAAAGGAGTAAGAATGGAGAAAATAGTCTTTGGAGTTCATCTAGTCCATCCTCCTTGTATGACACAGGGACCTTGCATGCGGACCCTGAGGCCCCGAGAAAAGACTTGTCTGGTCTATATACTGCACTAAAAGCAGGATCAGCCTCATAGCTTTGCGTGCAGTGCTGTTTCCACCACCCCACTCTGCCTCCCAGGTCAGGTTCTTACCTCACTGGCATAAAGGGCCTGGGCCTCTTCCTGGCTTTGAGATTCTGTGCCTCTCTAAATCCCCACTGGGTTCGGTGGGAAAGATAACAGACGTGTGCTTAATTGTTACTGAGTCCTGTGATTTCCCAGGGTCTGAGTAAGTATCCCCACCTCAAGGTCCTCAAATGTGCTTTCTGTCTGGCAAAGATACTGAACAGAGAACATCTTGTCCTCTTCATCTCTCTCCTGCCAAATAACGTTTGTATTGTTAGATTCTCGCTCCTGGTCTCTTTGTTCCTTTTGTGGCACTAAACTGCCCTTTGCTAACTAATGAGAGCCAACAGCTTCCTGGACATCCCCTCCTGTTACAGCCACCGCTGCCTTGGCTCTGGTTTTGAACTTTCACCTGCTGAGGAACATCACTCAGAATCACCCTTCCTACATCCCTGGGTGTGTAGGTTGGGAAGACTTGAGTTCTTTCTTCTTTCCTTTCTCTCAGCATCAGATAGTGAATGTTGTAATATCAACCTGGACACAGAGACCAGCCCCTGCAGTAGCGACTTTGAGGAAACCGTGGGCAAGAAGCTGCTGAGAACCTTGAGTGAGTAGCTCTTCACCTAGATGAAAGCCTCCCACCAGCTAGTTAGTAGAAAAATTATGTTAGGATATTACCCCTGGAGGAAGAGCCATTGACTCCTTGTGGGAACCTAATGAGGTATAATCATGGAAATCTGTAACAGGGCTTGGGCCAGTACTGTGCCCTTGATAATGGGGAGCGGGGGGATGCATCCCATTCAGTTGGCTGTCATCTAGGACAGGAGTCTGCAAGCCATGGCCATGGCCAAATCCTGGCCTCCCTCTCCTGCCTGTACTTGTAAATAAAGACTTACTGGATCGTAGACCCATTTGTTATCTATGGCCACAATAGCAGAGTTGGGCAGTTGCAACAGGGACTAAATGGCCTGAAAAACCTGTAAGATTTACTGTCTGGTCCTTTAAAGAAAGAATTTGTGTCCTGGAGACTCAGTAGAAAGGAAAGCAGTATCTTTCATGGAAGGAAGTCAATAGCAGAAAAATACTCCTCCCTAAAAACAACAGAGCTGGGAACACATTGCCCTTCCATCCTTGAGGACAATTGTATGATTACCCCACCTGCCCCAATGCAGAAAGAAGGTTGTTTCCAAGCTACAGAACGTAGGTGTGTGGGAATGGCCCCCAGCTACACCCACCAAAACCCTGGCTCATGGAACACCAAAGGCTGTGAGACCAGCCTTCTCACAGGAGGTGTCTGCCAGGCAGTTGGGCCTGGTTCTGAGGAGATGGAAAGACCTGGTTCTGAGGCATTACCTGCGCTTTACTCAATCCTCTCGGGAAATCTCCATTCCACTGGCACTAGCCTGGCTTTTTGGAGATGTCTTCCCAGGTAGATGTAAATATGCTGATATCAACACCAGGATGCAATGCAGATTACTTTCTGCAAAACTTGCAAGGGCTTTGCCACCATTTCCGCATCTGTTTTGGAGAGAGTCCATATCAAGGAATGTCCTCCCAGCCAGAGATTGATCCTTACAAATTGTTTTTCAGGTGGTCGAAAAAGGAAGAGGTCACCTAACGGAGAGAGAGCCTCTGAGGAGAACTCCAATTTAATGCCTCTGATCACATGACAGGGCAGACAGTGTTTGCTGGGTGTATGAGATTCAAGAGCTTTGAGGGAGAACCCACCCTCCCATCTTCTGTGTCTCCCGAGGCCTCCCACAGGTGACAGAGCATTCTGCTTTCCTTACCACCTCTTCACCCCTAGCAGTCAGTTTGGCAGATTTCCCCTTGTTGCCTCCAGTTTGACTCAGAGCCTTGCTGTGCCCATCATGGATGGAGGGGCCTCCGGTGGAACATGCTAGAAATGATCTTCTCCACGGCACAGTCTGGGACTGGAGAAGAAATGACCCCAAGCTGACAATGCCACTCTGGGACCCGACTCCCTTTTTGTTCTTTGGGATCCCCCCATGCCATATTTCATGCTTAGCTTAGCTCAGAAGGCGCCACCGACAGACAGGCATATAGGCGGCTGGAGCAGCAGGTATGAAGGTCAGTTCAGGAGATACACCAAGAGTTTCTCCAGGACTTTAGAGCTGTGGGACTCGGCAACGGTGGCATGTGATGTTACAGAACAGAAAACTGTCGGTGACCAGTTTCCTGTTAGATAAGGATTCTAGCAGCCTGGGAAGTGTGTCTCAGCTGGAATGGAAAGACAATGAGATGGAACATCAAGTCACCGTCTTGCCCAGGGACACATCTTTTTGGCTCCCTATCAGCAGTTATCAATCCATCAATAAATCTGCTCTGGAAGAGAAGGAGCAGAGAACAGAGACCCAGTTGGGAGCCAGAGATGGAATTTCAGGTTTTAAGTTCAAATCAAAGCAAACAAACAAAAACTTATGTAGAAAAATTCTAAGCTGTTAAAGCAAGTATAGCCATGACAAACCAAAGAGTGCCCAGGTCAGCCAAGAAGGATGCAAGCTCTCATGGGACTTCAATGTGCATTAAACAGGAACATTGAAGAATCACTGTCCTTTTTCATCTGTTCCCCCCACTCCACCCCTTACTCCTCCCCAGCAGGTCAGCTAAGTGTACTTCACTCCAAGAATTTACTAGATCTCTTTTCACCCGGATGATGGGGCATAGTCAATTCCAAGTATGGCCACTAGATGGCGAAATAACTCCACATTCCTAGTTCAAGAATAAAATCACTAATCACACAGATCACTAACCACACAGCCAACCAACCTTTGGGAAAATGTAGAAATAAGTGAAGGTTGTCTTTGGGACACCTGTCTCCCTTTCTGTCTCCCATTCCCTGAGTTCCCTCAATCAGGGATCCAGGGATCCAGTGATCCCATGGTGCCTGCTCAATCTCCAAACCTTCCCCTGGGGTATACTATCCAGGCTTACCCCCTCTTTCCCCCCAAACTGTCACTCCCACACCCCCATACCCATTCAATCAGTAATCACACGGAGAGGGAGGGAGACTGATAATTCATTCCTCTGGGTTATTTGCATCTCAAAAGAAAATGCTTACCCATAGGAATCTTTAACTCAGGGGTTCTTAATTTAGGGGTCAGTCACCCCAGGGGTTCCATTACTGGACTTCAGAGGGTCTATGAAGCCCGTAAGACTGTCAGAATTTAGTGTATGTGTTCTTATGTGTGTTTTCCAGAGGGCTAAAGCTTTCATGAGATTCTCAAATGTCTCAGACCCACAGAGAGTTAAAAACCACTATTTGAACTCAGTGGAACTTTCAGCCCAAAGTTTCTGCAATGCAGAGTGAAGTGAACAGTGGGCAGTTCGAGACAGATACAAGTGGTCTTCTCTAGTGTCTAGCAAATCAATGGGGAAAGCTAGGACCTGCCAAGAAGTGGAAGTCTTCAGAGATCCTTGGCACAACCTAGGGTATTATACCACACCCCCACACGTTTGTCCCCGCTTCCCCACCAAACTAGAGCAGATGTTGCAGACAAGAGGGCCACAGCATTTGGAAGTAAAGATTTTCCCACTGGAGATGCTCTTTCCAGCAGTGTATGCCTGACTTCTCACCCCTTGCTCAGTTCTGCCTGAGGCCCAGCAGTGCATGACTCCTAGGTGATTCCACAGCTGCCACCTACTCCCAACACCTACTCTTGCCTAATAGGAACTGGCAAAGTGTCAGCCCTCAGTGCTGGGCACCTCAAACCCAAACCGGTGAACACTGAGTTTCAACAAGAACTGTCATTGTGCAATTTTCCTGCCCAGCTGGCCACTGGCCCAAGGGGGCCTGCCTGGCTAGTCTTCCTGTCATTATTGCTTAGGCCATGGGGCTCAGGCCACTGCTGTTGCATACACCCATCCCTTAGCAAATTCCCAAAGGAGCCTGTCACCACTCCCCTCCCTATTCCCCACTCTATTCCCCAAGATTTCCTTCAGGTTAAAAAAGTTAAAAAAAAAAAAAAAAAAAAAAAAAAAAAAAAAAAAAGGATTTTAAAATAAAGCATTCATGAAGGCTTAATTGTAAATAATTTTTAAATAAAATGAAAATGCTTTTCCTGGAATGTTTTTCTTGCCCCTGAAATAGCTCAGTTCTCAAGCGGTTTCACATTTGAGATGCTGGTTGGGTCAGAGCACACATGGAATGGTCTCACCTGAGGCCCACCTGCCTCAAGAGGCAAGACTCTCAAGGCCAGGTGCAAAGCTGTACTTAAGGTTACAGGAAAGCGTGGGTGCTCTACTTTGGAGGCCAGATGGGTAAGATTTTGCTGGAACAAATGCCAGCAATGGAAAGTAAAACCCAAATGAGAAGCCCAAGTGTGAATGAGGACAGGACGTACAGAGCAGATAATGAGAAGGGGCTGGCATTTGTTGAACCCACGTGATGGGTGAGGCACTGGGCTGGGCACCTTCCAACTTCAAGGTCTTGGGGGCCAGACCCGGGAAAGCCCCTGAAACAATGTGTTGGTCCACACCGGCTCCCTTCTGCAGACCCTCTGGAGAGGAACCAAAGTGGCACAAATCCAGTGTTTTCCAACCAAAGGCTGAGAAAAGGAACAGGGGAGAGCTAGGCATATTGATCAATTTTCAACCAACTAACACAAGGAGGGAGCAGCCAGACAGGTAAGAGGGTGTGTTTGGGCATTTAACATCTTTGTGGAAGGAAGGTTGGGATTTGACACTTAGGTCAGTTAGTGGCCTATGGACAATTTGAGACTCTCCAGTCTGTTAACCCTACTAGCAATAATAAATGAAAACACCAGCTATTTTGGTGAAGTCTTTATGTGCCAGGTATTGTGCTAGGTATACATTTACTCATTTCTGTCTCAAAACCCCCCTGTGAAGGTTTTAGTCTGTGAAACAGGCTCTGAGCCATCAAGTGGCTTGCTCAAGGTTACGCAGCCAGGAAGTGGCAGGCCCTGGAGGTAAGTGTCCTCCTCGTGAGCAAAGGAAACGGAAAAAAAAAAAACAGTCCTACCTCTGAACTTCGCAGGGCACACCTGCAGAAGAGGCCCTGAGAAGCCCTACCACAAAATCTATGGAACTCACTAAGCCCAGCTTTTGCCAAACTTTAACACAAAACCCTTTTTCGGGTGAGCATGGGGACAATGGAACACACTGAGAGAAACACTAGCCTATATGCCAGGGTAGAATGAGAGCCAAATTCCCATTGATTGTGGCTTTCTTTTATGCAAAATATATTTCAGCATTTTGGTAGGGACGTTCTGGTTTAAAGAAGTGTTTTTAACTAGTTTTTGTACTAGTGTCTTCCCCCAAGAGAAAAATTGAATTTAAATTCTCCCTAACAAGAGAAATGAAGTACTAAGAACTAAGACTTTGTGGGGTAGGACTGTGCTTTGGAGGGCCACACACCATTTTACTCTCAGACTTCTTTTGCTCCCTTGAGGGACTGTACCCTGTTGAGAATTCCTGGATTAAAGCTGTGCTTAGAGAAGATGACAGAAGAGTGACAGCAGGTAGGATTACTGATCCCGGTTTTGTGTCTTCCCTTACAAATGACCAGCATCTTTAAATAGGAAGAACAAACACTGATGGAAAGGAAAATAGGACAGGAGGTAATGAAGAAATGAGTGTGAGGTCATCTCTTCAAATCTGTCCACACCCACCAGACCCAATCACACAGTGTTCTCTGAACGACTGCCTGGGATCTAGCTGGATCCTGAAGGATCTGGAAACCGTATCCTGTACAGAAACACTGAAAAATGGGGGGAGGGAGGAGTTTCATGGAAAAGCAAAAACAAGGAATAACTGCTACTTTCAACTATTTGAAAGGTCCATCCTAAATGCCAATAGACGTGGTGTCTATTGTCTAAAGGAGGGGAGGAGGGGACAGGGAAGCAGGACAGACAAATCAAATTCTGGATCAAGGTAAAGGTCTTTTTAATTAAGGTGCTTACCAGTAGAATGGGATGCTTCATCAAGTACTGGACGAATCCATCTCCCACCCAGTCCAGTTGCAAATGAGGAGTCAGGGATGATACAGAAGAGACTTCCACACTGGGGGAGACAGACTGGAGCTGATAAGACCCCAATCATAGCCCAGGACTGTAGAACTTTAGAACAATTCAAAGGTATCCCAGAAAAGGTTAGATCCTGTTATAATAAGAGTTATCTTTCAATATTTAAAAACTCCAAGTAGTAGCCCTCTTATTTTAAAACTCAAAGTCTACAAAACTGTCATTTGGAGAGTCACTTGGACTCTCTGGAAAATGTGAACTGTATTTATGTGGCTCTCATTGTTTCAACAGACCAAGAGGTACCCCACCTGCAGTGGGAGGGGCTGTGTTCTAGAATCACCCTGAGTGATGCCAACCCTTCCACGAATCCATGAAGTCCAGTTTCTTAAGTACAGAAGAAGACAGCTGGCCTTTGAAAGACAAGCCCACCAAACTACCAGAGATGTGGTAGGTGAGGTCACTAAGGGGAGGCATACTTCAAGAATGCAGTTTAGGGGCGCCTGGGTGGCGCAGTCGGTTAAGCGTCCGACTTCAGCCAGGTCACGATCTCGCGGTCCGTGAGTTCGAGCCCCGCGTCGGGCTCTGGGCTGATGGCTCGGAGCCTGGAGCCTGTTTCCGATTCTGTGTCTCCCTCTCTCTGTGCCCCTCCCCCGTTCATGCTCTGTCTCTCTCTGTCCCAAAAATAAATAAAAAACGTTGAAAAAAAAAAATTAAAAAAAAAAAAAAAAAAAAAAGAATGCAGTTTAGTTTTTTTCTTTAGCAACTAGCAAATCCCTCTAGAGCATTCATTTTAAACTATGAGTTACAACCCATTAGTGGATCACAAAATCAATTCCATGGGTCTCAATCAACTTTTATTTCTTTAGTTAGAACACAATAGAATGGAAAACATCAGAACGCACTGCTCCCAGCAAGGGTAAATACTGTTTTCTTAAACTTCTGTGTCAGTTGTGTGTGTGTGTGTGTGTGTGTGTGTGTGTGTGTGTGTGTAAGAGAGAGGTAAATCTATTTCTTACCTTGATCACCCTAGAGAACTAGAGCTTAGGGCTAGGGACACAACCATGCAGAAAGAGCAGGAGACAGACACTCTGAGTAGAGATGACGAGTTTTAATGACACAGCCAACACTCACAATCACAGCTGGCTCTTCAGACAACTTGATCTTTGGGACAAGACTTTGTGCAGAGTCAAGTGATACACAGAAGCACATGAGCAACAGAGGCAACATTCTGGCTTCTAGTGAGGGGGCAAGATATCTACGTGTCATGATCAAAGTACCTTTTTATTCTTCGTAAATTAAAACCTTAATATGCTCTGGCATCCTAAGGGGCTCTAATCCCTGGCCCCCATTTCTTTACAAGGGACATTCTCTTCACGTGGGGCTGCCTCACCAGAGCAGCCTTCCAGCCCTCTGTAGTCTCTATCCATGACACGTACAGCTAGGCTTGCACAGGCAGGGAACACACGTGACAGGACTGCTTTGGTGGTGCTGGTTGGGAGGTGTTTCTTCACTGGATTTTGGTGACTGCTTCATGAATGGAGGTGGCCACATAATCTAGATTTTTAGTAGTTAAGCCACACATGTTGATCCGACCACTTGGCAGCAGATAGATGTGCTTTTCGTTAACCAGATATTCAACCTGCTTGGCTGTTGAAAACCAGAAGAGATATAATGAGAGTAGTAGGAACCCTCTCAGCCATTGAGGGTCAAAGATTCCACAACAGTTTCAGGTTTCCTTCTTTCCCCCAACACAGAGAAGCAAAATAAAAGGAGCTATTTTGTCCAATTAAAACAGGGAAGTATGCTGAATTGATTCTGGAAACCACTTATTAGCTAACTTTCTAACCCCCAGGAAGTTTAATACAGCTCCTCCTGATAGGAATTTTCACCTGGGACTACCTCCCGACCGAAGCTTGCGTGTTACATTCACCAGAACAACCTATTAAAACAACCCTCAGACTTAAGAACATCCCATTGATATGAAATGCTGGTATGAAGTGCTTCTTCTTCCTTAACCTGTACCCCAGCACACAGCAGCTAACTCCCTTTAACATTTCCTTTTCACAGCACATTGTACAGACCCCGTGCTAGAGGGACTGGGCAAATGCTGTGTGCATGAACCAACAGGCTGAAAAACTGGTAAGACGCTTGTGATCTGGCACTTCTCAGGTCCCCTGTTCAAACACACAGGAGGGCTTTCCCGCATTTGTAGAAATGCTTGTGTAGGAAATAGGAAGGAACGGCCTATTCTTCCCTTATGCCACAATCTCTAGAGATTTCTGGTTCATTGCAAAGCCAAGAGACAATTTTATTTGATTTTTCCCTAAATAAATAGCACCCTTAATTAGCACCATTAATTTGAGGGAATGGGATAATTGTTATGGACTGAATATTCATGTCCCTCCAAAACTCATATGTTGAAACCCTAACCCCTAATGTGATAGAATTAGGAGCTGGGGCCTCTGTCAGATAATGAGGTTTGGATGATGCCATGAGGGTAGAGTCCCTGTGTTGGCAGGTATGCCCTTAGAAGAGACAAGCTGGTGCAAGCATGCATGCACACTCTCTCTCTTCCCTTCAGCCCCACACAGCAAGAAGGCAGCCATCTGCAAACTAGGAAGAGAGCCCCCACCATAACTGACCATGCTGGCGTCCCGATCTCAAGCTGCCTGGCCTCCAGCACTGTGAGAAATAAATAAATAGCCTATGCTATTCTGTTATAGCAGCCCCAATGAAGATAGTGATAAAATCATAATAATCACAGGAGCAAACACTATGTGCCAGGCAGTATTCTAAGCACCTTATATTAACTCAGTCAATCTTGATAACCTTATCATTCCCATTGTATAGGTGGTACACAGGGAAGTTAAAAGACTTTCCCAAGGTCATATAGCTAGTCAGTGGTAGAGCTGGGATGTTAAGGCAGGCCATGTAACTCCCGAGTCTGAGCTCTTAGCCAGGACGCTGAGTTGCCTCTGTATGGAAATGGAAAATCTGGACCCTGTAGTCAGTGCTACTCTGGACCCCTGCAAACAAAGTGACCTTCAGAAGTAGCCTTGACCAGGGGCGCCTGGTCAGTTAAGTGTCTGATTTCAGCTCGGGTCATGATCTCACGGTTTGTGGGTTCGAGCCCTGCGTTGGGCTCTGTGCTGACAGCTCAGAGCCTGGAGCCTGGTTCAGATTCAGTGTCTCCCGTTCTCTGCCCCTTCCCCACTCGTACTCTGTCTCTCTCAAGAATAAACGTTAAAAAAAAAAAAAAAGAAGTAGCCTTGACCAGCTTTGACTGTGTGAATTACAGTCACCCAAGGAGATAAAGACTAACCTCAACCACCCACAGAGCCACAGGCACACCACCACCTGTAAAGATGTAGTTATAGGGCTCCAACCTTGGGTTTTTTGTTTGTCTATTTATAAGATTTTATTTTTGAGTAATCTCTACATTCAATGTTGGGCTTAAACTCACAACCCCAAGATCAAGAGTTGCACTCTCTTGGGGCACCTGAGTGGCTCAGTCAGTTGGGCATCTGACTTCAGTTCAAGTCATGATCTCACGGTTCGTGAGTTCGAGCCCCACATCAGGCTCTCTGCTGATAGCTCAGAGCCTGGAGCCTGCTTCAGATTCTGTGTCTGCCCCTCCCCTGCTCACACTCTGTCTCTCTCTCTCCTTCAAAAATAAATAAACATTAAAAAAAAAAAAAACTTAAAAGAGGTGCACACTCGACCAACTGAGCCAGCCAGGCACCCCAACCCTGTTTTCTTTTTTTTAAATAAAGATGAAACCTCTCCACTTTTGTCAGGAAAGGAAGCATCATAACTGAGAAACTAAAGTTATGAACTCTTTCCCTAGAAAAAAGCCAATACACACATACACAATGTTTAAAATATCATTTCAGGGGCTTCAGAGATCTCCTAGAGTACACCACAAATGGCAGGCTGCAATCCCCTGTTCTGATGGACAGAATATCATAAAGGAGGCACTGTGGCATGAGCCCTGTAGAACCCAGGTGGTGGTATATGTGGTTCACTGTCACAATTCCTCCAACTGTTCTGTTTTAAAAGTTTTCCTTAATAAAATGTTGGGAGGGGAAAAAAATGTTTTTAAACAGAGTAAGTAGTGCCAAGTGCTAAAAATATGACTTACGTGTTATGAGCACCCATCTATTCTCACTGTTTTCTAATTCATAACAAAACAAATTTCCTACCCTGGAGAGTGGGGTAATCTATACATCTTATGGGGAGACACACCCACCTTCTGAGCCTTTAGAATACTGCTACTAAATACCACTTCCATTATACCAATATTTTTTAAAATTGCAAAGGATAATTTTACTAAGTGAACTAATGCCCCATTCCAGAATCAGGAGGACACCTATGGCGAACTAAGACATCCCTTTACTTTTTGCGTAGTCTCATTCTCCCGCAAAGTATTTCCGGGGGTCTACCATATACAGTACCATCTTTCTTGTTTATATTTCCTTTGGCTTTTTCTGAGCCCATTTCACACAGGCACTCTGAAGGCCCTGGTTTACAGTGCTTCCTAGCACCTCTGATGTTCCACTCGCTACCCAAGTCAGGCATACAACTGTCCCCAGAGCCACTCAGACACAAGCTCCACACACAGTGGGCAGCCACATCTGTACCATATGACCCGTGGCTTGGCTGGCAGGGGTTCCGTAATCACACATTAAATGAATGAATCCTCTATCATCAGAAGGGACAGCCAATGGCTGATAGGCCCTACCGACCGCTGACCAAGATCACACACGGCTGCCCGCTAGACTTCCAATCGGCTCTCAACTCCAGCTACCAACCCAAGTTCTTATTTGTGAAATGGAGAGAGAACTTTGTAACCTCTTTTTTGAGGGCAATGCTTGGAGACTAGGAAAGACTTGTTAAGAAATCAGGTCCCTGAATAATCATGTATGATATTTATACTTAGGATTAAAGAAAAACCAGAAGGTACCCAAGCATTTATGAGAGACCTTTCATAAAGCAAGTCTCCAAGCTATAAATCCTGTTACTTCCCAGTCCACAAAAATGAAACTAACTTAGTTATGGCTCTACAGATGAGTGGGACACACTGAGAAAACCTAACTTGTTCTGGCCCACAGTTTTATGGCTGACCAAACAGGTAAAGGGGCCAAACCCAACACTGAGAGGAGGGAGCATTCCAGGTAGCTGGGTGGACACTTACGGTTCAAGCCGGTGAAGCTGAACATTCCAATTTGCTCAGTGATGTGGTTCCAGGTTCCTGGAGTCTTGAGGGCTTCTAAGCGTGTCCTGAGTTCAGATCTCATGGTCAGAATCCGGTCAGCCATTGTCTTCACATTACCTGTCCTGAGTGGACAGCAGTATAAATATCAGTCCAGACAAGACAGATGGCACACAGAAACACATAAGTTTAAAAAATATAATTTAATCTATAAACTGCAGATGAGATCACGACCTGGCTATGACAGTACGTGGAGGCCTAGATGGGTAGATAAACCCACAGATAAAGACCACAGAGAGACTTACCAGGCAGAAGGAAATAACTGAGCTTCTGATGGGAGTTTAGCACTAGTCGTGGGTATACTGGCTGTGATACCACTCATGTTTTAACCCAGAATTCACCTAGGGACTGACCCAGACAGGCTAATGTATTTTATCAGGCCTAATTAAGTAGACTGTAGATAGCTACCACATAAAAATTGTTTCAAAATAAGGCAAAATATATGCAAACTAGATACGAATGAAGAGTCCCCAAGTTGTCCCACTAACTTGCAGTTGGATATTCTAGACTATCAGGAATTCCTTCCTGTGTTTCCCAACTTTTAGGGGGGAAGCCTGGGTGGTGGGAGAATGGAGAAAACGCCCCATTCACTGAGTGCTTCCTCCTATGTTCCTGGTTCTGTGTTATTCACGTGTGTTGTATTACGCTCATGTGAGCAGGTGCCAGCCTTATTCTACAGAAATATCTGCGACTCAAAGAGTTCAAAGTAATTTTGTCCTGCCTCTGCCAAAATAAAAGGAAGAGCCAGTTAAATGTGATGGGACAATTACTGTCCTATGTTCCCACAACTCACCCATCAGGCTTTGCGCCCCTTACCATTCTTTAAAGAGCTCAGGGTTAGAGAGGGTACAGGCCACGATTCGCGCTCCCTGAGCAGGGGGATTGGACCAAGTAATTCGCACTATCTTCTCCATCTGGGAAAGGACCCGCAGGATGCTGTCAGGTTCTTTTGCAACCACGGTCAGATTGCCCACTCGCTCATCTAAAGGGAGGGATGAGAGTCAGCTTGGGAGCTGTGATGGGGTGGGGTGGGGCGGGACAGGGCTGTAACTCAGGAGAGCACTCACTGTAGAGCCCGAAGTTCTTGGAAAAGGACTGAGCACAGAAGAGCTCAAATCCTTCAGACACAAAATAGCGAACAGCCCAGGCGTCTTTCTCAAGGTCTCCAGATGCAAAGCCCTGATAGGCTGAGTCAAAGAAGGGGAACAGAAACCGGCGCTGTGAGGAAGGAAAGTGAGTCAGGCCAGGAGATCCTTCTGGAAACAACCTCAGACACCAGCCTTCCTTCCCCAGCTGGTGCCTGCACAAAATTTCTAACACTACCCATTTCTCCTATCTCTCCCCTTTCTGCATTCAACCGCCACTTACACCTGTTCCTCTGTTCAGCTAAATACCAGTATGCAGTTGGATATTCTAGACTATCAAGCTAACAATAAGTCTAACAATTTCAGTGAACCTTACTCTTTTAAAGTACACTCTCCTAGAGTATCATGATGCTGCTTTGCCAAACAGGGCTTATTTGTGAGGCGTGGACGTAGTGTCCCATGTTGGTGGAGGATTCTTTCCTCAGAATTCCTGGTGTGATAAGCTTAGTCAGCTTGGTCTCCCCAGGGGTCCCTGACAACCCCAGCCCTCATCTACTGGGCACTGAAGACAAAGCAGACCGTGTAGTCCCTACTCTCACCCCTCCAACCTCCTCAAAGAACTCCCCACAACTGAATTTGCCCCTTCTACTATGCTTATTGTCTGAGAGGACACCACTTCTATGCCCCCAATTGTCCACACCAGAGGCCAGGGTGCATCCTCCACTCCTACCCCAGCAGCTCATCCCTCACATCCAATCACATCCCGATTCCCATCACCCCCATCTCCTGGGGGCTTGAGAATCCTTTCAGGTCTGCCCCTGCCACTGACTTCATTCAGATCCCCAACAGCTCCCATCTGGATCATGACAACAGCCTCCTAACTGCTCTCTCAGCCTGACTAACCTTGCCTCCCTTGGATCCACTCCCTGCTATGTAGCCTGAAGACAACGCAAATCTGCTCACAACACAGCATGACATAAATGTTCTCCAGTGGCTCCCCACTGCCCTCCAAATAAAGTCCAATGGCTCAGCACAGGATCTTGCCCCCATTTACCTTTAACTCACTTGCAACCCCTTAGAACTCTTGCTGTACTGAGACTTATTCTCAGTTCCTTAAATGGGCCATGACTTCTACCTTGGGCTTTGACCACACTCCTCCCTCTGTAGGGAACATTCCTTCCCTGCCAGCCCCCACCTGTCCTCATCCTTCAAGTCTCAACATGGCTTCTTCTGCCACTACTGCCCTCCACACACACACACACACACACACACACACACACACACCCCAAAGTCTGGGCTACGTGCCTCTACATAACCCCATCAACACTGCTGTCCCACAGTATTTGGCTGTCTGCCCAAACAGGCTGTATGCTCTTTGAGAGCAGAGATGGTCTCTGCTGTGCTCACTATTATATCCTCCAGATGCCTGCTGCGTAGCAGTTTCTCAATGAGTATTCTTTAAACACATTAATGAAGAATATATACCCTTTGAGATAGAAATTCCAATCTAGAAAGTCATCCCAAAGAAATAATAACAAGGAGTCTTATACACAACTGTTCAGAACAAGAAACCTGAGATCTAAATGTCCGTGAATTGATTTAATCAATCCCTAATGGCACGTAGCCATGCATGGAAAATGGCGCTATAAAACATTCCATGGCACGTAAAGGAATCCAGATGAAAGACAAAGTATGTTACAAAACAGCATAAAGAAAATGACCCCATCTTTGTGAAATAAATATATTTACATGTGTAACATATTAACAATGGCTTTCTTTGGGCAATAGGATTTACAGTTAATATTTATCTTCTTCTTTGGGCTTTTCTCCATTTTCCAAACTCTTCTGTGAACAGATATTGCTTTTGAATACATAAAATAGTAATACATACTATGTTTCAAGAGATGCTCTGGAAAGGCAGTTACCTTCATAACGGCGGCGATCTGCTTCCACTGCTCCGGAGTTGGGTCGGTCCCAGTTGGGTTGTGTGCACAGGCATGAAGGACAAAGATGGAGAACTCGGGGGCATTCTGAGGGGAAGGAAGCTATGTCAGCTGCCACACTAGCAGGAATATGGTGGGGGTGCTGTCAGAGTCAGTGGCACACTGGGCAAGGGGCAGCATATTTCTTCCTTATGTGCTAACTCAGAAACCACCATCTGGTTTGGGTAGGATGTTTCAGACTCTCTCCCTTATCAACTGATCCAAAGACCTTTCCCTGCTCCTCCTGACACCATGGGGGTCTGTTTACTTTTCATCTAATCGCCCACCTCCAGATCATTCAGGAAACCCTGGAGATCAAGTCCTCTCTTCGCTGCATCCCAATAGTGATAGGACCGAATGTCTTTAAATCCAGCGGCAGAAAATACACCATTATGATTCTCTGTAAACAAAGAGGTAAAAAGTTAAATGGTTTACAAACACAGAAGGTTAATTGGAAAGCACACAAGTCAGCTTCCAGGGCCCTCACAGGTTCAACATTCCCTGGGCAACATCGAGGTAAGGAGTTAAGACTTAGAAGAATGAGGGGCGCCTGGGTGGCTCAGTCAGTTTAAGCCTCCCACTTTAGCTCAGGTCATCATCTCACAGTTCGTGGGTTCGAGCCCCCCGCCTCGGGCTCTGTGCTGATAGCTCAGAGCCTGGAGCCTGCTTTGGATTCTGTGTCTCCCTTTCTCTCTGCCCCTCACCTGCTTGTACTTTTTCTCTCTCTCTCTCAAAAATAAACAAACATTAAAAAAAAAGACTTAGAAAAATGATTGTAACCAAGAACAAGTTCAACTGGTCAGTCATGCTAAATTTATATCCTACACCACAATGGGACTTCCTGTGTCTACATTTTATACCTCCTCTGGGAAATTTCAACATATGCCAAAACACAAGTCTACCAAGAAACCTGAGAATGAGTATTGCTATTCTGAACTGGAGCATCAGGTTACTCATGTACTGCCATAATCCACTGCTCGAGCCATCCACAAATGTCAGGTGATCCAGGCTGGGTTACATCTTCTGCATAAGTGGTGACATTCATGAGGGTAATCCCCCCGGGCTCCTCTGTTTCTCCTCTCGCTACAGCTAAAGGACTCACCCCAGGTTGGTGAGGACACATAGACGGGCGTGTCCTTGTTGTTTGTTCCATTGTACCATCGTGCTAGGAACTCAGCTCCGATTCGAAGTGCACCTGTCCCCCCCAAAGACTGGACACCTCCCACCTGAAAGAGAAGCAAGGTCACTGGTTGATAATAGTGAAGTCAGATGATTATTAGGAAACAACGAGCACTTGTTATTAGTACCAAGGAGCACTTACTTTGTGCCTGCTCTGTGCTAAGCCCTTTAAATGTATTATCTTATCAAAACCTCACAACTACATTTGCCCATGTTTACAAATGAGGAAACTGAGGCTACAGGAAGTGAAGCACTTTGCTCGGTTACCAGCCTCTCAAGACAACTTTCCTTAACTTCCTTGCATCTTAAAATGACCCCACATGGGCAATAATAGAGTCCTATGTTGTCCCATTTACAAAATACCTTCACACACATTCTTGTTCAATCCTTGCACAACTCTATGAAGTAAGCTATAGATCCCCAACTCATACATGAGGAAATTGATGCAGAGAAGGGGTCTCCCAAAGGGCTGTGCGGCTGTGAGAGGCAGAGCTGGAAATGATTCCAGGCCTTCCTGCTTCAGATCTAGTCACCTGCCCTGCTTCTGCTGTTCTGCCTACATGCCTTCCGTTCCGCCCTCTCACAATTCTTAGTAGGCTTTGGCATGACTCAGTAGAGTAATGTCATAAATTGCTCAATGTGTCTAAAGGATTAAGGAGAAAGAAAAAGATCACCTGAGAAAATCTATCTAAATAAAAGGAAGGGCACAGCAATCTAACAACACTGGCAACCTCTGGGGAGGGGCCTGGGACGGGGGGAATAGTGATCAAGGGGACTTTGTTTGGCCTAATGTGTAAGTGATTTCCTAAAAAAAGGAGAACATGTTCATGTATTATTTGCAAAATTTTAAAATAATTTTTAAAATATATTTAGATGTCTGGGATTTGCTGTACAATAACTTACCTTTGGCACAGGGGTGGGAGGGTATACAAAATTGACCAAATACAGACCATTGTTGAAGCTCGGTGATGGATACATGGGGTTTTTTCATCACACTGCATTATCTATTTATGTAAATATTTGGAATTTTCCACAATAGAAAGGTTAAAAAAATCTCCCTAGACAAAGTAGAAAAGCTCCTAAAATCTTTTTTAAAACAATAACAAAACTTTGATGCTAAAAGATAACAAAGGAAAAAAAACAGAAAAAAGGGAGACCAAACTCATTCATGAACACTGATACTCACTTTCCAGATAAACATTAATGAACAGCATGAACCCAACAGTACACTAAAAAATACCCCCTTTCTCAAGTGACAGTCATCCCACGAATGCAAGATTGTTAACAGATATAAAATGTGTCATGCCACTAAGGTACAGAAAACCCAAATGATCTTCATGACAGATAAGAAAATCATAGACATCCCTGATTTTGATGCTCAGTAAAACAGGAAATAATGGATACTTCTCGAAAGTAACAGGAAAAATTCATTCAGCCATGATGAATAAGTCAGCTTTTTGATGAACAATGAGTCATTAGCAGAAATCCTCTTTGAGCCAGGAACGAGGCAGTGATACCAATTATCACCACTTGTTATTATTCCCCAGTGTTCTATTTGCATTCAGAGGTCTGAGCATCTGTGAAAGAATACGGTCTGAAATGTGAAACAGAAGCCAAGTGGACGTTCAAGCAAACGGGGAAGTGAGCGTGGTTGTGCGCTGTAGGAAAGCAAGGGCAGTGGACTGGGTGAAAACGGTCAGTGCCGGTCAGATGGGGCACACCAACTTCTCTGTTCTCCACAGTGATCCCCACTGAGCACCAGACCCCTCCCATTACTTTATAAAGGTTTTGCGGGCTGCCTGGGTGGCTAAGTCAGTTAGACAGTTAGTCAGTGATGTTAAGCCATATGTGCATTTATTTTTCATGGACTTGGCATGAGCTAAGTGGAATGTCAACTTTATTCATTACCTCACATTTCAAACACCTAGGCAATTCTGGAATGTTGACACTTTCTACACAGATGAGCAAGGCTTCCCTTGAACCTGGTTTTAAGTTATCATGGGTATGTGACGGGTGTACGTGGACATCAGTGAAAATGTTCTCAGGTGTAATTTTTTATTTCCTTTCTCTCCCACTCCAAGATGCAAATTCATTAACTAAAAGAAGTCAAAAAGCCAGTAGATTAGATTGAAAACATGTTCGGAAGAGATACATCCACTTCACTAACGTGACCTAATCCTTTTATGTAACACTTGACATCAAATTCTCAAGAAATTATCATTCCCTAAAAGCACACTGAATACTGGACGGCTTCAGTGAAACACAAACTGTATCAGCAATTAAAAGAAAGAAATTGGGGGCAAATCAATAATGTATCAATTTGGTCATTCTGTGAACTGAATTTTGGCAAACTGTTCTAAAGTCCAGGGAAACCCTACATTTGGGATGAAGGAAACAAGTGCGAAGTTCAAAACGAACAGGCGACCAACCCTGGCGGCTAAACTGGGGTGTCCAGAACTAGAAAAATCCAGTAACATGTGGTGTGAATGATGCCAGTAGGTAATCTGTGATCTTGATTTAGCTACATGGCCTGAAGAAATCCCTGCCAGACTCGACAACATTTGCCTAAGATCACAGTTTGCTGATGTAATGAGGAGCAGGAAAGCTGAGCAGAAGCTGCTTGCAACCAAGGCCATGATGCATGAACCTGGGCACTGCTAGCAGTTCACACAGGTCTCTGGCACAGGGTGCTAAGGATGGGCAAACTGGATGAAGAAGACAACGGTGACAAGATAAGCCACAGTGAAAGCCTAAGCCTCCTAGAGGTGACAGTCAAAGCGAGAAACTGGGATAGCATCACATGGCCTACGAGCCCTCCTACCGATGGTGGCTTGGGAATTCCCAAAGCTGAAACGTTACAGTGCTAGAGATGAAAACTGGACATATGGTACAAGGTCTGAAAATAGAAAGCAGTAAGAGGCAGTGACGAGTGTAGAAAATAGGTCTCCTCAAAATGGCTGATGGACCTGGTAACATTGAATCTTGAGAAGAAAAATCTAGGGGAAGACATGATTATTATTTGTTTTCTGGTTTACTCATTCACGCCTCATTTCCTTCAAGTTCTGGCTGAAATGCCATTTCTATTTCTATCATGACCACCCCAGTGAAAACCAATTCTACCCCCACTCCACCCTCAGCTCTCCTAATGTGCCTCTCCTACTCTCTTTTTACAACATTTATTTTCTTTTAACATACTCTATCATGTTCTTATTTATTATGTTTATAGTTCCTTCTCCCCACATAACAGTAAGCCAGGGCAGAATATTTTGGGTCTTTTGGTCACCGCTGTGCTCCAGCTTCTAGAACAGTGCCCACCCTTAATAGTGACCACTCATCTGTTGACTGAATGAATGAGGGAATTCAAACATCTGAGAATCGCTGATGTGTCAGACTGGGAGCTAAATGCTGAAAATTTACAAGATAAATTAGCAAGCCATCATCCCTGCCCTGAGGGAAGTCATGGTCTTGTGGGAGACAGACTTATAAAATTATACATTATAGTAAGCATAATAAGTACGATTATTCCTGAGCTGTGAACAAAGTCCTGTGATAACTCAGCTCTGCCCGAGAAAGCTAAGGACTCAGCATGGAAGTGACCCTTGGCAAGGCCTTGCAGGACTTACAGGTCTGTGGAATGGCAGGGACCCCAAGGGGAATGGGCGGGGGGTGGGGTGTGGGGGGGCTGTGAGTCACTGGAGAACAGGATGAAATATGCCACATGCCAAGTTCAAAGTCTGGATTTGCCCTGTAGATAATGGAAGGGTGTGTGTTTGTGTGTGTGTGTGTGTGTGTGTGTGTGTGTGTGTGTGGCAGGGAGCAGGTGACATGATTATCAGCTTTTTTTGCTAAGGAAGATCATCCTAGCTGCACTGTGCAGAATGTAATAGGATGGGGAAGGGACTAGAGACAAGAGGCTATTATAAGAATCCAAATGAGAGAACAGTGGGCTGAACTTGGGGATGGTGAAGACGTCCAGGGAGAAAGGACAGACTCAGAGCTCAGAACCAGCCAGTACCTATGGTGATGCAGATGCCAAGAGAGCATCCCAAACCATCCTCCACACCACTCAAAAAAAAAAAAGCCTTCAAATATTTATGGACTGCCATCTAAATTTGTTCTCTGATCAAAAACACAACACAGGATGAACCAGACAAAGAGGGAGGGCCATGTTCCACACGTCTTACAGAATGAAATCAAAACGGGAGCACTGGGCAGAGAAACAAGCATCCACCCGACACAGTTATTAAGTGTACAAGAAATGTACAGTCTCAGAGGAAGAAGGTCCCCAACACAGAAACTCGGTTTCCCTTTGTCAAAAACAGAATTCCATCCATCTATCAACAGCGTCTCACAAGATAACCGCCAGCTGCCAAAGTCCTCCACTCTCAAACTTCATCAGGACTCTCCTCAACGTTCCAGTGTCAGTCACCAAAATCCCTCATGACTTGCCTGATCACTGACCTGAGTTCCAGGACGTTCACTCAGAGCCTCCCTGCCACCTGATACACAAAAGACTGTGCCTGTGTCCAGCCCTCAATTTTCACCCTGCCATTCTGCATATGGAGGCAACTGGGTAACTGCAGGTGGAGAATAAATCAGATGATTCCAAGAATTGGTCCATTCCGTGCACAAAGGCTGCACTACAACACCGGCCCAGGGGAGCAGTAGAGCAGCTGGTTTAAACTGCACAATACCTAACTGGACTATTGCAAAAACCTGAGCCCTTCCCCATGCAGCCAGGTTTATCTTCTTCAAACACTCTGATTGGGTAACTTCTCTGTTCAAACCTTCAGATGATTTCCCCTGCCCAGGGTGCCAAATCAGCCTGCCCGATCTATGTGACATGTTCCCAGCTCCAATCAGGTAGGTGTCTCTACAACCTAGACCCACTTACCTCCTATCTCTGTCCCTGCATTCCTTCTACTCCAAAAAAAGGACCCTTCCTTTTTCCTTCCTCTCTACTTTGAGGTTCCCAACCCTGGTTGTACTTTGGAATCAGCTGGGGAGCTTTTAAAACTATGCCCAAGCAGGGAAGGGAGTTAGGGGTGGGTGGGACAGGGAGTGAAAGGGCAGGGAAGGGTGGTACCCTCTAAGATTCTGACTTAACTGGTCTGGACTGGGGTCCGCCCACCTATATGTATGTAAAATTCCCTAGGTGATGCTAACGTATAGCCAGTGTCCTGGCCTCATTCCCCAAAGTTCAGCTCACATCCCAATTCCATCCATACCACCATCCCTGTCCTCTGAGTCCCTACAACACCGAGAATCTCTACCAAACCACTTCCAGCCACATACAGCCTATTTCGCTATATCTGCTTCCAAATATGTTCTTCCATATATCTCCAGCTATAAACAGAATACCTACTAGGAAGCACTTAAATGGGAGAAGAGGAAGTCAAGGCTAGAAGAATTAAAGAACATTAGAACTGGCAGGAACTTCAGAAAGCATCTAGACTAGTGGCTCTTGAACTTTTGGGGACACAGACTCCTTTTGAAAGTCCAATAAAAGAAGGGCGCCTGGCTGGCTCGGCTGGTCCGCCAGCTGGTCCACCATCATGCCACTCTTGATGTTGGGGGTTGTGAGTTCAAGCCCCACATTGGGCATAGCATAGATATTCCTTAAAAACCTTAAAAAAAAATCCAATAAAAGCTAAAACCTTCTCCTCAGAAATACACGTACACACAGAATTCTGCATAAAATTTCAGGGGGTCAGAGACCTCTTAAATGATCCCCTCTATGTAAGGGCTCCTAATGGGATCATGAACCACAAACTAGTCTTTCGTAACATGTAGATGAGATGCCGGGGTCAGAGGGGTAAATGACTTGCCCATGGCCAAAGGGGCAGATTTGTGTCCAGACCCTGATCGCTTCATCAGTTCATTAAATTCCCTGACTGCTTCAAACCCAGCAGCTAAAATCTGATCATCTATGGCATAAAACAAAACAATCAAAGAAGCCATGCTTGATATACAGCCACACCGCTTGCACTACCAGTCAGGAGACAGTTCAACAGACATAACACCTGACACTTTTAACCAAACTGAGTTTTCAACCTCCTCTCCCCTGCGTAGCATCTAAAGAAAATACGGTCTACCCCTAATGACACAGGTTTGAAATGCATGGGTCCACATATACCTGGATTTTTTAAAATAAATACAGTACCGTGTTGTAAATGCATTTTCTCTTCCTTATGATTTTTTTAAGTTTACTTATTTATTTTGAGAGAGAAAGAGAGAGCACAAGTGCATGTGCAAGTCGGGGAGGGGCAGAGAGAGACAGAGAATCCCAAGCAGGCTCTGCACTGTCAGCACAGAGCCGGACTCCAGGCTCAAACTCACAAACTGTGAGATTGTGACCTTAGCCGAAGTCAGAGGCTTAACTGACTGAGCCACCCAGGTGCCCCCTTATGATTTTCTTAGTAACATTTTCTTTTCTCTAGCTTACTTTGTTGTAAGAATACAGTATAGAATACATACAACATACATGAATTGACTTTATGTTATCCATAAGGCTTCTAGTAGACTGTTAAGTTTTGGGGGAGTCAAAAGTTATACAAGGATTGTCGACTCAGTGTGGCATGGAGTCAGCACCCTTAACCCCGACACTGTTCAAGGGTCAACTGTACACCCTCACCCAAAACTCACCCGCTTCTCCTGGAGAGCTGGGCTGTTATCCCCAAGGGCAAGGCGGGATGCACATGTCCGGAACTCCGCCAGGCCCAGGATCGGCAGGTACTCGTGGTTTAGGCTATTGTCGTTAGCAATCTTCTGCTCCACTTTCCTCACGACTGGCAAAACCCAGGGCTGGCAGTCATCTGTGCGATAAGCTGGAAGACAGGGAAGAGTTAGTAACAGAGGAGGAGTCAGGTTTCATCCAAGAAAGAGCTAGCCCTGCAAACAGGGAGCACTCCACCATCTTTCAACCAAACAGAACTGTGAGGGAAATTAAAGGTCATTCGCTGACTGCCTGCCTGCTTTGGGCCAGCCACTGGACTATATGCTGGGCAGGCAGGACAGACATAGTTCCTACCCTTATGGAAGTTAGAGCCCTTAAACGCATGACCTCTAAAAGACAGAATGCTGAAACACAACTGGGGCGTCAGAGAGCCTGAGAGAAAGAGTGCACGTGAAAGCACTCTGCACACTAAGCTACACCATACAGATGCTGTGTCGATACGACTGGCGCACTGAGGTCTGTATAGCCATGGGCCCCGAATCTCCCTCCTTCTGCATCTCCCCAAGAGATTTCCAGAAAGTGCAAGGTGCTACTTCACACGAATGCTGCACCTTCTAACATAAAATGTGGAGAGGGGCACGAATGCTGCACCTTCTAACATAAAATGTGGAGAGGGGCACGAATGCTGCACCTTCTAACATAAAATGTGGAGAGGGGCATGGCAGAAGGCCCACCTCCTCCTCTTGTCCTGTAAGAACAGAAACGGGACAAGTGGCAAGCAAATGCCCCGGGGCTGAAGATTCCAGCAAATGGTTACACAATCACTCAACAACCTATTTGATATTTGCACACGTTTTTGTCCTCTCTCCGCCCGCACTGGCCATTTTCACTGCCCCTCCTACTTCATGTTTCACACGTTTATTGATCTAAATGTATCTATTTCATAATATTTACAGTCTTGCCTACAGCAAATTTCTAAGCACCTCTACACTAAAAGTATTTTTAGTCCAGTTATCCTATCGCTGACTTTTTCCCCACTACTAACGTATGATTATCTTAGGATTATAGCTTTAGAGGGCAGCTGCTGTGGCTTGCACCCAAGCCAACAATCTGCGCAGATTCCTGACAGGGGTCATTTGACTTTGCTGGAATGTTTATGTCTCCAACAGACCCACACTTTGGAAGTGATTTTGGAACTGAAAATTTTATTTTATTTTTTTAAATGTTTATTTTATTTATTTTGAGGGGGGAGGGGCAGAGAGAGAGAGACAGAGAGAGACAGAGAGAGACAGAGAGAGAGAGAGAGAGAGAGAGAGAGAATCTCAAGCAGGCTCCACGCTCAGCACAGACCCCTACATGGTGCTCAATCGCACAACCATGAGATCGTGACCTGAGCCAAAATCAAGAGTTGGACACTAAACCAACTGGTTTAGCCTGGAGCCACCCAGGCACCCTTAAACTGAAATATTCAGAGTAATTCTGATTGTTTTATCTTGCTCATTTCTGTCCAACATTAATCCCTGACTTTTTTTTTAAATCACTTTTTAGAAAGGTTATTGATATTATTTACTGAACAATACATGTTGACTGTAGAAATTTTCTAAAAACCCAGAAAGCAAATGATAAACATTATGATTAATATATAATCCTGGCACTCAGAGATAGAGTATGGACATTTTGGTGTACAACCCTCTTAAGCTTTATTTTACATTAGTATATTCTTTTATAAAACATGCATCACACTGTATATAAAATTTTCAACATGCTTTTTTCCACTTAACAAATATGAGTATTTTCACTGTCATTAACTATTCTTATAATAGGTAATATATTCACATGTCTCCAACCCATCCTTATCCTCCATCTACCTAGTTCCAACTCCTCACCCCCCCCAATAAATAACAGCTGCATTCTTTTGTATCCTTCCAGAATTTCCCTATAAAACTGCAAGCAAGTACAGCTTATGTTCCCTCTTGTTATAGAAAAGGTAACATACAACATACTATACACTGTTTTGTTCCTTGCTTTTTCTACTTAAAGATCTTTTCTTTTTCTGTTTGTACACAAAATGTCTTTGTTCTTTTTTACAGCTGCATAACTGATGAATGTCCCATAATTTGTTTTGCCAGCGTCTTGCTGATGGACATTTGAGTTGTTTCCAATCTTTGGCTATTACAAAACAGTACTTCAATGAACAACCTCATACATATGTCATCATACATGTATGCAAATATATCTGTAGGATGCAGGTTGAAAATGGAAGAAGTGGATAAGAAGTATGTGTATCTGTAGTTTTGACAGATATACCCAAACTAACCTCCACAGGGATTTTTATCAGTTAACACAGCCTCCACCAGAGTAAATTTTTGCCAGTGTAAGGATACAAATGGTACCTCAGAGTAGTTTTAATTTGCATTTCTCTTATTATAAATGCAATTGGGCATTTTTCATATTTATGATCCATTTACAACACAATTTGTAACACAATGGCTAGACAACATTCCTTTCCATGATTGATTTATTAAATATTTGTGTTGCTTTTGATTATTTGATATTATAAGTACTGTGATAAATGTTCTTGTGTCTTCACACATGTTCATGAGTGTTTCCTTAGAAAAATGTTTCTAGATGTAAAATTACAGGTCAAAAGCTATACAACAAATAAGTCAAGACTTTATAAGATCATTTTGATTTGGGGTTGGTCTTCTATCAACTAACTCTACCCTCTAGGAATGTGTCATTTGCAGATCTGATAAGCACGTCAAACTGGTAATAAGAATGAAGACAGAGCTCAGACTGACACAGCCACTAACCAACCAATAGTCTCTGGATAGGAGGCTGTAACACTGTCACAATGCTCATGTACTATCCTCTGACCCACTAAATTCCCACCAAACAAGTTAAAAAGACTATTTTTATCAGGTGGGATTTGGTCTGGGTTTTTTTTAATTCCTTTTTTTAAATGTTTATTTATTTTGAGAGGGAGAGAGAGAAAGAGTTCGAGTGAGCACGAGCGGGGTAGGGGCAGAGAGACAGAGAGGAAGAGAGAATCCCAAGCAAGCTCCATGCTCTCAGCACAAAGCCCAGCAATGGGTTCAATCTTACAAATGGTGAGATCATGACCTGAGCCGAAATCAAGAGTCTGATGCTTAACTGACCGAGGCACCCAGGTGGTCTGGTTTTTTAATTTTTTTTTAATGTTTATTTATTTTTGGAAGAGAGAGAGAGACAGAGCATGAATGGGGGAGTGGCAGAGAGAGAGGGAGACACAGAATCCGAAGCAGGCTCCAGGCTCTGAGCTGTCAGCACAGAGCCCAATGTGGGGCTCGAACTCATGAACAGTGAGATTATGATCTGAACCAAAGTCAGACGCTTAACCACTGAGCCACCCAGGTGCCCCTGGTTTTTTAAAGAGATGTCAAAATAACCACTTTTAAGTTAAGAGTTGTCCCTGAAGGGAATCACGCTATCTATAATCACAATGCTACCACTGTCCATCTTATTCTTGGAATTCTTCTTTTGGAATTAGAGAAATCTCATTATTTTGAATATCCTCAATTGGTGCCAAATCTTTGTCCTTTGAAAGAAAATCTGATTGCTGGAAATGATACTTGTAGCAACAGCAAACACATCTTTGACTACGCACACAGAGGGGATGCTATTTAGATGTACAAGAGTGTGGGTATTCATAGAAAAACTAGTTCTATTATGCTTCACATCTGTGTTGGGATGCTATATATCTATTACATAATTAGGCCATATATATTACATTTATGATAATAATGTTATTTGTAAACCACATATTATAAATAAAATGGGGGGGGGGGGTGCCTGGCTGGCTCAGTCAGTGGAGCATGTGATTCTTGATCTCAGAGTTGTGAGTTCAAGCCCCATGTTGAGTGTAGAGATTACTTAAAAATAAAATCCTTTAAAAAATAACAGTTAAATAAATAAATAAATAAAATAGGAAGATGAAAAGTTGCGGTACTGCTGTTCTTACCCATACTGCATATTCTGTACTACTCTAAAAAATCCTGTACATGACTGGAGGCACGGAGGCATCTATATTGGGACAAAAGAGAAACTAGCCAACTGATACCTCCCCTCCCTTCTTCACCACCCAGTTTCTCCCAGGTTCAGTTCCAGATTTATTTCCAATGCCTTGCCTAACTGTCCTAATGAAGCAGAACAGCAGACTGCTCTTGTGATTAGAGCAATGAAGTCAAACATGATTAACAACTATGATTCCTGCTTTCCAGGGGATTTTTATTCCTACTTGTTGGAGCCAGGAGTTTCTCACTCATTCTTTCATTCACTCATTCATTACTCATTACTGAATCTACCAAGAACAAGGCACTGGCTACAGGTAGCTACACAGAAATAGGTAGGATACTATTTGCCCTCGAGGAAACAGAACAAGGAGCCCTTAATTCTCCTGTAAGGAGTCAGGAAAGATTTCACAGAGAATGAAGTCTGAAAGTCGAATACAAGTTTAAAAGGTAGACAAGGAAAGGGCATTCCAGTGTAGAGGCAGAAAAGTTTTCCCTTCCACCCTTTTAGGTTCTTTGGCTGGTCTAATTGACATAAGACAGGTTAACAAAAATAAATAAAAAACGTTGAAAAAAAAATTTTTTAAAAAAGGGGCGCCTGGGTGGCGCAGTCGGTTAAGCGTCCGACTTCAGCCAGGTCACGATCTCGCGGTCCGTGAGTTCGAGCCCCGCGTCAGGCTCTGGGCTGATGGCTCGGAGCCTGGAGCCTGTTTCCGATTCTGTGTCTCCCTCTGTCTCTGCCCCTCCCCCGTTCATGCTCTGTCTCTCTCTGTCCCAAAAATAAATAAAAAACGTTGAAAACAAAATTAAAAAAAAAAAAAAGACAGGTTAACAGGAGAAAAAAGTTTAATAACCTGTACCTCCTGTATACATGGGAGTTACTCAGTTTTCCCTGTATATCAACTGAGTAACTCCTCAAAATGGCCAAAGCCATCACATTAAATATCACCTTCAGCTAGAGACAAAAAGGGTGGGGAGTCAGTTATGGGAGATGATCAGTAAAAGCACAGTGAACAAGAGTAAGATTGTTACGTAGACTTAAGCCCAGTCCTCTCCACTGGTAAGTTTCTAGATATTTAGAGTCATCTGAGAGGCACTCTTACAAATGGATATTTCCCCTATAAATGTCTCTTACTAAAGGGCAACTTCTACATGGTTTTCAGAGCTTCTCCTCTATCTGCAGTTTCTTAAAAATAACCATCTTAATGGGGCGCCTGGGTGGCTCAGTCGGTTGAGCGGCCGACTTCGGCTCAGGTCACGATCTCACGGTCCGTGAGTTCGAGCCCCGCGTCGGGCTCTGGGCTGACTGCTCGGAGCCTGGAGCCTGTTTCAGATCCTGTGTCTCCCTCTCTCTGACCCTCCCTCGTTCATGCTCTGTCTCTCTCTGTCTCAAAAATAAATAAATGTTAAAAAAAAAAAAAAAAAAAAAAATTAAAAAAAAAAAAATAACCATCTTAAGCCATACTTCAGTGTGGCAAATTTTGCTCCCCTTCACCAGACTGCGGGAACACCTGTGCAGGGTCCAAGAGGCCTGGAGACCTAAGGTTTCTGAGGACGTGCATTTTCATGGCTCGAACATTAAGATCCAAGGAGGAATAGCAAGGAGGGGCTAAAAAAGTCTTTGGAGTCTCTTCTGAGTCTCTCCTAAGGAACGTCGTTTCAATGGGGAAGCCACTGGAAGCATTTAAACAGGGTGATGTTGACAGCTGTACATCAAGGATCTTTTGAGTGACACTGTAGAAAATAAACTGGAAAGGAGAACACAGGCAGTTAAATCAGGAGGCTACTGCAATAATCCAGAAAGGGAAAAATGACATCTTGAATTAAGGTAGTGATGGCAAGGATAAAGAAAAGAGGAGACAGTCGTAAGATTTATGAGATAGATAGATAATACAGAACCCAGTGACCAAATAAACTGACATGGGTTCAAGGGAAGGATGGCAAATGACTCAAAAGTCTCTCTAGTCTGGATAAAGACTGGTGGTGATGGGGGGCAGGGAGGGTCAACCAAAATATAAAACATAAGCAGAAAAAAAAAAGAAAAGATTGAAGGGAAGGTAAAAATGACCAGTTGTGTTCCAAACATGCTGAATTTGGTGTGTCTAGCAAACTGTATTAAGTATGGGTCTGGCATTCAGGGAAGAGGTTCTGGATAGAAAGAAAGACTTCACAATTAATAGACATCGACGGTACCTGAGCCACAGTAATAACAAGGACTTACTGAATGCTTAGTACACACAAGGCACTGTCCTAAATGCTTCACCTTTTTTTTTTTTAACCCCTGTTTAATTCCTATAAACAACTCACAAAATAGATATTATGATCTAGAAACTGAGACCAGAAAAGTTGAATAATTTGCCCAAGATCAAAGAATTGTAAGAGCTAGGCTGTCATACTATATTACGCTCATGGATCCATGTACTTTTTTTAAGGACAAGAGATGTCTAGGGAAAGCCCGAAGCAAGCAGGCCCCAGAGCACTGTGTGAGGGGCCTTTGCCAGCAGGCTTCCCAGCCCCAGGCACCCCTCTTTTAGAGGAGGCACCCAAGTTTCAGGGCAGTGCAACAGTGCTGCTTTCCAGAAGAAAGGAAGAACATGGAGAATGCAATGATCAGACCGCCCCCCTCCTCTCCTCTGAACATCACCACTTCCCTCACCCACCGCTACCCAAGAGCCCGGGCACATATGCACACCTCTTAAAGCCCTTCTCCATCTAGGCTCCTGGGAAGAGGGCCAGCGAGTACTCAGAAACACCTAATACAGCACATCTATCCAACTGTTTTATGTGAAGATGCTAGAAATCCACATTAAAAACAGCAACAGACCTTAAAATAAGAGCAGTTTATCTGGAACAAAAGAAATCTAAGTTTATGTGATAAACAGACTGAATGAAGCCTATGAAGAAATGTCTTGCTTCAGCTACATTGGGATGGACCTGTGTCTCTTGTGCCCTTAAAGCCACTTGTCTGAAACTTTGACAAGCACTAAAATGATCAACTCAGAGCATATCATACTTACATGTGATGCTCTGCTTTAACTAAAAGGAAATTATGGAAACAGCAAGAAGAATATCTCTGGAGAAACTATCAGCAAGTAGGAACTAGGTAGTAAAATTATAGTTGTAGTTTATTTTAAACACATCCAACATCACTAGAACTTGAGCTGGTTAATTCCCACTGAGCTTTATCATAACATGGCGGGGGGGGGGGGGGAAGTACCTTCCCCAAAGTCAGTGATTAATTACATTTCCTTCACAAAAGATATACTTGGTGATGTGTATAACTACAGACAGGACATACAAAAGATGAAGGAGACCCTCACCTGAGCCCCTGCCATCCACACAAAAAAACAAAACAACAACAACAAAAACTGGTCAAGGTGATCATAAAAAGAAAAATAATATTTATATCACACTTTTCACTTATATATCACATTTCATACATAATTATTCATTTCATCCTCAGTCAACTGATGAGGCCAGTAACATCATTATCTTACATATAATATGTTAGTGAATCTTAGAGTACAATTTTAGAGAGAGGTCATTCCATCCTGCTCCTCATTTAACAGACTGAGTCCTAGGATGTTTAACTAGCCTTCCCAAGGTCACGTCACTAAACTGCAGGGCTGACCTGTATGCAAAGCACCTGCCACTACAGTGCACTGGCAGCCTCTGGACCATCTGAAGGACCCAAAATAGAGGACAGTTCCCTTACCAATGGCCATATGACTTGGGGCAAACTGCTTCATCCATCTCAGCTTCAACTTCCTTATGTCTGAAACAACCCTCAGAGTCGTTGTAAGCATTAAATGCAGGGGCGCCTGGGTGGCTCAGTCGGTTAAGCTTCAGACTCTTGATCAAGAGTTTGAGCCCCACATCAGGCTCTGCTCTGACAGTGCAGAGCCTGCTTGGGATTCTCTCTCTCTCCCCGTGTCTCTGCCCCTCCCCAACTTGAGCACGCTCTCTCGCTCTCTCTCAAAAATAAATAAATAAACTTTTAAAAAAGATTAAATGCATAAATCATTTGTTCATGGTAAGGAGGTAAAGTTCCTGGGTTCCTGGAAACCACGAAAAAGGCACTGTCACGGGTGACGTGACCACCTGAACTACAAACCATACTTCTGAGCCAATCATTTCTGGCCTGGGCTGGCAGGGCACTTTTTCTCTGCATGAGCAGTTTATTTCTTAAGGGATGTCAGAAATGATTTCATTTTGCAGTTCTTAAGCTGAAAAATTTATTCAACATCTTCTATGCAACCTAAGAGCTGCCAAAACAATAATAGTAACAAAAGTAACAGAAATGCCAAAACGACTAATACTTACATAACTCCTACTTATTTGCCAGCCACTATTCTAAGTACTTTAAATGTATTTAACTCTCACAAAAATTCTGTAAGATAGTTTAAAGGTAACTGAGTCAAAAAATTTTAAAAGATGTATTTAAATCAACATCAACGTATATATATCTGGCCCTAAATAAGTACTTGGAGGCTTTAAATTGGATTTAAATTAAGAGCTTGAATACTGCCCGATTCCAATTCAATTCAAGGCATTCTTTCAATATTTCTTCCACTCAGCTGCCTGTTGAAAACATCGCTTTCTCTCCATGAGTTAAACTACATACTATTTACTTTTTAAAAAATGCTTTATTACGGGAAATTTCAAACATATACAGAAGTTGCAAGAATAAAATGATGGATGTTCCATTTACCCATTACCTAGCTTCAACAAATCATACTTTTTAATGGCTTTTTTCTCACTCCTCTCCCATGCTCCTTGGTAAAGACTTTTTTTTAACAGGTCCTATGTACACTCACTGTGGGAAGCCTGATTCTGAACCTCCTTCTCGCCACCCTTGATTTTCTCTTTCCAAAATTTCTAGTCCGCTAAGTGTGTTCCTTAGCACAGAACATCATACTCATTTTCTTCAACGTGGCTGGCCTCTGTATGTGGTCGAGTGTCTGTGGGGCTTCAAACGTTCAAATGACAGTGACAGAAACAACAAATTCACCAAAGGTTGGAGTTATTCTAAGGCACTCTGGTCTAAACCCTTTTCTTGCAGAAGGGAAAACGAGGCCCATGTTCTGAGCTGTCAAAGGTCCAAGAAATACAAACAAGAAATGAGGACAAGAATGTGGGAAAAGCGAGCTCCTACCTCCACACTCTTTCCACTCCTTCCCACCATCTCTACCCATTCCTACCACATCTGTGAAGGCCAGAATATTCTTCCCAGATCCTCCCAGGCAGCATTAACCTGTCTCAGAAGTATTCTAAATTTCTATTATATCACATCTTGACTTTAACATCCTTGAGGCCAAAACCAACCCTCAGTCTCCTCTCCTCGCCCCCACAAGGCTTGGTAAAGTACTGATTGTTACCTGGTAGTCACTCAAATATTTATTGACCCAGACCAGAGCTCCCTAAGGCTTAGAGTTCTCCCTCATCCATTCCCCAGCAGCCAGAACTTCGAGCCTATCAGGCTTCCTAGCTTCCTCCCTCTCCTTCCAATCTCTGGGCGTCCCATTTACTAACAGGAGAAAGGATGCGGTATAAAGAACATAGAATGAGGAATCGTAAAAACTGGGTTTGTGTCCTGGCTGCTAGACCTGTACTGTGGACCTTGGGCACATCTCCTTTTCCCAGAGACTCCATATGCTCATCTGTAAAACGGGCAGGTTGAAAAAGCTTCGCAGATCTTGCCTTCTCTCCGGGGCTCCCCTCTGAGGCCATGCTGGGCCTCAGCCTGTCCCACTCCCCGCGGCGCGGATTAGGTCCGCTCCACTCCCCAGGATGCTCCTACTCCCTAAGCACAGCATCTTTACCTCCCACTCCCAGGTTGACCTTGCGGGGGTCCGGATCCTCCCGGAAATCGGCAGTGAGCTTAAAGACAAGGACGGGCTGCGCCTGCGGAACCTCGGCGAACACAGAAGGAGGCGCCATTGCAGAAGAACTGGAGAGAACAGAGAGTTTCCAGTCTACGTCCAGAGCCACCGGTCCGGTCTAGCCCGGGCGACTGGAGACTTTCACCTTCACCCAGCCGGCGGGGGCGGGCCCGCGGCCTCCAATGGCCTAGCTGCGTCCAGAACTTGGCAACGCGGTGAACCAATCGCGAGCTTCTGACGCAGCAGGGACGGGAGGGAGGGTATGCTATTAGCCAATCCAAGAAAAGAATCTTATCGGAGGCCAGCGATGATGCAACCAATGCACTGCACGCCAGCTAAGATGGGGGCGGGGGCTAGGATTGATTGGCAGAGCGGACTCCTATGGTTGAGGACGATATTCCTTGGGTCTCAGGTGCTGAGGGGAGGAGCCGAGCAGCCCGGGTGCGCTGGAAGTCGCCTCCGTGACCTTCGAGGGCCAAGAGAGGAGCTAGGAGGCCGGCGAGAGTCCCGGAGGACCGGCCTTCCCCATGAAGCAGGCGTTCTCGCTGCCAGGCCCGACAGCGTTCACGTACCTGACCGCGGCTGGCAGCCAAATCCCCGGCGTCTGCGCTCGGGAACGAGAGTCCTTGGCCAGGACGTGCAGCTCCGGAGCCCTCGCGGGCGACCTTGACCTTCCAGGTCGGCTGTTCCCCCTGAGGGAAATGTGGGTGGGCCTCCTGCCTGAGTGTCAAGCAAGGGACAGCCTGCTAAAAGTGGAGGAGTGACCAGGAATTCCCTTCGCAGCTCTTTTTTGAGGTTTTTGCTCCCCTTTCCTTACAGAGGAGGCCTGGTCTTCAAGGTCCTTCAGGATCTGGGCACAGCGTCCCTCTCCAGCTTTCCTCCCACGCACGCACTCAACCAGATCCCGCTGTCAGCAGCTGGCTGGTACCCCAACTGCCTCTTCTTTTAGTCGGGCTGTACCTCCCCACCTCCCGTCTTCACCTGGTGATCTTCAAGACCCAAAGTAAATGCCTCCTTCATGAAGACTTTACTTAATCCTCATTCTGGTCAAAATCCGTCTCTCATTTCCTGTGCTTCTGTACCTTGTTGACAATATTACCATTTCAGAAAATGCCCTAGTTAAGAACCGAGCTCTAGAGCCAGACCACATAGGTTTAGATTCTGACTGTCATTTACTGACTTGGGCAGGTTTAGGCAAGTTACTTAACCTCTCTGTTCCTGCTCTGTAAAGTGGAGATAATAGTATTGTCCTCAGGGTTGTTGTGGGAATTATATGAGTTAATACATATAAAGTGTTTGGCTGCATATAGGAAGTACTCCCTAAATGTTAGCTATTGTTGTCATTGCACATCTGCCACACCCCGTGTAGATGGTAAGCTTCTTTGGGCTAGAGATCATACTCTATATAGTATCCCCCAGTTTTTTGCACTTAGTAAGTGTTCAATAAATGGTGGAAGGAAGAATCCATTCCCTTGGTATTACAGAAGAAAACAATACCTCAGCCTCTGTTCACTGGATAATACGACAAATCTCAAAATGAATTTTCCATTCAAAGTAATGAACACAAGCCAAGAAATCTCTGTGCAACACCAGCCAACCTTTGTATTGCCTGCTTTTTTCCAGAAGCTTTGCCTCTGCTTTTAAAGGTAAACTGCCCGTAGTGTTTCATTAACAATGCTTCCCTCTAAGATTCCAAGTTCAACACCAAAGGTGAAATGACAATGAACTTTTAGTGGTGCCAAAAGCAGAGGCAAAGGGCAACTGCCAAGACCGGTGTCCTATAGCCCAACCTCCGCAGAGTTTGAAAAGCATGAGTTTCACAGCATTGGCCAACAATATCATGGTCATTTCTTACGTCATTCCCTGGAGGAAAAAAACAACCCATGGCCACCTAAACATCAACTTAGCTAAGTCCAAATAAATATTTATTGGCAATCTAAGCAGCTCCATAACCAAGTCAACGCTTATAGGGGCAAAGAAAGTGGCATATGCAGTTTTTCTTCATGTCTTCATAATATCTGTTCCAAATTTTGGAAAGGAGCAAACAGTTAACTGGTGTAGCAAGGAGGGGAACTACATATTATGTGGGATCCAAGTCTCAAACTTTTTCCTTGGCAATCTTAGGTTCTGTTAGATTATGTTCAGTATCCTTCTGTCTTGAGTCCTGCAGCCTACCCCTCTACACAAAATGCCGATCTTGAAATAAACAAAATGCTTTCCAGGCCATTGCTAATTTTAACACTTTGACTTGGAATTGAGCAACACTGCCTCCCTGCTGAATGGATAGATCAAGCAAAAGACTCTTTAGAGGCGAACATCGCCCAGACAAGCAGGCAGCCAGGTAAAGTGAGTGTCCAGGGAGAAGGCAATAGGGTCAAAAGAAAGAAGGACTAGTATTCTTCCTGCCTTATGAGTTTGCTATGACGTCTATTCAAGCATCTTCACTACCATCTTCCTTCTGGATGCTTTCCTCTTCCTTTTTTTCTTCAAAAGAATTGGGAGGGAGGAACTTGGAACCCACACATCTGGGTTGCAATTATTCATCTGGAATAAATTTCTTTCGAATATACTCTCTGGGAAATCTGAAGCCTTCAGGGCTGAGCAGCGTGCCCCATAGCGTAATAGGCCAGGCTGGGTCAGCCATGGCCATTCCATGAACCTCTAAGCAAGTCCGCACTTGCTTGTTGTACTCAATCTTGCCCCTGATACCCAGGAGGTCTAAACTTAGGAACAAATCAGATAAGGGAGGAGTTTTTCACACTTTGGACTTCAAGTGCAAAGTGCTTTGGAATAGCTACATTTAGGTGTATGCTGTTACTAAGGGTAGGATGTTATTCAGAAGCTGACTTGTGTGCTGAACAAGCATTTCTTTAAGAACCAAAGCTGCAAGAGGAGATCTGTTCAAGTATCACTGTGTGGCAGGGACACCTGGGTGGCTCTCCATTAAGCGTCCAACTTCGGCTCAGGTCATGATCTCACGGTTTGTGAGTTCGATCGCAGCATCAGGCTCTGCACTGGCAGTGTGGAGTCTGCTTGGGATTCTCTTTCCCTTTCTCTCTTTGCCCCTCCCCATCTTGTGCGCTCGCGTTCTCTCTCTCTCAGTCTCTCTCTCTCTCTCTCTGTCTCTCTCTCTCTCAAAATAAATAAACTTGAAAAAAAGCCACTGTGTGGCTAAATAGTGGGCAATAAGATAAGCTTAGAGACCCTAAGGCTGTGCTGTTCTCTCACAGTATTGAGTTCACTGTTGTTAAGGAAAGTGATTGCTTATCAACCTCTTTCTTCAAATTAGCTGGCTTGTTTCCTGGGCATGACTTAGTGGAACTATCATCTACTTTTGCTTCTCATCCCTCATTTCTCTCCTCCCTCCCATATGTATGACTCGTCTCCGCACCAGCATACAAGGATTGGACCAAGTGAAGTTCTGTTGTTGCTTCCTAATTCATAGAAGGGTATGTCCAGTAAGGCCTGAGGGTCTAATATTAGCATCTGAACCAGGCACCTCCATGAGCAGAACTTTTTTTAAAGCTGCTGAGATTTGTATAACAGAGACATCAATAGGATGACAACTATTGATGATTTTATCCACTTGGTGAACATAATTAAGTTCCAGGCCACAATGTAGAAATTGTTGTGCTATATAGTTTTTGTACTTAAGAAGCAGTATAGCGTATGGTTAAAAGCATGGCCTCTGGAACTAGATTTCCTCTGTATGCCTCAGTTTCCTCATTTGTAACATGGAGATAATAATAGTTCTACCTCACAAGGTGAAGATTAGATGATTTAATGTAATTAAATGAATTTAAAACACTGACATGTGCAAGACACTCAGTTAAGTACTCAGTATGTTCGCTCTCACCATCATCATCGTCACAGATGTTGTTTACAAGCACTTGTCTGTGAGATTTGAATGAGGAGCTGCATAGTAGAACAGTGCATAGGCTTTGCACCCACAATCAAAATCTAATTTTGCCTCTTAATAGTTTTGAAACTTGGGAGTAAATCTCTTAACATAGCTGAGTGTAAATTGGGACAAAAAGATTTTTGCTTAGTGTTGACACACACACACTTTTAACACAGTTGTATAAGTTGTTGTTGTTGTTGTTATATAGTTATACTTTGGTCCCTGTGTAGCTCTAGGGTAATGGTTAGGCTAATTCTGAAATCTCTCTGCCCTGGCCTCTTGCAGACATACACTCTGAAATTTTTTAAAGATGGAAAAGAAAGCAGAGAACACAAGTTTTTAAATATTTAGAGTCCTCCAAAAAGTCTCTGTAGATATCTGTAAAATCTCAAAGCAACTTAAAGGTAACAAGACAGCATACTTAATATTTAATTAAAATATAACAATGTTAATAATAACTCTTTGTGTTTCCATATTATCTCTTTCTGAAGAATACAAAGTGTCTTAGAAACACTGTTCCACTATTCCCTCTACATTTCAAGGTGACTATTGTCTCCTGTCAAAAAACACAAAGGAAATTGATAGACTTAGCAAAAAGGAAATGGATAGACTTAGCAAAAAGCAAATGAAGACACTTCAAATAACAGAAGAGTGGGAAGACTGTAGACCTTAAGTCATAAGAAAATTTCCTCTTCTTGTCCTGTTTCTCCCTAAATGCATGACAAATACAGCCTCTTACTTCTAGAGAAGGTCTTAAGCTTCCCTCTCCCTAACCCCTCACCCAGGTTGGGATATCCTTTTTTTTAATTTTTGTTTTTTTAGCATTTATTCATTTTTGAAAGAGAGCATGAGCAGGGGAGGGGCAAAGAGAGAGGGAGACACAGGATCCGAAGCAAGCCCCAGACTCTGAGCTGTCAGCACAGAGCCCGACGCAGGGCTTGAACCCACAAGACCAAGAGATCATGACCTGAGCTGAAGTTGGACGCCCAACCGACTGAGCCACCTAGGAACCCCTCCTTTTCTTTTTTAAATTGGGTCATGTTCAAACGTCCTATGCTTGATACAAGATGAAGGTAGGTGAAGAGATAATGAAGGAAACATTAAATGGGCTTTCCAAGAACATATTTCTTTTTAAACAATTCCTAAAGAGATAGTCAAAAGCAGTGTAATGTACTGTCCTAATCTATTCCACGCAGCTAGTGAGGTATATAGAAGCGTATTGCTGACATTTCAACATCCAGCAGTAGAGGGCAGCACTGCCCTTCTTTTGCAAAAGGCTGAGTGCTCATAAGAAGGAAAATAAAAGACACTCTTGACTACAGTGTCTGTGTGTTTACTTTTACCTAATACTTTAGAGGAAAAAAAAATTAGAGTCTTTTTCTTATTGTTTAGGTGGTTAGGTATAAAGAACGTCAGAGCCTGTATTGCCTTGAAGTAACTGGTGAAAAACATAGAGTATGCTCAGGATATGGGTTCTGCCTAGGAAAGATAAACAGTAGCTTGACCCTGTGCAATCAGATAGGGTTATTGTATGAACAGACCTAATTCTCCTGCACTTTCTGGATAGAAATCAATCTACTGAACTAGCAGGATGTGGTTTTAAAAATGTGTGTAACTCATATGGGCTTAGCCCTGAAACTGCTTTTGAATCCTAATTCACTGACTTTATTCTGCTGTCTGAGTTAGCTTTCCTCTCTGTCACACTTGGATCAGATCAGACCTACCTCAGTTATACCACTTGTATTATGACCTTAAAGAATGATGTCAGACATGATGGTAAGGAATGTCTTTCATGAGACTGTAGCTGTCTAAGGGACTATGTATATCTGGCGGGGAAACAGAAAGCTTGTATGCTGGTCCTCATTCTATTGGACTATGATTTGAGTTTCTCTATCCTGTAAGTAGCAAGAAAAAAAAACTTATTTTGTACTAAAAGTTACTTCACGCTCCTTGGCAGGATGACAGAGGAGAGAATAATCTTTAATTTCAGCAAATATATAACCATAGTGTCCATAGCACACTTGGATTCTGCTCTAACCCTCAAAACGTTTGTGGCAGCAAATCTTCAGTGCCAATTTAAATAAATTCTGCCAGGAGTAAGAGCTGGAAGACGGGGTCTAGTTCCCAGCTCCCTGTGTGAATTTGGAAAAATTACAACCTCTGAGCCTTTGTTTCCTCATCTGTTAAACAGAGATAATGTCTTCTAGATCTAGCAGTAGAAGGGTCAATTTAGAAACTACACATTAGAGCCCTTTGAAAGGCATTTAAGTACCTAACGAATATTTCTATAACTGTAGCCCAAAGAGATTCCTGCCTTTTCTAAAAATAAGACTGTGTGTCTTTTCTCCTCCTGTGGTATCATTATATTACCTGAGATGGTTCATCTTCATGGGTACTTAACTTTCTCCTCCAACTCAATTGCTTGTTAGTTCCTTGAGAACTGAAACTATCAACTATACTTCCTGGTATCCTCTATAAGAATATATTTAGTACATAATAGGTACTCAAATAAGTGTTGGTTGATGAAAAACAAAAACTAAAAGGCAGAATTGACTTTTTATTTAATTGTGGTAAAAAGAAAACACATAACATTTACTATCTCAACCATTTTAAAATGTATGTATAGTACAGTGGTGTTAACTGTGTGCACATTGTTGAGCAACAGATTTCTCGAACTTTTTCATCCAGAATTCTTCAAGACGATCTTCCACATCTCATGGTGTCCAAAGTGCTTCTTTATCGATTGACTGGACAAAAACAGGAAACTGATATAGGACTATGGCCCTGTGGCTAGGGATGTGTGGAACAAGGAAAGCAAAAGATGTCCTCTCTTTTTAATCTTTCCTGCCCTCATAGAGATTCTGTCCCAGTGGCTCTCTAGCCCAGAGATGAGTCATTTTCTATAAACTTGGGAACATATGCCAGAAAGGGCAGTGCCTCTATAAAGTGCATTCACAAGTCATTTTCATCTAACATATAATTAAACATTTATATGAAGGAAACTATTACATTAAAATATAAACACTTGCCAATTGATTTTCAGAATCTTGACTTCTATTAATTACTGAAAATAAAGTACTATTTTAAATCATTAATGGTAGCACAGTAGCATTTTTATTTAGCTAGTATGGGTGAGGACTGGCATATTGAGGGAAACTGTCCTCCCCAAAGACCCTGCTTTGGCTATAGATATGTGTGCTTCTAGGACTCTTTCAGGGTAGCATGTGCTTTTAGAAACTGCATCTTTTCAAGCACAGAGCTTCATCTAAAGTAACTTAATTATCTTGTCACATTCATTTAAGATAAAAAAAATTTGGCTTTTTCTTTTGTACCAAGTGAAAACAAAAATAAACTAGATGGATTTAAGATTTAAATATTTTAGGGATGCCTGGGTGGATCAGTCAGCTAAGCGTCCAACTTTGGCTCAGGTCATGATCTCACAGTTCATGGGTTCTGCATCATGCTCTGTGCTGACAGCTCAGAGCCTGGAGCCTGTTTCAGATTCAGAGCTCACACTCTGTCTCTGTCTCCGTCTCTCTTAAAAATAAACATTAAAATTTTTTTAAAAAGATTTAAATATTTTAAACTACTAGCAAAATATGGAAACTAAAGGAGATTTTTATTTTTTTAAGTTTATTTTTGCGAGAGAGACAGAGCGAGTGGGGTGGGGGCAGAGAGAGAGAGAATCCCAAGCAGGCTCTGTGCTGACAGCAAGGAGCCCAACGCAGGTCTCAAACCCACGACTGTGATACCGTGACCTGAGATGAAACCAAGAGTTGGACGCTTAACTGATTGAGCCACCCAAGTGCCCCAGAAAATAAAGGAGATTTTTAAAAACAGAATTAGAGTAGAAGAGACTTTCCCAATCATGACACAATCTCAGAAGCCATAAATTAAAACAAAACTGACTTTGTATGGTGATGGACACCATAAACAGAAATATGATGACTTGGAAAAAATATTTGGAGCATGCTTATCAGTCATATCTATTATATGCTCAGAGCTTCATTGTACCAATAGAAAAATGAATTAAGGATATAAAAAATGAATCAAGAAAGAATAAATAAAAATGGCAAACAAACATAACCCAAATCATCCTTATTATTAAATTGAAACCATACCAATTTACCCATTTTTGTCCACCAGACTGACAAAAATTTTTACATATTGATAAATGACATTGTTGAGAGTACAGGAGAGAAGGCACTTTCATGCACTATTGGTAAGGATGTTGATTCATGAAAGTTTTTCTTGGCAATATTGGTGAAAATTAAAATAGGCATACCATTTTACCAAGCAATTTCTTCTCTAGGGATCTATCCTAAAGACACTTATACAAGTTTGACAAGATAGGTAGGTACAGAGGTGTATACAGCTGTGCATTGCAGTGTTGCTTTAATAGAAAAATAGTGAACAGTGACACTTTCCAACAAATGTATCATTTTATAATATAAAAAATCAAGTTTTTATTGAAAAAAATAACATATTTGAAAGAGATTTCACAAGAATACAGAGACGTTAATGGAGTTAGAATGTATTATGCTAAGTGAAATAAGTCAATCACAGAGACAAATATATGATTTCAGTCATGTGGAATTTGAGAAACAAAACCTGAACATATGGGAAGAGGAAGGAAAAAGAGAAGAACGAGAAACAAATCACAAGAGACTCTTAACCAAAGAGAACAAACTGTGGGTTGACAGAGGGAGGTAAGTGGGAGATGGGTGATGGGTATTAAGGAGGGTACTTGTGACGAGCACTGGGTGTTGTATATAAGTCATGAGACACTGAATTCTACTTCTGAAACCATTTCACTGTATGTTATCTAGCTAAAGTATAAAAATAAATGAATTTTTTTAATGTTTATTTATTCTTGAGAGAGAAACAGACAGAGCATGAGCAGGGGAGGGGCAGAGCGAGAGAGGGACACAGAATCCAAAGCTCACTCTCTGTCTCTCTCTCTCCTTCAGAAATAAAGCTCACGAGCTGTGAGACCATGACCTGAGCTGAAGTCGGACGCTTAGCCAACTGAGCCACCCAGGTGCCCCTAAATAAATTATTTTTTTAAAAAGATAGTCTCTAACAATAAATAAGTAGAACCGGAAAAAAATAGTTCTCCAAAGCACGACAGATATAGTCAGTTAAAACTTCAGAAGTTAGGAGAAACTACTTTTAATAAAGAATAATGTGGTGGTTTAGAGCTAACCTGGAAATCAAGAGAACTATTAAAAATCACTTGTTGATAAAATAGTGATTTTTAAAAATGTAAATCCCGGACTCTGTATCCCAGGATGTAAATAAAACAGTTCCCGACAATAAATATTGGCTGAATGAATGAATGAGAATAATACTTCCATGAGGGTTGTCATAAGACTTGATGCAAGATTGCCTAAGGATCAGTGCTTGATACAAAACAAGTGTTTAGTAGGTACTAGTTCACTACTTTCCTGGAGGCCAGTTTGAGCTTCATACCTGCCTGGCACATTACAGGGGGTTGTTTATTTAAAACCGTGCATATAGTGCTTACTATATGCCAGGTACTGTCCTAAGTGCTTTACAAACACTAACACTAACAAACACTAACAAATTGCAGTAACAGCTGAAGTAGCTAGTCTTATTATCCCACTTAACAGGTGAGGCAATTGAAGCAAAAAGCATTTGAGCAATTTGCCCAAGCTAGCACAGCTAGACAATGGTGGGGATGTGAATACAGACAGTCTAGCTTCAGGGCCCCTGCTCCACTGTGCCATGTTGCCAGTCACGTGATAAAAATCTATCCAATGAAAGAATTAATTAGATGTTATGCTTATTAGAAATTACATTGTGCTTTTATTCTAGAGAATATGTTATGTTAAATCATACCTGAAAATTAATCCTGCAGTATCCCTTTGAGGTAGAGCATATATTTTAAATGTTTAAAATGTATTACTGGGGCACCTGGGTGACTCAATTGGTTAGGCATCTGATTCTTGATTTTACTCAGGTCATGATCTCATGGTTGGTGAGATTGAGCCCTGCATTGGGCTCTGCGCTGACAGCATGGAACCCACTTGGGATTCTCTCTCTCCCTCTCTATCTCTGCCCCTCCCCCACTAGCTCTCACATGTGCTCCCTCTCTCTCTCTCAAAACAAATAAAACTAAGATAAAATTTAATTTAATTTAATTTAATTTAATTTAAAAATGTATTATTAGTTCTTGAATTGTGTTTTAAAAGACCACAGGCAGTCCTTGTTCCTTCGATGAAGTCACTATATTTGTTTTCTGACATCATAAACTTTCCATACAACAGTTCCAAGTTCTAAACAGAAAGACATCTGCTCTAGAAATGGAAGAGGCATAAGGGCTTACAGAGAAGAATGACATAACAAGATCAAAATTATTTAGAGGGGAAAGATTGTGTGAGTTTTAATCTTCCATGTGGCTAACACAATGGACCTATAGACTTCTTGAGAGTTTTGGTTTTTTTTTAGTTTTAACCCTAATTTAACTTCAAATCATAACATAATACTACCTTTTCTTTTTCATGATTTATTCATTCATGCATTTAATTCATTCAGTTAATAATTATTGACCATCTACTATCCGTCAGGCATTGCACTAGGTGTTAAGGATAACATGGTGAACAAAAAGGCTAAGTCCTTGTCCTCATGGCTTCTCTAATCTGATGGAGAAGACACATAATAACACTGCATAAATGAAATTATGAACATCACAGCCTTGGTAAGTGCTATGTAGCTTAGTGGAAAAGGGACATGAAAGTATATAATAGGGGGAATGAATGTAGTTGAGGCTGATTCTTCCCCTCTCAGAACATTCCCTCCAGCATGGGTAGAATCCATCTTCTAATTCCTGCCCCAGCAGCACCTCTTAGATCCTACAACTTGCACATATTAAGCTTACATTTCTGGAATCCGTCTAGGCAGCCAAGGTATTCAAGAAAAAATGGCCCATTAAAAATAATATCTTTAATTTATTATTTTCTTATTGCTTCTAGTTCTTTTTTTCCAAAAGACAAAAACACCAAAACATCAATTGAAAAATCTAATTTCCATTAGTAACATATATATATATATATATATATATATATATATATATATATATACACACATACACACACACACACACACACATATATGTTTTAATTTAAAGATCTAATTGGTTTTATTAAATGATTTACAAATGTGCCCCTGTTTAGGGCTTGGGATTCTAGGGTGTAGGAGAAGGGATCCTTTGCCCTCCATCCTTGCCCACCCTGCATTCCTTCTCCTTACACTCTTTTCTTTGTTGTGTCATGTGTTCAATGTTTTGATGACACCCCATGTCTGCTATTGGATTGGGTTCCCCATTGTATTCAGCTCATTACCTTTTATCTAGGTGTTTACTAATCAGAGTGTGGTCCTGGACCAATGGCATCAGCATCACCTAGCTGGATGCTTTGTTAGAAATGCAAAATCTCAGCTCCCCACCCCCAGGCCTACTAAGTCAGCATTTGCACATTGAGAAGATCCTCAGATTTTTTTCTGAGCACATTAAAATTGAGGAGCATCATTTTACCCCCATCAGCTTCCAGGAATGTAAAATGGACAAGGTCATTCCTGCCCAGCCCACCTTGCTCACAGCTTTGAATTGAAGATGCTCTGAGATTTAAAACAATAATAACAAAAGACATTTTCAGGAGATAAAAATGCAATACAACTATTAAACATCAAATTTAATATTATTTATTTTCACCTAGATAACTTGATTTACTAAAGCTGTTTTCAGAGGTAAACAAAGATTACTCCTATTTGACTGACTCTGTTTCTGTAATAATTGGTTGTTCTATCTTAAAATACCCTAGAGTTCTGTTTTATTTTGTTTAATGTATAGGTCAACAATTCTTTCATCCTTACTGCACGTGAGAATTTTCAGATTTTTTTCTGACAATCCAAATCCCGAGTCCTACTCCCAAAGATTCTGATTCAGTGGGTCTAGAGTGCCGCTTGGGCTTATGTAATTTGTTTTAAGTGTTTATTTATTTATTTGTTTATTTATTTTGTCTCTGAGCTGACAGCAGAGAGCCCAATGTGGGGCTCAAACCCACGAACTGTGAGATCATGACCTGAGCCGAAGTCAGACGCTTAGCCAAATGAGCCACCCAGGTGCCCTAACTTTTTAAAGTTCCCTAGGTAAATCTAATGTATTGGTAGGGTTAAGAATCATTGATGGAAATAAATAAGAGATGAGGAGAGTTAGATATAGGGTATAATAAACACATGTAAAAATAGCTGTAGTTCTGTTTTCAGGAATCCATTCTACCAGAATATGTATACAAAGATGTATGTGCACAAAGGCTCATTGCAGCATTATTTGTAAGAGCAAACATGTTGGAAACAATTTTAGTGTCCGCCAATCAGTGAATGATCACATAAGCAGGCCACATCCATATAATGCAATACTGTGCCAACGAATAAAGCAAATGAGGAAGACTTATATCTACTGCCATGAGAATATCTCCAAGGTATGGATTGTTAAATTCTTTAAAGTTACCTAACAATATGTGATGTATGATCTCATTTATCTGAAAAGATAAGTGTGCATATATACATCCATGGGTATGTAAATGTTTAGAAAGATCACTGAGGGATACTTACCAAACTGTTGACAGTGGTTACCTCTGGGAAGAAGAATGGGCGGGTAAGGGGCTTTTCGCTGTGTAAGCTTCCAAATATTTTACAAGAATGTATCCATGCGCTACTTGTGTAAGTATTCAAAATACATTCCAGGGCTGCTGGCTGTCATACCATTTGTAATCCTGGATAATAGGCTATTTAAACTAATTATTATTTTAATATTATAATCTTGAATGCATAATTTTATAACAAATATTATAGTGGCTGACAAAAATAAAACATATCTATAATACCTACACAAAACAAAAACTGCTAGGGCACCTGGCATTTTTGTTATTCAACCTGTCACTTCTCGACTCCGGGATTACTGGAATTATGTTGTTCTGACGTCTCTAGATACCATCCAATCCAATGATATACTTGGCATTGACACTAACAACCTCCCTAGTTCCTTGGATAACTCACCCATGTAAGTAGATCCTACTTCTAGAAGAGTCTCTATATTAGCACTATGTAAATTCTCCCTTGTCCAGCTCTAGAAGTCACTAAGGACAGAAGGGCCCTACAACTGAGCCTTGCTGAGAGCCAGGTCTCCTCCATTTTAGGTAGTTGCAAAAAGCATGCCGATTAAGCCTTTGTAGGAGGGATGTGCATCCTGTCTAGGGAAAAATTCTCAAGAGTCGGCTGGGATAGCTCTTCCTCTTTGAAATGGTGAGTAAGCACTGCAAGTGTATAATGAGAGAAATTACTTATGAATCTGTCCCTCTCAGCCCCAGGCCACTTTCTCTGAGAAAGACTCAAGGATCTTACCCTAATAGCATTGGAATAAAGTCAGTGCAGAGGCAGACTGACACAGAGCAAGGCTTCCAGCCCACAGGGGGGCCCTGCTGACAGCTCGTTAGAAACTGTCTCTCTCCTGAACCCCCTTTCATTTCTTCAAGTTACAAATCCTGACAGACTTTGATGGGAAAAGCAAGGCGGTAAGATCCCCTGTGGCAACCAAGTCCCTGCTCATCTATCTGTGTTTGACAGATAAGGAGAGTAGATGTCATCTACAAAACGTTTTGCTCACCTGAGCCAAGTGAGCCAGGACGGCCGTGCCGCCCTTTGCAGGGCCCTCCCTCAAGAGTGATCCAGACAAGACCCACCGACCACAACTGAGATTTCTCTCAAAAGAAAATCATTGTAACCAGACAGCTCCTGGAAACTGAATGCCCACTCTAGTCCTCAGAGAAGTGCATAACACTTAATAACTCCAAGGAAGTTATGCTTTGATTAGCAAAAACCTTTTCCGAGTTACACCCTCTTGGTCTTTGAGGGCTGGTGACCAGTTAAGATCTGAGAAGTCTGTCTGAGATTCTGAGCAGAGTGTCTGGGCCTCCAACTTTGCCAAATTACTGGGAAAGGGAGTGTGATAAAAGGAAACGAAACGCCACCGTGCTCCAGACTTCAGAGACTGAACACGCTGGTATCTCAAGGTCTCTTCAACCATCTGTCAGTGGCTCTCCCACTTTAACATGCCTTGGAAAAATCTGTGACGTTCATTTAAAATGCAGATCTTGATTCAGTAGGTCTGGAGTGAGTGGGTCCAAGGAATCTGCATTTTAACAAACTCTCTAGGTGATTCTGGATGCAGGTGATCCTGGGGCCCCACTTTGAGAAGCACTGCTGCTCCCTGTTGCTACCTGCACCAGCACCTCCAGCAAGGGCTCCTAACGGTGTTCCCAGCACTTTTTGGGGGGAGTTCCTCTCCCCCTTGGCCAACAGGCCCAGAGCCGGTTCTCAGCAGCCGTTTCAATTGGAAGTGGAGCCAGCTGTCTCCAGGATTCTTCTTCAGGTAACAGTAGTCCTCAGAGGCCACTCCCTGCAGAGAGACATCTCCCAGAGACCAGCCATTCAGAGCCCCTAGAAGGCAACTCCCAACAAAGACTTGAAACAAAGAGCCCCCTGCTCTTATGCCACAAGGCATAAGGGTTGATTTTAACCAGTTGATTTTTATTAGATCACAGGTTCTTAAACTTCAGCGTGCATCAGAATTACCAGGGCAGCTTGGTTCAAGTCCATGGACCCAGGCCCCATCCCAGAACCACCCACAGGATAGAGCTGATTGATCAGTAGTTTAACGAGCTACCAGTAGATGCAGATACTCACCAGAGTTTGAGAACCATCATTTAGAACAAAGGCCTCGTAAAACTCCAACCATTGTACTGCAAAACTTGAGATCCGAAACATTATTACCACTGAACACAATTGGTTTTCCTTCCTCACTCTCTTAATGTCCCTAATAATTTTCTATCCAAGAAGTCAAATACTTTCCAAGAGGAAAGTAGCTGCTAGACATTCTGACTTGCTAAGTGCCAATATGCTGCGGTTTGAGAAAATCTATACTCAAAAATCTAAACTTTTAAAACTAATTAGAGATTATTTTTATCATTACAAAAAATACAGTAATAATAACTTTTATTAAGTTCTTATTATGTGCCACGTACTGCTCTAAGTATTTCTAAGTGTTAAAATAACCAGTACTTATTGAGCACTTGCTTTGTAACAAAAAACATTATTTCATTTAGTCTGTCATTTCACCTAAGTATTTTTAAAAAAATTTTTTTTAATGTTTGTTTATTTTTGAGAGAGAGAGAGACAGAGACAGAGCATCAGCAGGGGAGGGGCAGAGAGAGAGGGAGACACAGAATCCGAAGCAAGGTCCAGGCTCTGAGCTGTTAGCACAGAGCCCAATGTGGGGCTCGAACTCATGAACTGTGAGATAGCGACCTGAGCTAAAGTTGGATGCTCAACCGACAAAGCCACACAGGTGCCCCACACCTAAGCATTTTAGATGGAGTGACAGATGAGGAAACTGAGACACATACAAACTAATTTACTTGCCAAACATTGCACAACTGTTAAGCAGTAGGGCTATGTTTGAATCCAGAGACCAATTCTCAACCATTATTTCACCTTGCTGATATTATCATAGCAATCGTAACAGTGCTTTATTCAACAAGTATCTATCGTAATGCTATTGAGTGCCAGGATTGGGGGTTATATATTATATTCTAAGTATACAGTGACAAACAAGACAAACACAGCCCTTGCTTTCACTGTGTGCATGATCTGTTGAACAATCTGAATGTGTCAACAAGTTATTCAGTGCAGCATGAGGAGTGCGGTACCAGGAAATCACTGGGTTGGGTGATAAGACACAGCCTAGACCAGGAGGATTAAGGAGGGTTTCTCGCAAAAAGTGAGGCATGAGTGAAGATCTAAAGAATGATGAATTAGCCAAGAGAAGAGGAGAGAGGAGAGCTGGGGCTGAGGAGACAGTAGTTATAAAGGCCCAGGGTTAAGAGAACACATACTACGGTGAGTCTAGGAAATGAAAAGTGATTGGTACAATTGGAGCAGGGAGGGAAGAGGGCAATGTGTGAACAGTGAGACTGGAGAGAGAAACCAGAACTAGATTTTGAGGTGCCATGTAATGCATGTTAAAGGATGTTAGTGTGTGGGAAATGGAGATCCATTGAAAGGTGTCAGTCAGAGCACATAGCTGAAGGGTGAGGTGTGGCCTGATTTGTTGATGTGCGTGTCACAGGGAGATACTATCACCCAGGGAAGGGGGAAGACCAGGGCTTTGGGACCACCAACATTCCAGGGCTGGAAAGAGGAGGAAGAGCCCCCAGAAGAGACTCAGGAGATGTAAGAGGAAGACAATGAGAAGTGACTCAATTTACCCAAGATCACAAAGCTAGTAAGTGGCAAACTCAGAATTCAAAATGTCTCTATCTTTCTAAAGCCATGTTCTTGACCCCTACATCTCTTAACTATTGTTTTCCCTTACTACCTAAAATTATGGTTGATATAAAAACTTTATTTAGGGGCACCTGGGTGGCTCAGTCAGTTGAGAGTACAACTCGATTTCAGCTGAGGTCATGATCTCACAGTAGTGGGATGGAGCCCCTCTGGGTGCAGAGCCTGCTTGCGATTCTCTCTCTCCCTCTCTCTCTGCCTCTCCCCCACTTGCACTCTCGTGCTCTCTCTCTCTCAAAAAAAAAATCCTAAAAAAATTTTATTTGTACATATTTTTCCAGTAGCTCATTCATTTAAAAACAAAACAAAACAAAAACTTGTCAAGGAATCAGTTCAGTGGATCCTTGAATTGCATTCAGGAAGCAAACTCATGAAACAGGCTTCTAGCTGCCCCCTCGTCTCTCTGCTGTGTGCCCCGCCATATCTTTGGCTTGGATATGCTTTTGTTCTGCTTAAGAATGTCTTCTAGGGCATAGCCATGTACAGCCTGTGGGCAAATGCTTAGGTTTTCTCTTCAGAGGTCCTTCCATGTGCTATCAGGGCACCGGTACAAATCCAGGAACCACTCTGAGTATCTATAATTCTCCAGGGGGCAAACCAAACATAGTAATAATCTAGTTCTCTACAACATGTGTGTCTTCTCCAAAAGACAGATTAATGAAAACTCTGGCTGCTTTTGTTAACTGTTTATTATTTTACTAAAGCAATAGATGCTCATGCTAAGAAAACTATATATATATATATATATATATATATATATATATAAATAATGTACAAGAGCTCAGAAGTTATAAAAATCCTTTTTTTAAGGAAAGAATTTGAAAGATATTTTAATGGTGTCACTTAATTAATTTATTTATTTATTTTTTAATTTTTTTTGTCAACGTTTTTTATTTATTTTTGGGACAGAGAGAGACAGAGCATGAACGGGGGAGGGGCAGAGAGAGAGGGAGACACAGAATCGGAAGCAGGCTCCAGGCTCCGAGCCATCAGCCCAGAGCCCGACCCGGGGCTCGAACTCACAGACCGCGAGATCGTGACCTGGCTGAAGTCGGACGCTTAACCGACTGCGCCACCCAGGCGCCCCTGGTGTCACTTAATTTAACAAACATTCTTCTGTGTCTATTACATGCAAAACACGGTAGTAACCACTGGGATAGGCCAGGGGCACAAGGAAAGCTAAATAACACAATTCAGTATGGCAGTGGAAGGAAGAGCTTCATCTGTGGGTCATGTGTAATATCTTTTTTTTTTAGCTTAACAAAAAAAATTTTATTGGCTCATGTAACTGGACAATTAATTGGAATGCTGGCTTTAGACATGCTTCAGCTCAAGGAGTATGGTCTCAGGGCTTAAGTTTTCTCTTCATCTTAACACTGCTTTTCTTTCTGTTGGCTTTGCTCTGGGGCAGTCTTTCCTCACATGGCATCCTTAGGTTTGTTTCATCTTCATAATTAGCAATCCTAGAGAAGAGAGCTGGTACCTTCCCCCACCCACACACACTTCCACCTAGATCAGTCCTGGGGTCATGCTCAAGTCTTTGGTTCAGTCCTGTTCTGTTGCATTTTCAGGGGTTCTTATGAATTTTGGATATTAAACCCTTTACAGAAATATTTTTCCCCCTTTCTCTTTATTTATTTGTTTTTTCTTAATTTACATAAAAGTTAGTTATCATATAGTATTCAGGAGTAGATTCCTTAATGCCCCTTACCCATTTAGCCCATCCCCCCTCCCACAACCCCTCCAGTAACCCTCTGTTTGTTCTCCATATTTAAGAGTCTCTTATGTTTTGTCCCCCTCCCTGTTTTTATATGATTTTTGCTTCCTTTCCCTTATGTTCATCTGTTTTGTCTCAAAGTCCTCATATGAGTGGAGTCATATGATATTTGTCTTTCTCTGACTAATTTCGCTTAGCATAATACCTACCCTCTAGTTTCATCCACATAGTTGCAAATGGCAAGATTTCATTCTTTTTGATTGCCAACTAATACTCTGTTGTATATATATACCACATCTTCTTAATCCATTTATCCATCAATGGACATTTGGGCTCTTTCCATACTTTGGCTATTGTTGATAGTGCTGCTATACACACTGGGACACATGTGCCCCTTCAAAACAGCATACCTGTATCCCTTGGATAAATACCTAGTAGTGCAATTACTGGGTTATAGGGTTTTTCTATTTTTAGTTTTTGGAGGAACCTCCATACTGTTTTCCAGAGTGGCTGTACCAGTTTGCAGTCCCACAAGCAGTGCAAAAGAGATCCTCTTTCTCTGCATCCTCACCAACATCTGTCATTGCCTGAGTTGTTAACGTTAGCCATTCTGACAGGTGTGAGGTGGTATCTTATTGTGGTTTTGATTTGTGTTTCCCTGATGATGAGTGATGTTGAGCATTTTTTCATGGCCATCTGGATTCTTCTTTGGAGAAGTGTCTATTCATGTCTTTTGCCCATTTCTTCATTGGATTCTTTGTGTTTTGGTTGTTGAGTTCAATAAGTTCTTTATAGATTTTGGATACTAACCCTTTATCTGATATGTCGTTTGCAAATATCTTCTCCTATTCCATCGGTTGCCTCTTAGTTTTGCTGATTGTTTCCTTCACTGTGCAGAAGCTTTTTATTTTGATGAGGTCCCAATAGTTCATTTTTGCTTTTGTGTCGATTGCCTCTGGAGACGTGTTGAGTAAGAAGTTGCGGGGGCCGAGGTAAAAGAGGTTTTTGCCTGCTTTCTCCTCGAGGATTTTGATGGCTTCCTGTCTTACATTTAGGTCTTTCATCCATTTTGAGTTTCTTTTTGTGTATGGTGTAAGAAAGTGGTCCAGGTTCATTCTTCTGCATGTCACTGTCCAGTTCTCCCAGCACCACTTGCTGAAAAGACTGTCTTTATTCCATTGGATATTCTTTCCTGCTTTGTCAAAGATTAGTTGGCCATATGTTTGTGGGTCCATTTCTGGGTTCTCTATTCTGTTCCATTGATCTGAGTGTCTGGTTTTGTGCTAGTACCATACTGTCATGATGATTACAGTTTGTAATGCAGCTTAAAATCTGAGATTGTGTGGGGCGGCTGGGTGGCTCAGTCGGTTAAGCGTCTGACTTCTGCTCAGGTCACGATCTTGCAGTCCGTGAGTTCGAGCCCCGCGTCGGGCTCTGGGCTGATGGCTCAGAGCCTGGAGCCTGCTTCTGATTCTGTGTCTCTCTCTCTCTCTCTGCCCCTCCCCCGTTCATGCTCTGTCTCTCTCTGTCTCAAAAATAAATTAAAAAAAAAAAAAAAGAAAAGAAAAGAAAATCTGAGATTGTGATGCCTCCAGCTTTGGTTTTCTTTTTCAATATTGTTTTGGGTATTTGGGGTCTTTTCTGGTTCTATACAAATTTTAGGAGTGTTTGTTCTCTGTGAAGAATGCTAGTGTTATTTTGATAGGTATTGCATTGAATATGTAAATTGCTTTGGGTAGTATTGACATTTTAGCAATATTTATTTTTCCTATCCAGGAGCATGGAATCTTTTTCCATTTTTTTGTGTGTGTGTGTGTGTGTGTGTGTGTCTTCTTAAATTTCTTTCATAAGCTTTCTATAGTTTTCAGTGTATAGATTTTTCACCTCTTTGGTTAGATTTATTCCTAGGTATTTTATGGTTTTTGGTGCAATTGTAAATGGGATCGATTCCTTGATTCCTCTTTCTGTTACTTCATTATTGGTGTATAGGAATGCAATCGATTTCTGTGCATTGATTTTATATCCTGTGACTTTGCTGAATTCATGGATCAGTTCTAGAAGTTTTTTGGTGGAATTTTTTGGGTTTTCCATATAGACTATCACGTCATCTGTGAAGAGTGAAAGTTTGACCTCCTCCTGGCTGATTTGGATGCCTTTTATTTATTTGTGTTGTCTGATTGCTGAGGCTAAGATTTCCAACACTATGTTGAATAACAGTGGTGAGAGTGAATATCCCTGTCTTGTTTCCCGTTAGGGGGAAAACTCTCAGTTTTTTCCCATTGAGGATGATATTAGCGTTGGGTCTTTCATATATGGCTTTTATGATCTTGAGGTATGATCCTTCTATCCCTGCTTTCTTGAGGGTTTTTTATCAGGAAAGGGTGCTGTATTTTGTCAATAGATGCTTTCTCTGCATCTATTGAGAGGATCATGTGGTTCTTGTCCTTTTATTGATGTGATGAATCACATTTTGCAGATACTGAACCAGCCCTGCATCCCAGGTATAAATCCCACTTGGTCCTGGTGAATAATTTTTTTAATGCATTATTGGATCCAGTTGGCTAATATCTTGTTGAGGATTTTTGCTTCTATGTTCATTAGGGAAATTGGTCTATAGTTCTCCTTTTTAGTGGGGTTTTGGAATCAAGGTAATGCTGGCTTCATAGAAAGAGTTTGGAACAGCTTCAAGACAATTTCTATTTTTGGAACAGCTTCAAGAGAATAGGTGTTAACTCTTCTTTAAATGTTTGATAGAATTCCTCTGGAAAGCCATTTGGCCCTGGACTCTTGTTTTTGGGGAGATTTTTGATTACTACTATGTTGCCTGTAGAGTTAGAGTTTCTAGTGGTGTTCTCTGGTCCTTTCTTGTCTTTGTTGCTTTTTTTTCTTCATCTTTTCTCCCCTCAGAGACTCCCCCTTAAAATTTCTTGCAGGGTGGTTTAGTAGTCATGAACTCCTTTAATTTTTGTTTGTCTAGGAAACTTTTTACCTCTCCTTCTATTTTGAGTGACAGCCTTGCTGGATAAAGAATTCCTGGCTGCATATTTTTCTGATTCAGCACATGGAATATATCCTGCCACTCCTTTCTGGCCTGACAAGTTTCCGTGGATAGGTCTGCAGCAAACCTGACCTGTCTTCCCTTGTAGGTTAAGGACTTTTTTCCCTTGATGCTTTCATGATTCTTTCCTTGCCTGAGTGTTTTGTGAATTTGACTATGATATGCCTTATTGATGGCCGGTTTTTGTTGAATCTAATGGGAGTCCTCTGTGCTTCCTGTATTTTTATGTCTGTGTCTTCCCCCAGGTTAGGAAAGTTTTCCCCTATGATTTGCTCACATAACACTTCTACCCCTTTCCCTCTGTCTTCATCTTCTGGGACCCCTATGATTCTGATATTGTTCCTTTTTAATGAGTCACTGATTTCTCTAATTCTTAAATCATGATCTTTTGCCTTAGTCTCCCTCTTCTTTTCTGCTTCATTATTCTCCACAAGTTTCTCCCCTATATTGCTGAATCACTGCTCTGCCTCATCCATTCTTGCTGCCGTGGCATCATTTCAAGATTGCAGCTCAGTTATAGCATTTTTTATTCCATCCTGACTAGATTTTACTTCTTTTATCTCCATAGAAAGGGATTCTAATCTATTTTCAACCCCAAATAGTATTCCTATTATCGTGACTCTAAATTCTGGTTCAGACATCTTGCTCGTATCTGTATTGGTTAAGTCCGTGGCTGTCATTTCTTCCTGCTCTTTCTTTTGGGGTGAATTCCTTCATTTTGCCATTTTGAAGGAAGAAAAGGAATGAATAAAGTAAAAAAAAAATTAAATTAAAAAATTAAAAACAACACACACACAAAATTTAAATAAATGACGTTAGATCCTAGGTGTGCTTTGGTCTGGTTGTTGAAAGGAGCTTGATAGATTAGAGAAAAAAGGAAAAAAGAAAAAAAGAAAAAGAAAAAAAAAGGAAAACATTTGAAAATTTTAAAAAATGAATACAATGGGGCGCCTGGGTGGCGCAGTCGGTTAAGCGTCCGACTTCAGCCAGGTCACGATCTCGCGGTCTGTGAGTTCGAGCCCTGCGTCAGGCTCTGGGCTGATGGCTCGGAGCCTGGAGCCTGTTTCCGATTCTGTGTCTCCCTCTCTCTCTGCCGCTCCCCCGTTCATGCTCTGTCTCTCTCTGTCCCAAAAATAAATAAAAAACGTTGAAAAAATTTAAAAAACAAACAAACAAAAATGAATACAATGAAATAGAATAATATGAAATGTTGGAAGTAAAATAGAGTTTGAAAGATTTACAAGAAAGTAAAAAATATAGTAGAAAAAAATTAAAGAAAAATATTTTTGGGAGAGAACCAAAGCATAAGAGACTCTTAAAAACTGAGAACAAACCGAGGGTTGATGGGGGGTGGGAAGGAGGGGAGGGTGGGTGATGGGTATTGAAGAGGGCATCTTTTGGATAAGCACTGGGTGTTGTATGGAAACCAATTTGACAATAAATTTCATATATTAAAAAAAGAAAAATATTTTTAATAAAAATTGAAAATAAAAATGATTTTTTTCTCTTTCTGTGCTTAAGAAAAAAAAAAGAAATGAAATGGAAAAAAAAGAGAGAAAATTGAATAGATGGACCAGCGAACAGACTGAAATACGATTGAAATTACATTGTTTTCCCCGAGAAGTCAAACTGTGAAGCACTTTATAGTCCACAAACTAAGCAGGCAGAGAGAGTTGTGTTCATGAAGAGCGAGGTTGACCCAGCTGGGCGCGGCTTAGTGTGATGATTCCGTTCTCCACTAGATGGCGCTGCTTATCTTACTGGGGTGGTTTTGTTGTGGCGCTTGTAGGTGTCTATGCGCATGCGCCCGAGGGATGAAAATGGCGACACCCAGCTACCCAGTCTCTAGTATCTCTGTCCTCCCCGATCGGTGATCATACACCTGTCTTTTGTCTCCGGCTTCCAGTCACTCCCCACTTTTACACTCTCCGCGACCAAGCCATCAGGTTGCCAGGCAGCACCTCCCTCCTGAGTTTTATCTCAGATGCGGCTATGTTTCCCGACCCCTTACTTCTGAGGGACCACGGCTTTGAAACACTCAGACCTTCTGGGGGAGGGTCTCACCGAGCAAAGGCCAGGTGCAGGCTGCACTCAGGAACATTTACGGGACCATGCTGCTGCCGACGCCCAGAGACTAAGGCTGGGTGCCAGCCCGCCCCAGAAAAAGTTCATGTGATTGTGTAGCAGCAGCATTTCAGGGATTATGGAAAATCACAACACACATCTGGCACCAGTCTTCACCCTTAACGACCTTCTTCCAGCACCAGCGAATGCGGCCATTCTCTGGGGTCTGCTGGGACCGGGTGGCCACACAGCTTCTACCAAATGTCCTTCCAGCAGGGGAACCTTGTCTCCCATGTGGCCCAAAGACCTCCGGACTTCACTCTGCTCCTGGGGATTCACCCTTCTCACCAGAGCACTGCCAGGTATTGAGCTGTGGTGTTTTGGACTCTGGACTCCCCCTATTTATAGAGTCTTCATGGAACTTAAACCCTCTGCTTTCTCTTTTCTCCCTTTTTTGTTCAGTCCCCGCGGCTGTTTCCACTTTTCCACTTTCTCTCCAGCTGCTTTTGGGGGGTGCTTTTCCCATACTCTCTCCTCCGTCTCCGTCCTCTGTCCGCAAGCAAAAACAGCTTCCTGCCCTCCGCCGCTTCTCTCTTCGTCAGTTCACCTCTCCTTGCCACATACCTGCTGAGTTCTGTGGTTCAGGTTGTGCAGATTGTTGTGTTAATCCTCAAATCAGTTTTCTAGGTGTGCAGGATGGTTTAGTGTTGATCTGGCTGTATTTCACGGACATGAGATGCAAAAAAGACTTCCATGCTGTTCTGCCATCTTGGCCTCTCCCCAGAAGTTATAAAAATTCTTAAATTCCCCTGACTGTCTCTCTCCTCCACTCCATTGCCTATGACCCCATCCCCAGAAATACCATTGTCAACAGTTTGGTATATATTTCTATGTGCATTTTTCTACACATATATAAACATAGTTCTTAAATGAAAAGGATCATATTATCTGCATTGTTCTGAGATCTGCTTCTTAAAGCAAGTAGTAGTGGCCATCTCTTCATGTCAGTGTATGTAGCTTCACCTACTTTTACTCCTCCCACATGCCGGCCCACCATATGAAGGTGCCACTATTTCTTTGCGGTCCTCCATTGATGGCCATTTGTATTGTTTCAGTAGGGGGCAGTTTGGTGCTTTTATTCTATAGAACATGAGGGCCCCAAAGAATGTTGTTTGGCCTCAGCTTTGGATTGAGCATTTTTCTGAGTTTGCCATTGTTTGCCCTTATGTTTCCTCCCTTTTTGAGCTTGGTGGATGCTTCTCTCCTGATGTTCCCTCTAATCCGACAACTACTCCATGTAAGGTATGTTTGTTGCCTTAAGGATCTCCTTACAGAGTCTAGGACTCTTTGGAGGAGGTAGGTTCAGCAAATAAACAAACTATTGTTCTAACTTTACATTCTTATTCTAGAGGAATTTAGAGACACTGGAAGTTCTCGTGTTATCTGGGAATCAGCTTTAAAACCTCCTTGTGTTTTAACTGTGCTTTGCATTTCCCTTTAAAGAGCACTCTAGACAGAGATGAACTGAATATATTTAAATTGAAGGTATATCCTATAACTTCAAAGAGCTTATGTCTCCTACAGTCTATTGGGAGGCAAAATTAGCTGGGGAAACAATTAGAGACCAGTTGAGTGTTAATTATGTGTTACAAGCCCCTGGGCACCAGAAGTTCAGGGAAGACAGAGCTGGGGCAGTTTTCTGCTTCCAAGGGAAAAGCACTTGAGCTGGATTAGGAGGCAGGAGGTGACATTCAGAGAAGTCTAGGCAAGTGGAAGGCTTTTCAAGTACCTGGTAACTTTTCATACCTTTTTTTTTTTAATTTTTTTTTTTAGTTTTTGTTTAGGATTTGCCTACCCACATGAGAACATTAGCTTGATGAGGGCAGGGACCGTGCCTTGTTCATTACTGAACACCCAGTTCCTGCAACAGTGCCTAGCACATAGTGGCTGGCCAAGGGGTACAGGAAAAAATGAATGAAAGAGCAAATGGCCATAGCGTGTGTGCAGAGCCATAAGAAGACTGGCCTATTTGGAAAGAAGGATGTCTCCTTGAGGACTGGGGGGCTCTCCAACAGATGAGCAGAGGAGCACCTACAAGGGCCTGCAGGAGATTCAAACCATGTGGCGAGTGAACCTAGCTGAACAAGGTATGGAAGCCACTGACAACTGCAAAGTAGACCCTGTAGAGATTGCGATAGGGGACTTGAATTTGAAATTAAACTAAAGCACAGACAAATAAAATTGTTCCCCACTGTGCTTGGTCAGCCAACAGTTATACTTAAAAAAGAAAAAGGAGGGTCGCCTGGGTGGTTCAGTTGGTTAAGCATCCGACTCTTGATTTCAGCTCTGGCCATGATCTCACGTTTCATGGGATTGAGCACCATGTTGGATTCTGTGCTGACAGCACAGAGCATGCTTGGAATTCTCTCTCCTGTCTCTCTGCCCCTCTTCCCACTCACACATGCATTCGCTCTCTCTCTCTCTCTCTCTCTCAAAATAAATAAATAAATAAACATTTTTTAAAAAAGGAAAAAAGATTTGTTCAGTCTTTGTTAAGAACCCAGTAAAATGTTAATGTGATCACAATACTTTTATTAATACTTTTTAAGCAAATATGCTCATCTCATATTGAACCAGTTATTGGCCACAACATGTTTTGCTTTGTTGTTGTTGTTGTTTTTACATAAACTATTGTTTTCTAGGTCTTTCCATCTCATACTTGTACAGTTGATTATTGGACCTAATGCAGTGCGTCACATTCTTGGCACATCCTATCTTATTGATTTCAGACCATCTTTCACCTTATGGAATTCACTTTAAACCTTGATCCTATCATCAATCACAGTTATTCCTCTTAGCTGGGTGTAATCCATATAGTGATCTGCAATCCCCCAAGCATTTGGATGCCTCACCATAATTTGGAGAGCTCAAAGTGGCCAGGAAGCATTTACTGGCTGACACACCATCAGCCAAGTGTAAGAAAGAAATGATGAGGGTGGAGTTGGGAAGGAGTAACTGCTGGAATTCCAGACTGAAGCCACACCAGCCCCTCCCGTTTAAGCAACTCAGAAAGGTTTCTTCTAGGAACCAGCATTTAGAGGTAAAAGGGGGAGAAATAGTTTGACATGTTTTGAAGCCGGCAGAATTTGAAGCCAAATTTTGGGGGTGAGAAAAGGATGAGCCCCTCACTCCCTGGTGGGCAGATGTCAACTTGACTTAGAATCGGGCTGTTTTGAATATTCCTCGCCTCTAGCTGTCAGGAATAGATCCTCAGGTGCCTGGGTGGCTCAGTGGGTTAAGGCTCAATTTCAGCTGGGGTCACGATCTCATGGTTCATGGATTTGAACCCCAAATCGGGCTCTGTGCTGACAGCTCAGAGCCTGGACCCTGCTTTGGATTCTGTGCCTCCCCCGCTCTCTCATGCGCTCTCTCTCTCCCTCTCTCTCTCTCAAAAATAAATAAACACTAAAAACATTTTTTAATAAAAAAAAAAAAATAGACCCCATTTTGGTGTTGTAGGACGCTTCTCCCCACTTAGCCACTTTCCGGGTTTTTCACTAGAATTCTGAATCGCTGAGTCTCCTATGTACCTCTCCCTGCACTCTGCCTCTGCTGTAAAAATCAATTACAATTGGCTTATAGCTCCAGTTATGGGTACATGTTCCATCTGCTCCCAGCCTGCACACCCTCCCACTGCACCACTGCCCACTCCTCCGCCTCCCCCACTGAACCCCCTCCCCATTAACACAATCTTCCCAAGCAGCTCAGGAACACAGATGTTTTCACCCCTCGCTCCAGCACAGGGGCATTTTCCCAGTGTCTCTGTGTGTACGCTCCAGGCACCGTCTCTCTGGGGAGGGAGAGAGTAAATGTTTTCATTCCAAACCCTCAGGGTCAGGTCTTGTTTGTCTAAACTGTGTTTGTTGCTGTAATTATCAGATTAGCTGATCTCTGGCAGCAAGTTGGGGGCCAGGGGAGGGGGAGTATTAACCCTTTGTAGGATGGTTGCTGTGCTCCATCCTGGGAATCCCTTCGGGGGCAGCTGTCATTTCTCTTCTAACCTGGAAGATTTGGCTAGAATTCTTTTTGCCAGCCTAATAAGCCTCAGTAATAGTCTCTGAGTTAGTCCAGTCATCCAATGGGCTCCACTGCTTGGATCCAAAAGGCATTTAGCAGAGACACAGGGTTGAAAGGACATCTCTCCCGGGATCTGCTGGGAAAAAAGAAAGGGAGCTTAAGGAGGATCCGGATAAGTAACTCAACAAAGGGTATGGGTATCTCTCAGTCCCAATAAGGAAGCCAGGAGTGTGCACTGTATGGCTTCAGCTTGTCCACCCACCACCACTCCCTTAGCATAAATGCAGTGAGACTATCCAGCCCCATTTAGGCTTGTTTGGGATTTTCTGTTGTTCAAAAAAATATCAAGATCATTTTTCACCACTGCTATTTAAACAACAACAACAACAACTCAGTTGTCTCACCTTGTTCAGCCATTCCCAAGCCTTAGTCATAAGACTCAAAAGGCTGGTCATGTCAAGGTTTTCTCATCTGCCCTTGCCTCCCACCCTCAGCACCACTGAACTTCTCTCTTGTCTCCAAAGATGCCATAAGCACAGAGATTGCTCTCTCCTCTCAACTCCAGGAGGAACAACTTCTTTGCATTTTCATGATCTATTTTACAAATGAATAAATCTTATCTCTTCAAACGAGTGTATCCTTGAGTCCCCCGTGTTGGTCACCTGGTAAAGGACCTAAACATATAAATAGCTTAGTAAATACCTGTTGATAGCATTTTTCTAAATGTTTTTGCCATTTCTCACCCCTCAGTTCCTTTCTGTTTTGTGTTTGACTTTTTTTTGTTAGTTTGATTGTTTATTTCTGGAATGGTCCTCCAATTTTTACTCGTCAACTTAGTTTCCCCTCTTCACTCCAAACACACACACACACACACAAACAGGGAAGCTAACATTTACTGAGTGTCTATATACCTAGCACTATGCAAACTTATTCCATGTGCTTTCCAAATATCTTGTTTGACACTCAGGTTGGCTTGTGAGAGAAGTGCTATTACACAGAAGGAAGTCGAAGTTCAAAGGACTAAATCACACACACACACACACTTCCACAACTGTAAGTGGTAGAATGAAGATTCAGCCCCAGGTATCTGTGACCCTAAAATGCACACAAACCCCATCTTTCTAGCTAGGAAGTGGAGAAAAGTTCGTACAACTGAGGAAAACACACTTTTGCCCAAAACCTAACTAAAAACCAACCAATCTCTCAAGTACTTTTTCCCAACAAATACAACTATAATTATATCTATATTAAAAATAAAAGAAGGGGTGCCTAGATGACTCGGTTGAGTGTCCAACTCTTGACTTCAGCTCAGATCATGATCCCAGGGTCGTGGGATCAAACCCCAGGTCGGGTTCCACGCTGAATGTGGAGCCTGCTTAAAATTCTCTTTTCCTCTGTTCCTCTCCCCCAATTGCATTCTATCTCTAAAAATAATAATAATAATAATAATAATAATAATAATAAATAAAAGTAAATAATAAAAAACAAGAGAAACTTAAACCCAACAAACATTCTGAATAATATTCTGTACAATAAAATCATTTGGGAATTACCTTAGCATTAGCTATAAATTGAATTTGATTTATCTGTCCATGTCCGTACTGTTTATAAAGTTGTCATCATTTGAAGGCAAGTATGATTTTAAAATAACTGATGCACCAAACTCATATTGAGAAAAAGGCAGCTGCTGACATAGAATATTCCTGTGTTCTGAGAGGACAAAATCTTTCCTCTTTATGAATATTGCCAGACCTAGTTCCAAATGTGGATTGGAAACAGATAGAGCTTCTTGGGAAGAAATGTTCACAGTCAGAGTTGGGCAGGAGTTTCATACTGTGCCCCTGGGTTGTACCAGAAGCAAAATTTAGATGGATTTCCATCAAAGCAAACAGGGAGGCAGCTTGCTTTTCTCCCTCCAGAGAGATGTTCTGTTCAACACGTAACCAGAAAAGATACTATCCATCTCCTTTTCTACCCAAAGGTCTCCTCTCCATGACACCTGCCCTCCCACTGTTTCTTATATCCTTTACTACAGGCCACCAAAGGAAAAAGATCCAACAGATCTTGAATTAGTCAACCAAACTGTGTTTGGCAATTGTTCTGATAAGAGTCAATGGCAATGAAGTTGAAATGATTGTTTTGTTCCAAAACCAGAAATCTCACTTTAACCTGGAGAGAAACTCACTTGGCTACATTAGAAAAGTTTTTAAGTATACTGGGAAATGAAAGGACAGATGATACAAGTGCTGAAAGGGGATTCAAAGAAGGGCTTATTTTAAAAGATAAGAAGGTAGGAAAAATAGAAGGGTGATTTGGGCACCTTTATGGCTGAGTACTAGCCACAGGTAAAGCAGAATGAGGCAGAGTATTCCAGAAAAAGAATCTCAGGTTCCCTACATACCTTCCTTGATCCTGGCTCTAAATAGTGAGCTTGTTATTAAAACACTTGAGGTCCCATTCTACCACTATAGCTGGGTGACCTAAGGTAAGGCAGATAACCTCTCTGGGATTTATCGGCAAAGCTGGGGATTGGACCAGATGACATTTAGGTTCCTTCTCTTGTTGATGTGTCATTATATTCAAACCCCTTTAGGGAAGGAAATAGGAAAGTTATTTAGAGAAATCATATTTTCTTGATTTAACATATACAAATGGCTAGAATAATGCCTTGTGCCTAGTAAGTCTACAGAAGTGTTAGACATTATTATGCCTGATGATGAGGCTGACGAGGACGGATCCCTGCACGACAAACACATTTTTATCTCTACATCTGTAAATTTCAGGAAGACAAACAATCCAGTATTCTGATAATTTTAGAGCCCTTTCTCTTGCAAAGAACTTGATTGGAGGGGAATGACCTGTAGCTGCTGAGAATTGAGAATAACTGTCATTCATGGACGGATAGTTTGCTAAGCAAACCACCACCATGACCAAACATGAGAATGTTTTCTTTGAAAATTCAGCTTTCTTACTTGGCCATGAAATGGACTGGGCTGCCTTGGGAAATAGTGAGTGTCCCCTTCCCTGGATTCAGGGATGCAGACATCAGGGGACAGGGTAGACTACATTGACTTTGAAAGAACTTTCTGCCAAAGTCTCCATAATTCCAAAGCAAAGTGTACCAAATATTACAAAGTGTCCCAATGCCTGTAGGCTGCAGAGTAGCTGAGGCTGGGTTTCCACCAGAATATCTCATCCCATAAAAGCATAACATCAGTGGCATAACATTGGCTGGAACATCTTGCATCTTAAACAATGAAGCTGTGTCTTCTAAGCCTTTAGTTGAAATGTAATTCATGGAGAGCAGTACTGAGCAGTATCCTAGCTCATTCTCTCTTTTCAATGCTGAGACTGAGAATTAAAAACACTAAAGGAATAACAGAGCTGCACAATAAGAGAAGGGCCAGAACCCAGAGCTCTGGATTTTTCCTAGATCTTCCTCTCCATGAAGGGATGGAGTTATCTTGGGCTGAGGATGAATAAAAACTCATATGTGGCATTAGAGCAAGATGGATGGCAAGTAAGACAGAAAAGGAAATAAGCAACCAGAACAGAAGGGCAAAAGGGCAGGAGATAGAGAGTTGGAGAGGCAGAGGGAGAGAAAATAAGGAAGTGAAGGGACTTTTCTTAAAAAAAAAAAAGTTTATGCTCAGAATAAAAGAGATGTAGAGAGACATTTCAAAAGGAAAAAGATTGCAAAGAAAGATGGAAAGATGCATCAAGTACTAAGAAATTTAAGTGGGAGAGGATAGGGAGAAGAGACCTCCTGTCTACTCCCCGAGGATCTCAGCCTATCCAGCATGACACCAATCAGTTGTTAACATTGTAATTAGGAGCAAAGCTTCTGTCCAGCCACTTTATATCCTTTACCCCTGCCTCTCTCTGGAGGGCTCCCTCCCTCCTTCCACTTCTCTCCATTTCCTTCTTGACATCACTGTTATCACTCTTTGTTGACTGTGAGGTGGTTGGTCTGGAGAACCTTCAATGCCTTCCAACCCTCTGAGTCAAAAACTATTTTTGCTTTCATATTTCTTTCTTCTTTCTATCTATGCTATCTCTTTTATTGGGATCTGGGGTTCAGGGAATAAAGTGAAGACAAGCAATGGGAGTGGGGAAAACTCACATGACAGCTTAACTGTATGGCTATTCCTCAGCCATCTATTTTTTCTGGTTGAAAAAACCCTGGAAGAGTTGATTCCAGAGAGCTTGCTTGTTATCAGGTATTAGTCACCACTAGAGGCAGAAGCCATGTTTCAGGAAAGCTAAATGTTATTTTTTTTTTTTTTAATTTTTTTTTCAACGTTTTTTTATTTATTTTTGGGACAGAGAGAGACAGAGCACGAACGGGGGAGGGGCAGAGAGAGAGGGAGACACAGAATCGGAAACAGGCTCCAGGCTCCGAGCTATCAGCCCAGAGCCTGACGCGGGGCTCGAACTCACAGACCGCGAGATCGTGACCTGGCTGAAGTCGGACGCTTAACCGACTGCGCCACCCAGGCGCCCCGCTAAATGTTATTTTATTAGCAACAACAACAATGATCAACTAAGTAATTTAATAGTACTTAAAGATAAAACCATAGAACCTGCCCTTGCAGGGCTCACAAACCAAAAGTGATAGCCCTAGGTCTCTCCAGTGCAATAATAATCATCACTGCCTGGTATGGAGCACCAAGGTGCTGGGGACAATGCTGAGCTTGTGACATTCATCAAGTTCTTTAATCCTCGTAACCCCAGTGAGGCAGATACTGTTGTCATCCCCACTTTATGGATGAGGAAGTAGAAGCCTAAAGATTAAGTGATTCACCAAGATTCTTCAACCTGTGACAGATTGGGATTCAAATATGCTTGGAGGCACTTTACTAGACTTCCTCCGAGAGTCCCCTTTCTGCAACAACCAGAATCCATTTAGTGACTCAAGATTGGCTGCAAGAGGAGTGAGGTCTCCAGATTCATCTCACTTCTATTTCAACACTTATTTCAAGGATTCATGCTTGAGAGCCACTCCCAAGAGCCCTTTCTTCCTGTGTCACCTGTGATCTAACCTGCTTCAACCTGTCTGTTCCCTCACCTGTCTGAACCTGCAGATGCCCACACTGAGGGATCTGTGGCCCAGGTTCCTCTCTCTCTTCCCCCCTCTCCACCAATCTACCCACAACCCTAACTACATCAAGCCTTCCCAGCTATGGTGGTGTTACCCCCAACTAACTGCACATGCCTCTGACCTTTGAGGTTCCTATTTGCTGCCTGTCCTCTTCATAAATCTAATGAATGATTGAATCAAGGAACATAAACCTCCTTCAAGACATGAGATTCTGGGGCACCTGGGTGGCTCAGTTGGTTAAGTGGCCAACTTCAGCTCAGGTCATTATCTCATGGTTTGTGAGTTCAAGCCCCATGTTGGGATCTGTGCTGACAGCTCAGAGCCTGCAGTCTGCTTCAGATTCTGTGCCTCCCTCTCTCTCTGCCCCTTCTCCATTCACACTCTGTCTCTCTCTTTGTCTCTCAAAAATAATAAACAGTTAAAAAAAATTAAAAATAAGTTAATGAAAAATATTTAAAAGACACAAAGTCCTGCTCTCTAGAATCTTGTCCTTCAATCCAAGGCATGGTGTCTTTTTTATAAGTACTTTCTGCCCATAGCAGCAATCCAATAAAAACCTTCACCTGGGGTCTGTGCTAATTTGGAATTTAAAATCACTAGCTTTGAGAGATTATACAAAGCATTCATGTAACCAGGATTTGGGGATAGAAGAGGACATAAATATTTTTATATAACAACTATTAATACAGTTATTATAAGTCACATTGTCAGTTTTTACTTTCTCTAACACTTTTTTTTTAGCTCAGTTTGAGGATTACAATTGCCTGAAGACTATAAAGTAATATTAATATTAAATATTATAATTCAGACTTTTATTTTTTTTAGACCAATTTTCCCCATGCCTCCAATCCTCTGCCCCCTCCCCACCTGCCCCACTTCCTCTAGGCATCCCCAATGGTATAACCTATATGAATAGGGCCAGGTATCCTATGAATACTCTGTAAATATTAACCAACTGACTGTCTAAATGAATTCATCTATTTGCTTCTGATATAAATGCTTTTTCTGTCTCTCAAATTCAAATCATTTCCTCTCCTTTCACTAACATGGGCATTCATGCATTCAATTCAAACAGCTATTTACTTAGGGCTGTTAAGGACTCCACAAATGCGCAGCTTGGTAATGGTGCAAGACAGTATAAGAACAAGTCCTCATACTAGGGCCACTGCAATAGGGAAATGGAAAGAATGTGAGCCCTGACCACAACAGACCTGCGTTCAAAGGCTGCCTCATTGGTGCAGTTGGAGTACTGACACCTAATGCATAGGGTCATTGATAAAAGTGAACACTTTGGGATGTTGTTGAGTGCTGTGTGCATTTACCTCTTCAATCCTCTCAGATACCCAACATAAGAGGGAAATGGGACACAGAGGGGTGGGATGATTTGCCCAGCCTGAGATCTCACCACTAGTGGTGGATGCTGCTGGAAATCTGAACACACTCTTAACTATTCCTTGCAACGCCTTGTTTGTGGGTATGTCTTCACATCCCATGCTCTTCTCACACTAATGCTCAATATGTTAGTTTCCTTTACCAGCTCCCCTCCAAGAGAGGGCAGTAGGTTCCAGGTATCATGTCACTTTGATGTTGGAGAGATGTGAGGGTTCTGGCTCTAGGAGCAATGGTCCATTTGGCCCCCAGACCCACTGTTGGCCCAGGAAGGATGAAGGAGTCAAAATTCGTCTTCTTTCCCCTTGAGGAGATCTGGAGGGCAGATGGGGAATAGAGCTGCAGCCAGATCAATCCTCAGCCACTCTGGAAGGACTGCAGTTCAATTATGAAAAAGATCCCCCTTCTGTCTTTCCTGGTTGCAATTTGATTTGGTTTCATCTTACATTCACAGTAAATGTGCCTTTACTTTTGATATGTTCTCTCCTTGCTTCTGCTCAAAACAGGGAAGATGGGAATTTGTCTCCACCCAGGCTGGCTCAAGGAGAGGATCGAAGTGTCCATTGGGTTAGGTGTGGTGATGGCTGCTGGAGAATTGGGGTGAGAGCAAGACCTGGGCAGCTGGACAGGGGAGACAGAAGGGGTGAGTCCGAAAGCTCTGATGACCCATCTCTACAGCAGAGGACTCTACTGCCACCTCTCACTAGCAGGCTTTTTCAATCCCCACAAAGGGATTTGGCGCTCCAAGGGGTCGGAAATAGAGATATCCTAATGCCTTGGAGTAGAAGGAAAAGACAGGGTGCAGGCAGTGTAGTACAGAAAGAAAGACATTACAAAGCTTTGGAGCCAAAGACACCACCTGAGAGATTTGAATAAGTTACCTAACTCCCTCTGAGTGTCCCCGTGTATAATGGTGGTGATATACAGACCTCTTAGGGAAGCTGGGTAACCCAGTGAAATTATGTTCATAAAGGGCCTGGCAGAGGAAGTAACCCTTGAGAAAGCACCCAGGGAGGGGGGCATGGAACATTCAGGCTACAGCCCCAATAAGTGGTAGAATTTGGCTTTTGCTAAATCCTACCCAAAATGTGGTTAGGCTAAAATTAACTAAAGTTAGCTTATTTGGGAAAGAAAAAAGAAAAAAAAGCTGCAAAAGAACTCCACTGTCACGGAGGGTAAAAATGGAAAGGCACATTTTAGGGGAAGAAAAAAAAAAAACAAAAAACATTGTAAATCTAGAAAGAAATATAGAGTACCTCAATAGAAAGTCTAAATTTAACCATTAAAAAAAAAAAAAAAAAGTCCAGATGCCTGAGGTGGGAAAAAATTTTGCTGGCCATTCAAGTAAAATGTTTATAATGGAAATAGAAAAGAGGCTATTAAAGAATGATGGCGGGCGTCTGGGTGGCTCAGTCAGTTAAGCACCCAACTTCACCTCAGGTCATGATCTCACGGTTCATGGGTTCAAGCCCTGTGTCGGGCTCTGTGTTGACAGCTCAGAGCCTGCAGCCTGCTTTGGATTCTGTGTCTCCCTCTCTCTGCCCCTCCGCCGCTCATACAATGTGTGTGTCTCTCTCAAAAATAAACATTAAAAAAAAGAAAAAAAAAGAATGATGGTGACAGTAAGGTAAAAGAAAGCGAAGCCCACATATGACTCCTGACTTTTTTTTTTAACTGTGGCAAAATACATATAACATAAAACTTGCCACCTTAACCATTTTTAAGTATACAGTTCAGCAGTAGTTATTGTTGTGAAACCGTTACTACCACACATCTCCAAACCTCTTCCATCTTGCAAAACTGAAACTCTGTCCCCACTAAACAGTAGCTCCCCATCTGTCTTCCTCCAGTCTCTGACAACCAGTGTTCTACTTTCTGTCTCTATGAATGTGACCACTCCAGATACCTCATAGGTGGAATCGCACAGTATTTTTCCTTTTGTGACTGGCTTATTACACTTAGTATCATGAATTCCCAACATACATATATTTATTTTATTATTATATTAATGATATATAAATATCTATTTATATTCATATTTATATTTTCATATATATATTCTGAAATCATTTGCAAAGTGATTTAAATAAAAACTCAGATCCTAGAAAGCTGACATGATATGATGCCAATTTCTGTGTGGAAGAAATATAAATATGGCTCTTCCCAGACCTGGAGAAAGGAGTGGATGCAAATGAAGTGTGAACCCAGTGAAACCCCAAATGCAGTCTTCAGGACCAGAGATCTCCATCCCTTTCTTGAATTCTTTTGTGTTGCCACAAGATAAGAGTCCAGAGGGGTGTTGACCTTAATATTCATAGCCTTTCTCTTCATGTTTTCTGTAGGGTCCATCCCATTATTACCCTTCCCAGGATCTTCACTCTAGCTCATAATAAACAGGCAGATAGTCAGTTAGACAGATCATACTTAGAACTTGCCATGTACCAGCTCCAGTCAACAGTTTAAGTGGAGAGTTGTTAAGAGGAACTTGTAGTGGACACCATAGTCACCTCCCAGATTGGCTCCTTTCTCTCCTAGATTATGAAGCAGCTGTGGAATTCAGAATCTTCCTTCAGCTCTTGGAGTGAACTTTGGTTTAAGTGAATCAGTAAAGTCCATCACACTGGCCACAGTGACTGGTTTGGGAATCACTCCATACCATAATTCTGGTTAATGAGACATGTTCACAGAGGTGAACCAGGAAGCCCAAAGTTTCAGACATCCCACATTGAGAGAATAAACAGTGTTAGTATGAAGGCAACACTATGGACATCAAAGTCCTTGATGATATGGTTCACCTAATTCTGGATCTGTATCACCTAATCCTGGGGCTCACCCTAATTTCCCTCCAGTTATCTGGGCCAACAAATGCCTCTTATTGTTTAAGCCTCTTGAGTTGGATCTTCTATTATTTACAATTGAAATCATCCTAACTGATCACTATAGACTGAATTGTGTTCCCTCCAAATTCATTTATTGAATCCCTAACCCCAATGTGATGGTATTTGAAGATGAGGTCTTTGGGAGAAAATTAGGTTCAGACAAGGCCATGAGGGCAGAGCCTCCACGATGAAATTAGTGTGCTTATAAGAAGATACAGCAGAGAGCCTTTCTCTCTCTCTCTGCCCTGTAAGGACATAGCAGGAAGGCAGCTGTCTGTAATCCAGGGATAGACCCTCACCAGAGCCTGACCATGGCAGCCCCAGGCCTCTGAGATGAATTACAAGCAAGCTACCTTTGGGGGTCTCTGAGAATGGCAACATCACTTATGTAAATAAAAATGACAAAGAAGAGCAAGGAGGAGGAGGGAAAAAGAGGTGAGAGGTAGTGTGGTGAAGGATAATCCATTTCCCTTGTTACCACCAGAAGGGAACAGTGAAAGCATCATCCGAAGTCTGGGAAAGGGCCACAATGGGTCCACATAGAGCCAATAGCTTCAAAATCTTGTATTTTTATCATAAAAAATTTGCAAATTCTGTGTTCTACTTCATAATGTGCCTTTACACTTTTTATATCAAGATATGAGAAAATCTTGAGAAGTGCCATTTCATCCCAAATCTTTGAAATAATCGCCTGGCCCTACCCTGCCTATCCTGGCCCATTATACCCCAATGTGAGTAACACAAATGCATCAGAAAGAGCGTTGACCTCGAAATGTTCAAATCTGAGTTCTTTTTCCAATTCCATCCTTTCCTAGCCATGTGACTTTGCAAAACCACTCGCCTTCTTTAATCTTCTCTTGCCTCATGAATAAAAAGAGAACATGACATCTTTTCTGCATTTCTCACAGGGCTGGCAAGCTCCAAGGAATTAATGTGAGAGAAAGGACTTGGGAGACCAGGAAACTCTGATTGCCATGGCCCTGCTGGGTGGTACCAGTATTATTCCAAGACCATTTTGGAAGTTTCCCCAGCCTAGACTAACCCATTCTTGAACTAACCTTTCCTGTTTATTTCCATACCTGTTTATCCAATCCTTGCACCTATGTTAGGAAGAGGAGTACAGAAAGCAAAAAGAATGATAAAGGGCTATTTATAATCAGCTGCCAATGGAGATAAAAGTCATCTTATTCTCTGTGACTTGGCATGCCTTAGTTCCCCCCATTTCTACATCTTCCACCCTTATTATGGAATCTCAAGTATCCCTGTTCAGAGGAATTCTGAGCCTGTATCCCCTGCACTTGCCTTATGAACAAATCACCTAAGACATGGGGTAGAGCAGGAAAGACAAGCTGGTTTCATCTTCAGCACCAGCTCTGATTCACTGGTTGCTTGAAACACTGTATTAAGAAGTAACAACAACAACAACAACAACAACAACAACAACAACAAAGTCATTCAATGGGAAAGTTTGTAGAGATGGATTAGAGACGCCTGCGACAGGCACAGAAAGTGAGAACAGGAACACATGTGCTGTCACTGGCCACCCCTGGTTTAGAGGCCTAAGATGAGTCAACTCTTAAGTATGCACCAAATATTGAAAGCTGGAAGGTTTCCAGAAAAATCTCAAATGCAAGATTTTCACCCTTGGGGTCTTAGATTGGTGGGGTATTTATAAAATCAGTAATAATGGCTTATGTCTTATTTGTAATAGTATGAAGGGCCAACTCCTTGCCTCTGATGGGGTTGACTAGGTTAACTAAATGCCAAGTTTCTTTTCTATTGGATAGAATAGTATCAACTGTATTCACTGACCCTAGGTGTATCACACTAGTCACTGTAACTTACATTTTTGAAATTACAGAAATTTTTGGAATATCATTGGCCAACCAGACAGTCCAGCATGGAACTCATGAATAACTGTGGAATTGAATAGAGCAAAGACCTAAGATAAATGACTGGCTTCAAAGAACAATCCTAAAAAAAAAAAAAAAAAAAAAAAGTCACAGTGATTAAGAGGTTGGGAATCACTGTTCTAATGAAATCTGATGTTAAATTTACTGAGAACTCTAGAGGCTTTCAATTTGGATGACTCTATGAGTTTATTTCAAAATGCCTACTTCTATCTTAGCATGTGTTACGTGAGATTTTTTTTTAATAGCAAATAGCTTTCATTAAATAAGTAAATATCTTTTTGTTGGGGAATTCTAAAGGATTCAGCACTGTGTACATGCACTGCACTTAAGCTTTTAGGAATTTATTTTACCACTTTGGTACTTTCAGTTTGTTTGAAAGCAGGCTCTCTTGGGTGAAAGGCTCAGCTGGCATTTAAAAGCTGTCAGTTTCTTTAGGCAACTAGACTTCCTGGCTGAGTAGAGAATGTTTGTTTAGTTTTGGTCACATCCTATTGTGCTACAAGAAGCTACATGACATCAATAAGAGAAGTAGTAATTTTTGGATTTTCTTATTCTATGTATTATTTTTTTTCTAGGTTTTTTTAGGAGCCACCATTTATTTCTATATTCTGAGTTTCCCTTGCTAATGAATTCTTGCATTTTAAGTACCAACCATTGAACAAGGGGCTGCAAGATGGGTAACAATGCCAGAGAGAACCCTCCATAGAGAGTGACACGCTGGGGGCTGGGGTGGCCTGAACAGGAGTTGAGCATGGAGGAGATTACAGGCCCCTGGGTCTCTCCTAAAAGCAGTGGGGATGTGGTTCTAGTCCCAGGGGGCCTCTCTACTGGTACTTCCTGTTCCACTCTTTCTTTTCCTCATTCTCTTAAATTTTCCCCTTCTCTCTCTACATCCTGTTCTCCTTTCCTTTCCCCTTTGTGTTTCTGTTCTGTCCCTTTTTTCTCATTTTCCTTCCATTCTCCTGCTTCCTCGTTTTCTTCATTGTCTCGTCCCCCATCCCCTCTTTCTTGTCCCATCTCCCATTCTCTGCCCTTTGTGTGAAAACTATTTTCCACTTACAGCATCAGTCTGTGGTTCCTAAAGGATGTTCCACCAAGTGCTAGATTCATGAGATGTACTGTGGAAAATAAAAAAGATGCAAGGTGGGTCTGGATCTGTGCTTAAATAAGCTCAGGAACCAGGAACCATTGTATACAACCACCCCTCCACGCTTGGAGCTTCCGCATCCCTCATTAGCATTTTACAGGCGAAATCCTGTTATGAAAAAATAGGTCTAGCCTGATTTATACCAACGTTCCCCAAACCTCCTTGACCTCAGTGTCTTTTCCCTCCAAATAAATGAAATTCATTGAGAATGCATTTTGGGAATCCTCTCATGGTAGAGCCTCTTGTCTTGACTCACCCTGGAACTTCAGAGAACTGACTTCATCCAGTATTGCTTGATGTTAAAGAGTCTTCTCACCTGTCTGAGCCTTCCTCAAGGCCATCACAGCCAGTCCTTTTCTTTTTTTTTTTTTTTTTTTATTTTTTTAAATTTTTTTTTTTCAACGTTTTTTATTTATTTTTGGGACAGAGAGAGACAGAGCATGAACGGGGAAGGGGCAGAGAGAGAGGGAGACACAGAATCGGAAACAGGCTCCAGGCTCTGAGCCATCAGCCCAGAGCCTGACGCGGGGCTCGAACTCACAGACCGCGAGATCGTGACCTGGCTGAAGTCGGACGCTTAACCGACTGCGCCACCCAGGCGCCCCTCAGCCAGTCCTTTTCTGTCTGTCCCCTTCACTGCCCAACATTGCAGCCACCCACAAGGACCCACCTCCTAGACTTAAAAAGTTCCATACAGGGGCGCCTGGGTGGCGCAGTCGGTTAAGCGTCCGACTTCAGCCAGGTCACGATCTCGCGGTCCGTGAGTTCGAGTCCCGCGTCAGGCTCTGGGCTGATGGCTCGGAGCCTGGAGCCTGTTTCCGATTCTGTGTCTCCCTCTCTCTCTGCCCCTCCCCCGTTCATGCTATGTCTCTCTCTGTCCCAAAAATAAAAATTTAAAAAAAAAAACGTTGAAAAAAAAAAAAAGTTCCATACAGTTCACCTCTCATGTTAAATATTTAAGGCTGATCAGTTTTTGTTTTTTGGTTTCTTTGCCGAACAAATTGTCAAAGATTATTTTTAGGGGCGCCTGGGTGGCGCAGTCGGTTAAGCGTCCGACTTCAGCCAGGTCACGATCTCGCGGTCCGTGAGTTCGAGCCCCGCGTCAGGCTCTGGGCTGATGGCTCGGAGCCTGGAGCCTGTTTCCGGTTCTGTGTCTCCCTCTCTCTCTGCCCCTCCCCCGTTCATGCTATGTCTCTCTCTGTCCCAAAAATAAATAAAAAACGTTGAAAAAAAATTAAAAAAAAAAAAGATTATTTTTAAAGAATAATATGCAGGGGTACCTGGGTGGCCCAGTCGGTTAAGCATCTGACTTCAGCTCAGTTCATGATCTCTTGGTTTGTGAGCTCGAGCCCCAGGTTGGGCTCTGTGCTGACAGCTCAGAGCATGGAACCTGCTTTAGATTCTGTGTCTCCCTTTCTTTCTGCCTCTCCCCTGCTCGCACTCTGTCTCTCTCTCTCCGTCTCTCAAAAATAAATAAACATTAAAAAAAAGAAGAAGAATATGCAGCATGACAACAAGCAGGGGAAGGTTTGGAGTTCCTGCTAGTTGGCACTGTAAGTTGGTATAATCATTCCAGAGGGGAAATTTGACAGTATGTACCCAAAGTCTCAAAATGCTACTTTGGGGACTTTATCCTAAGAAAATAATTAAGGATGTAAGCAAAGATTTAGGCAAGGATTTGTTTACTGGAGTTTGTTTGTATTGCAAAAACTTGGAAACAAGCTTAATATACAACAGCGGGAGTCTGGTTGAGCATCCTGTGGCATATGCAAACGGTGGGGCGTTGTGCAGTCCTTACAAGTAGAGTTTTAGGGGACTATGAAATAGAAGCCCCAAATTAATTGTGTGTAAAAATTACACACACACACACACACACACACACACACACACACACACAATGTGAGCCCATTTTTTGTGAAATCAACATTCATGAGTGGGATATATACATATAAAAATGTAAGAGTATTCACCAAAATTTAGCAGTAATTATCTCTTCGTGGATAGTGGGATTTCAGCAGCCTCTTATTGATCTGTGCCTTCTGATTTTTATATAAAGAACATGTGCTTTCTGTTTATTGGAAGGAAACAGTAAGTGAGAAAAATGAACAAAAATAGTTAGTGATCCTATGCAAGCTTTGCTATAATTTAAAGTCCCAGCTGACTCCAAATAGGGTCCTGTCAACACCAACTGGGTCTTTTCTGTCTCCTGGGGTGGGGGGAAAGGCTCCATGAAGAAGGTCAAAGACAATGTCAACCTTCTTTCTGCTCTCTGAGGAAATCTGGATACAAGAGCCGGTTTCTATGTTGTGTGATGCTGCAACTTACAGGGAAAAAAAAAAGATCAACACATCCCACCATCTATTTATTTAATATTAAAAATAATATTTCACTGAGTTTGGCTGGCGTCAGCTTGAGCAGTTACTCATACAGGAATTCAAACAAAAGCAGCATTGGCCCTAAGCCAGTGGGCTGGTGCTGGGTGGTCCACGTCCGTTCTTAGCTCGGAGGAGCTCCTAGTAGCTTTCAGACCTGCTTCGGGTTGGGAAGATGATGTATTCATTTATTTATTAGAAATGTTTTAACAGGAAATGCTAATAGTTTGTGTTTGGGGAGAATCGCCCAGGACAGCTGGAGGCACCCAGCAGACATGGCAGGGAAGGAGACTGCTGCTTTTAGTCTTGGAGTCAGATCAGAGCTATTGTAAGAGTCTACACTGCAGCCCAGCACACCAAATTAGCCCAAAAGATCCTGGTTGCTTTGCTTTAGGACAGAAGAGGAAGGAGCAGAGCCATTCTTTCAGATGCCATGTTTCCCTTCTCTATTGCCATTTGTTTCCTAGAAACCCAAAGATGTGTTTTTGATGTGGCTGTGAACACAGATGTTGGCTCTACTGGGAATGAACAGGCCCTGTGTACATAAGCCTCCAGGTGGGAGTGTGTGAGCTGAGGTGTAAGAAAGCACATGTGTAACTTGAACCCACTTTTAGTGTGGCTGTGGACTGGTGGAGTCATGTGTGAGTTCAGGGGTTATATGGGCACATCCTTTCTGTGTATGAGGATGGGTGAAAGACAAGTGTTTGCAGGGTATCTCGGGCGTGTCCTCAAACTCCAGAGTGCATTCCAACGTTGGATCACATTCATGGGGACTTCTGAAGCGCCCAGAGAGAAAAGGAGAGGGGAGTATAAATCAAGCTCAAATATATGTGTAGGAGAGGAATATGAGCAGGTTTGAGTCTTTTTAAAAATCTCTTCCCGCTGTTTTGGAAGAGGGTAGAACTTTACTCATGGGGGAAGGGTGTGATTACAGAGCCGTGAGGAACAGGGTCCAATGTGTAACCCAGTCTAGCCCGACAAAAAGGCTGTTCCTGTGTTTCCAGATAACAATGGAGGTGAAGCCTGACCCTGGAAACCAGTCAAGATTCCCAGAGATAAACCCTCGGGCAGCAAGAACACTGTCAATGAAAAGAAACTGACCTTTTGCCTTCTGGAGTCACAGAATTCCCACAAATGCTATGGCCTCATCAGCTCTGGCAGGCTCACCACCACAGCCCCAGACTTTGACGCCAATTCATAAACAGCACAGAGGGTGCTGCTGGGAGCTCTGAGGAGGGGGCTGTACTAGAAGTCAGGCAGCTCCACCTCCGGCACCTCAGAAAAGAGCATGTCCCCTACTTAGATTTTCTTCTGGAGGTTTATCTTCCCTCCAGGCTCACAAAATGATGAGAGAGCTCCTTAAAGGGTTTTCCTCTGCCCTGTGTGGTCTGGTCTGCAGAAGGTACCTCAGGTGAGTCTTTTACCTGACAGAACTATAGGTGTTCTCAGTCTGAACTGAGAGCCTTCCAAAGGAATGCACAGTTGTGGAACAAGGGACAGAAAGTCTCAGGACAGGGGCAGTAGAGAACTGGAGCTGAAAGTGACGAGGAGACAGGAGAGAACATGAGGGAGATGAATTTGTGTCTATGACAGTAAGAGGAAAGCACGAGGTTGGAAATTAAGTTTCTTGTTTAAGGTCACAAAATTAATCTCTTTTAGCCTCAGGTTCCTCAGAAAAAATGGGAATATTAGAGTTTCTGGTTTTTAAATCCAAAAAAACAGGATTTTATTCCTGTATAACTGCTTTCCTGCCCAACCTTAAAATGCATCAAGCATCACATAAGCCTCTAGAACAATGGTTTTAGCCATGTTGGCTGCCCAGGAACTGTTTGGGAAGCTGCCGACAATGTTAGTGCATGAATCCCACCTCCAGAGAGTCTGATGGAATTGGTCTGGGTGAGGCCCAGGGTTTCTCCGGGTTTCTCTCTCCTTTTCTAAAGAATCCTCTTGCCAACTCCTACCCTGACTGACATGTAAGTGTTTCCTAAAGTTCTGTTTTTTGTTCTCATCTTTCTCTTTATTTCCTCCATATATCCCTTCTCATTCACTTTTACTTCTTTAACTATCACATTTTGGGAGATGATGCCCAAATCTAAGTCCCTGATCTTTCTTTTCTTTCTTTTCCTATCTCCACCCGGAGCGATGTTGAAGCTCCAGTACGTGCCCAGTTCTAAACTCAACATGTTGCCCCAGTGCTATTTCATCCCTTGGCTTCCCCATTTCTGTGATGATATGCCTTTCACTGTCCTACCACCAAGGCTCGAAACTTTAGTGTTCTCTTTGTGTGATGATTTTTTAAATGTATTGACACAAGAATGTTAATACATAACTTCTCTGCCCTGGCATAAACCTCTCTGCCATCTACCCATGAAGAGAATATTATCTTTGATGGCTTTGCTAAGCTTCCCTGTAAGGAGAGTTCTGCCTTTCTCAGGATGGCCCCTAGGCCTCATGACTCAAAATTGGGAGAGTGGATAAACAGAGACAAGACAGAAAGAAAGGACGAGGAGAATAGAAGACAGAGTCTCATGAGCTGACACTGTTGAGTGTTTCAGGACAGGAGAAATGGAAAGTGAAGGGTTAAGAGAATGAGACACTCCAGAGCTAATGAAATGTAAGAATTACTGAGAAGACAAAAGTGATGTTTAAGAATTGTTCTTAAAGCTTATGAATGGTATGCTTTTTAATGTTCTCAGAGAATGGCAAGCAAAATTCTTGGTTAGTTTTAAAACAATTTTGTTTGCTAGGCTTTTTTCAGATGATAGTTGCTTTGAGACTGGGTCATGTGGATGTCCAGCTTGTACCTGGGTTATACACGACACCCCCTTCCTCCCCACTTGTCATATCTAAACGGTTGCCAAACCTTGTAAATTTTTTTCCCTTGTAGGCTTACCACTCTTCAACTGCCCAGCAACACCATACGTGCCAGCTCGACTTCCTCATATCTCAAACATTTTTTCCTTTGGACTTCAGCTCATTCTGTTTCCTGCACCCAGAATCACTGCCCATTCCCATTGTTTTAAGTTCTTTCCATGCTTCAAAGCCCAGCTCAGATTCTACCTTCTCAAGGAGACCTTCCCTCTCAATGCTCCATAGTCTACATTCCTTCCTGCTCTTGCATACATCATTCTGAAATCAACAATAATAATGATGATGATACCAACAGCTAACATTATACTGAGCTTATTATGTGCAGACACCATTGTAAATGCTTTGCACATATGATTTCATTTCATTCTTACAAAAACCCTATGAGATAGTACGGTAGGAACTGAGACAGGATGGGTAAGTGACTTTTCCCACTTAAAAAACCTATCATTGATTCAGATAGGATCTGAATCCCTACAGTCTGCATCATTGCTATAGAGCACTGACACTTTAACACTTCAGTACATGCCTGAAATGTCCTTGTCATTCCTCTATGTCTACAGGCATAGACGTTTTCATTTGTTACTATTTTGCGTTTTGCACCTCCCCCCATTCAACACTGTCAGATGAGTGCTTGTGCTTCACTATCGTCAGATTTACATAGTTACTTAGCAATTCCCACTGGCATCCAAATAGAAGACATCAGCATGTGCATGATCAAGACTTTGACTTACAGAGATCCACTTTAGGTTGAAGTCTTAAGGGACACTTAATCTAAGAGCAGGGAGCCTATGTTTATAAATCTTACCTTTGAGTTTCATCTTCTTCCTCATAATGTCTTTGACGTGTCAGCTGTAAAGCAAACCACAGAATGGCCATACTTGAGTGAGGCAAAGATTTAATGCTGCTGCTCTAGTTCAAGTGGCTGTACCTAGAACTACAGTTGTGTTTTGCCAGTCATTGTGAAGTACACACACAGTGATTTAATGCAGCTTGGTTTATATTCAGAGGCAGCTCTATTCTAACATCTTGGAGTGAGCAATGGGATTGCTATGAGAGCAGAGGGCAATTCACTTGGTCAGGAATCGTTTTCAGGTGAAGAAAACGAAAGTTTTAGTTGAGAAATACAAATATCAATTCTTTTTAATTATTTTAAACATATAAAGAACTTTCAGAATAAAAGCTTTCTTTGAAACTTAAATACAGACATCCCATTCCAGAAGTCCCAAGATCGAGGACTGGTTTCCCCCATCTGAAACAACCAAAAAAGTTGACAGAATAGCTGAAATGCAGTTTGAAAGGCACTATATATTAAGTGAGAGGATAGTGATCCCTGAAAGATGCGAAACAAATGAAGTAAGCACCACCGTTGCCTCAACTTACTGCCTTAAGGGAGTTTCCAGGTCCCAGTGCAAAGAGGGGGACCCAGGCAGAGCCAGGCAAACTCAGTCACTTGAGATTACAAAGCTAAGAGTCTGAGGAGATCAGGGCTGCTAGCAGAGTATAAGAAAGGAGAGAATGGCAGACAGAGAGGAAGTTCTGGAGGTTTGCAGAGGGTTCCCACTTGAGGATTCAGCTGAGGACTGACCAGCACATACATGTAAGGAAAATATCTGAGGCCAGAGAAAGAACCATCCAAAAAGATTACAGGTAACTGATTGGCACTCACACAGGGGTGAGAATAGGATCTGTTCTCACCAGTTGGACTTGAAAACCTCAAGATTCATGTATGGCTGGGGGGTGGGGGTGGCTGGGGGGGGTAGGGGTGGAGGGGTGGAAGAGGCATAGAGTATCTAGAAGGGTATTGCCTCAGTAGTAAGGATTAATTAGTCCTAGACTGAACACTGCTCCAGTCCTGATTAACAAATCTTTAAAACAAGACCCAAAGGATCAAACTATTTCCAAGTGATTTAACCAAATCTTAGAACAAAGATCCAGAATATTTATAGGAATACAGAAATATTCAGCACTCAACAAAATAAAATTCAAATGCCTAGAATTCAATAAAAATTACTAGCCATGCAAAAAAAGCAGGAAAGTACAATCCACAGTGAGAAGATGAAACAATCAATTAAAACCGATACAAAACAGATATAGATGTTAGATTTAGCAGAGAAGGATATTAAAACAGTTATAACTGTGTTACCCATGTTTCAAAAATTAAATAAAGACATGAAAGATATATTTATTTAAAAAAACCAAGTACCATTTGTTTTATTTTTAATTATATGCTTATAAAGAGCATGTTTTTAATTTTTTTCGATGTTTATTTATTTTTGAGAGACAGATACAGAGCGTGGGTGGGGGAAGGGCAGAGAGAGAGGGGAAACACACAATCTGAAGCAAGCTCCAGGCTCCCAGCTGTCAGCACAGAGCCTGACACGGAGCTCGAACCCACAAACTGTGAAATCATGACCTGAGCCAAAGTCAGATGCTTGACTGACTGAGCCACCCAGGCGCCCCAGAACATGTTTTTAAAATAGACTACAGGGATGAACAATATTTTACTTTTTCCAAAAATATTTTGGCATTATGTTAATAGACTCCTTGTTTATTATCTTTTTGCTTTATAATCTATTTTGTGTTTTGCTGTGGATTTTTTATTGTGGTAAAAAATGCATAACATAAAATTTACCATGTTAACAATTTCTAAGTGTACAGTTCAGCAGTGTTAAATATATTCACATTGTTTTAGAACCAAGATCCAGAACTTTTTCATCTTGCAAAACTAAAACTCTATACTGATTAAACAACAACTCCCCATTTCTCCCTCCCTCCTGTTCCTGGCAACCACTATTCTACTTTATGTTTCTTTAAATCTGACTACTCAAGATACCTCATATAAGTGAAACCAAATAGTATTTGTCTCTTTGTGATTTTACTTAGCATAAGTTCTACAAGTTTCATCCATGTTGTAGCATGTGTCAAAATTTCCTTCCTTTTTAAGGTTGAATAATATTCCACTTATGTATTTACTACATTTTGTTTATCCATTCATCCATTGATAGACACGTGGGTTTCTTCCACCTCTTGGCTATTATGAATAGTGCTGCCATGAACATGGGTGTGCAAACATCTCTTTGAGGTCCTGCTCTCAATTCTTTTGGATATATACCCAAAAGTGCAATTGCTATATCACATGCTAAATCTATTTTTAATTTTTTGAAGAACTTTCTTACTATTTTCCATAATGGTTGCACCATTTTACATTCCCACCAAGAGCACATAAGTGTTTCAGTTTCTCCAGATCTTTACCAACACTTATTTTCTATTGTTGCATTTTTATAATATGTATCCCAATGGGTATGAGGTGATATTTCATTGTGGTTTTGATTCACAATGATTAATAGTGGTGGGCATTTTTCATATGCTTATTGGCTATTTGTATATCATCTCCGGAGAAATGTTCATTTAAATCCTTTGACCACTCTTTGATTGGGTTATTTAGTTCTTTGTTGTTGAGTTGTAGGAGGAACATATATTTTGAAAAGAAAAAGATCCAAATCACATTTGTAGACATGTAAACAGCAATGTGTGAGATGAAAAAATACACTATATGAGCTTAATGGCATGTTAGACATGAGAAAAAAGATTAGGGACCTTGAAGATACAGCAATAGAACTATACAAAATAAAACAGAAAGAAATATGGTAATTAAAAAAAATACAGAGGGGCACCTGGGTGGCTCAGTCAGTTAAGCGTCCAACTTTGGTTCAGGTCATGATTTTGCAGTTCGTGAGTTTGAGTCCTGGGTCAAGCTCTCTGCTGACAGCTCGGAGCCTGAAGCCTGCTTCAGATTCTGTGTCTCCCTCTCTCTCTGCCCCTCCCCTGCTCATACTCTCTCTCTCTCTCTCTCTCTTTCTCTCAAAAATAAACATTAAAAAAATTTTTTTATATAAAAAAAACAGGGTGCCTGGGTGGCTCAGTCAAGCATCTGCCTTCGGGTCATGATCTCACAGTTCATGAGTTGGAGCCCTTCATCGGGCTCTGTGCTGACAGCCCAGAGCCTGGAGCCTGTTTCGGATTCTGTGTCTCCCTCTCTCTCGCTTGCTCTCGCTCTCTGCCCCTCCCCCACTTGCACTCTGTCTCTGCCTCTCTCAAAAACAAATAAACATTAAAAAACATTTTTTTAAAAAAGTAGCAGTGATCTCTTGAACAACTTCAAGGAGTCTAAAATACATGTCATTAGAATTGTCTAAGGAAAGGAGAGAGGGAGAGATGAAAATATGTTTAATAAATAATGGCAAAAAAAAAATTCCAAACATTAGGAAAACTTATGGATCCAAGAAGCTCAGTGAACTCTTAGCACAAGACACATGAAAAACTATACCAAGGCACATCATAAACAAGTTGCTCAAAAGCAATGATGAAGAGAATATATTATAAGTAGCCAGAAAAAGAGAAAAAGGACACTGCTGTACAGAGGAACAAAGACAGGTCAACGGTAGATTTCTCTTTGGAAATAATGTAAACAAAGAGACAATGGAGCAACATCATTAAAGTATTAAAAAATACTGTCAACCAAGAATTTCATCTCTGGTGAAAATATCCTTCTAAAATAAAAGCTGAAAGAATTGCCAGCAGATCCATACTAAGAGAATTATTAAAGAAAGTCCTTCAGATAGAGGAAAAATGATAACAGATGGAAGTACAGATCTATACAATGTAATAAAGAAAGCTGAAAATGGTTAACTCGTGGCTAATTATATAAATTTTCTTTTTATTATTTAAGACTTTTTGAAAGCTAATTAATTGAATTTCTAAACAAAAATAATAATATAGTACAGGTTTATAACATACATAAAATTAAATATATGGCAACAATAGCACAAAGGTTAGGTGGGGAGAAATGAAAGTATACTATTGTAAGGATCTTATACCATTTGTGAAGTGGTATAATATCATTTTAAGGTACACTTTGATGTATTAGAGATGTATATTGTAAACCCTAAAGCAAATGCTAAACTAAAACATAATTATAGGTAATGAGTCAACAAAGACAAAATAGAGTCATTTAAAAATTTACTTAATCCCAAAGAAGGTGGAAAAAAAGGAAAGAGGTACAAAGAGCAGATGAAACAAATAGAAAACACATAGCAAGATGGTAGACTTAAACTTAACCATGTAAATAACAACAGTCTAAATAGCTCAATTAAAAATCACAGATTGTTAGATTGGATATTTTTAAAGCAAGACCCAATTATATGTTCTATAAAAAATGCAGTTCAAGGGGCGCCTGGGTGGCGCAGTCGGTTAAGCGTCCGACTTCAGCCAGGTCACGATCTCGCGGTCCGTGAGTTCGAGCCCCGCGTCAGGCTCTGGGCTGATGGCTCAGAGCCTGGAGCCTGTTTCCGCTTCTGTGCCTCCCTCTCTCTCTGTCCCTCCCCCGTTCATGCTCTGTCTCTCTCTGTCCCAAAAATAAAATAAAAAACGTTGAAAAAAAAAAAAAAAAAAATTAAAAAAAAAAAAAAATGCAGTTCAAAACTAAACTAAATAGATTAAAAATAAAAAGATAGGAAAAGATACACCATACTAACACTTGGCAAAAGAAATCTGGACTGGTTATGTTAATTTAAGATAGGATAGATTTCAGAGCAAAGAACATTACTGGATAAAAGTGTCGAGTCATCAAAAGAATATAACAAGCCTAAATATTGATATACCTAATAACAGAGCTTCAAAACATATGAAGCAAACACTGATAGAACTGTAAGAAGAAATGGACAAAACTAAATTATAATTTGACATTTAAGTACTCCTTTCTCACCATTGATTTTATCAATTCTATCAAAAGTAGAAAGAAAATCAGGATAGAGAAGAGTTAAACAATGTTATCAATCAACTTGACCTAATTGACATTTGTAGAACATTCCACCCAACAGCAGCAGAATCCACATTCTTGTCATGTGTAAATAGAGCATTCACCAAAATAAATCATACACTTAGTTACAAACCAGTCTAAATAAAGTCAAAAGAACTCAAATTATACAAAGTATATTCTCTGACCACAATGAATTATGATATAAATAAAAACCAAAAGATCTCTGGAAAATCCCCAAGTATTTAGAAATTAAATGACAACTTGTAAATAACCCATGAATCAAAGGGGAAATCAAAACGGGTATTAAAAAATATTTTTAGGGGCGCCTGGGTGGCTCAGTCCGTTGAGCGGCCGACTTCGGCTCAGGTCATGATCTCGAGGTCCGTGAGTTCGAGCCCCGCGTCGGGCTCTGTGCTGACAGCTCAGAGCCTGGAGCCTGTTTCAGATTCTGTGTCTCCCTCTCTCTGACCCTCCCCCGTTCATGCTTTGTCTCTCTCTGTCTCAAAAATAAATAAACGTTAAAATTTTTTTTAAATAAAAAATAAATAAATAAAAAATATTTTTAACTGGAAGAAAATGAAAACTTAGTTTGAAAAAGTTGCTTCTAAAATTCATTTGGAAATACAAAGAAATGAAGAAGAACAAAAGAAGTGGGAGGACTGACATTACTTTATTGTAAAGCTACAGTAATTAAGACAATGAGAGTAAAACATTTAGATCAATGAAACGGAATACAGTCCAGACATAGACCCACACATTTATAGACAACTGATTTTCAACAAAGGGAAGGCAATTCAGTAGATTGTCTTTTCAACATAGGATCATGAAAAAATAAAATATCTACATATAAAAAATGAATTATGGATTTAAATGTAAGGCCTAAAACCATAACATTTCTAGAAGAAAACCTAGGAGAAAATCTTTGTGACCCTGGGTTAGGTAAAGATGTCTTAGATACAACCCCAAAAACACATTCTATTAAAAAATACATTGATAAGTTGGACATCATCAAAATTGAAAACTTCTACTCTTTGAAAGACATTGCTGAGAGAATGAAAAGACAATCCATGGATGACTGGAAGGAAATACTTATAAATTACAAATATGGTAAAGGACTTATATCCAGAATAAAGAACTCTCAAAACTTAATAAGAAAAGCACTCGTTGATAAGCAATTAACTCACCCAATAAGGAAAGAGCAAAAGATTTGAACACACACTTCACCAAAGAGTACATATGGATGGCAATAAGTATATGGAAATATGGTGAACTTTATTAATCATTAAGGAAATGCAAATTAAAATCACAACAAAATACCACCATGCACCTATCAGAATGGCTAAAGTTAAAATACAGACCATACCAAGGGCTGGTGAAGATGTGAAGGAACTAGAACTCTCATCCACTGTTGGTAGAAGTGTAAAATGGTCCAACAACTATCGAAAATAGTTTGGCAGTTTCTTAAAAATTGCACATATAATTCACACGATCTAGCAATTCCACTCCAAAGTATTTACCCAAAAGAAGAGAAAGAATATGTATCTGTACAAAGATTTATACATGAATGGTCATAGCAACCTTATTTGTAAGCAGCCAAAAAGTTGTCTCTGAGCCAGCAGCATGAACATCACCAGGAACTTGTTAGAAATGAAAATTCTCCTACCCTACCCTAGACCTACCGAATGAAGTGGTTTATGGGTTTACCAGTTTCCCTTTGGACTGTGAGTTGTCCCTACAATCTGAGATTAGAAAGCAGTTGGATAATTCTGATGCAGACTAAAGTGTGAGAACCACAAGTCCCACCACAACCCCTTTCCCAGATGATGCTGGTATACCACACTTTGAGAACAACTACTTCCAAACAATCTCAAACTTGAATGAGCGTATGCTCACTGGGGGAACTTGCGTAACTACAGATTCTCATTCAGTAGGTTTGGGAGTGTTGGAGCTTGAAATTGTGCATTTCTAATAAGCTTCCGGGTGGTACTGATTCTGGGAATTATGGTGAAGACAATTCTTGGAAACATCCTTATATTTTTTATTCATTTTTGAAAGAGAGAGCATGAGTGGGGGAGGGGCAGAGAGATGGGGATAGAGGATCCAAAGCAGTCTCTACCCTGACAGCAGTGAGCCCAATGTGGGGCTCGAACTGACAAACTGTGAGATCATGCTGAGCCAAAGTCAAATGCTCAACCAACTGAGCCACTCAGGTGCCCCAGAAACATCCTAACTTCTTAAAAGCAGAGCAAATTAGCTACCTCAGTTCTCCCAGAGAAAATCCATCGAGTGATAAGATGGAATCTTCTGCTCTAGTACTTAAACAGTTTTGCAAGGAAACTAAAGCCCTTCCCTCTCCAGCAGAAAGAGACTCTTTTCTGGAATGTTCCCTTATTCTCTTGTAGCCTAGATTCCTACACTCCTTTAGAGCCTAGCCCAGGGTTTCCAACATTAGATTCTTCTATGGAGCTTTAAAAAAATACTGATGCTTGGGCCCCACTTGAAAGACTCTGCTTTAATTAGTCTGATGTGGGGTATAGGTATCAGTATTTTTAAAGCTCTCTGGTGATCTTTCTGTGAACCAGAGCTTATAATCTCAGACTAGCCTCATGTGTACTCCCAGATGGCCCCTGCCCCCTCTAATATCCATTCAACAAATATTGATAAGCCATCTTCTATTTCCCATACTCTGTGATAATGTGCTGGTGATACAGAGATGAGTAAGCCAGGTCCCTGTTCTCATGAAGCTCATATTCTAGCAGAAGAGTCAGAGAAGCCTATATACATTTTCATTACATAGGATAACTGCTACAACAGAGATATTCCTTTAAGTAAATAGGTATTTATTGAGAATTTAGAAGTTTTAGGCACCAGGAATGTTACAATAAGCAAGACAGACACAATCCCAACTTCATGATATTCATGTTCAATGAAAACCCCAAACCACAAGGGACACAGAAAAGGGGTCCCTAATCCAAATTGAGAATGATCAGAAAAGTTCCCCCAAAGGTCCTGAAGCTTCCACTGCATTTTAAAACCTTATATCATTCAGGCCCAAGAAGAAGGGAGAGTACTCAAGGCAGAAAAAGCCACAGGGAAAAGGCATGGAGGTATGAAGGAGCATGGCACATTCAGAGAACTGGCAATCCCAGGCCAAGGGGCTTCCCATAGCCCAACCCATGGCATTTGTCTAACAGCTTCTCCCTGGCCTCCACCTCCATGCTTAAGGCAGCCTTTCCCCCTTACACTTAATAACACTCTTCATTGTTCAGTAAGACATGCACAATTTTCTTCCAGTCCGTTCTGTCAACTCAGAACTCCACAATTCTGCCACTCCTTACCAGAGAGTTGGAAGAGCTCTTCAGGTGAAGAACCCTCCTCCTCTCTTCTTCAAGACCCAAGACCACTGTCCAGACACACCCGATTTCACTTTTCTGCTACCACCAGGTGGAGCCCTTGCATTCAATTCTTCTGCTATTGTCAGACACACCCATTTTAGATTCCCAACTAATTTCCTCTTCACTGAATTTCCTCCCCACAACCCCAGGACTGGAAGTGTAATCATCTTTAATCTGAGGAAGAGGATCACAGGAAGCGTGCTCAATACACAAACCAAGTTGAGCTGTTCAGTTTGCGCCTTTCCCTTAATTCAGGCGACTCAGGGGTTCATTCTTAGCTCTCCCCTTGCTTCACCAGCTTCCGTTAAAGTCCATTGTGCTCCTACCTAAAAGACTTCCCCCTACGTGAGTTGGGTGTTCCCCATCCCCTGGTGAAGATTTCTTTCCACCCAGACAGTGCGTGCACAAAGAATTGTCCTCTGGGTAATTTGACATCCGGATATGAAAGAGGGTACATTTTTTAGGAAAAAAGTCAAGATCCAACTTGCCAGCCCCCGTTCCTACTCTCTAAGGCTGATGCTGAGATGCAACCTGCTCACTCCTTCATGGAATAACCATGATAACCTGTTTAACCATCACAACAATTGTGGCAATTATACCCCCAACCATCTCCCCTCACCACCCAGGTCCTCTCCATTTTTCCAGTCATGCTTAACACCTAGGCTGGAAAGTAAGACCCCAATAGAAAGGTAGGGAGGACTTGTTATCAACATTCCTGAGATCAGGAGCCATGCCTAAGCCATGTTGGTGTCCCACGTAGCACCTAGTACAGTGCCTTAACTAATCCAGGCAGTTTATAACAGACACAGATATAGCAAAAAATGTCTGATAAATTCCAGTCTATTTGGAGAATGGAAGCTATACCAGGACAAGGCCAATCACAGGATTTACCCAAAAGTCCACAGAGATATTCACTACTTCTCTATTTATTTCTGCTTACTATATATGGGTTTAGAAGATGGTTCAATTGCTCTGTCAGACAACGTTTATTGAGCATATACTGCCTACTGGTGCCGTGATACTATGACTGGATGAAAATTCTCATACATAGGACTTATCCTTCCAATGACATAAATAACATTTCTAATGAGCTCTTCCTTAGCATGATTGCCCACTTGGAGATCACCACAACTGCCCTGCAGTTAAAGATTAAAGATAGCTATCCTTTTTTTTTTTTTTTTTTTTTTGCTACTTCTGTTGTGATGTAGAGTCTGATTCCTATTTCCTCAAATCTGGCTGGCCTGAGTGACTTGCTTGACCAATAGAATGATATGGAAGTGATATTCTGGGACTTTCAAGATTAAATCTTAAGAACCCTTGCAACTCCCACGGGCACTTGGGTGGTTCAGTCGGTTAAGCATCTGACTCTTGATTTCAGCTCAGGCATGATCCCAGGGTGGTGAGGTTGAGCCCCGCATCGGACTCCACACAGAGCATCAAGCCTTCCTGATATTCTCTCTCCCTCTGCCCCTCTCCCCTACTCAAGATCTCTCTCTCTCTCAAATAAAAAAAAATTTTTTTTTGAAAGAAGCCTTGCAACTTCCACCCAGACCTCTTGGAACAATTGTTCTGGAACTAGCCAGACATCATATAAAAATCTGATTACCCTGAGACTGCCTTGTGCTAAAAAGTTGGAGCTACCCACTTGGAGTGACCATGTGTAGAAAGAGATGCCTTACAAACCCAGCTTCACATAAGTGAAGAAACCTTCAGATGGCTCTAGCCTCAGCTGCCATTTGATGGCAACTAAAAGAATCCATATGAGAACTACCAACGGAACTCATTGATAATAATAAATTATTTGTTCTTAGATGCTACATCAAAAACAACTATGGTTAAGTGAGATGTTATCATTGGGGGAAGCTGGGTGAAGGGTACACAGGAATTCTTTGCACAATTTTGCAATTTTGAGTCCTAAAGTATTACTTTTTAAGTCGTTAAAAACTAAAACGCTAGTCCACATGATCTGGAAAAGGTCAATTTCAAAAGAACTAAAGACAGCCGAAGGTTTTCTCTGAGCCATGTCCCAGATGCTGATAATACTAGCACTGGCTATAGCCAACAGGTGTGTGTAACTACATCCCTAAGTACATTTGCTGGCTTTAAAAGCTCAGGAGAAGGCTCTGACCACCACCCCCACCCTCCCAATGCCTCCCAGTGACTCAGCCTCAATCCTAGTGCCTCACTCATCACATTTGGCTCTCCTACCAGGGTAACACCCAGTTCTTCCTTTTGTCTAGTGAGGAAAGAGACTGCTTTAGCTCTTCATTTTTCAAAGACTGACATAACGATATGAACAGGCATGAAATGTCACTCAGCCAAAGGAGAGAGATTTTCTCTGCTAGTGTTTTTTAAAGACCTCTTTTCTTTGGTTCAAAAAAAAAATCTTATACAAACAAGTGAAATCATGTCCTCATTCTGCTATGCTTTAGAGATATCCCCCCATCTCTAGCTCTTCAGGGAGACCACGCCCCTCACAGATGGCATCTCTGAAGAAGAAACCCCAGCCCCACTCCCCAGAGACAGATCCCATCACAGATGAAATATGGAAAGAGAACTTCCACTTCTGGTGCTTTGTAGACTCACGGCTCATGAAAAGTGGAAGCAGTCATTTTGGGTTGGGAGCAATTGGACTATAGGAAGAAAGATGTATATTTGACAAGATCGATAGAATAATCTACAAATAGTTACTAGAGTGTCTAACTTTTCTCAACTCTGAACCAGGTACCTTTGGGGTATAGAAGTGTGAGAGAGAGCCAAAAGATTGTAGTGGAAAAGCTTTGGACCTTCCAGGATCTGAGCTGACATTCCAGTTTTGCCACTTGCAGTATGGTCTTGGGATGGTTTTTCATTCTCTCCGAAGGGTCAAGAAAGTTCTCCTTACCAACCTCAGGGGCTGGTGAAAATCACAAGTTAGTGCAGTGCTTTGTCAACCACTGGGCCAGTGAGGGCTATTATTATCCCATGCCATTGTGTACTAGGAGGTCAGAGAAGGAAGAGGGAACTGGGCAGGAGCTGTCAGGGAGGACTTTGATGGAGGACATTGGTCTAAAGTGGACCTTGGAGGAAGGAAAGGATTGGGAAGCAGAAAAGGCATTCCTCCCTAGGGGAACTGAGGGAGGGATTTGTATCCTGTGGGGGAGGGATGAAAGTAAGGAAACTTGACTTAACCTGTGAGAGGGGTTTTAATTGAGGAACCATATGGAAAATAAGTTAAAGGAGATAAGGGAGCCTCTGATTATGAAGAATCTAGAAAAACAAAGAGATAAGAAGCGGTAAAGAAATGAGGTGAAGGATGCTCACCAGTTTCTTACCTGCCTGTACCACAGAATATATCCAATACTTCAGTATTCTGAAATATTTACTGCTCTGATCTATACTGCAAAACCTCCTTAGTGAACTATGTCGGACAGTGATAATTATGGCAATAATGATAATATAATCAAACAGTGACATTGATGGATGCTATATGTAGGGAAGAGACACTTCAAAATTTATTTTTTAAGCTCTCAAAATCAAAATGACGTTGATCTAGTTGGACGTCTTCTAAAAGATGCAACAATACAGCTTCCTAATTAGAAAGTTCTAGGAAAGGAAAACCTGTACTTCTCTTTTCTTTCATACACTGACCTACTCCAGTATTAAATTGGCACACTGAGAAGAAAAGGCAGCACATGTCACTACACATCCTTCACCAAGATTCTATGGGGTTAGAATCCCACAATTCCAGTCTGTCATATTCCCTGACCGTGGGGGCATCTTGCAACTATTTGTAGATGGAGGTATCCTAAGGTAGTAAATAAATATCATGAATCATGAAGAGATCTCTCCCCCCACATCTCTCTCCCATTCTCTCTCTCTCTCTCACTTGGTACAGTTGTTCCTAATGTTTCTTTGGAATCTTACTGCTTAGTACTTTTGGGGATCCCCTTTTATCCTAAGCTTTAACCTAAGTTTTTTCCTCATATAGAGGAAATAATTAGGTAGAGGAGCCTGATTGAATGCTAGAGAAATACAGGGCATGCCGCTTGAAAGAGTAAATTCAGCCATATTATTTATTAGTGGATACCTTGGGACTTGAAGTCTAAGACCGTCTTGCTGTGTTTTGTTTTTTTTATTCCTGTTACCTAGCAAATAAGTGTTTGTTGAATGAATAAATGAGGACATTTAATAAAATCTAATGGTAATAGTAACAATGTTTAATGAAAATAAAAAGAGTGATGAACTTTTGGAATCAATGCAAAAAGCAAATGAAAATGATCGGTGAGGAAATCTTGTGCACCCAGTGTAAGTATAGTCACATCATCATCAGGAGCAAGTGTACATTAACTTCCCACCATGCAAAAATAACTATGCTATCTTCTTAGTCTAGAGAGCAAAGAATAGCCATAATTCCTGTCCTGAGGGAGCTTACAAATTAATGGAGAAAACAATACACGAGCTTACTCAATAGAATTATTTGAAAACAGTTATCTACAGACTGGCGTGAGAAAGATGGCATGTCAGAAATTATGCTGGCAGGTTGGAGACTAGGTGGGGCTACTCAGGAAAATGAAATTCCTTATCATCAACTACTAATCACTGAGACTGATTCTCCCTGATCTTGGGAAGAAGAAGTTCAGACTGAAAATTAGTTTGCAATTGAGAAGAAATGAAGTTGAAGTGAAAATGAAGATCAATAATGAGGGTGGAGGCTAAGAAGGAAGTAGAAGCTGAGACTGAGGAATGACTAGGGCGTAGTCACCTCTACCTTCTGGGATATTTTTATAAAAGGGATGGTGAATGGATTTCCTTCTAGTACTTGAGTGCATTGAGCATATCACTCATCCTGTGATAAAAAAAAAACTTTGTCCCCTCCCCCCGACCTAATCTACAACCTCCCATATTCTATGACCTTGAATGTGGTAATATACATAAAACATCTCTCGCAATGCCTGGCACATAGTAGGTACTCAGCAAATTGTGGCTGCCTTCCTCATATATTTGTCTGATGAATGCTTTTATGATAGCTCTACAGGTTTTCTTTTCTGTCTTTGTCTTTGTTAATTGTCCATGACTGTTGGTCCTTGTTCCAACTCTGCCGATGATTCACCATATGACCTTGGGCAAATCTCATGTTCTCTCCGAGCAATAAAATGGGGATAATGTCTGCCCAATATATCCCCAGGCTGGTTAGGAGGATAGTGCATGTGAAAGTACCATGAAATGCATCAAGTGCCCAGCAAATCTAAGGTATTAGGACTAAGCCCTATTTGTATCACTCCCTAAAATAGTATGTCCATCACCCAGAGGTTGAGGTAAGGCTGGAGAAGACTGAGTTACTTAGGTGAACTAATTATTGCACACACACTCTGGGATGACTTCATCAGCTCTGTGGTGCTTCCATGGGGGAGATTTGCACACCAAGGATGTTTAACAGATCCCTTTAAATAAAATTTAAGTAAAATTAACCTGCAGTTACAATTTGAAGTTAAAAAAGCAGAGGGGATCAAATGGTTCACAAGTATTTATCAAGTAATCACAGACACCATTGTAAATAATCATATTATTATAAAAATGAACATAACCTCTCACTTCCAGGAGTTTGGAGGTGATCCCAAGTTGGTATAAAAGACAAGGCCACCAGTTTTTAGCGCACATGCACACAGACACCCATAGTCAGAGACACAGAAAGGGTCATGCTTATTTTCAGTTTGAAAACTGATTCAAGACCTCAGGAAAATATTCTGTCAAATACCTCAAGGGGCTGGGGGAATAGACTGCGATAGACATAGAATTCAGTTTCTGTTCTTTACTCCCAAGCATGCTGAGAAAAAATTAATGGAGTTGATTTTTCCATGGGATAGTTACAGTCTGTTCATTTTGTTTTGTTTAACACCTTTATGCCACAAATTCATAGGGAATGGATACCGGCAACTCAGGTCCTTTCTGCTGGTTCTCATAAAAGTGAGCATCTCTCGGTGGAGCAGATTGGTACTTCACCGAATCCAGGTACCTTCCTCTTTGGCTTCCTTCTCTTTCTGAGCATTTTCCTTCACACGCCTCAGGAAGCTATCTCAGCACATGGAGTGCTTAATATGCTCAGCACATACATTAATTGTCTTGGCAAGAATCATGCCCTTAATTTGTTTGTTTATGATGATGCCAACAGCAAGCTGGGTAACACTGTAGGCTCTTCCAGTTTTGTCATGGTAACATTTGTGGGACGAGTGCCCATTCCCTGGATGTTGACAATATCACCTTTCTTGTAGATTCCCACGTATGTGACCCAAGAAACAACTCCATGCTTCCTTAAAAGCCTTAAGAACATATCACTGGTTCCTATCCTCTTTCCCTTTGTGTTGGTCGTTGTGGCAAATTACTGGAAGATGGTGGTTCTGGCCAAAAAAAAAAAAAAAAAAAAAGCAGATAAGGTTTCTACTTAGCTCATATGGTGAAAAAAAATCACATATGATTAAAAAACTATGCTTGAAAAGTCCTTAAATCAGCCATCAGGTAGAACAGCTGTGCCCGTACTTACACGCTTCTCTAAAGACATAGTTGGCCTCACCGGTTGAGGTATCTTTAAACCCCAGGATCACACTCACTGCACCACAGTGCTCACCTATGACAGGCACCTGGCAAATGAGACCACAGGCTCCAAGAGCAGACTCACCGCCCGGCCTCACTTCCTCCAGGGCAGAATCATCCACACCAGCTAGCTGTTGCATTTTTAGTCCCAGCCCTCTACTCTGGCAGATCCTATCTGCCTCTTTGCAGACAGGCAAGCCTGTTTCCAAAAAATCCCTTTGTAACAAATTGACATTATGGACATAGAGTCTACAAACAATAAAATACATCCATCTTAAGTACACAGTTTGATGAACTTGACAAATGTATACACTTATGTGACCACTGCCATATTAAAAGGATAGAACATTGCCATCACCCCAGAAAGCTCTGTCGTGCCCTTTGTAGTGAATCCCCACCGCTGACACTAGGCAACTATTGATACACTTCTCCTTTCTACAATTTTCTAGAATTTCATATAAATGGAATCATACAATATGTACTCTTCTTGAAAATGACCCATTTAAACAAGAGTTTAAGTCTTTCATAGAAATATAATAATTGGGGCACTCCTGGGTGGCTCAGTTGGTTGAGCATCCAACTTTGGCTCAGATCATGATCTCACACATCAAGTGAGCTTGAGCCCTGCATCAGGTAAGCTCAGGCCCTGCTCTAGGCTCCACACTCTCTCTCCCTCTCTCTCATCCTCTTTCTCTCTCTCTGCACTTTGGGGGATTCTCTCTCTCTCTCTCTCTCTCTCTCTCTCTCTCTTTCCCCCCCCTGCTCACTCGCACTCTCTCATTCTCAAAAATAAACACATTAGATTAAAATTAAAAAATAAAAGAAATACAATAATTGTTATAGGTGGTGAAGCCTTTGAATGTAACTTAAAGGGAAAAGGAACAAAGTCTGGAAATAAATGAGGGAATCTGCTCTATAAATATGGGCTGAATCCTTTAAGATATGGAATCAACTAATAATTAAACTCAGGGGACCTCAATAAGACCAACTTCAGAAGAAGGATGGTTTGGGATGGACTTTGGGGAAGATGAAGGCAGATGAAAAACATTTGGAAGGATGTGGAGGAAGAAAGGAGGTAAAGTAGAAAATGCCTGGAAATCAGTGTCAGACCTTATTTTCAGTCCTGATTTTGTCACTAAGAAGCCACACGACTTTAGGCAGTCCAAGTGCCCACTCCATTATCCTGATGTCCTTGTCTGTATAATAAAGGCATCAGACTACAGACATGATTTCTGAGTAGCTACATTATTCGATGTAAGTTTCATGAAGGCAGGGACTTTGTCTTTTACTGCGGTGACCCCAGCACCTAGCAAAATACTAGAACTTGATAAATATTTTTTGAATGAATGAATAATCTCAGGTCTTTTCTAGCTCTGACATGCCACTTTGGGCAGAATTGCCTGATACGGTGTTTGTTCCTCAGCCCCTGCCAGCCCCTGATAGCAACTGGGTCCCAGTCTTGGCCCAAACTACCTCTTTGCCACACAACCCATGTACATGCAAAACCTAAAGATTAATCCTGCCCATCCATTAAAAGCCATTGCGACAAACACTTCCCATTTACTCAAAGGGGAAAATGGCCTCCAGCCTCTCAGGAGAGCCGATGGTAGAGGACAAAATGAGGAAAGATCTGACCCTATAATTTCTAGCAGTAAAATTCTTGACTTATGAGTCTTCTAATGGAGTACACTTGGTGGACAAATGAGGCTGAAAGGTCAGGTGTGAGACCTTCCAGAGTTAAGATGATTGTAAGCATAGTTTTCTTTGGCTTAACAGCTTTCATTCTAAAAGTTCAGTGGCCTCTGTCACAGGGCAAACTGCCTTATCCCAAAGGTTGTAAACTCAAGTGCCTTCAGCGACTGGATGATTACTCGCTGAAGGGGGCTGGGAATGTGCCAATACAGAATGTGAGAATTAAGAGTGGTGACCTGGACAGGGCATGCTCAAACTTAAAAAAAAAAAAATTCCAATTCAATTTTTTATATGGTGTTTGGCAAAAATATTTCTTCCAGTGGACACCTGGGTGGTTCAGTCAGTTAAGCACTGGATTGTTGACACTCTTCAGGTCATGATCTCACAGTTTGTGGGTTCGAGCCCCATGTCGAGCTCCATGGTGATAGTGAGGAGCCTGCTTGGGATTCTCTCTCTCCTCTCTCTCTGCTCCTCCCCAGCTCTCTCTCTCTCTCTCTCTCTCTCTCTCTCTCTCTCAAAATAAATAAACTTTAAAAAGTATTTATTTATTTTGAGAGAGACAAAGACAGTGCCAGCAGGGAGGGACAGAGAGAGAGAGAGAGAGAGAGAGAATCCCAAACAGGATCTGTGCTGCCAGCACAGAGCCAGATGTGGGGCTCGAACCCACGAAACTGTGAGATCATGACCTGAGCCGAAACCAAGAGTCAGATGCTCAACCAACTGAGCTACCCAGGTCCCCCTCAAAATAAATAAATAAACATTTAAAAAAAAGACTTTAAAAAATATATTGCTTCCACAATTAGGCCTCTGGGTTGCCAATTTGCAGTCCAGGTGTTACCTCATGATTATACTCATAATAGAGTTGAATGAACACTTCTTGAAGTACTAAACTGTAGTGATAGACCAGGATTTTACTGGGCTGAAAAATATGATGGACTGAGTCCCTTTTATCATCTCTTCTCTCCACCTTGCTTCCCAGTAAAGTGCCTGTTCCAATGTTGGCTCTTTATTCATTTCCACACTTTCAGCCTGGCTGTCTTGAAGCAAACCTGGCTTCAGTGGGTTCAAACCCCTCCAGGTCTCATCTGCCATGCTCTCTCACATCCTCCCTCCCTCCTCAGCAGGGCAGAAGCTGGGCCATTTTATTCTCCATTCCTTCATCCCTTCCATGATTCTTGACCCCAGCATCCCATCTCTCTCTTCTGTAACATTCCAAGTTCATGCTTCTCTTTCTACTAGAAAAACTACCCAGTAGACCTATTCACATAGATATTAATGACTCAGTATCTTACTCCTCTAAGAATGTTTAATTTCAAAGGGGGCATTGGGGCAATATCAAATGCAAAGGAATATTCCCAGGCAATAAAGAAAAAAAAAAAAACCTAATATTTGGCCAGTTGACCTTCCAGGTGACCCTCAGATCACATTACCACTTTCACCTCAACAGTGGAGTAAAGACCATGAAGAGTCAAGTAAACCTTCTGTGAGGAAGTATGAAGAGCAAAGCTGAATTGGCAGAAGGTTTAGTAGCTCTTTGCTTAGGTTCACATTCCCGTTTTGCTTCTAATACTAGAAGATCTTGGGCAAATTACTTAACCTATCTATGCCACAGTTTCCCCATCTCTAAGATGGCGATAATAACAGCACCTACCTCATAGGTTGCTGTGAGAGTTAAAAGAGTTAATACATCCAAAGTCCAAGAAAGCTTGTACATATTAAGAATCCAATGACCATTAGCTATTATTGTCTGCAAATTGGGAGCAGTACATACTTTATAGATTTGGAGAATTAGAAGGGAACCTGCATTAAGACAGGTAACATCATACTTAGCACACAGTAAATGCTCCATAAATTCCTATGGTTGTTACAAGTTGTGATAGGCTGAATTATGGCCATCAAAAATATCCAGGGCCTAATCTCTGAAACCTGTGAATGTTACTTTATATGACAAAAGAGACTTTGTAGGATCTTGAAATGGGGAGATTATTCTGGATTACCCAGATGGGCCTTCAATGTAATCACAAGTGTCCTGTAAGAACCCAATTCAAAAATGAGGAAAGGACTTGAATAGACATTTTCCCAAAGAAGATATTTAAATGGCCCATAAGCACCTTGCTCAATAGCATTGATCATTTATGGAAATGCAAATCAAAACTGCAGCGGTGAGATACCACCTCACTCACACCCATCAAAACAATAGAAAGAAACAAGTGTTGGCAAGGATGTGGGAAAAAGGAATCTCTTGTACACTGTTGGTGAGAATGTAAAATGGTATAGCTGCTATGGAAAACAGTCTGATTGTTCCTCAAAAAAAAAAAATAAGAACAGAGGGGTGCCTGGGTGGCTCAGTTGGTTAAGTGATCGACCCTTGCTTTCAGCTCAGGTCATGATCTCGGAATCGTGGGATCTGCGCTCGCCATGGAGCCTGCTTACGATTCTCTCCCTCTCCCTCTGCCTGTCCCCTGCTTGCGTGTGTACTCTCTCTCATTCAAAAATTAATTAATTAATTAATTAATTTAAGTAAAATAGCATCACCATATGATCCAAGCCAACTTCTATATATATACTCAAAAGAACTGAAAGCAGAGTGTCAAAGAGATACCTGCACACCCATGTTCACAGCAGCGTCATTCACAGTAACTAAAACGTGGAAGCAACCCAAGTGTCCATTGACAGATGAATGGATAAGCCAAATGTGGTTTACACATACAATGGAATATTATTCAGCCTTTAAAGGAAGGAAATTTTAACACATACTATAACACGGATGAACCTTGAGGACATTACGCGGAGTGAAATAAGCCAGTCACAGAACGATAAATACCGTATGATTCTCCTTCCATAAGATACTTGGAGTAGTTGAATTCATACAGACAGAAAGTAGAATGGTGGTTGCCAGGGGCTGGGAGAAGCAGGAAATGGAGAGTTCGTGTTTAATGAGTATGGAGTTTTATGAGATGAAAAGAGATATAGAGATGGATGGTGGTGATGGTTTCACAGCATTATAAATGTATTTAATCCCACTGAACTCTACACTTAAAAATGATTAAGATGGCAAACTATATTATGTGTATTTTACCACGACAAAAAAAATGAGGGAAAAAAAGGAGGCAGAGGGAGATTTGACCACGGAGCAAAGGCAAAGGCAAGCAGATGGAGAGAGAGAGAAGATGCCATACCTGCTGGCTTTGAGGATGGAGAAAGGGGCTGCGAGCCAAGAAAGGCCTCCCACCCAGCACCAGAGCTGCAAGACACAAGGACTGGGTTATCCTCTGGGGCCTCCAGAAGGCACCAGCCCTCCTGGAATTTTGGTTTTAGCTCCATAAGACTCAGTTCAGACTTCTGGTTTCCAGAAATCTAAAAGAATACATTTCTATTGTTTAAAGCCACTAACTTTGTAGTTTGTTAAGTAGCTATAGGAAATTAATACAGAGTGCTTATTTTATCCTGAGTCTTTTCTATAGCCTAGCATGATCTTCAGGGAAGTCAGAGGGATACAAATCCATAGAGATAAACAGAAATATTAGCACTCTTTAAGGGAAACTCATTCTCATACCTCTCTTGACCACTGGGGGTATCCCATTAAACTTTCTTTTGCCCTGGGTTTGGAAGGAGGGAAAGGAGCTAATAATCTATTTGTAGCAGTATGAGAGTCAACAGCCAAAATTATCATTTTTGTAGTTAAGAAAAAAAAACCAATAGAGTTTGTTACTTCTTTTTTAAATGCATCAGCAGGGCCAGTAGAGAAGGTCTGGAAAATGACAGCTAAGATTAGCTTCCAACCTCCCCACTGAGACCTTGAGTGGCTGTCAGCTCTGCAGGGAACAGCAGCAAACCCTCACGCAAATGGCCTATAAAAAAGGCCTTGTCAGAGGCACCTTGACCTGCCAGGGTTTCTGTGGTACTCGGATTCCCAGTGGCCCTCCCAGGGTTACGCTCCCTCGCATGATGTATTTCCCCTGCCTTTTTTAGAGCTGCATTATGCTTGCTTCAGGAAACAGCCTCTTCCTTCTCATAAACACAGCCTTGGGTTCCTGACCAAGCACCCTGCCACTCCACAGCTCCTTGTCCATCCATCACACTTTGCTGTCACCCTGGCCGCGATTGTGGAGAACTGGTCTAATTCCAGAGGTGAGCCCAGGGTGGGGAGAAGGAAGGGGAAAGCCCTGGGAGCAGCTAAGGGTCACACACACCCCAGTTCCAGCCTGTTGATGACTTCCCTGGAAGCTGACTAGCCGGCACAGTGAGCAAGCCTTTCCGATGACACAGTGGGTATGATGGAAAATTCTTGATAAGGTCACCACCAGAGCCTGGCTTGGCGTCTCTACTCCCTCAGCTGTGTGTGCAGTGCCCAGGCATAGGACAAAACAGAAACCTTATGGAGAGACTGGGGAGACACAGTGGAAAGCCCTGGCTCCTTGTCAAGTGGAAATGGCTAAGCGTGGGATTTGAAGGGTCAACATGCCCCCCCCCCCCACCAAATACATGCTCCATTGGCTCTGGCAGTGTGTGTGGAATTCCCACCAAGGGCTTAAAAAGTGCTTACATTTATTAAGTGCTTATTATCTGCCAGACCGTATTCTCAGTGCCTCATTTCATTTCACCACCACCCTTTAAGTGGGTACCATTATTGCCTCATTTTACAGGGGAAATCAGGGCTCAGAAATGTTAAGTAAGTTGCCAAAGGTCACAGAGCTGGTAAGTCATGGAACTGAGATTCAAGCCGGTATAGCCCAGTGTCCACACTTTCCAACATTTTGCCATCCTGCTCTTCAGGGGCAGTTAAACATTGAAGTCAGGACTTCTCCCTACCATGGTTTCACCCCTGGAGTTGGGCCAGTTCTCTGCAATCACAGCCAAGGGCAGTGAGGGCACCCCTAGAGTGCTGAAAATGTTCTATATCAGGATGTAGATAGTGGCTACCCAGGCACATCCTGCACAAAAATTCATTAAGTTGTACACTTGTATGCACTGTCCTATGGGAATGTCATACCTTATTTAAACACACACACACACACACACACACACACACACACACATTATCTTTCTCTCCTCTCTCTCCTATCTCTTCTCTTTCTCTTCTTTCCCTCTCTTCTCCCTCTCCCTATTTCCCTCTCTCATTCCCTCCCTTTCATTATTACCAGGACTATGGTAGTATAAATATTTTGAAGCATACAAACTATGTAGGACATAGGGGGTGAGGGGCAAAGAACTTTGTTTTATAACCTCTTGCCAGTACTTTTATTTAGGAGGAAGGTAGTTTAAATGAACAACGATAGCAGATTTGAATGTAATATGTACTTGCAAGAGAACAGAAGCTGAGACTTGGCACTGGAGGGAGACAGAAAGGAGTGTCCCACTACTTTGTCCTGGTTTGAGCCAGTGACCCCTTATGTATCCAGAGGAGCATAAGGTGATGGAGTGATACATGTTTATTTTATCCATACTTCAACCCATTCACAACCCTTTAACCTGATGCTTCCTTTCCCTAAACTACTCAACTCAGTAATGAACGCTCAGCTCTCAACACATCCTATGACCTTTCTCAGTTCTCATCCTCCTCCACCATCCTATAACCTTTGATCTGTTCATAAGCCCTGCCTTCCTTGGTGGGACTCTTCATCAGACTTTGGTGACATTACACCATCTCGCTATCATTCTCTTCTTTGATGCTTCTTCTCTGTCTCCTTCATTTGTTGTTGGTTTTCTCCTTCCTTCTCCTGATGACCCTATATTTGACCTCATCCTTGCCACTCTCCTCTTCTCACTCTCCACTGTCTCTATCCATCTCCTGCCATGACCTCTACCTACCATTATCTCTACTTCAGTGATTCCTAACTTTACAGGCTAATAGTTTCCTTTCCTGACCTGCAACCCTGAATCTCCAAATGACCACTCGACACCTTTATCTAGATGTTTTCCAAAGATAATATGTCAAAGTCAACGGTACTGTCATCCTTTCTCCAAAATCAACTCCAAACACAAATTCTTCCTTTCATCCAAGCTCAAGCCTTGGCATCTTCTCTGATGCCTCTTCCTCTTCCCCAGCATCCAGTAAATCCCCAAAACCATTTAGCTGTCCCTTTGCATAATCTCCCCAAACTGCTTCCTCCCCTAAGAACCTCATGCGTTTGCCCCCCACTCCAGATGGAACAGGGAGAAACTGATCTTTGGAAAGGTGGTTCTTTCCCCAAATATCTTCCTCCAGAGCCCAGAATCCCACACTACCGACTCATCACTGTGTGTAAAGCCATCACTCCTCTTAGGGTCCTTTTTTAAGATACAAAACTCCTGGGGGGGAGAACATTTGATTTTGAAGTAAAAAGATGAGTTTGAATTCCTGTGCATTAGTGTGTAGCCTCTAGCAAGTTCTCAACTTCATGGAACCTTGGTTTTATGGTCTATGAAATAAGAAGATTAAGGTTTTCCCTAGGTACTTTGCAGAGAATGTTCCCTTGAGAAAAAATCTTACAGGCTTTTCATTATTTATTGTTTCTTTTTAGGTTCCCAGCCACTTTGTGTGAATGGTTTTGTAGGATCCCTAGAAAAAGGACAAAAGTGCTGTGTACCTCAGGACAATGAGCTTGCTTGTGTCTACCATTTTGCTTCAGGGAAGCCCTATAATTCTGTTGTGTAGATTATAGATAAATAATGTAACATCACGTAATTACACATATAACATCACATAATTATTTATATATATATATGTATGTATGTGTGTGTGTGTGTGTATATATATATATACACACACATACACACACACAAACATATAAAACCACCTAGAATAATAACAGATTAAGGAGAGAACTGAGGAAGAATGGTTTTACTAAAATCTAGAAAAACGAGGGTCCCTGGGTGGCTCAGTTGGTTGAACCATTGACTCTTGATTTTGGCTCAGGTCATGATCTCATGGTTCATGGGATCAAGCCCCATGTCAGGCTCTGTACTGACAGCGCAGAGCCTGTTTGGGATTCTCTCTTTCCCTCTCTATCTGTCCCTCCCCTGCACGCACACACTCTCTCTCAAAGTAAATAAACACTTTTTAAAAATCAGAAAAACATATATAGGGTAAAATTTCATAATGGCCAAGAAGTATGTTTAAATACTTAGCAAAGAAAAAGAAACAAATGGAGTGAAATGGGAAAATGTTAATAATTTGTAAACCTAGGCAGTGTGTATGTGTATGTTCATTATGATATTCTACTTTTACATGTTTCAAATTTTTATTAAAAAGTGTTAATGTGTTGGGGCACCCAGGAGGCTCAGTTGGTTAAGTGTCCGACTTCAGCGCAGGTCATGATCTCATGGTTAGTGAGTTCGAGCCCCACATCGGGCTCTGTGCTGTCAGCATGGAGCCTGGAGCCTGCTTCAGATTCTGTGTCTCCCTGTCTCTCTGCTCCTCCCCTACTCACACTCTGTCTCTGTCTCTGTCTCTCTCTCAAAAATAAACATTTAAAAAATTTTTAATTGTTAATGCAGTAAAGACAGAGAAGGAAGTAATAATACAGAAAGAGTTCATCATATGATACTAACTTTAAAAAGTGAGTTAAGAAACAGAGTGTATGTTACCATATTTATTCCAAAAAAAAAAGAAAAAGAAGATAAAGGAGTATAAATTATAACATTGGCAGTAAATTTCCCCCAAGATTGTAGCTTGGTTGTTGCTGGGTGAGATTATGATTATTTCTTTTAATTGTCTAATTTTGTTTTTCCGTACTTTGCAAATTGTATTTAGCGATCATTTATTCTTTGTATAATTATACTGTGGAAAACATTATTTAAAAATAAACAAATAAAGGGGCACCTGGGTGGCTCAGTCAGTTGTGTCCACCTCTTGATTTAGGCTTAGGTCATGATCTCCCAGTTCATGGGATCAAGCCCCACATGGAGCTCTGCACTGACAGCACAGACCCTGGTTGAGATTCTCTCTCCCCGTCTCTCTCTGCCCTTCCCCCACTCGCACGAGTGTGCTCTCTCTCAAAAATAAATAAATAAACATTTTTAAAAAATAAAAAATAATTGGGGAACCTGGCTGGCTCAGATAGTAGAGCATGTGACTCTTGATCTCAATATTGTGAGTTCGAGCCCCATGCTGGGCATAGCATTTACTTTAAAAAAGAAAAAAATAATGAAAGAAAAAAAGAAAGAAAGAAAGAAAGAAAGAAAGAAAGAAAGAAAGAAAGAAAGAAAGCCGGTCTTCTTTTTTTTTTTTTAAGGTGGAATAACATTCCATTGTATGTATATACTATATTATCTTTATCCATTCGTAACTGCTGATAGACATTTGGGATGTTTCCATATTTTGGCTGTTGTGAACAAAGCAAAGTAGCCATTTTCATATATTTGGTTAGAGTTATTTTTACCTTTTTAATGTATAATTTGGCAATTAAAATTCTAAATGTTTATAGCCTATTTTAAAAAATAAAAAAAAAACAGAAATTTAAAAGAAGGTGAGGAAAAGACCAGCAAATAAAACCTTCAAAAGAAAAAGTAGAGATGAAATATTCCTCCTCAATAATGAGTTGACAGAAAGCACTATGGTTTATTCACACAATGGAATACTATGTTAAACTGTAGAATGCTACCACCTGTGCAACAGGCAAAAAGGAAGAAAAAAGAATGTGTATGTACACAAAATATTTCTGAAAGATACTTTTTTTTTTAATGTTTATTTATTTTCGAGACAGAGAGAGACAGAGCATGAATGGGGGAGGGTCAGAGAGAGGGAGACACAGAATCTGAAACAGGCTCCAGGCTCTGAGCTGTCAGCACAGAGCCCGACGCGGGGCTCGAACTCACGGACCTCGAGATCATGACCTGAGCCGAAGTCGGCCGCCCAACCGACTAAGCCACCCAGGCGCCCCAAGATACTTTTTTTTTTTTAAAGGTACATTTTAAAAGCATGTAGCACTGGGTGCTGCTAGACAAGGACACTAGGAGCTGGGACACACTGCAAAAGAAGAGACTCATACATCTTGAAATTTGAAAAATGTGAATTTAATACCCGTTCATAATATAATGAAACAGAGAGAGAGGGAGAGAGAGAGAGAGAGAGAGAGAGAGAATGTGGCACCAAGTCAGTACATTACCAGGTAAGGGAAATTATTAAAGAAAGAACAACCACAATAGCATCAAAAATAATTTTAGAAGCTTCTGATTCCTATTTTTTACTATGATTTTACCAATGGAGGCTACTGGGAATAACAACACTCTGTACTGACTTACTGTATGGCATGGGTTTTAATGATGGGTTTGGAAATTGGGGTTCTAGCTTTGAATTGTCCCTGGTGAGGCAACAGGAGGTAAGATGTTCCTCCACCATTTTTTCTTGTAATCGCACTATCATCTGCTCCTCCAGGACCAAGTCCTTCCCAAATGTTCAGAACTTTACCGCAGAGGCAAAACCTAATGAGGCAACTTGTGTACAGCTTGCTTTGATGCCCTGATCACCTCTGAAATCCCTCAAGATCCAGACTTCTGGGAGTTCTCTCTTCCCCTGGGAGATGTGTGCTCAAGGATCCAAGCTATCCATGCATTAGGTCAAGCAAACATGGCTCAGAGAATGTTTACTGGATCAAATACAGGGTGACTGGCTCAGCACATGTCAGGCTTGAATTAGTTCTAAAGTGACTTCCAATTTTGACCTTCTGCTGTTATGGTAATCTAGGAGTCTCTTCATTACACCCAGGTGATTAAAGAGTTAGCTGAACATTTAGGATGTAGATAATTTTAATTTTAATTGATTTTTTTGCATCCTTTTTTCATGTCTGACTCCTTTCTGAAATGAAAATTAGATGTCAAATACAGAATTTAACCTCCCACCATAGTACTACCTTTGTTTGTGCTTTAGTTTTTTGTTTTTTGTTTTTTTTTTTTACCTCCCAATTGGAAGAGTAGGGACAGATAACAGAATCAAGAAAACTGAATCCCAAGCTAGCAGTGGAGGAAGATGAGAACCAATCCAGTTTATACCACAGAATCCCTCAAAATCTCAGAACGGGCAGCATTAGGTAGGACACTGGAAGATTCTTCCCTGAGAATTTGACCAGCCCAAGAGGAAATACCTCAAGATTTTTACACGGGACCTCTGTAACAGACAGCTCACCCAGATCACTGCGATGGTGAAGCTCACTGTCCAAAACTCCACTCCTCTCAGAAGCTCCGATCAGCATCTTAGGTGCCCATTCCTAATCACCACCATTTAAGCATGACCAGACATCTGAGGAAAGCCATTGTTGTGAAATGCAAAGACCAAAACATAAACCAAAGAGCCAAACAAACAAACCTAAAGCAGAAAAAAAAAATGTAACTTGGTAGAAACAGCAGTTATGCAGACAAAAGAAAACAAAACAAAACAAGATTATCAATATTACCTTCAGAGAAATAAGAAAATAGATTGCAATCATGAAATAAGAATGGATGTGTGTTTCAACAAAGAATATTCAGAGGACAAAATTAAAAGGAACTCTTGAGAATTAAAAGCATAAATAAAAGCAATGATGAAAAGCCAAGCTATTTCAAGAAAATTCACAGAAATGTAAACTGGTGCAGCCACTCAGGAAAACAGTGTGGAGTTCCTCAAAAAATTAAAAATAGAATTACCCTACAGCCCAGCAACAGAGCTACTAGGAATTCATCCAAAGGGTACAGGAGTGCTGATCATAGGGGTACCCGTACCCCAATGTCTATATCAGTGCTATCAACAATAGGCAAATCATGGAAAAAGCCCAAATGTCCATCAACTGATGAAAAGATAAAGATGTGGTATATATATATATATATATATATATATATATATATATATATATATATGATGGAATACTACTTGGCAATGAAAAAAATGAAATCTTGCCATTTGCAACAATGTGAATGGAACTGGAGAGTCTTATACTAAGTGAAATAAGTCAGTCATAGCAAGACAGATATCATATGTTTTCACTCATATATGGAATTTGAGAAACTTAACAGAGGACCATGGGGCAAAGGAAAGGAAAAAATAGTTACAGAGAGGGAGGCAAACCATAAAAGACTCTTAAATACAGATAACAAACTGAGGATTGATGGGAGTGGGGGGGAAATGGGTGATGGGAATTGAGGATGGCACTTGTTGGGATGAGCACTGGGTGTTGAATGTAAGTGAGGAATCATGGGAATCTACTCCCGAAGCCAAGAGCACACTCTATGGTAGCTAACTTGACAATAAATTACATATATTAAAAAAAGTCCCAGAAAGTTGAGCAAAAAGTCAGAGATTAAAAAGAGGAATGAAAAGAAAAATAAAATAGAGGATCAATCCGAAAGTCTCAATATTCAAATAATAGGGGCGCCTGGGTGGCGCAGTCGGTTAAGCGTCCGACTTCAGCCAGGTCACGATCTCGCGGTCCGTGAGTTCGAGCCCCGCATCGGGCTCTGGGCTGATGGCTCGGAGCCTGGAGCCTGTTTCCGATTCTGTGTCTCCCTCTCTCTCTGCCCCTCCCCCGTTCATGCTCTGTCTCTCTCTGTCCCAAAAAAAAAAAAAAAAAAAAAAAAAAAGTTGAAAAAAAAAAGAAATAAAAAAAAATATATTCAAATAACATACGAGGAAAAAATGGAGAAGATAATAATCAGTAAAATAATCCAAGAAAATTTCCCAAACCAAAGGACACAAATTGATATACTTAAAGGGTCTACCAACTGCTTAACACAATAGATAAAGACAGACCCACATTAGGCACATTATTGTGGAATTTCACAACACTGGGTGAAAAGAAAAGTTTCTATAAGGTTCCAGAGAGAAAATACAGGTGACTAAGATGAGAACTTCTCAACACTAACAAGGAAATTAGAAGACAATGAAGCATTGTTTTCCAAATTCTGAAGAAAAAATATTTTCCAAAAAGAATTCTAGTTTCAGATAGAAACTAGTTGCAGATAGAAACAGTTTGAGCAATGAATCAAATATGAATGTAAGAGTCATTTTAAGATATTCAATGTCTTAAATTGTTGACTTCTTTCCTTGTACCCTTTTTTCAAAAGCTCTTTGAAACAGGGCTCCTACAAAATAAAGCAGTAACATGGGATAAAGTAAACCAGTAAGTCAACCTAGGACAGGGGTGAATGGAATGTCTAAGAGGTCCCCAATTGTTGGAGATCCCAAGAGAACGGTTTTCCCCCAATGAAGAAGGAATCCTAGTTCAGGCTGAGCAATGAGATCCAAGGACCAGACATTCTTAGCACAGGCCTCGCCAGGATTTCCTCTGCCGTTATATCATCTTTTTAACCTGAGGAGAGAGCACCCAGGTAAGCCTGGTCCAGATTCTGCACTGGTCATGTGTGGATCAAATCTTAGTTCTCTCTTCCATGCTAGCCAAACGCGCCAACAGAAGACATTCGTTTCACCCCATGGACGTCTTCTGGGATCCAGAGCATTAGAAAGAAACTGTTGGTGCTTAGAAGCAAAACATACAGAGCACGTTTATCTACTGGACATCCTCTCCCTATCTCATACTACAGCCCTTAGATTCCCTGGTTCCAGAGTCCTTAGAGTTCAGGACTCCTTTGTGGTCTTGCCCACTGACTTCTTCCAGGTGGTTCAGGTAAACTTTTAAGAGAGCTATAGGAGGGGGCACATGGGTGATTCAGTCAGTTAAGCATCCAACTCTGGCTCAAGTGATGATCTCAGGGTTCACGAGTTTGAGCCCTACATTGAGTCCTGCACTGTGTGTACATGCTCATTCTCTCTCTCTCTCTCTCTCTCTCTCTCTCTCTCTCTCTCTCTCTCTCAAAAATAAGAAAGCCATAGGAGGACTATGACCCAGAGACTGTTCACCTTCCCTCCTGGGAGCCTTCATAAATAGTGGCAACGTTGTCCTTTTCTCACACAGCTAGATTTGTTAGACACTTGGTTTTTCCCCCAAATTAAGCAACATTGTGTTTAGGGATACACACATAGGCTGAATAACTCTAAAGAAATAGTTAATACTATCCAAGGGGAAAGGAAGGCATACATTTGGGGATGAGCACACAGGAGACTTTGTGACACCTATAATTTTTTTGGTGGTGAGCTCATAAATTTTTATATTATTATTAATACATGTGTGTTTTGCACACTCCTTTCTGGGTACTTAGTACACATACACACTAATAACTATATAGAAGGGGAGGGGAAATCCATAATTCCAACACCTAGATTCAATAAATATTAACATTTTTAAGTATTTCCCATCATCTTTTTTTCTGTGCATTTTACATCATTGAGATCATTTTGTGAATACATTTTTGATACACGCCTTTTTTGAGAGGCTGTATAATACAAGCATCTCACGTTATTAAGTTCTTTGTATATTTATCACTTTAGGAACTATTATAATAGTATATCGAAACTCTGCCCTGTTTCAAAAACCATAGCTCTTGGGAATGACATGCTCGTAATCTTTGCACTGGTGAAAGCTTGTACCCTGAAAGCTTGTACCCTGAAAAGGTTGGCAGGATAACCCAGACTGTCCTCCTACCACCAAATCACCTCGTCAAAACCCACCTTCTTCAAGGCCCTGCTCAAATCTCTCCATCCTCCAGGGAAACCTCCTTCTTTAACCTTCCAGGCTACCTGTTATCTATTCTACCTCTTTCTGTAGCTATCTGTGTTCATTTCTTCTCTCTCTTTGTACACTATAAATTATTGGGACAGAGGCATGCCTCCAGAGAGCCTGTAAAATATTAAGGGCTCCATAAATAATAAGTGAATAAATTTGAAATACTATTTTTTTATTCTTTGCGTTAATATCCTGCATTACCAATAGGATTCGTCTATATAATTAAGTCACTTATGGGCTTTTCACCCAAATTGAAGGTTCTCAAATGGAAACACATTCTGTTTACCCATAATTGCCACATTCAGAAATTGTGAACATGACCACCCCCACTGTCTCTAATATTAAATTTGCTATTTGCTTTGAGGGCTGGATTAAGGAATGTTCGAGCTCTAAAGGAAACAATTCATGTTTATTGAAAGCCTGGTATGTGCCAGGCACACCAGCCTAAGTGGTTTGTATACAGTTTTGCAATTTAATTCTCACAGCAACACCATGAGATAAAAGCTATTCAGTTTCCTCATTTTACACCTGAAGAAACTGAGTCCCTTGTACAAGGTCCACTAGGTTGTACATTGGAGGAATTAGGACTCCAACCCAGACTTCACACTCCTCACTTCTGGGCAAAGCTGTCTCCTCAGAAATAAAAGTATAAAATCTAAATCTTGCTCTTCAACTCTCAATTCCATATTGCAAAGTGAGCTCTCCATCAAATGGCTAACACTTGTAATCATACCTTTATATTGATTGATAAAAAGAACAGTAGACAACGTTTAAAAGAGAAATAAGAAGGAAATCCACGATCTTACCACCTAACAAATACTATCATTTTGGAGTACTCTTTCCAGCCTTTTTTCCATATATGCACCTCTAAAAAGGGGGGGAAATCCTCAGACAGTTGCATATAGGCTTTTAAGCAGAGGAGTCTGTTTAATGGTAAAGACAAGAGTGGCACCAAAGACAAACATCAGCTCTCCTGCAGCTTTGCCTGGGGTTCATCTTGTATCACATGGAAACCTGGAAATATGACACAGATAAAGCGTAATTAACAAGGAGTTGATTTCCTGCACACTCAAAAGTAGCCCGCATGTAGCACAGTACTCCTGAAGGAGAAGAGGGGTAGAAGCACTGGTTTGTGCTTTGAGTATCATACGTTATGTCTACAGCCGCTGAATGTGTAGCAAAAGTAAACTATGATCTACTAGAAAATGTTGAATGTTAGATGCATTCTTAATTCTTTGAGAAATTTGTTTTGAGTAGGGTTGACACACAATGTTATATTAATTTCAGGTGATTAGATCACAACACAGTGATTCAATTTCTGTATATGTTATGCTATGCTCGGGACACACGTCACCATACAACACTATTACAATAGCATTGACTATATTCCCTTTGCTACACCTTTTATTTCCATGACTTATTCATTCCATAACTGGAAGCCTGTATCTCCCACTCTCCTCACTCGTTTTGCCCATACCTCACCCCCCCTTCCCTCTAGCAATCATCAGTTTGTTCTCTGTATTTATAGGTTTGATTCTGCTTTTTGTTTATTTGTTTATTTTGTTTTTTTATGTTCCACATATAAGTGAAATCATATGGCATTTGTCTTTCTTAGTATGACTTATTTCACTTAGCATAATACCCTCTAGATTCATTCATGTTGTCACAAATGGAATGATCTCATCCTTTTATATGACTGCATAATATTCCTCTGTGTGTGTGTGTGTGTGTGTGTGTGTGTGTGTGTGACATCTTTTTATGTGCATTTGTCTACTGATAGACACTTAGGTTGCTCCCATATCTTGGCTATTGTAAATAATGCTGTAATAAACATAGGGGTGCATATATCTGTGTGAATTAGTGTTTTTGTTCTCTTGGAGTAAATACCCAGTAGTGGAATTATTGGATTCTACAATATTTATATTTTTAATTTTTTGAGGAACCTCCATACTATTTTCCACAATGGCTGTACCAGTTTACATTCTTGACCAAAAGTGCACAAGGGTTCTTTTTTTCTTCACATCCTCACCTCACCAACACTTGTTATGTCTTGTCTTTTTGATGCATTCTTAATTCTTCATCTTTCAGTTACAGAAAAAGTCCATTTTTCTGTAAAAGACACCAGGCAAATGTTTCTTGCCCCCCTCTTTCTCCCCTCCCCCACCCCCTGCACCTGCTCTGTCTCTCTCTCTCCCTCCCTCTCTGATAGGCAGACTAATGGTCTCTAAAGATGCCCACACCCTAATCCTTGGAGCCTGCGAATATGTACCTCACATGGCAACTTTGCACTGTGATTAAGGGTACATACCTTGATATGGGGAGATTGTCTTGGATTATCCAGGTGAACCCAGCCTAATCACATGAAACCTTAATAGGAGTGAGACCTTACCAAGTGTGGTCAGAGTGAGACTTGACTAAGGAAGAAGGGTCAGGAGAGAACCGGTGAGGTGGCAGCTGAGGAGGACATAACCTGTCATTGCTGGCTTTGAAGATGGAGGAAAGAGGCTATTAACCAATAAATGGGGGTAGCCTCTAGAATCTGGAAAAGACAAGGAAATTGATTCTCCCCCAGAACATCTAGAAGAGCTAACACTGATGTTAGCCTGGGGGAGACCCATGTCAAATTTCTAATCTATAGAACTGTAAGGTAATACATTTGTGTTGTTTTAAATCCTTAAGTTTGTGGTAATTTGTTACAGAAACAATAGAAAATGAATTCAATTTTCCCTCTGCCCTCTCTCCCTCTTCCTCTTTTTCCCTCTGTTAATTGTGTCCTAATTGACTAGTGTGTGTGACAGCATTATGCTTGATTCGCCAGTCCTTTGTATATCCTTGAATTCCTCAAAGACCACCCTTCCTGGCACAGTCACTACAGCAACTTTCCTGCGCTTCAACCTCCAGATTCTCAAGTGCACTCATCTCAAAAAGAAAGTCAGTAAAGAGACAGCAACTCTAGGTGTTACTCTTTGTACTGGATAAAAGGATTGATGACAGAAAATTTGTCTGTCTTATTTATTGCTGAATGCCCAGCATTTAGAGCAGCATTAGTACACAGGAGTAACTCAATAAACATTTCTTGCTTGACTGCTTGATTGATGAATTTAATTTAGAAACTTGTATCTTTTTCCCAAGCCACGTGCGGGAACCATTTGCTACTACTGACTCTCTGAGTATCATCATGACCCATCTTCCTCCAGGGAGAGGGGTGAATGCAATGGGCCAACTAGGGTGAAACTGAGGTTGAAATTGACCCAGAAGTAGCTCTGCTTGGTCAATGAGGATTTTGTGTAAGTATAGCTGATGCTGTGCCTGATGACAGATATACAAAGCTTCCTTAATCATTCATTCTACCAAAGTTAAGAGTCTACTGTTTGCAGTACTCTGCTACATTCTAAGGACACAAAGATAAATAGGACACAGTCACTGCCATCTCAGTGCTAACAACCTGGGAATGGCTGTTGACTGCTTTACAATATGATGGATACTCTTTTTTTTTTTATTTTTTTTTATTTTTAAGTAATCTCTACACCCAACATGGGGCTCAAACTCACAACCCTGAAATCAAGGGTCACACATTCCACCAACTGAGCCAGCCAGGCGTCCCTGATGGATACTCTTTCACACACAATGATCTCATTTAACTCTTAGAAGAATGATCCAGAGAAATGGGTATTATGAGCCTCATTTAATGGATGAGGAAACTCAGCCTGCAAAGTTAGATAACTTCTACAAATGGCAAGTAAGTGGTCCATGCCAGGCTTGGAATCCAGGTCTGTCTGGCTCCAAAAGCATATAATAAACTATTCACATTGTAGAGTGGCTTACAGTTTACAAAGCACCTTTAGCATACATTATCTGACTACTTCCAACAAGTTTCTGAAATAGGCATTGTTCTACTCATTTTAGCAGAGAAAACTCATATTCAACTTATTTGCCCAAGTCAGAAATTTTCTAAGTGACAGAACAAAACTGAACCCAAATCTTCTGACTCTAGACCCTATTCCCTTTCCACTCTTTCCTGTTTTTATTAAACTCTAAATTCTGCACACAGACCCACCTGCTATCTCTGAGAGTGTGATGTGAGACCCTGATGAAGACATGTGTGAGAATACAGAGTGAGGCAAACAGTACTGTTACTGTTGAAACTCGCGCCAGGTGAAAATTGGTTAGGCAGAGTTGTGTTCACTCTTGCACTGTCTGTTATAATCACTTGCTTGATCTGGGGCCAGCAATGTCATAACTATCCTCAAGTGTCATGTTTGGGTATATCTTGCACATTTCTTACATTCAGAGCCACTTGGTTCAACATTTTGACATTATACCGGTGCTCATCAAACCTCATGGTCTAACTAGTCACCTTTTACAATAGAAAAGACAGTTCCCCAACCAATCACTATACTGCAAGCTTTTCCTCCCTTCCAGTAAGACCTCTTTTGTCTCTGGTGGCTGCAGACCTGGGTCAAAAGAGGTTTGCTGCTTATCAGGGTTACTTAAGATTGGTGGTGATAAGAGCAGGTGTCTGTGAAAATCTCTTAAGGATAGTAGTCATCTATTTACTCATTTATGTATCTTTTATAGTTACCTGGGACCAGGCCTGGTCTGTAGCATTCATTGAGTGAGTGAATGAATGAAACCTCCAAATATGCTAACGTGGTAAGACACTGTAAAGGAGCTCAGAACTCAGGAGCACTGGAAGCAAAAAGGAAGCCAGTGAAGAGAGCTGATGGAGAAGTTTACATAGGGCCACAGGGATGTGGTTTGCCGCTGACCATGTGTTGTGCCCTGAACTCAACACCAGCAGTAGTGAGGACTAAACTTGGCCTTTCAGTAGAGTGGACTAGTAGACCTACTTCTGCCACTAGCAATGTGGCCTTTGGCAAGTTTCTATTCTGATGTGGAATACAGGGGACCATTTAATATCTGGATTTTTTCCAGAGCCTCTGCCATCACGTTGGAACCCTTCACCAAAATGTCCTATTCCAGCTTCTTTCCCTGGTGTCCTCCTGTGCCCCAGCTTGATGTACCCCCTAAGTTGATGAGCACCACCTCAAAGTTGTCTCCATGGAAGAGCTTCCACCCAGAATCCCCACTTTGCTGTCCCACCCCTCATCATGGGACCTTCCTCTCACCATCCGAGCAGCCAACCAAAGTGAGACCCTGATGCAGCTCTTCTCATACTTTGCATGAAAACAGTCCTCTGATTATTAAGTTTAAAACACACTTTTCTGGGTCTACCCAGATCTCAGGAGGGGCCCCAGAATTTTCTAACACCCCTAGAAGATTCTGTTGCAGGTGATCCAAAGACCACTTCTTGAGATTAAGTGGTTTAAACTTTGACCCTAGACCAGTGGTTCTTACACTGGCAGTTTATTGATTCCCAAGGGACCTGAGGATTGCACTCAGGAGATCCACGAACTTGAAGGGGGAAAAATACATCTTTATGTTTTATTAGTTCTTTTTTTAATGTTAATTTATTTTTGAAAGAGAGAGATAGACACAGAGACAGAGAGCGAGCAGGAGAGGGACAGAGAGAGAGGGGACACAGAATCTGAAGCAGGCTCCAGGTTCTGAGCTGTCAGCACAGAGTCCCATGCAGGGCTCGAACTCACAAACTGCAAGATCATGACCTGAGCCAAAGTCAGACGCTTACCCGACTGAGCCACCCAAGCACCCCTATGTTTTATTAGCTCTAACTGTAATTTAGCATTTCCTTTACTTTTGAACGTAGGCAACAAACTCAGTAGTATCAGTAGTACCTGTGACTTTGTCACCAATAGAAATCCTTAATATTGTCCGCACGTTACTGCTGCTGCAGACCTTGAAGGCAATTTGTATTTATCACTACTTTGAAATTATGGTTGTTTTAGACCTGCCACTAGCTTTTGTTATTTAATCAATTAATAAAGAAGCACAGGGGTGACTGGGTGGCTTAACTGGTTAAGCAGTTAAGCGTCAGACTATTGATTTTGGCTCAGGTCATGATCTCAGGGTTGTGAGATCCAGCACCACATCAGGTTCCGCACTGGGAGTGGAGCTTGTTTGAAATTCTCTCTCTCTCTCTCTCTCTCTCTCTCTCTCTCTCTCTCTCTCTCTGCCCCTCCTCTGCTTGCTCTCTTTCTCTCTCTCTCTCTCAAAAAAAAATGCACATATAATACTATACCACTAGTTTTTTAATGAATTTATTTATTTTGAGAGAGACAGAGAGAGAGAGCACCAGCAGGGGAGGGGCAGACAGAGAGGGAGAGATAGAATACCAAGTGGGTTCTGTACTATCAGCACAGAGCCGGACATGGGGCTCAATGTCACAAACCATGAGATCATGACCTGAGCTGAAATCAAGAGTCCGGCACTTAACCAACTGAGCTATCCAGGTGCCCAATATACCACCATTAAAAAAAAAAAAAAAGATTCTGGTAACTGTATTTTAATATTATTGTGTGTATTTCATTTTATGCATTTAAAATATTATTCTGGGGGGGGGGGTCTCATAGGCTTCACCAGACCAACTTTTGTCAAAGTTGTCAAAGAGGTCCTTGGCACAGAAAGAGAAATGGTTAAAAGCTCCTTTAGATAGAGCTAGTTATGCCAAAGACCAAAAACAATTTCTGGCACCTTCTGCTCCCTGCTTTTCCTCATTGCCCTTTCTTCCCAAAAGCCAACTCATTAGCCAGGTGGAGGATCTCACAAGAATTACTGAGCTGCCTCCCGGCATGGACTGTGTCCTGAAAATGACCTTGGCAAAGATTAGGAGAGTCTGGGTTCTACTGAAGCTTCCCTTGGCCTGGAGAATTTGTCCCTTTGTTTTCTCAGTCAACCAGAGCTACCTCTCCTAGTTCAAAGTCCTCTGTTTTGTCAGTATAAATATTGACCTGAGTGGGTAAGAAAATCATAATCATACCCTCGATGAACAGAAACTTCCTGGAACAGGTTACTAGACAGTCACCAGAAAGAGAAACTGAGGCAGAGAGCAAGGACTGTCTACTCTGCTGTGTGCCAGCACCATCATCCTTACTTGATTTCCTATACAGACTGGCCCAAGAGTGAATAAGGAGGGCATTCCCTTTTGGAAAGAGAAGCAAAAGCAAGACCATACAAACTGGCAAAATGACTGCCAGGTGACAGGGTGTTTGGGCAGTGCCCACCAGTTATAACTCTCCTGTGCTTTATAGACTCCTAAGTAGCTGGTGAAAGCACTATCCGGTTTACAAATGAGAAAGGAGCCTGAAACACAAGCATCCTGTCCCCTGGCACCATCCACACTGGTTGCTCTCTAGGAGCTCCTGGGGAGCTGCGGAGTTTATCCATGCATCCACAGCCAGAAAGGAATCAGCATTCCTGGATTTGTGACTTACAGGAAATTAATGACTGGGTTAGACACGACCTGGGGACTCCCTATCCTTGAAATCCTAACACCCAGGGAGGGATTCCTAGGTTGGGGGAATGCCCTACCTTCTGGCTTTGTCCAAGACTGGGATTTCTTAGGAGGTTGGGGTGCCAATCAGCGACCATAAATCTTGGAGAACCTTTACCGTTTTACAAGGGAGTTCGTGGGGGCTGCTCTTCTCCTTCTCACAGTCTATTTACAACGCCAAAACCTCCGTGTTAATGGACCTGGGATAATGGTGTTTACTTTACCGCGATAAAGCGCTCAGCTCCCTGGGGGAGCGGCTGTAAAATGTCCTGGAGGTAGAGGTGAAGGGGGGCGCCATAAAAGCGGGCGCTGGAAGGGGAAGAGGCACCGGCTTCTTTTCCAGGCGGGCCCTCGCCCTCCACCCCTAGGCCCGGCTGAGCAGCCCAGGCCTCGCGGGTGAGGACGGTTCCCACATAAATCACCAGCGCCAGAGTCTCGGGAAAAGGCGCATTTTTCATTGCTGGCTGCAGGGCAACTCCCGACAGCGAACGAGAAACAGAAGTTCTCTTTAGATAAACCGTTTACCGGAGCGCGCGTCCTGGCAGCGCGGCCCACAGAGCACAGGGCAACGGGGTCCTGGCGCTGCGCCCCCACCAGCGGAGTACCTTGCAGAGGCCCCCAAGAAACCCAGATCCTCCGGACGGAGGAGAAAAAGTGAGAGCCAAGCGAGAAGGGAAAGGAGAACCTCAGGGTCTGGGGAGACTGTCTGGGGAGACTGGAGAAGCAGCGCACCGGAAGACGCTACGGAGTCCAAAGACCTGAGAGGTCAACTCGTCATTTACCCAGATCTGTGTGACCTGAGCTCCAAGAATCCTCAGTTATAAAACGTATATAAAAAGTACTACCTTCGTAGTCTATGTTCACTGTTAAGAAATTATATCAAAAGCAATTTGTAAAGCCTGTAAAGCCAAAATTATCAAATGGCCATGAGCGGGCCTGGGGGATTTTGAGAAGCCCCTGAAATGGCTGCACGAGCCCAGGAGCATTCTCCCGAGGAGAGGGTCCATGGCTTACATCAGGTCCCAAACAGGTGCTCCAACCCCCAAATGTTGAGAACTGGCGCACTAGTTCTGTGGCTGGATTGAATGTTAGGGTTCTAACCCCCACACTAGCTGTGAGGCCTTGCCCAAATTACCTAAACTGCCTGTTTCCTCCTCTGTAAAATGAGATCATAATTCCCCGGATTGTTGGGGACGGTACAAATCTTTGGCATGGTGTCTGACGCATAGTAAATGCTAACTAAATGCTAGATATTTTTACGCGTCAGCCCTAGTCCTGTAGCAAAGACATTTGGCTCTAAAGCCAGGAACTCCAGGCTTAGTCTTTTCAAGCTGAAGGTTGCCAGATCCCCCAAACCTTCACTGGCCCTCGGAGCATGCCCCTTGCCCGCTTTGCGATGGCGACCTTTCCACTGCGCTTGGTGGGGGCGCAGGCCTCGGTTTGCCCCCAGAGTGTTCATTAGACATGGGGGTGCCCACCTAGGACTCAGTTTGGGGAGCTGTGCGCTTGCTGGGCGGCCCCCTTTGAAGGCAGCTCTAACCCTGCCGGCCGCCAGGCGCCCAGGGCTCAGCCATAATCCGGATTTGGAGGCCAGAGCACTAAGCTGGCTGCCACCGACAGGAGGGAATCAAAGCGGCCGCTGTCCTGGTAGCTCCAAGTCTTGTTTACTTGTTGACGTGTGCGCACCCAAGCGGGACGACCTCGAGTTTTGAGTAGCCTTGAAAGAAGAGAGGTCCCCCCGCCCCCCACACATACAACCCAGGAGCAGGCACCTCCAGCCTCCACCTCACCGGAGGCCGAAGCTTCCTATCGCTAGCAGACACGTTTCCTTCCCTCCTAAGGTCAGAGGTCGAGCCCCGTAGAGGCCTGGTGCCTCTTCCCTCGAGGCCCACCCCGCTCTGCGGCCGGAGCGCCTTTCCAGCCTCGCCTTCTAACCCCCCTCCCGGCTCGCCATCCATTAGTGTAATCCGCTGTCCAAACACTGCGGCCGGGACGGCCAGACGTTGGTGTAAACAGACCCGGGGGGACAATTCTAACGATATAAATAAAATAACCATTAATAGCGAAAATTGTTCGATGAGCAGGAGGCGGAACACCCGGGATTCCAGTCTCGCTTGGGTTTGTGTACACAGCGTGGACACCACGCATCTGTCAGGTAAACCGGAGGTCCTTGTCCCCGCTGAAATCTAAATCCAGCGCAGGTGAGGTCCCCGCAGGCGCGTCAAGGGCCACCCGGCTCCTGACACGCACAGGCCTGGACATGCACACGGCTCGGGACAGACGCTCACGCCCAGAACGCCATGTCGCCAGGGGCTCGAGTTAACGTCACCGCCTGAGCCCGGCCCCAAACACAGCGCGAAGGGAGTCAACCCGGCTCTTCTCCAAAATTTCGCGCGCCTAAGTGTCCAGCCCCCGGGTGCCACCAGGCTCCCCACCTTGCCCCATCGAGACCTCGGTGCGCTCAGGGGCACAGAGCTCACACCTAGAAACAGGAAAAATCAACCTCCACTAGTCCCGGGGTCAACAAAAACTAACATTTAGCGAGCTGGGCACCGCGCTAAGTGCTTCACAAAGGCGATCTCTAATCCTCTATGAAGTAGGTACTTCTAGTACTCCCAGGTCTACAGACCAGGAAAGCAGGGCTCAGCATTAATGAGTTCACCCAGGGACAGAGTGGAGACAGGATTTGAACCCACCACTCTCCGCCAGGAAGCGCACGGTGCACACCCGAAGTGCAGGCACTGGCTCAGATTAGGACGTGCCTGGCTCCAGCGAGTCCCTGGCCCCGCAGGGCTGTGGTGATTTTCCAGTGGGAAGTTCCTACTTCTGTGGAGGGCGTGGGCAGAGTGGCCTGGGATGTCGGGACAAAGAAGGAGGGGAGACGCCTAAAGAAGCCCTTGGCCTGTTCTGGGAGCCCAGGAGCTGGTGGTTCAAAGCACTCCCAGAGGCCTCAGCGGCCCTGCTCTGGCTTCGGAGCTGCAGACACTGGACGCCCGGGCCAAGCCAGGAGGAGCTGCTCCCAGACCCACGTTGTGGGGGAAGATCTGCTCAAAGGAAGTTCTCCTTGAGGTCAGGTGGCCATGGAGTCCAGGTTCCTGGAGTTGGGCTGGAGTAAGGCGTTCTCTCCAGCCCACCCAGGCCTTGGAGTCTTGCCATGGCATCTAGCACACAGGCCTGGAAGTCTCACATCCACCTCTTACTTGCTCTGTGACCTTGGACAAGTCATTTTATTTTTGTGGGCCTCGATATCCATGACTCTAAAATGAGGGGGAGAAAGCAATAATGTCTGTACCATGGGGATCTCGTAACAATAGGGAAGAGATGATGCATGTGGAATGCGTTGTTCACCGGCAGAAGGTTTATTATCAAGATTAATATTAACTTCATGGCATGTGCCCAGAAGGCAGAACAGAGGGCAAGCAGGCCCTCTTCTTTGTGAAGAGAAAGCGAAAAAGGACAGAGATGGGGAGAAAGGAAGCAGCTATGAAGGCATGCTGATAGGGAGAAGAGGAGAGGGGGCTACACGAAGCTCAGCCCTACCGCCAAAGCATGTTTATCTTCAAGGCAGCTTCAAGGAAATCCCAGAGCCTGTGGACTACTGCCTAGGCCTTGGAAAATTTGTGGTGGGGATGAGCTATCCAGTACCCAGCAGGAATTCACAAAATGCTCAGCCTGGTAACACTGGGGCTGGCCAGGGAAGGGAGAGGAACAAAGACAGAGAGCTCAGTGTGGAAGGCAAGGAACTTAACCTTGGGCGAGTTAGTCGCCTTACCTTCTCCAAAGCCTCAGTTTCCTCCTCTATATAGGGGTTACACTAATAGGGCTCTAGATAAGACCTGTTGCAGGAAGCAGAAACAATAACAACGGTGGACACTTAGAAGAGTTTACAATAGGCCTGGTACCATTCTCCGATTTTCATACCCAGGACTCTCCCAAGCCCACCAAGGCAGCTTGCCCACAGTCTGACTGTTTCTGTTTGAGTTGGTGAGTGGGGAGGCTCTTGGTCACTGAGCCTTATGGTGTGCTTGTAGGAAAGCCCTGAATGGTAGGCAGTGTTATCCACACGCCCAATGGGAGGATTATTGTTGTGACTGTTATCAGCAGTATTATTTCTATGATTACCGCTGCTCCTTCCAAATCCTGAGAGGCAGTAATCATTAACTCCTCTTTACAGAAAAGGAAACAGGCTCAGAGAGGATAAGGGATTTGCCTGAAGTCACACAGCAGATCTGCGACAGAGCGAAGAGATTAGAAACCATGCGATTTCGAAGACCAGATGTTCTCCCACACCAGAAGAGAAACGGAGAGGCGTGCAGGGCAGTGGGCTGAGGCAGGGTAGGAGAGGGACACCCACCCCCCACTGGGGTAGGTCCAGGGCAGCTGATTTATTTACATTCCAGCGTGGACACCAATTGGCCAGATCTTTATCTAAACATGATAACAATGACATGAGTCTTTGGGGATTTGTTTACTGTTGCTAAAAAATGATGCATTTGTGGGAGCGGGAAGCTCAGGCTGGGTGTGGGATTTGTTTGCTGTGGCTCCAGAGGGTGGGGAGTGGGTAGGGGGGAAGCCAAGAAGAGGCTGTTGGTGCTTCCAAGAGTATATCCTAAAACTCCAATGATTAAGAGAACTGGTCTCCTTGTTTGGGGACAAAAAACCACATACACACACACACACACACACACACACACACACACACTTTGATAGTTTAATAATGCTCTCCCCCCCCACACACACCCCAAGTAAGGAAAAGGAGTGCCTGGGAGTCCAACTCCCTGATCTCTGCTCAGTGGAGGAGAGGTTCAGAGCTTCCCTCCTTGAGTTTAACAATCACCCCTTGAGTCCACCTTCACAACATTTACTACGTCCCTCTCTAAGCTCAGAGGTCTGTAAGCACTTTCCTTCCATCATTTCTTTAATCCTACAGCAGGCTTATAAAGTCCAAACCACTTTTGTGGGTGAGAAAGCTGCCACCTACCGAGGCTGAGGGACAGCTCAAGGTTACACAAGACTACAAAAGTGGCCGAACTGGGCTCCAAACCTCTGCTGGACTCTAAGGTCACTGCTTTGGCCCAAGAGACAGGAGGTGTGATCCTGATTTAGAGAAAGCCACATCTCCCCCCATGCCCCAAACCCAGCCTTCTCCACTCTGTGGGCTCTCCCTGCGGAAGAAGGTGTCACACCTGCTACCTCTTACACTTGCATGCTTGTGACGTTTGCGTGCATCCATTCACATTCACACTTACTGGATTACTGGTTGTGAGTGCTGTGAACATTCATCTGTGCCCACATCTGTGTTCACTCAGTGCAGGGGTGGGGGGCACAAACATACACCAGGCCACTCATCTACTATCCTAATGGGGGAGGAGCATGTAAAGTTTTTAAAAGTCTAAATTACAGAATAATTTCAATGTGGTTTTATTACTTTCAAGAACACACACAGTGATTACAACCCTAGTAATAAAACCTATCCCCTCTTCTCTGACTGCAGCTTAAATAGGTCCCTGTGGAACCACTTTGTACTAGACTAATTGTAGTGATCCCATAAATTGCCTGTATGGAAATAGTGCATCTCATAGTCATGGAAGCTGGTTTTATTCTTGGACCATATAAACATTTCTCTCCAAACCTCATGTCACTACCAGCAATCACATTATTGTGAGGAAAAAAGGAGGGAGAGGGATTCAGAATGAGTGTTGGCCCAGCCCCCGTTTTGACCACACTCTCTGAAAGAGCAGAGCCCTAATGTGGAGTCTACACTTATGGGCACAGTCCTGAAAGCCTTCTTCCCCATGCCTTTGCACATGTGCACGCACTGATGTGTTCACACAGGAAAACACCTTCCTTTTCATTCAAGGAGAAAGAGAAGTCCATAGAAACGTATATATCAGGCCTGTGTCCATCTGTTGGAAACCCGTATTTATCAGAGTGATACAGCTGTCATCAACCTCAGAAACATGGTGGTTGCAGATGGAATGGGAAAGGGTAGAGGTCGCTGGCTGCTTTCCATGCAGCATGGGAGCCTGACTCACAGGGGAGAGCGCCCCAGACCCCGTCTCCTCTCTGGAGGCCAGTGACTCAGTGGCCCCACTGGCCCCATACCCAGTAGCTGGGGGAGGGTAAGAGAGTATAGGTGGGCCCAGAACAGCTACAGAATGCTCAGTCCTTGTAACTGCTGGCTAGGATGAGCCAGGATCCTACTCTCTTCTCCCAGATTTGGCCCCTGCATTTTAAGGCAGTCCCTGAAACACTTCCCAGCTGGGGTGATCTCAAGGCCCCGAATCTAAAGTGGGGCTGGCAGGAAAGAAACAGAAAGAAAGATCAGTTCAGCTGGATCTTGCTCATGTGGGGTGGGGAAGGGGGTAGTCCTGATCTGGGAGCCCCCATCTGTGCTCTCAAGGGATGCCTGGGGCCCAGGCCTTATGGTCGCCTTCAGCTCTGCTGTGATCCTCTCCAGACTGCCACAATAGTAGGAAACGGAGGCTCCACAGGATCTGCCTGGAGCGGGGATTTCCACAGGGAGGGTGGCCAAGCCTGCCACCTGGAGCCCCACACACCCACCAGGGCCCTCAGCAGAGATTGCTGGGGGTTGGGGGACTGGGGGGTGGGAGAGGTCCTACAAGCTGAAGCAGGGTGCAGAGTAGTGTCCCTATCACAAACTCCAAAGTGCTTGGGCATCATTAGGAGCAGCTCCTGAAATAAGAGTAGTACAAGATAGAATGGGGGAGATGGTCCGGGACTCAGAAGTGAGGCCGTGATCCACTGGTTTAACTCCGCCCTATGCAGCCTCAAACACCTGCAGGGGCCACGACAAAAATGCAGGAGAGCTTCTGAGTGGAGAGGGGGGCCAGGGTGTGGTGAGATAAGATAAGGGGAAAAGGAAGAGAGAGTGAAAAAATAAGGAAGAAATGGAACAGGTAGGGAGGAGTGGAGACCCAGTGAGAAAGGAGACCCATGACAGGAGGAGGTGAGGAAGAAAGGGGGAGTGAGGAAAGGAAGGGGTGGAGATGTAGATGGTCCCAGTGCAAGAGGAAGGAGCAGAAAGGGGGAAAGGGGTGGCTGCAAGGGGTAAGAGGCCGCCAGGGAAGTTCTGGGGTCCCAGACTCGGAGGCTCTGCCAAGACTGGATGCCGGGAGCCAAGAGAGGTAAGAAGGTAATTCTCTCCCATTGGCGGGAGTGCTGAGACCTTGAGAGAAGTTCCAGAACCTTTGGCAAGTTCAAGGACGGAGGCCCAGCGTACGTCTCCCGCGGACCTGCTCGGTCCGGGCTCTTGGCCGGCGGCTGGGGAGCAGCGCGCCAGGGACAAAGCCCAGCACTCCCGGCCCCGTCCCGCGCGGACACAGTGCGCCGACTTGGCGACGCGGCGCCCACGCTGGCAGGGCGGAGTCAGGCCTGGCAGCCTTACATTCCCCGCAGCCTCGGTGCCGCCCAAATCTTGACCTCCGACCTGACACACCGGCGTCTCTAAGGGCGAGACTTCGAAACCCAGGGACCCAGAGATGTGGACCTGGGCCTGGCTCCTCAGGCGAGTCAAGCCTTCCGTCCATGTGGCTGTACGCCCTCGCGCACCTCGGTCCTTTCCAGGTCGGGTCCTTGATCGGTTCCGAGCAAGGCCAGCTGCCCACCCCCCAACATTCCTGCTGAGTCAGACAAGCTGAGACTGTCGCCAGAGTAGTGGGAATTGGTGGGTACCCCCAGAGCTTCAGGAAACCAAGGGCAGGTGGGCGGCTAGGCCAGCAGACCCGGATGCCCACTGACGGAGCAAAGGTTCCCCCTGGATCTTGGCCATTGCTTTCCCCGTGCGGACCAAAGACCAGGAACGCCAGGCTGGACGCAGCGAGTGCAGGATAAGACGCTACTGAAGCGACAAGACTGTGGCAAACTTTTCTTTCCAAAAGAAAAACGTCTTTTTCGTTCTCAAACGGTTTGAAGTTATTCGCTTCAACGTGACCCCCAGTGAGACTTGGGAAAAGATTTCTACGTTCTAGGAAGCTGGAGTCCCGTGGCTTGTGGTTGAGAGCAGATAGGGTTGGAAAGATCGCGCTAGAAAGGGTTAGGAAGAACCTCTGCTTCTTGGAACGTGATAACCACATCCACCCCCCCACCCCCCCGCCCTTCCACACTCAGTGCTCAGAGATCCGCACGAGCAGGCAGGCGCTCTGGTTTAACAGAATTAATCTGCCAAAGACTGCAGCCGCTCTTCTGAAGTTAGATTATATTTTAAAAGGTCTATAGACATTGAAATTTCGCTAAAGGAAGTTAAACTCACACTCTCTCTCTCTCTCTCTCTCTCTCTCACACACACACACACACACACACACAAATAATAAAACGTAAGGAATGCCTCCAGAATTCCAATTTAATCCCCAAGTTAAAATTGCTCACTGCACTTCCAAATAGCACATGCAAATAGCATAAATAAATGTCTGTATAGGCATCCTTTATGTAGGTATTTTGTTTTTTAAAATATTGAATTTTCATTCAACAAAGTTGGCTTTTTTCCTTGTGTTTTATCAGCAGAACAGAACCGCTTTTGTTGACAAAAGCTGTATTTACATTGTATTTACATTATTTAAAAACTTTTTGGAGTGGGGCAGATACACATAAGATAGATGTGGAAGGTCCTCTCCCTGAGAAATCGAAACTCACATACTCAGTAAGGGCCTGCAATTTACGAAGAACTACTTGGATTATTGAACTTGGACTGATTTTCTCCCGGGGAAGGGAAGTGGTGGGTTGCTTAGAAAACTCCATTCCAAACACATTCTGGGGAAATCTGGCATTTATACAAACACATGAGAAAAAAAAAAAACTAAAATGCTCAAAACTCCATTTTAAAATCTTACAAAATTACAGAAACTTGGGGAAAATTCCTCTCAAGGGATTAGATCAGTTTAATGCTTTCTGGGACTCACCTATGTAGGTGGCATTTCTTTAAAAGTGGAAAAAGTATTTACTCTTCTCACAAAACACGAGTGCCTCTAGATTGCTCAAAAAAAGAAAGAACGAAAAGGATAGCTTTCTAACATCCTTCAACCAAAACACATACTTACATGCCACCATCAACAACGAAAACAAAATAACAGGAATATATTTAGTGCTACAGGAAAAGAAGAAATGCCTTTCTTCTTTCTCTTTCTTTCTTTTTTTCTTTCTTTCCTTCTTTCTTTCATAAGTCAAGGAAAATGAAATTTCTGGGAAAGCAGTAAAAAATGAAACAGTAAATTTAAAAAAACCTACCTGAAATGTTATATAGTTTTGACTAGCTGTGTACATCATGGGATTGTTTCTCATGCTTTAATAGAGCTTCTGACTGTGGTGCTACATTTAGAGTAGAAAGCCGTGATAACTTTAAACTTTTTTGTGACTGTGGTTACATTAAATGGTTATTTGAATAGCTGAAAGGAAATAACATAAGCAGTGGCATATATAATTAAAATGATTGGTTATCTGCCTGTATTTCTATGTATATTAATTAAGCAATTTTTGTGTAGAGAATAGTAACTTTTGGGAACACTTTACAGTTTCAAAGAATCATCACATTTTAATTTGATAATATATTTATTGTGATGGCTAGCATATGGCTTTTCTCCAGAAAACGAATAATATTATACATCGCTTATGCGTCTATACAGCCCTTCCCCTTCATTGAATTTGCCATCATTTTACTATGAGGAGGAGGGAGATATTCAAAAATGTGTAATGTGACAAAAGCCGAGGGTAAGTAGGCAGACACATTCGATTAAAACAACATCAAATGTGTCCTTGGTTGCAGCTATATTTACTTTATCTGACAGTAATTAGCTAAACTGACTGGAACGAACTCCAGGATTTCAAAGATCCTCTTTTCAGACCAGAGAACGCAAATGCCCCAGAATGCGATCGTAACTAAATACCCGCGTTGGACCCAGATTCCACATTCTGATAAGCAACTCCCAAGAACCCACCGCTGCGGTAATGTAACTTAGTGTAACTACTGCCTGGCGTTTTCTTCCAGGACACCAGCTCGAAGCGGGCGGCTCACACGCTCACAGTCGCCCAGGCTGCGGGCGCAGGAAAGGCAGGCTGCCTAGACGGGATTGGCCTGGTGGGGATCCCTGGTACGTAGGTCAGCTGCAGGGGAACCAGACCGACCAAAGGGAGCCTGAACAACCAGGAGAGCAGAGCTGGAAACATCCTAAATGCAAGCCGAGGTTTAAGGCCAAAACCAGCTCTAGGTAGCGGGTAGAAGTCTTCCTCCCGCCAGCTAGATCAGCCCTGAGCCGATTAGAGAGGAGAAGAGAAAGGGGGGGACAGGGCACCAAAACCACTGGCTAGGCCCCTTCCCCTGGACTGCCCACGCTCTGGATCCTCACCCGCCTCCAGCCGGGCAGAACTGAAGTATGTCCCTGGGCGGCCGGGACAGGAACAAAGCGGTCAGAAGCTGCAGGAGAGAACCACTCAGGCCTAGCACAAGGGCACCTGGCCGGAGAGGGGTGGCAGTGGCTTTGGGGGAGAGCCGACCGCGTGGACCTGCGAGTGGGGAGGAGACAGCCTTCTTCGTGCTCAGTGAGGGAGCAACCGGGTGGCCTCCGGGCAGCCGCAGCAGCGGGCGTATGGACTTGTTCCCAGCACCCCCGGCCGTGGGTTCTAAGATGGGGGTTCTTAGGAATGGACTTAGGGAAGGCCTAAGAACGAAGTGCTGCAGAGAAGCAAGAGAAGGTAGGAAGGAGAAATGCAACGGGTAGCTTTCTTCTTCTTCTTTCTTTCTTTCTCTCTTTTTTTCTTTCTTTCTTTTCCTGACTCAAAATCACTCAAACAAAACAAAACCAACGCTCAAAGAGGCGGAAAAATTTGGGAACCAGAAATATTGTCGGAGATGGTCTAGCTCCGGGGAATGGGAGTGGAGGAGTGGGGCTGGAGCGCAGCTTCCTTCTTTTAGGCTTGACTGCCAACGCGACGCACACCCTCAAGGACCCCCACCCCACAGTGCCGCGCACTCACCCCCACCTCTCTCTCTTGATCTTTGCGCCCGAGCGGTTGCGATCCGCAGCAATACCAGGTGCATTCTTCTCCCTGCAGCCCTGGCCTGGTTTGGAGAAGCCGGCCCCGCCTGGGACGTCAATAGTCTCAATTCTGAGAAGAGAGGCACCGGCAAGGCTCTTCCCACAGAGGGTCTCCCCCACGACCCGCGGGCCGCCGCCACCCTAAGTACTCCCGGGTGCACGTGGCCCGCGCCGCATCCCAGCTCTCCGGGCGGCCCCAGGGGCTGACTCCCCGCACCATTTCCGCTGGCTGCCGAACAGCCCCGCCTCTCTCCCCTCCCGCCTTTCTCTTCTTGGCCTTGGGCACCCACAACTCCCAACGCAGCGGGACCCGCAGGACAGCTCTCCACGGCTCGCCCCAACTCTAGCCGTGTGTGCCGCGCCCGGGGGCGTTGTCCACAGTCCCTGCACCTTCCACCCGCCCCTTCCAGCTAAGACCGGTCTCCCACCATCTTGGCGGAGAAAAAAAAAAAAAAATGCTTGGGGCGGCCAGGGCCGGATATGGGGCGCCTCGGTTGGGCTGGAACCGGTCTCTGTTTTTTCCAAGGCCAGTGCTGAGCCAGGTCTTTCTGTGGGCCTCACAGTAGCTCCCGCTGCTCCTCACTGGGCGAGGCGTGGTGGCTGGCGAGCGCCAATTGTGCAGAAGATGATCCCCACCGGCGCGGAGTTTCCAGACCTTCAGGGGACCCCACAGATTCGCCCAGAAAACAACCAGGGCCACACGAGGGCGCCAGAAGGCGTATGGGTTGGAGAAATTAGAAAGCCGCCTCCGAGGGTAAGGGCCTAGATCCAAGTTCCCGGTTTGAATATGCAGAAAAGAAGGCCTCCATGGCTGGGTCACAGATACTGCTCTCAAGATCGTAAGAAGCCACCCAGTGTGTGCAGCAATCCAGCCACGCCATCACCAATGCAGTCAACAAACACTGCTTGATCTCTGATGCAGAATAGTGGTAGTTGAGGTGTACCGAGCACTTAATATGTGTGGGGCCCTGCACTAAACTCCTGGCATGTTTTGTCTTTTATCCCTGGCAACAACCTCTGAATAAGTATTACTACCTCCTCTTTGTAGGCAAAGACACTGAGGCTTAGAAACGCCCAAGGCCACTGACTACGTCAGGATTGGAACCAAGAGCCGTCAGACAACCAAGTTTACTAACAACTCCATCCTCCTGTCTCTCACATACCTGCTTCGCGCGGCAGCTGCAAGGGCTACAAGGGCAAATACAACGGAGACCTTTCCTTCGGGGGCTCATAGTTTACCCAGGGCCACCAGGCCGGCAATATATACTACTGGGTGAGAAGTGATAAGTGACACGAACGTCCTTTACTAACACGCGCTGCGAGTTCAGATGCGGGAGGGATGACTTCCGGCTAGGCGATCAGGGAGCTCTTCCTCGGAGAGGTAGTATTTGAGCAGAGCCTTGGAGAACAGCTTTCCATTCATGGAAACAAGGGCAAGGAAGACGTTCCAAGTGGAGGGAACAGCTTAAGCAAAGTCAACAAGTCGGGAACAGACACGTTGCCCATCCATAGATATACAAAACAATCCGTCTTCTTGGGAATCCTGTGGCCGGCATTTACGGGCCAGGAAGTTTTCTTGCCCCATAGCAGCTGGGAAAAGCCACGCTCCTGGGCCATTCTTCCTGGCAGTTGGCTCATGGACAGGAAGCCTCCCAGAACTGGCCCCGGCCGGGAAGGTACAGCCAGGCGGGGCGGGAATCGGTAGTTCGGGCACCCGGGGCATTGCAGCCTTACCCACAACGACTTGGACTTCACGACTCTATACTAGTCCTTTATTTCTGGTAGCGCCACAGCACCCCACACAGTGGATGCGGGGGGCGTGGTCCACATGAGCCGGAGCCAATGGGGAGGGAGGCCGAGGCGAGAGCCCCGCCCCCGACGTGACGCACGACCCCCGGACACAGGCTTCGCAGCCCCGGCTCCAGTCCCTGCAGTGGCTGTAACAAAACCCAGACCCCCAGGTCCGGGCCAATGGAGGCGATTTAGACTGGAGCGGGACCGCGTCTGTCAAAAACCCGACTCGGCAGCAGCGGCAGAGTCCAGAAGGAGAGCTGGAGCCGCTGCACTACTTCCCCGCCCCCGCCGGGATTTATTGAGTATTTGGACTGGACAATTAAGTGGCCCTGATGATGTTACCAAGCCCGGTCACCTCCACCCCTTTCTCAGTCAAAGACATTTTGAATCTGGAGCAGCAGCAGCAACAGCACTTCCACGGCGCGCACTTGCAGGCGGACTTGGAGCACCACTTCCACTCCGCACCGTGCATGCTGGCCGCCACCGAGGGGACTCAATTTTCTGACGGAGGGGAAGAAGACGAGGAAGAAGAGGGCGACAAACTGTCCTATTTGAACTCACTAGCCACAGCCGATGGCCACGGGGGCTCGGGGCTCTGTCCCCAGAGCTACGTCCACACAGTCCTGCGAGACTCGTGTAGCGGGCCTAAGGAACATGAAGAGGAGCCCGAGGTCGTGAGGGACCGGAGCCAAAGTGAGTAGAGGGGGAAAGAAAAGCCCCCGCACATCTGGAGCAATGGCGGAGCGCCCGCAAACAGCCCACAAACCTTGTCAGCAGTGCTTCCCGCCCCTTTAACCTTTGGCTGGGGTCATGCCTCGCCCTGGTCAACGACAGCTCCACAAAGCGCAGGTGCCTGCGAGCGAGCCGGGTCAGAGGGAGAAGGACGAGGTGACCCCGACAACTACGCCTCTCGCCTCCCGGAGAGGAGAGGCGATGCAAGCCCCCAAGGGAAGGAAGGGAAAGTAATTGCTGCCCTGAGGCCGATAAGCAACACGGGTTCAGTAGTCAGGATCCAGCAGCTAGAGAGACAGCTTGAGCCTCTTCCTCTTTTCCCCCTAGCATGAGACGAGTTCTTTGAGGCCGGGACAGAGGTCCCCTCTTCTCCAAAAAAGATGATCCAAGCAGGTTGTGTTGGCAGGGCGCAGGAACTTTGGCAGAGACCAGCCAAGTGATTTCCTCACTTCTCTGCTTGGAGTTCAGTGTCCTGGACCCCAAGGCACCGGGCAGAGAGGGAAGGGACAGTCCGGGCGAGTGCGTGGGAACCCAGTGCATTTCCGTGTGCAGTATGTTCACACGGGAGAGTTTTTTGAAAATTCATAAGGTTATGCTTTGTGTCCCAGGCTGTGGGGCTGCAGGGTGAGTGAAAAACGCGCCGAACGTAGTCCTAGATCCCAGCTGCTCACATCTGATGGGAGGTGAATTGGGTAGGGAAGACAGGATAACTGAATATAGCTTCCAAGGAAGTGTCTGCTTCTGAGGGGAGAGAATCAAAGAACGTCTTTCCCAAGAGGAGGTCTGATGTGGCAGCAGCCAAGGCCTATACTCCTGACAGTTCCCCTGGGCCTAAAATCCACATAATACAGTCTAAATCAGTTAATCAAATTTCTTCTTTTCTCTCAAAGGTAACACAGTCATCGTCACGCAGACATTTAGCCGGGGGCATGTTGTCTTTTAAAAGAAAAAAAAAAGTTCCTAGGCAATACAGGAGCGTTACACTCAAGCATTTTCTAACAGAAAGATTTTTCAGGCAACTCACACCAGCCCCCAAATACCAACATGCTTCACACCTTTGACTATCCTTTACATAGTGGAAGGCTAACAAGCTTGCAAATACTCTATAGTTATGATATAGTTGCAAGCTTTCATCCTGAAAACAGTCATTAGCACGCCGAGCCGCACATTTAATACAGAGTAATCTCTTTCTCGCTGATGCTCAAGTTCTAAATAAAGGCGAACTACCCCTCCCCATGGAACGTGCCTCCACCCTCTAAGGGCGTTCTGAGGGTGCTTGGGATGTGGCGGGGTCCCATGGCGCCAGCAGCCACAAACTTTCCAGAAAGTCCAGGCATTTACTACCGCACGCACCGCGCTGCCGCCCAAAGGGCCACAGTGCGCTGGGATAGGAACCGCGGTTAGGCTGGGAACTGCTAAGGGACGCTGTTGTTTTGCTTCTTCCGCAGAAAGCTGCCAGCTGAAGAAGCCTCTGGAGGTGGCCGCGGATTGTAAGGCGGCGGAGGAGACCGAGAGACCCAAGCCACGCAGTCGCCGGAAGCCCCGGGTCCTCTTCTCGCAAGCCCAGGTCTTCGAGCTGGAACGCAGGTTCAAGCAGCAGAGGTACTTGTCGGCGCCCGAGCGCGAGCACCTCGCCAGCAGCTTGAAGCTCACGTCCACGCAGGTGAAGATCTGGTTCCAGAACCGCAGGTACAAGTGCAAGAGACAGCGGCAGGACAAGTCTCTGGAGCTGGGCGCGCACGCACCCCCGCCGCCACCGCGCCGCGTGGCAGTGCCTGTGCTGGTGCGGGACGGCAAGCCGTGCGTCACGCCGGGCGCGCAAGCCTACGGCGCGCCCTACAGCGTGGGTGCGGGCGCCTACTCCTACAACAGCTTCCCCGCCTATGGCTATGGGAACTCGGCCGCCGCCGCCGCCGCCGCCGCTGCCGCCGCCGCCGCCGCGGCGGCCTACAGCGGCAGCTACGGCTGTGCGTACCCGGCAGGCGGCGGCGGCGGCGGCGGCGGCGGCGGGGCCTCCGCGGCGGCCGCGGCCATGCAGCCCGCCTGCAGCGCTGCCGGAGGCGGCCCCTTTGTGAACGTGAGCAACCTAGGCGGCTTTGGCGGCGGTGGCGGCGCGCAGCCGTTGCACCAGGGTGCGGCGACCGGGGCTGCTTGCGCGCAGGGCACCTTGCAGGGCATCCGGGCCTGGTAGGCACGCGGCTGGTCACGCGGCAGTCGCCACACTGCAGCCTGGCACCGCGGGACTGAAGCGCGAGAAAGGTTGGACCTTAGGGCCAGGTCCCCTCGTTAAAAAAAAAAAAAAAAAAAAAAAAAGCCACACAAAACAACAACAACAACAAAGGACACGTCTCGATCCCCAGGGCCCCGGAGCACAGCTCGCGCGAAGCCTGGGGAAGGGGGATGAGGGGCGAGGAGGATGCCCGAGACCGGTCGCGGAGACTGTCTCTGAGGCAGAAACTCCGGCTGGGTGCCGGGGAGGACAATGGCCCCGACTCTGGCCCCGAAGTGAGTGCGAGAGGCTGGGACTCTGGCTTCCGTTTGGTTCTCCCAAACCAAGAATGCCTTCTTTCCCCTTGGCCTTCCCGCGGCTTCCGCGAAATGTCGGCAGAAAACCCAAGGACAAAAAAAAAAAAAAAAAAAAAAAAAAAAAAAGGCATGAAGGAGAGAAAAATGGGTGTCGTGGCTTGAGAAATCCCCAAGCCTTACCCACCCCTCTGCCCCTTTTGCGGCCCGGAGCGCCACACCACAGTCAATTTTCCTTTTTCCCAACCGCCTGCCTTCCGCAGCAGATACCTCGGCCGGGATCTCCGGATTGTCAGGGGGTAGAACTCTGCGAGATAAACAAGCGAGGCATGATCAAACATTAGGGGGTCTGAACAAATCCGGGAGCTGGTGGCCCACCGGAGGTGTTACCAGGTTTCCTTTCTGTTTCATATTCTGTATTCAGCACATATAATATATCTATAACTATATCCACACGCCGTGTACACACCCGCTGCCATACACTACAGGAGTCAATAAACAAGGTGCAATATTTCCAAACCGTTGGTTGCAGACTTTGTTTCGCTTCCCAAAGTGGAGAGGGATCCTTTAAACGGGGGGAGAAGGATAGGCAATGAAAAGGTGCATAAGGGAAAGCAATCTTTCCTGGGCGATCGCAGGCCTGGCCTCTCCTGGGCCAGCCCCTGGGCTGCAAGTCTGTGTCCTCTTGGTTTTATTCATTAATTTCTCTTTTCTCTTGTGGGAGGACAGGTCGGAGACTCAGGGCCTTTTGAGGTCCCGGCTTTGTAATCCCCACAAGTTTTACCCAAATGCTTGGGCTAGTGTTTGGGCCTGCGTTAGACCAAGACTTAGACTCTGCCCCACCTCGAAGGTCGCCAGGGAAAAGGAAACCTCGCCCCCTGGCCCAGCTGTAGGCGGCGGGAAGGCGGTTCCTTCAGCGGCCGCCGCCGGGGCCTCTAGCGCGCCCAGGGGCGCTGCGCCCCGCCGCGGCCGAGTTCTCCCCCTCGGCCGCCCTCCTTTCTCCCCCGGCGGCCGCGGCTTTATCCGGCTCCTTGTCACTTGCGGAGAATGCCTGTGCGAGGTCTGTGCTGCCACACGGCCGATTGTGAGCGTGCCAAGGCGGGTGAATGGGGAGGCCTCAGAGCGCCGCGCCATTGTGGGGCCGGGCCTCGCTGAAAGACGGCTCCGGGCCGGGAAGGTGCGGAAAGAATGGCTTTTTATTGGAGTCCCGAACAAAAGGTGTGGTAGGAAGGCGAAGTCCCCTGCGCGAACAAAAACCCCAGCGCGTCGGGATTGACGTCCCCCCCGAGCTCCCCATTGCTTCTCAGAGCGGGGGCTTTGTGTAGCAGTCTGCTCAACAGAGGGACGGAGAAATGCGCGGGGGTTTTGTTCCCCACTTTTTGTGCGCTGGGGGAGGGAGCGGCAAGGGGGGACGGGGGCTGGGCGGGCAGCAGGGAGGGGCGCACTGATTAGGCCGGCCGGCCGCGGCGCGGAGACGTTCAGCGGGAGTCGGCGGCCTGAATGCAGGGTCATTATTGCTACAAGTTTAGCAATTTCGCCCTTACAGGAGGGGGCGGGGGCTGCTTGGCTGCTGCGGGGCCGCCGGATTGGGGAATCTGCAGAGACCTGGTGGAGGAAGAAAAAGGAGGGGAGAAAAGGAGGGAAAGGAGGGAGGCAGGCAAGGGAATCCTCCAAAACTCGCTGACCGCCCAGGATGAGGCTCGGACAAGTCCAAAGAGGCCTAGCGGGAGGCTGGAAAGGCGGCGCCTGGGGGCGAAGACCCTCCCTCCCTTCACCTCTTCCGAGGCAGAAAAACCCTGGAGTCGAGCGTGAGTTATAGTGCACCAGTTTGGCGGTCCCTCACCTCCTTGCCGCCAGTTCCCTCCTCTCCTACGCCTCCCTGGAGTTAGGGCAACTCCTCCCACCACCCCTGTAGCCGCCGGGACGCCCCCAACCCCCTTCCTAGGGAGCCCTCTCTTATGAAGCTGTTACATTCCCATGAGTTGCTTAGGGTAAAGGCTGGGGAGGGAATTCTCACTTCCTAACACGTTTCTCGCTACCTGTAGCCTGGAACCACTGACCCATCCATCCATCCAACAGTATTTACTGAGCACCTGTTAATACGTGTTCACTTGCACTGTTCTGAATGCTGGGGATGGTGAAAAAAAAAATACAATGTCTGCAGGCCTGTGGAGTTTTTAATTTAATTTAATTTTATATTTGTGGAGTTTATTTTACAGAGTGTGCATGGGGGGGATGGAGTTAGACAACAAACAAGTAAATGGAAAAATAGTAGATAAATTCTTAAAAAGGAAATAAAACCAAATGCTGAAGGGAGTGGGTTTTTTTGGAGTAGATGATCAGAGCAAGCCAAGTTGAGATTACATTTAAGTTAATACCTGAATGACAAAAGGGAAGCCAGTCTTAGTAGTGCTTTGCCATTGTAACCTCCACCTCTCTGCACTCGCCCTCCTGGTGGTAAGGAATGGAATGACCTTCCACCCTGTCTTTCTGGTGAACTCTTGCTCCTCCTTCAAGGCCAAGCTTCTTTCCTGAACCACCCAAGTGGGGGTAATCACTCCCTCATATATGCCACCAGAGTCTTAGGTACTTTCCAATATCACAACATAGTGTCCTGCAAAGAGTTATTTGTTTCTCTCCTTCCTCATGAGGTCCTAGTGAGGTCATGGGGGACCAGGTTGACATCTTTTTCCTCCGGGACAAATAACACAGTAAGTAGGGGATCAGGGGGCCAGTGTCCTTAAGCACCACCTTCCCCAGCACATGCAGTGGCCCCAGTGATGTGGAGCTGCGACCTTGAGTCCTGGCTGCAAGGGAAATGATGAGCTGGACTCTTGACCCACCTGGGCAGGGCCAAGACACCTGAAATTGCCTGCAGAGGACACACAACCCATGCAGATCCCAGAGATATGTCCTGCCTTTGTACCCTGCAATGCTGCCTGGGGACCCAGCTTCCTGCAAGAGATTCTCACCCCTCACCCTACAGTTTAAACCATAGGAAAGGAAGCTGAGAACTTGGTGATGACCTGACACACCAGGGCACAAAGTTTAGGGCATGGGAGGGACACGGAGATAGGGAAGAGAGCGAGGACTCAGGCAGAGAGGGGTGGAAAGCCGAGATGTGTGTGATGAATCTGGGACCTGCATCTGGGACCCAATCCGCTTCTCTAATATTTGCTAGGCGAAGGGTATGGTAGGTGATCAAGATGCCGCCCTGCACTCTAGGCGTGTTCACTTCCCAGGCTGGATGTCATCGCCTGCGCTCTAGGAACCCAAGGCTCCAGGACCAGTTGCCCTCACTCCGCGGGGGGTTTCCTAGGTTAGCAGCTCCTTTTTCTCCCACCTAGTCTGTATCCTGCAGGCCATGGCCTCTAGATGCTCCCAGCGCCAGATCCCCACCTTCCTTGCCCGGTTTCCTCCTGGCCTGAGTTAATCTTCCTCCACTCTGCATCCTCCCTGTTTGGAAAAGAGGCGTGTGACTGTGGTAGAGGAAACAGAGTTGGTTCTATGGATTGGCTTCCACAAAGATTGCGTGTCTCGAGATACTTAAGTCAGACTGAACCACCTCCCTCCCTACTCCCTACTCTTCTCCAGAGCCTGAAGTCCCCGCGTATAAATAGCTCCCATCTCTTCGCTGAAGGATTTCCTTACTGCTAGTTGCTAGGGTTCTAGGGCCCTGGCCATCAAAGGGTGACAACCCTTGACCAACACAGCTACCTCCCTCTGAGCTCCCTCTCCCTCTGCAGGGAAAAGACATATCCTCTCCCAGCCCAAATTGCTGCTTCTTTCAATTGTTTTGTGAGACTCTGAGCAGGTGAAGTGAGTCATCCCTTGGGGTTCTGGTTTCTGAGCTCTAAGGCAGAGAAGGATAGATCATATGATTTTAGAAGTCACTTCTGGCTCAAACTCTCCTTACTTCCCTGAATGTACGGATAATCCCTCCCTACCCATGACTGGTACCACACTGGGCTCAAGAAGCGGGTAGGTACTACTGGTGAGAGAGTTGGAATAGGTTAAGGCCAGCAACTTTTTTTCTGCAAAGACTCATCTTGAAGGGGTGTAAGAGCTAGGCTCCGGAGCCAGGTTTTCTCCATTCTTTTTTTTTAAATTTTTTTTTTCAACGTTTTTTATTTATTTTTTTGGGACAGAGAGAGACAGAGCATGAACGGGGAAGGGGCAGAGAGAGAGGGAGACACACAGAATTGGAAACAGGCTCCAGGCTCCGAGCCATCAGCCCAGAGCCTGACGCGGGGCTCGAACTCACAGACCGCGAGATCGTGACCTGGCTGAAGTCGGACGCTTAACCGACTGCGCCACCCAGGCGCCCCTTTTCCTTTTTTTTTTTTTTTTAAAATTTTTTTTTTCAACGTTTTTTATTTATTTTTTTTGGGACAGAGAGAGACAGAGCATGAACGGGGAAGGGGCAGAGAGAGAGGGAGACACACAGAATTGGAAACAGGCTCCAGGCTCCGAGCCATCAGCCCAGAGCCTGACGCGGGGCTCGAACTCACAGACCGCGAGAAGGTTTTCTCCATTCTAATCTCAGTACCACCACAACCAGTCGTAGGGACTTGAATAAGTTAAGAGCACTCTGAACCTTAGATTCCCCCCCCCCCCCCCATAAAGTGGGTATACTTGTAACACTTCTCTCCTAGGTTTTTCTTTTACCGAAGCACAACACACAAATAAGTGTGCAATCAAATGAATGTTTATATATGTAAACACTTATGTGCCAATCACCTTGGCTTTGAAAATTAAATGAAGTGATCCTTGTAAAAGCAACTTAGCACAGTGTCTGGTATGCATCAACGGCGTAGGCCAGGCCGGCGCTAGCTGTTGTGCATGCTTAGAAGCCCAGGACTCTGTTCTGCCTTTGTGGCATTCGCAGGTCCTCAGGGGGAGCGCGGCAGGCGGGAGGATTTGCCACCCCAGCACCGCAGGCGCGCGTCACCACGGGCAGGCGGAGCCCGGCGGGGCCTGCAGGGCTTGGAGAGCTTCGAAGAGGCTTGGACCTTGGCTGGGTTTGGGGAATTTGGCTGAAGGGGAAGGTGAAAGGAGGTTGCGGCCAAGCGGCTACCCCCCTCTAGCTCCTCAGTGCGTGGCAGGAAGAGTCGGGAGGGGAAACCCGGCTCCTCTAAGCAGGGCAGGGCTTCCCCCGGGGTCCCGCGCCCCGCTGTTCCCGGGCGCCGCCAGCAGGACGCGGGGCCGCGCCACCCCGCAAGGGTGGGGCAGTGTGGGCGGGCGCTTCCCGGGAGAAAGGCGCGTGCGGGGCCCGGGTTGGTTCGGGGCCTCTCTCGCAGCCTCCGCCTCCGGCGTTTAGGGCTCAGGGCCCCGCAGCGGACTTCCCGGGCGCCTTCTCCCGACTCGAGGGCCCGAGCGCTGGGAGGCCGGCGGATTCTCCGCCACCGGAGTTCAGCGCTCGCCCGCGGCGGGTCCGGGCGCGAAGGGGAAGGATCCTCCGACCGGCGGCGGGCAGCGCAGGTGCCGCGGGGCCGGGCGCCGCCTCCCGGACCGGCCTGGCGCGGGAGCGCACCCGCGAGCCCCGGGAGAGCCTGGCCGCCCCTCGCGGTGACCGCCCAAGCCTGCGCAGCCGGCCGTCCCGACCATGCGCCCTGGGCGCCCAGGTAGGATACCCCGGGGAGGGTGCGGCGGATCCAGAAGGCCTCGGGAGGGAGTCCGGGGAGGTCTGTGCGGGAGGGGGCACTGAGCCCAAAGCCACATTTGCTTTGCGGACAGGACGCGCTTTTTTTTTTTTTTTTTTTTTTTTAACCCAGACTGTCGGTAACATTAATAACAGCAAAGTTTTCTGACAAGGCGTTTAGAAAAATGTATGCAAGTATGAAACGCGTGCAGAAAAGACGTGTTACCGCTCCCTGACTCTTCACGAGGCGAACATTGCCAAGAGACGATTCCCGGGATGAAACAACAGAACGTTACGGGTCCCCACCCCCTCCTCCTTCCGCCTGGGTCCCCACAGACTCCTTTCTTGGCACTATCCCCACCGCCAAGGGCAACCACTGTTGTGGCTTCTAACAGTATAGATTAGTTGTGCCTGATATGGAACATTCTATAAACGAAATCCTGTAGTATGTAGTCTTACGTGCCTGGCTTCTTTCGTTCGTGAGATGTATCTATCTTGCTGAGTGCACTTGTAGATCTTGGAGTATCCCATTGTATGAATACACTAGAAATAATTTATACTTTCTGCTGCTGATAAGCCTTTGGGTGGTTTCTGGTGTTTGTTGTGAATAGCGCTACTACAGACATTCTCGAACAGGATCCAATAGAACTTTCTGCAGAACTGTCTGCACAGGGGCGCCTGGGTGGCGCAGTCGGTTAAGCGTCCGGCTTCAGCCAGGTCACGATCTCACGGTCCGTGAGTTCGAGCCCCGCGTCAGGCTCTGGGCTGATGGCTCAGAGCCTGGAGCCTGTTTCCGATTCTGTGTCTCCCTCTCTCTGTCCCTCCCCCGTTCATGCTCTGTCTCTCTCTGCCCCAAAAATAAATAAACGTTGAGAACTGTCTGCACAGACATTCTCCAACAGCATCTAATAGAACTTTGTGAACATGGAAATGTTCTCAATCTGTGCTGTCCAGTAGGATAGCCACAAGTCACATTTGGCTCTTGAGCACTTGAAATGTGGTTGGCTGAGGAATTAGATTCCTAAATAGTTTCATTAAAATTGTAATTAATTTAAATATAAAGAGCCATATGTATTGGACAGCGCGATTCTAGTATGTCCTTTGATGACTGTGGTAAATGTTTCCATTCAGTATATACCTAGGAGTGCAAACGTTTTGTCATAGGGAAAGAATACCAGCTTTCAGATTGTACCAAGCAGTTTTCTAAGGTTGGCAGCATCTATTTTCTCTCCCACGGGCAGTAGCACCACATGCTCCTCAATTGTTAATTTTTTCATTTTAGCCATTGTGCTGAGCATGTAGTTAAAAGGGGGCTTTTGTTCACTTTCAAGTAAGATTATGAAAATTCCCACTTCCCCATAGTAAAGGTGATGATGATGATTGGAGGGGTTCTTGTGGACTGAGAGTTGTTATAAGGGTCTTAAATTTACCCTTTACACCACCCCACCCTTGCCAGCAGACTTCCCACACAATCAGTCTTCTCCCCTAGAAACCGGACCAGGGTTAGCAGGGCATTACGAAGGGGCCATGTGTTTGGAGGTGATCCATTTCCCATAATTCTTTGTTACGTTATGCTTTCTTAAAATCAGTGCCCCTCTTCCTTTACTGTTATTTATTGGAATATCCCACCAGAAGAGATGATGAGATTGTTAGGCAGGCTACAGCCATGGCAGAGAAGCCAGGTTTTATGCTGGCTCAGTTTTAGTTTGCAACTTGGCTCTGCCTCGTATAAAATGGCATTAACAACCTTTGGGTGTGCTACCTCACCGGTTTGCTGAGAAGCAAAGTAAGTCCTGAGGAGCCAGCGAGAAACTGCCTACTATGTGTCAGTGTGTGTGTGTGTGTGTGTGTGTGTGTGTGTGTGTGTGTGTATGACTTTCTAATCCTCAGAATAACCATGTGAGTTAGGTATTCCTTGTTTACACATGCAGAAACTGAGGCTGAGAGACATTGAACCACTCTTCTCTAGGCCACTCGGCTGGTAAGCAGCAGTAACCCCAATAGGACTTTCTGCCTGTGCCACTGAGACCATTTCTGATGTTTTTTATCTCCCTTCCCTGGATAAACAGAGCCCTGGCTGGTGCAGATCTTGAAATTCTGAATCAAATTAGATGTTCTCTGTGAAGACTCCCTTTGGACAGAACCAAATTGATCATTAACCACTTGTCTGTTGCTAGTTAAGCAGAGGAAGTGTTTGTTATGTTGTAATAACAGTGGAATTCACTTTGTGTGACACACAAATTCTTGGAAAGTTGTGTACAAAGAGCCTTTTGCTTGTGGGGAGGGAGAAAAATTGAATACATTTTTAAGTTTATTCCTGGAATTTGTTGCCTAAAAGTATCCCAAAATGAATTATTTTGTAAAGTGAAGGATCCTTTTGAAATATGAATAATAACACAGGGTTTTCACATAATAAACAAGAGCCACTCAAAACTATGTATAAGATTCATCAACATTTTGCATGTACTTCTTATTAAGAAGGGCTCTCATGAAAGTTTCACCTGGACCATCTTGACATCTCGAGTTCTCTGAGAGGTCTACAGATTAGTCCTCTATCCAGATGAGAGAAGTAACTAGAAACCCAGTACCCCCAGTGGCTACTGGTGGATTCAGGCTTAGTTTGGGTGGGATTTACAGTCCCTGATCATGCAGTGAGCCTCTAAAAAAGGGGCTCAAGAGTCAAATGGGTTATTGGATTAGATGACCTTTAAGCTTTGAGATTCTTTCAGCCATGAGATTCTTTAAATTTGTTACATACCTATAGATCCAGCATAGATTTCTGCTGTCCTGGTAGGAAGGGCCTTAGAAATTGCCAGAGTCCATCTCTTTTCTGATGCTGAATCCTGATGTGATCCTGGGCACGTAACTGTCCTTGTCTCCTGGACAGCACCCATGGGGGAACCACTCGCCTCTCTACTCCCTATGTGTGAGGGAGTTCTGCCTTCTGTTCACGTGAAATCCTTCTCCTGCAGCTTCCCTCAGCTGCTCCTCCAATTCCCACAGATGTCCGCTCCTTCTGCGTGTCAGTTCTTCAAATATGTGAAGCCAGCCATTGACTTTGCTTCTTTCTCCGGGTGAAATAGCCTCAGTTTCTTTGACTATTCTCTGCCTCCTGGCCATTCTTCAGTGGATGGTCTCTAGCTCTCCCATTTCTTCTGTGCTGGGCTATTCTGGTGTATTCCTCAAGGTGGTCCCCTCCTCCTAAGCCTTTGAACACTTAAATCTTCACCTTCCCCTACTCTTCTGAGAAGGCTGAGGCCCACTGGGAGGCTGTCCTGCATGGGTGCCACTCTCCTCAATTTATGTTTTTATTCATCTTCAGAGGAATAAGCATCTGTTCTTTTTTTTTAATTTTATTTTTTAAATTTACATCCAACTTAGCATATAGTGCAACAATGATTTCAGGATAGATTCCTTAATGCCCCTTACCTATTTAGCCCATCCCCCCTCCCACAACCCCTCCAGTAACCCTCAGTTTGTTCTCCATATTTATGAGTGTCTTATGCTTTGTCCCCCTCCCTGTTTTTGTATTATTTTTGTTTCCCTTCCCTTATGTTCATCTGTTTGTCTCTTAAAGTCCTTATATGAGTGAAGTTGTATGATATTTGTCTTTCTCTGACTATTTTCTCTTAGCAAAATACCGTCCAGTTCCATACATGTAGTTGCAAATGGCAAGATTTCATTCTTTTTGATTGCCGACTAATACTCCATTGTATGTGTATACCACATCTTCTTTATCCATTCACCCATCAATGGACATTTGGGCTCTTTCCGTACTTTGGCTATTGTTGATAGTGCTGCTGTAAACATGGGGGTGCGTGTGCCCCTTTGAAACAGCACACCTGTATCCCTTGGATAAATGCCTAGTAGTGCAATTGCTGGGTCATAGGGTAGTTCTATTTTTAGTTCTTTGAGGAACCTCCATCCTGTTTTCCAGAGTGGCTGCCCCAGCTTGCATTCCCACCAACAGTGCAAAAGAGATCCTCTTTCTCCACATCCTCGCCAACATCTGTTGTTGCCTGAGTTGTTAATGTGAGCCATTCTGACAGGTGTAAGGGGGTATCTCATGGTGGTTTTGAATTGTATTTCCCTGATGAGCATCCATTCTTTATAAAGTAACACTACCCCTTAAAGCTTTGATATATTTTCTTTCCTACTTCTAGAAACAATGCTTCTTCTTCTGAGTTCTCAGGGCTCCCCTCCCCCACCTTACAATTCAGTATTCTCCGTCTTCTTTCCTTTCACCCTGAAACATGTTGCAATCTTGCCATATTGTCTTCTCTTGACACTGGTGCCCCTTCCTCAAATATCTTTCCTCCCCATTTTGGGTCAGATTTGTGAATACATGTCTTCACCATCTCCTTCCCTTTCCTTCAGCCTGCATGATGCTCACCTCCCATGTGGGGGGTACTGATGCTCAGTTGGAAGTTACCTTTGTGGTCAACTGGTTCAACTCTTTCCCTGATACCTGATTACCTTTTCTAGCACTCTCGAGGACTTAAGTCCTGTCATTTCCTCCTTAACTATCTAAGACTCATTCTTTGAGATCAAATGACTTCTCCTCAGGTTTGTGCTTTATTACCTCTCTTTAGTGTTTTGCATAGTGACTTTTTTTCTGGAAAGTCTGATTGTGGTTTTGACACCCTGTGCTATCCTGATTGCTTTTTTTCCCCATTGAGTAGTCATTCTTCTTCCTTCTCTAGCTCCACTTAATGGAACCTTCCAAGTCTCTTCTACACTCTTGCTGTCCTAAAGCTTGTCAGCACATCCAGCGTCAATGATCACTTTTATACTTAGGAGCCCCGAATTTACAGCTTTAGCTTGGTCTCCCTCTGATGTTCTATTTTCACATGCTTTGGGAATAATTCTACTTGTACCTGTGCCATTGTCATCTCCAGTTTATTACCATGTCCCCAGACTATTCACATCTCAACTTCTGCCAATGGCATCACCTTTACTTTTTCTCGTCTCTTTGGTTGGAATCAGTCAACGAGTGATTTCCCTAAACATCTTCACGTAGAGCCGAAGGAGCGGGAGAACCTAATACATTTCAGGCACTGGGCTCTGCATATCCTGACCCATTTAATATGGTAACCAGCATGCAAAGTAAGTACCATGGTCTCCATTTTATGGGTTAAGAAATCAAAAGTTGAGAGTATAAATGCCTTGCTCAAGGACTTTCCAAGTTCTTAAAAAAAAAAACACAGTTTATTTATTTTTGAGAGGGGTGGGAGGAGCAGAGAGAGAGGGACAGAAGATCCAAAGTGGGCCGTGTGCTGACAGCAGACAGCCTAATATGGGGCTTCAGCTCACGAATCATAATATCATGACCTGAGCCAGTCAGACACTTAACAACTGGGCCACCCAGGTGTCCCAAGGACTTGCCCAGTTCTTAAGTGACAGACTCCAGGGTTCAAATCAAAGTCTGATTCTAAAGCCTAAATACTACAACAGCCTCCTAATTTGTCAACATGGCGTGGCGGATTGCTGATAAAACTCATCCTCACACTAGCATCAGATTCTTTTTCTTCACATGCCTCTTAATTAAAGGTCCCTTTGTTTTCTCGATCATGCTGTGTCTCCTCATTGCGTGTAGGATCAAATGTACTCTCAAGATGACTGGTGAGCCTTCATTACCATGCCTAATCAACCAAACGTCTCATTATTTTTAGATGATGTATACAGTCTTCTTACTGTCCCTCTTCCCAACCCATTTATCTGCCGTGCTCATTCTTGGGGAATCTCTGAGCTCTCACCCTTCTTAATCCCAAGTCCACTGTCTCCTGACTATAAAGTCTTTTCCAGTTCCCACATCTCATAGCAATTACGTATCACATTCTCTTAACATAGATTAAATGGTTTCTGCTGCAAAACTTAGTTTTGATGATTCAAGTAGTTTTATTTATTGTCTCATTATCTCCATCCTCAGTGATAAAGTAAGCTCTCTGAGGACACTTGGGTGGCTCAGTTGGTTAAGTGTCAGATGCTTGGTTTCAGCTCAGGTCATGATCTCACGTTTGTGGGATGGAGCCCTCCATGGGGCTCTGTGCTGACAGCAGGGAGCCTGCTTGGGATTCTCTCTCTCCCTTTTTCTCTACCCTTCCACCCCACTCTCAAAATAAATAAACTTAAAAAAAAATAAACTAAGCTCCCTGAGGATAAGGATCATATCTTACGCTTTTTTTTTTGTATTGCCTACAGAAGTACATATAAATGAAATAAATAAATATAAATGAAATTTAGGAGAAAATGCTTAGAAAGTTTTAAAGGGTAATATAAGTTAAGTATATACTTCTTTAAAATACTAGCATCACAGACATTGGCAAAATTTATTACCTAATTGATACTGGGTGCATGTTCAGCAAACCGCATAAACTTGAGGGACTCAATAAATAAAAGCCAGACCCAGAGTACCTTCTCTTCCTCCTCCTACTTAATCTTTAACAACTCTTTCCTGCCCTCTCATCATGAACGTATAAGAGGAGAGGCACCTAGACAATGGCGTATTACTCAGCCATCAAAAAGAATGAAATTTGCCATTTGCAACAACACGGATGGACTAGAATGTGTCATGCTAAGTGAAACAAGTCAGTCAGAGAAAGACAAATATCCTATGATTTCATTCATTCGTGGAATTTAAGAAACAATACAGATGAACATAGGGGAAGGGAAGCAAAAATAAGATAAAAACAGAGAGGGGGGCAAAGCATAAGAGACACTTAAATACAGAGAGCAAACTGAGGGTTGCTGGAGGGGAGGTTGGTGGGGGGATGGGCTAAAAGGGTGATGGGCATTAAGGAGGGCACTTGTTGGGATGAGCACTGGGTATTACATATAAGTGATGAATCACTAAATTCTGCTCCTGAAACCAAAACTACACTGTATGTTAACTAACTGGGTTTAAATTTAAAAAAAAAAAAAAAAAAAAAAAAAAAAGAGGGAGAGACACCTACGTTGTTCACTAGATCATTGGCTTCAAGGACAAGGAGCACTTGTCTTGTCTGTTCAGTTTTTTTTTTTTTTCAGCACCTTAGTACAGCGCCCAGAACATGCTGGATGTTTGGTACACATTTGACAAAACAATGAACTGGAGATATGACTAGGAGCAGATGCTGGCATTGTCCCACGTTTCCACTTCCCTTGGGATTCTCTTTCTGCTTCCCATGTGAAATGAGAAAATGTCAGAGCTCGAAGGATATCAGCCCAACCTCCCCATTTTAAGGATGAGAAAATGATCCCAGAGGGGAGAATGTCTTACAGTGTCCCAGGTCACCCCTCCTCTTTGTGGCCTTCTGACAGTGTCCAATCCAGCGTTCCCCCCACTGTATTTCACGGACTCCCTTTTTTCAATGTTCTGTCCCCACAGCCATCCCAGCCCTTTTTCCTCTCTGGCTGGTTTCCTTCCCCACATCCCCTCTCCCAGCTCTGCACTCTGCATACCCCCAATTTGTGTTTAATGCTGTACAACAGTGTCTCTTGGGAATGTAAACAAAAAATACCTCCGAGGTTGTGAGCACACACACTTTAATAACGTGTGACTGCTTGGGAGGAGCACAACCTCCTGCAGGAAGTTACAGTTTGGAATCTCTTCAGGGGCTCTCTCTAGGGCTCAAAAATCTTTTCAGAATTCCTGGGAGTCTAGAAACATAGTGGGATTTTTATTATAATGGTCCATAGTCCAGCTGCCCAAGTGCCAGTGTCTAGACTAGACAGTCTAGAAGGCTCATGGCAATTCTGCAACCCCAAGTCATAGTAGGTCCATTTTACAGATGAGTAAACTGAGGTTCAGTTTAACTTGCTTAAGGTTACTCAGCTAGTATCAGAGCAGAGGATTGAATGGATTTATTTGCCTTCTCCAGAAACACCGGCTTTGAGACACACCGGGTAAGTGTTGGCTGCTTCATTTGGATACCCACCGGCTCCTCCACAACTGCTCTTGGTGAAGTCTCTCCTCTAAGAACTGCCTCCCTACCCTGGCTCTCGCTGTGATTCCCCTCTGTTTAGCAGCTTGATCCCATGATGCAGTGCACTGCCTGCGCCCTCTAGTGGTCACAGGGAAATGCACAGCCCTTTCAGGCACTCCAAGGACCTGTCTGCAGGATCTGGTGTTGGCTAGGGACCCAAGGCCTTGTGGAATCAGGCTTCAGAGGTGCATAAGTCTCCCAGGCTTCCCTGGACTGAGAAAAGAGCTGGATTCTCTGGGTCCTCCACCCCTTCTAGTCCTTTAAGCAAGACCCACCCATGCTTGACAGTGACCAAAATTAGAGTAGGAGAGGGACTTGGCATCAGCCCCAAATTCCTCTTCAGAGAGTCAGCAAGAGCATCTGACTCAGAGTCTATAAAACTGATGTCTATTCTTAGCATCCACGGTTCTTTGTTCATTGATGCTCCTATGCCTGGTATTGTGCTAAGTTCCCAGATGTACTTATCTTGTGTGCTGTTGAGTAGGTCTCGGTCTCTCTGAGCAACAGTGGCCATGTGACAGTGGGAAACATCTGCCTCATCTCCCCCACAGGAATGTGATGAGGATCAAGCCATAGAGCAAACATAAAATGGGGGTGAAGGTTGAGGCAGTCCACCCTCCTCTCCCACTGCCATCTTGGTGGTATTGGAGCCCATGTGCATATCCAGCCTCCAGAGCAGCTCACAGTCTCTCAGAATTTTTTCAGATAAATAACAGATTTGCTCTGAATGGATTCAGGGTCACACGGGACCATTGAAGCCTTTGGGCAAATTGGAAAAAGCCATTGCTTCCTCCAAGTGTACGTGGCTTTGCCAGGTGCTTGGCCTGGTTGGTAGATATGGGTGTCTCTTAGACTGAGCACCCTTGTTCAGTGAACAACCCACACAACCAAACCTGTAGGTACCACAGACATCTACAAATCCCTGTACTCCCCGAGTAACACGGCACTGAATGGACATGCTGGCCACCTTTACAGGACATCCAGACAATCACTGTTTCAGGAAAAATTAAGCAATAACTAAGTGACTTGGCCTCTGTCAAGCTCTCTCCAGCTCTCTTACTGGGTTTATTGACATCCTCAGGCACTGGTACAGAGGTTGTTCTTGTCACTGCCCCTATAGCCTGGAGAATTCGTCCCTTAACTGACTGAAATTCCCATAGAGGATTTAATTCTTAAGTTACTAGAAGCTAGACTTAACTAGCTAGCTTAACTAACTAGGCTTAACTAGCTAGCTTCATGACTAGATGAAAACTTGGCTTGCGGACAGTGATGAGTTAGAGACTTACCCTTGTGGGCAAGCAAGAACAAGTAACCCCATGGTGACATGGCAGCCCTGGTGAGCAGCAGGCCTATCATGGGCATTTTAGAATGTATTCTTCTCTCTCTCCTTCCACCTTCCTCTTCCCTCCTCTCCCCATCTCTCCTCTTCCTCTGCCCATCTGCCTCTCTCCCTCTCTGCCTCTTCCTCTCTAAACCTCTGCAGGTCGTTCAGCCTTCCCCTCTCTCCCTTTCCCTTCCTCTTTCTTCCCTCACTTCCCCTTTTATCCACTAACTGACTTATAATATGGAACTAAAGAGTACTCCATAGCCTTATGTATTCTATTATTTGTATTTAAAAATGGGACAACTTGAACCAGTCATAATTCTCTCATAGAAATAGCAACTGTGTTAAATTGTATATAAACCATAGTACTTTTTCTGTGCATCAGTGATCTCTGATAAAGAAAAGCTCCTTCCAGGGGTGCCTGGGTGGCTCAGTTGGTTGAGCGTCTGACTTCAACTCAGGTCATGATCTCACAGTCCGTGAGTTCAAGTCCCGCATCGGGCTCTGTGCTCACAGCCCTCTCTCTCTGCCCCTCCCCTGCTCATGCTCTGTCTCTCTCTGTCTCAAAAATAAATAAAAACATTTAAAAAAAATTAAAAAAAAAGAAAAGCTTCCCCCTAACACACATACACACACACACACACACACACACACACACACACACACACACACAGAGTTCCTACAATACCAGGGAGGGAGGGTGGGAAGGAAGCCAGCAAGGAGGCACTCATCTGATTAGCATCAAGGGGAAATCCTCAGACCAGCAGCAGGGAAGGTTTCGGATTGTAGAGTGTTGAAGGTGGATCCTCTACTCCACACTCCTTGCTTTGTTTCCAGGCTCTCCCTCCCCCACCTCGAGTTTTCTGGAGAAGGCGAATAGATCGTGTCAATGCCCCCCAGACAGAAAATGGAGAGCCAGAGAAGTTACACGATTTCTCCAAAGTCACACTAGCCAGTTCATGGGAAAACCTTGAGTAGAACCTATTTGTTGAACACAAGTATATAACACAGGGAATATAATGTGAGGATGCTATAGGAGCTCCAAGGATTCTAAGAGCTTAATAAGACACAGTTACCACTTAAATGGAATTATGAGCTCCAGGGAGAAGAGAGATCATTAAACCAACACTCACTTACCAGGTGGACAAAATCAGATTCAACCCCAAAGTCTATAGATTACATGTCAAATTCACATTCACACACAATATGTCACTCTAATGGAGGGATCAGAGATATGGGCTGTGGACACAGAAAATGATCTGTTTTCCTTTCAGCACTCAGCACACACCCAGCGCTTTCCTTGCTGACATGTTAGACAACAGCTCCTGTTACTGTCCGCCCTTCTGCCTCCTCTAAGTACCTTCTGCAATAAGCCATGTGCCTCCTCTTCCCCCGGTAGGCTATGACATGCAATTAGCAGGCTATATTGCTGACTGGCTTTGAGTTTATTAAGTCCTGAATTTCCAGAGCACTTAGTTCTCTTTCTTTTTCCAACGGCACCAATCACTTTCTGTACAGTCAAAACGAATTTTATGGAGTATTTACTGCAGCCAAGCGCTGTGCTGGGCGCTAGGAATACAGGTATAATAAGGCAGGTGCCTTCTCTCCAGTGGGTTATAGTGTCATGGAGGGTGGGGAGAGTGCATTCATACAGGACATTTCCCTCCCTCTAGGTGGGAAGTGATAACCTGTGTGCTGCACAGGATGCTGTTAGCCCAAGCAGGAGGGATCAGGACTAGGAGGAGATGAGCCAAGTTTTGAGGCATGAATAGGAGTTAGTCAGTGTAAGTGAAGTAAAACTATTTCTGTGGAAGGAGAAGTGGGAAGTTGGTAGGAGAGGGGGTTAAGAGAGAGCTGGAGACAAGTGATGCTCACTTGTATCACTATGAAGTTTTCCCTCTCTCTGTGTTCCAGAGACATAAGTAGACATGCACAGGTTTTGTTTTGACTCTAGGAACAGTTTCCTTTAGCTTTAAAACTTACGTTGGAATAGTAAGGGAAACTGTGCAGAGGAGACGGGTACAGGGGAACTCTGTACAGTCTGTTCAGTTTTTCTGCAAATCTAAAGATGTTCTAAAAACTAAAGTCTATTAAATTTTGGGGGGGGCCACAGGGGAGGGACAGAGAGAGTGAGAGAGAAATCCTAAGCAGGCTCCACGCCCACCTGGAGCCCGACATGGGGTTCGATCCCATGAGGTCGTGAGGTCATGACCTGAGCTGAAATCACTCGTCAGACGCTTAACCAACTGAGCCACCCAGGTGCCCCTAAAGTCTATTAATGTTTTACAAACCCCATGTTAGATTACTTACTTTGTTTGGGAGGGCCAGGACAGCTGGACAGTGTTACCTTCATCGTCACCAAAAACATGGAACTCCATGTTCCATGGAGGTCTGACAAGGAGGCTTGCTTCTTTCCTACCCCTGTTTCTCCCTAGTCCTTTCCCACCTCTGCCAAGGGCACCGCCCTCCCCTGCTCAGGCCACCTGATTTGATCATCCTTTGTCCCTCCGTCTCCCTCACCCCACATCTAGGCCATCACCAAGGTCTATAGATTGTGCTGTAAGCTCTCTCTGCAGTCATCCCGCTTGCTCATGTCCTTCTTCTCTGGAACGAGCCACCATCCTCTTTCTCCCAGTCTGGCTTCTTCAGTGGCCTCTTAAGGACACATCCCACCTGCAGTCTGCTCAAGCTGCCCTAATGAAAGTACCACAGATCTGTGGCTTAAACAATAAAAATGGGGGGCGCCTGGGTGGCGCAGTCGGTTAAGCGTCCGACTTCAGCCAGGTCACGATCTCGCGGTCCGGTCCGTGAGTTCGAGCCCCGCGTCAGGCTCTGGGCTGATGGCTCGGAGCCTGGAGCCCGTTTCCGATTCTGTGTCTCCCTCTCTCTCTGCCCCTCCCCCGTTCATGCTCTGTCTCTCTCTGTCCCAAAAATAAAAATAAAAAACGTTAAAAAAAAAAAAAAACAATAAAAATGTATTTTCTCACAATTCCAGAGGATGGAAGTCTAAGATCATAGCATTGGCAGGAGTGGCTTCTTCTGAGGCCTCCCTCCCTGTGTAGAAGACCGTCTTCTCCCCGTGTCTTCACATGGTCTTCCCTCCCATGCATGTGTATCTGTGACCTAATTGCCTCTTCTGATAAGGATACCAGTCACAGTGGCATAGAGCCCACCCTGAGGAACTGACTTTAACTTAATAAAGCTCTTTCAGGGGTGCCTGGGTGGCTCAGTTGGTTGAGCGGCCGACTTCGGCTCAGGTCATGATGTCACGGTCCGTGAGTTCGAGCCCCTTGTTGGGCTCTGTGCTGACCACTCGGAGCCTGGAGCCTGTTTCAGATTCTGTGTCTCCCTCTCTCTCTGACCCTCCCCTGTTCATGCTCTGTCTCTGTCTCAAAAATAAATAAACGTTAAAAATTTTTTTTTTAAAATAAAGCTCTTTCAGACCTCTCTCTCCAAATAAAGTCACATTCTGAGGTATTGGGGATTAGCACTTCAACATATGAATTTGAGGGGGGGATGCAAATCAGCACATAACACTACTTCTATCCCTGTGTCCCTCTGGCCATTCTTCAAGCAGCCACCAGAGTCATCTTCCGAAAATGTAAGTCAGACCGAGTTACGTACTGCTTAAAAGCCTTCAGTGGCTTTCCAGTGTACTTGGAGTGAAACCCAAACCCTTCCCCATAGCCTACAAGGCACGATCTGCCCCTGCAACCTCCCCAAATTCTCTGTGCATCTGCCCCTAGCTCATCACTGTACAGCCACACGACCTTCCTTCAGTTTCTAAAACCCAGTATGCTCTTTTACACTCTGCCCACTCTTGACTGCCTCCTACTCAGCCTTCAGTTTTCAGAGATGCCTTCCCTGCATGCCTGGTCTCCAGTAGGTGCCCACTGTGATTCTGTCTTCTAGCCCTCAGTTCCTTCACTGGGTAGCTCTTTATCACAATTTGATGTTATATTGTGTTCTTGTGTGTTTCTTTTGTTTGTCCCTGCTACTCGTTTGCAAGCTTCCTGAGGACGAAGACCATTTCTGTTTTATTCATGCCTATATACTCGTTCCTAGCATAGTGCCACAGAGAGTGCCCATCAAGCATCCACTGAAAGAGTGACAGAATGCATGGGGAGCTTAGACTTTATTCCGCAGGCATGGGAAGCTGCCAAAGGATTTCTAGCAGGGAAACAACATGGTCAGATGCACATTTTATAGAGATCACTCTGGCTACAGTGAGGAGGGGGTGGGTTGTGGGGCTGACCCTGGAGTCAGGGAAACTAGTGGAGGCGGGGAGGGGACTACTGCAGTGGTCCAAGTGAGGAATGATGAGCTAGGATCATGGAAATGGGACAGAAAAGGAGATTGCACATGTACAGTGTGACAGTTTATCGGGTGTAAGAGGTGAAGGAAGGCGGGGAGACTCCAGGGTGACTCCCGGTTCTTGGACTAGGGGAGAAGGTGAATGGGAGTATGTTTCATGAAGACTGGAGAGGCTGATTGAGAGTGTGTGTGGGGGGGTGGCGGTAAATTAGGAGGACACTTAATCTCCCTATTGTAGGGCTGGCTCCCTTAAAGACCAAAAGCGTGTCGACGTTCCCATTTAAAAATGCCTTGCACTGGGGCGCCTGGGTGGCGCAGTCGGTTAAGCGTCCGACTTCAGCCAGGTCACGATCTCGCGGTCCGTGAGTTCGAGCCCCGCGTCAGGCTCTGGGCTGATGGCTCGGAGCCTGGAGCCTGTTTCCGATTCTGTGTCTCCCTCTCTCTCTGCCCCTCCCCCGTTCATGCTCTGTCTCTCTCTGTCCCAAAAATAAATAAAAAATGTTAAAAATGCCTTGCACATAGTAGGCTCTCAGTAATCCCAGTTGGGCACAATACATACAGGCCCTTAGTCACATGCACAGTGTCAGTTGTGGAGACACTCACACCTGCCCACAAGCCCTTACACCCTGGGGATGTTGGATCTCTGAATTCCCATGTCACTCAGATCCTCCAGCCCTGCTCTGCCTGTTCCATTCCTGATGGCCACTCAGCCTTTGCTTGTTTTCAGCCCTGATAGAAACAAAGCAAGCCCAAAATACACCAGCCAACTGGCAAGTGATGAGTGATTAGCTGCCTGGCTCTAAAAGGCTGGAATGAGGCAGCCTTTCAGTGCTAAGTGCAGTAACCCTAGCCGTTGGCTTGCTGTAATTCTAGATGGAGGTGGTCTGGGATTGGGTGTGGACAGGGCAGCAAGAGCAGACCATCGAGGTCCCAAGTCAGGCAGCAGGAAGAGAGTGCATCTTCTGCAGTCAATAGAAAGTATGAAATTAACACTCAAATGGAGATAAAGGAAATGTGCTAGATTATGTGACAGGTTGGGCGGTTCTTTTTACTATGGGAAGGCTCTCTGCCAGGCTTGGTGGATATACTTAATCTCTTTCTTGCTCCTCATCTAAGGTAAGGACCATGTTTATAGCAGAAAGATTCCTATTTCTTATTTCTTCACTTTATTTCTGCCAAATATACTATAGCCCCCTGACTTGAACCTCAGTTTCCTCTTTGATGAAATGGGAGTCCTGGCCAACATCTCAAAGGGTTGTTTTGAGAATCTAAATGAGCTAAAGGATTGAAAGGGATGACTAGCGTATAGGAGGCGTTCCATAACTTAGGTGGTTAGTTCCTACTAAAACAAGTCTCTATTTTAGAGGTATCGGGGCACTGGAGAAATGTAGTCAGCTCCCGGATGTCTGTGGTCTATAATGTGATTAGTATATATGTGCTCATTTTAAACTGTGCTCCAGAGAAGGTCGGTGCCTTAATCAAGAATATTCAGGACAGGAGTGCTTAGCTAGTTTTTGATCAAATGTTCACTGCTACTGTAAGGACATCAGCCATTAATATCTCCCATTAGTTAGTACCAGAGCATTGTAATTAGGTCAATAAGTGTATTAGATAGGTATCCACAGGGAGGAAAATGTGACTTGTTAATAAACCCAGTTAGAAATGAGTTTTCATCATTAAAATCAGTGGTATGGAACATATGCACATTGACAAAGATAGTTTACAGTCACTCCCCACCTTGCACGGTAGGAAAAAAGAATTTTCTGAGCCCTGTACATTTCAGCTTTCTGGATGGTACCTGAGGCTACATTCTGACATGGTCCTGTGTCCAGCTATGATGTCAAAGGATTTAATTTGCCTGAAGCCTTAGCGTTAACTTAATTCTGCTTCTAGATCATGGGGTTTCCTAGAACAAACCATGAGAGGTCTGGTTAGAGCTCCTGGAAGGAAAGAGCTATGATTATCTCTCAGGACAGATTTTGTGTCTACTTGCTGATAAAAGTATGTCTAATAAATGCCCAAGATGTGGTGGAATTTGATCTAAAACTTGTGTGAAGTTGTGGGGTGAGCAGCTAGCTGTCAAGATCCCATAATGTCTACCAAAAACAACCTAATAATTTGTTCACAATTAAATGTGTTTAGGTCAGTTTGCAGCAGTTCCTGTTAATATATATTTGGGCTTAGGATTTTATTTACCTTATTTAAGCCTCAGAGCAAAGTCGTGAGGTAAAAAGTAAAAAAATCCAGTCCAGGGATCTTAATGTATTGCCCAAGGTCACATAACTAATGAGTAATGGATTAGGATTTGAATCTAGGACCAGCTGAACCCAGACACCTGGCACTTAATCACTACACGGGACTTCCCAGTAGTATTTGAGGGTTTGAGCTTGAACCACTTTTCTCCTCAAACAGGGTCAGTCTGTAGTCTGGCTCTGCTAACGGCTATGCTTTCCTCATCTCAGTGCCCACCTGCTAAGAAACAGCCACCTTTAACTAAGAGGGAGCTGCCTCACAGTGATGTCTCTGTCATAAATTCTGGCAACAGCCCCCTCCTGACCCTCTCTTTCACAGCTTCTTTTTTTCCGGTTTTCCTCCCTCATCCTTCATATACACTCCTACAATGTCAGCATTGGATCGTCGAGTCCCCTGCTGGGAGAATGCATGAGTACACCAGGTCCCGGCGCTCGTTCAGCCTTGCTTGAATGCAGCCGACATCGGGCAGTCGAGCCATGTTCAGAAGGCCCCAGTCCCTCGGGAGTCTTTCTTCTTGTTGACCAGACTGTGCCTTCTTGTCACTCCATCCACTGGTCCTGACTGCCCACTGGAGTCACTGAGAAGCCCAGTCCCTGTGTCACGTGAGAACCCTTAAGCTACATTAGGATACGTTCATGTGTCACTAAGTGTGTTCTCTTGGAAGGACCTAGGGATGTCAGATACCTTGAGATATAATGTGGGATCTTTCCAGATACTGCAGGTCACCCCACTAGAAGCTTTGGAACCTGAGAGACTTTGGCTTTATTGGAATTTGTTCTGTCCTCTGGGCAAAGAGGTACTCCCTGACCAACTTTCCAGAGTCAAAAGGGGAAGCTGCTAAGACCCTCTCCCCTTTACTATTATTTTTTTTAAGTTTATTTATTTATTTTAAGAGTGGGGAAGGGGCATAGACAGAGGGAGAGAGAGAGTCCCAAGCAGGCTCTGTGCAGGGCTCAAACTCACAGACCGTGAGATCATGACCTGAGCCAAAGTTGGATGCTTAACCAACTGAGCCACCCAGACACCCCACTGTTATTTTCAATTAAGCTATAACCTATACAGTTATTTACAGAACTCTTTTTTGCCTTTTAAAAATTTTTTGTTGAGGTTTTATTTACCATAAAATTCACTATTTTAAATGTACAATTCAGTATGTACAATTTTTAGTATATTCCCAGAGGTATGCAACCGTTGCTACTGTCTAATTCCAGAACATTTTCATCACACCCCCCCAAAAGAAACCCATACCCATTTGCAGTGACTACCATTCCCTGTCCCCCCAGCTCCTGCAAACACTAATCTACTTTCTGTTTCTATGGATTTGCCTATTACGGAATCATGCAATATGCCGTCTTATGTGACTGACTTCCTTTACTTTGTATATTGTTTTCAAAGTTCATTAATATTGTAGCGTGAATCAGAATTTACTTCCTTTTTTATGGCCAAATGATATTCCATTCTATGGATATGCCACATTTTGTTTATCCATTCATCAGTTGGTAGACATTTGGGCTGTTTCCACTTTGGGGCTGTTATGAGTAATGTTGCTGTGAACATTTGTGAACAAACTTTTGTGTGAACATGTTTTCAGGTCTCTCATGTCTGTCTGGGAGTGGGATGGTCCTTGCACAGCTAGCTCTTTTTTAAAATTAATTTATTTAAATTCAAGTTGGTTTGGGGCGCCTGAGTGGCTCAGTCCGTTAAGTGTCCAACTTTGGCTCAGGTCGTGATCTCACGGTTCAGGAGTTCGAGCCCCACGTCAGGCTCTGTGCTGACAGCTCGGAGCCTGGAGCCTGCTTTGGATTCTGTGTCTTCCCTCTCTCTCTGCTTGTCCCTCGCTCATTCTCTCTCTCTCTCTCTCTCTCTCTCTCTCTCTCTCTCAAAAGTAAATAAACACTAAAAAAAATAAAAAAAATAAATTCAAGGTGGTTAGCATACGGTGTAGTGTTGGTTTCAGGAGTAGAACTTAGTGATTCATCACTTACATATAATATCCAGTGGTCATCGCAACAAGTGCCCTCCTTAATTCCCATCACCCATTTGGCCCATCCCCCCCCACCCCCCTCCAGCAACCCTCAGTTTGTTGTCTGTATTTAAGAATTTCTTATTGGTTGCCCCATCTCTGTTTTTATTTTATTTTTATTTTTATTTTATTTTATTTTATTTTATTTTTGCTTCCCTATGTGCATCTGTTTTGTATCTTAAATTCCACATATGAGTGAAATCATATTTGTCTTTCTCTGACTGATTTATTTTGCTTAGCATAATAGACTCTAGTTCCATCCATGTTGTTGTGAATGGGAAGATTTCATTCTTTTTCATCACCAGGTGGTATTCCATTGTACATATACCACATTTTCTTTATCCACTCATGAATCAATGGACATTTAGGCTCTTTCTGTAATTTGGCCATTGTTGACAGCACTGCTGTGAACATTGGGCTGCATGTACCCCTTCGAATCAGCATTTTTGTATCCTTTGGATAAATACCTAGTAGTACAATTGCTGAGTCGTAGGGTAGTTCTTTTCTTTCTTTCTTTTTTTTTTTTAATGTTTTTATTTTATTTTTGAGAGAAAGATAGAGTATGAGAATGGGGAGGGGCAGAGAGAGGGAGACACAGAATCTGAAGCAGTCTCCAGGCTCTGAGCTGTCAGCACAGAGCCTGACAATGGGGCTCGAACTCACGAGCTATGAGATCATGACGTGAGCCGAAGTCGGACTCTTAACCGACTGAGCCACCCAGGTGCCCCCTGTAGGGTAGTTCTCTTTTTAACTTTTTGAGAAACCTCCATACTGTTTTTCCAGAATGGCTGCACCAGTTTGCATTCCCACCAATAGTGTAAGAGGGTTCCCTTTCTCCACATTCTCACCAACATCTATCTGTTATTGCCTGAGTTGTTAATTTTAGCCATTCTGACAGGTGTGAGGTGGTACCTCATTGTGGCGGCACAGCTAGCTCTTCAAGCCCTTTTTTTTTTTTTTTCAACGTTTTTTATTTATTTTTGGGACAGAGAGAGACAGAGCATGAGCAGGGGAGGGGCAGAGAGAGAGGGAGACACAGAATCGGAAACAGGCTCCAGGCTCCGAGCCATCAGCCCAGAGCCCGACGCGGGGCTCGAACTCACAGACCGCAAGATCGTGACCTGGCTGAAGTCGGACGCTTAACCGACTGCGCCACCCAGGCGCCCCTCTTCAAGCCCTTTTTACATACAAAGGTTTCAGCCTGGCTTGGGACTTAGGCGAGCAGTCAGGAATCTATCTCACCAAAGACGGGTGGTGGGATCCAAGTTCTGGAAAGCCCAGCCAGAATCCCACCAGCAGGGGAAGTGGTGGCAGGGAGGTTTCTTTTGACATTGATTGTAAGATAACCCCTGATTTAAAAATATTAAACTGTTTTAAGGAGAGATTATCAGACTTGGGGAGATGAATTATAGCCTTAAATTTAAAGGTTACCCGCAGAGTCCAACCTAGCATTTTCATAGAGGAGGAAAAGAAGGGGTCGCTCCATAGTTTTGACAACAGCCAGAGGCAAACCCTTACTGCTGAGGCTGCAGAGGGAAGTGTTGTGGACACAGAAGTGGCCTTCAGGACTGGGCCGAGGTCCATCTGTTGAGCTTCTCTGACATGGCCTCTAGGGACACCCAGTGGAGGAAGTTACTCTGTGCTACTACATCAGACACTAACGGTTAGGGGTCTGCTCCTCAATTCTCCATACCACGGTGTCACAGGGCTGCAGGTGGCAGAGCCCAGACAGAGAACTCTGGCCTCTGAGTCCAACTCTGTTCCCTCCACCATGCCACAAATCACTTCGCCTTCCTGGGTCTTGGTTTCCTGATCTGTGCAGTCAGGAGAGGGATCCCTTCCCTGCCTGACTCACTTGGTTGTTATCAGGACCAAACCAAATAAGGAACTGAGGATGAACACACTGTTTAAAATGGAGAATACGTGGTGGGTGATGATTTATTATGGGCCTGGATACATTTAAACTCATTCATCTATTGGTGCCACAGACATGAACAAGTACCTAGTTAAAGTTTAACCTCAGCTACCTCTTAAGGTAACTACCACTACATTTTTATTACCCATTGTACACTTTCGTTTGTCATAATCGCTCTGACTTGAAAAGACGTTCCTTCAGGCTTCCTCCTAATACTCATGCCTTCCTGGAACTTTGGTTTTTCCAGTAGTCACCTTCTCAGGACTGTTTCAACTCATCTGTGCTTCACTGAGGTCTCAAGGTCAGAACCTCATGCAACACGCACCGTAGTCTGCTATAGATCAACAGAACACTCTCCAGTTTACTTCTAATGGTTTTTCCAACAATGCCCAGCAGGCGCCTTCTAAGATAGGAAGGATTCTTTCAACCTGCAGTAAAGATTTAAGAGGTAACTTCCTCAAAGCACTCACTTAATGTTGTCTTTCCACCACCATATAGCAGGTTTACAAATGAGGTACACATCACTCCTTGATGTTCTAATGGCTTTGTAATTATGTAAGTGGCAAGAAAAGAAACTTGAAAAGTTAAAGGCACAACCCAAATGTCCATCAGTGGGTGAATAGATACACAAAAGGGTAGTATATACATACGATGGAATATTATTCCCACCTTAAAAAGGAATGAAATGCTGATATACACTATAACATAAGCGAACCTTGAAGGCATTATGCTAAGTGAAATAAGTTAGTCACGGAAAGAGCAGTGCTGTATAGCCTAACTTATACATGGTACTAAGAATAGGCACGTTCATAGAGAAAGAAAATAGAAATAATGGTTACCAAAAGCTGAGAGGAGGAGAAGATAGACATTTATTGTTTAATGGGTACAGAGTTAAAGTTAGGATGATGAAAAGTTGTATAGATGGTGATCGTTGCACAACAGTGTGAATGTACTTCATGCCATTGAATTGTACACTCAAAATGGCTGGATTAGTAAACACTAGATTTTATCTTATATCATAAATTATTCGTTCAACTGGTTGGTGGACATTTGGGTATTTGGCTTCTTTCCAGTGTTTGACTATTATGAATAAACCCACTACAAAAAAGTTTAAGGCAGCCTTCAGAAAGAATGTTGTGATATGTTAAGGGCATAGTAGGGTATAAAAAACTGTCATGTTCTTTCTACTGTCTTTCCGTGCTACCATAATGATGTGCATGAACGTCCTGGCCAATGCTCTGCTCTCAAAGACATCAGTGCTGCTAAGAGAGGCAAACACCAGGCTCTTACTAGACTGTACTCCAAAGGCATTTCTAACTGATGCTGAAGTGTGCTTACATTGGTCGGTGTGAAACCATTAATGATCACAGAGCTGGGGGGATTGTCGTGAATCTATAGTTAGGTTAAACCAGTGTGGAGTGATCAACCCCAGATTTGGTATGCAATTCAGTGATGTAGAAAAATGACAGAACAATCTGCTCTCATCCCATCAGTTTGGTTTCATTGTGCTAAGGACCTCAGATGGCATCACAGACCAAGAGGAAGCAACACTAAAACCCACAGGACAGAAAATCCTGGGATTCCTTTATAAGGATGTAATACATCCATACCAATACAATGCCTTAATGAACAACAAGAACAACAAAAGACTATTATTTCTCTACTGCTATATATATGCATGGTAAAAAGTCTTAGGTAGTCATCACCAAAATGCAAATAGTGAATAGCTCTGCGTGGTGGGATTATGAATAATTTTCCTTTTCTTTTATTTTCTTACTTGTATCTTTGAATTTTTCTACAAATTATTTTATTATTTGTGTGGTACAAAAATTACATAAGATTGTTTTCTAGTCTGTATCTCTGCTTCCCCTTTGCCATGGTAGAGAACTCAAATAAGGAGATATGAATTTTCCTTCTACTGATCTTACAGTTTCTTTTCCATTATGTTCTTGTGTGCTTCTATGTTGAGAGGAGCTGTGGCTCAAGAGTGGAGCCCATGCCCTTGGAAGAGTCACTTAATCTCCCCGAGCCTCTGTTCCCTTATCCTTTACATGGGAAGAGTAATAATAATAACAACAATCATAAGACCTACCTTTCGCTGCTGTACACAGGAGCGCGGTAGGATATGGAAGCACTCAAAATGCAGCTGATGTCAGTCACTCTCCACCATAGAAAGCACTGCCAACATCCAGATTACCACTGGAAGTAGGGTTGAGGGGAATATTTTCAAAATCGTCCCCATTCCAGCCAACCATAATGAATTAAGTTAAAACTGTTACTTGCACCACCTTTCATTCCTCACCTTCGCCTGCAAACCCTGAATGACTCGAGTGTCCTAGAGAACAACCACTAGGGGGCACAGTTTAATCACTGGACAGCCTCGTCCAACTTGTTAACCTGTGCATTTTTCATCCCAAAATTAGGTTGAGTATGAACCTAAGTATTAAGGAAGCTTTCAGGTGGAGCAAAAGCCAAGATCACAGGCTCATCGTTCCACCATTTTATGGATTTCTTCTCCCCTGCCTCCTTTCGTCCTATCATAAATGGCCTCAGTTTCCCTCGTCTGTGGTGTCTCACTATACTTACTCAGCCACATGTTGCCAGAAAGGAACTTTTTTCCCCTTCGTGGACTGGATGGCTGAATGTAATATGTTATTTCCGAGCACTGCTCGAGGCTGCTGTGGAACACTCTTTGGTTTGAAGGACTTCTTTTCTTTGCTTTGAAAACAGCCAGCTCAGCATGGCTACCACAGAAACCACCTCCCTGTTTTTCTTCAACCCTCCAACTTCTTAGCCAGTGGTTTCACACCATTCCTTTAAAAGGTGTTATTTTTTTTTTTTCATTTGGGAATTGGTCAAGCTTTCCTGATCAATCTACTATTGATGATGACATTTGTAGCCAAATCCCTTCTTTGCTTCTCAGATTTAGAAGGCTCACTGCCCCTTCCCTTTCTGCTGCTAAGATTTCTAAAGACTGTTTAGCAATTCTCAGATTTCGGTAGGATTAGGGATCATGTGGACGATCATGTTTTAAAAAGTACAGATTCCACCACTTCACACCCCTGAGGATGGCTAGTATCACATTAAAAAAAAACAACAACAACAACAAAACAAGCCAGAAAATAGCAAGTGTTGGGGCACCTGGGGGGCTCAGTCAGTTAAGTGTCTGAATTCAGCTCAGGTCACCATCTCACAGTTCATGAATTTGAGCCCCACCTCGGGCTCTGTGCTGGCAGCTCAGAGCCTAGAGCCTGATTTGGATTCTGTGTCTCCCTCTCTCTCTCTGCCCCTGCCCTGCTCATGCTATTTGTTTCACCCTGTCTCTCAAAAAATAAGTAAACATTAAAATTTTTTTTTAATTAAAAAACAGAGGGTTTGGAGAAATTAGAACCCTTGTGCCTTGTTGGGAATGTAAAATGGCGCAGCTGCTGATGAAAAGAGTTATGATTCCTTAAAAAATTAAACATAGAATTACCATTTAGTCCAGCAAGTCCACTTCTGGGTTTACATCCCAAAGAATTGAAAGCAGGATCTTGAAGAGATATTTGCACACCCATGTTCATAACAGCATCATTCACAATAGCCAAAAGGTGGAGTCAGCCCAAGTGTCCATCACTAGATGAACTGATATGCAAACTGTGGTATATCCATACAGGGGAATATTATTCCACCCTAAAAAGGAATGAAATTATGACACATGCTACAACATAGATGAACCTTGAGGACATTATGCCATATGATAATAAGGCAGATGCAAAAGGACAAATATTGTTTGATTCCAATCACATGAGATATCTAGAATAGGTAAATTCATAGAGACAGAAAGTAGAATGGTGGTTATAAGGGGCTGGGGGAGAGGGCAATGGGGAGCTGCTTAATGGGTACAGAGTTTTAGTTTGGGATGATGAAAAGGTTCTGGAGATGGATGGTGGTGATAGTTAAGTACATTCACAATAGTGTGAGTTCGCATTATTGTGAATGTACTTAATGCCACTGACCTGTACACTTGGAAATGACTAAAATGGTAAGTTTTTATGTTATGTTTATGTTAGTACAATGAAAAACTGTCTTTAAAAAAGTTTTAGGAGCTCCTAGGTAGGTCAGTCGGTTTAGTGTCCAACTTTGGCTCAGGTCATGATCTTACAGTCTGTGAGTTCGAGCCCTGTGTCAGGCTCTGTGCTGACAGCTCAGAGTTCGGAGCCTGCTTCAGATTCTGTCTCTCTCTCTCTCTGCCATACCCCCTCCTCACTGATTCTCTCTCTCTCAAAAATAAACATTTAAAAATTTTTTTAAAAGTTTTAAAGCGCAGCATTTCACACTACTGATTCCATGGGTGTGGACTGAAGCCCAGGAATCTGCCTTTTTAAAGTCCCTGGGGGTTTTGATGCAGGTGACCTTGGAGAAACATTGGCTTCTGTACCTCGGGCTGTGTTCATGCTTCCCCAAAGCCCAGCATGAGGATCATCCACCACTGGGCTTTAAAGTACAGACTGCCACTTACTCGTGGTGAGAAGCCACTGGATCTCTCTGTGCTTCAGATTTTTCATCTTAAAAATGGGACCAATAATCCTACCTACCTTAGAGGGTCTTTGTAAAAAAAAAAAATGGAAGAGTTGATATATATGCAAAGTAATTTTTTAAATGGTTCTAACACTTAATGGCAGGATCTACTTTTTACATGACTGTGAATATTCTCAAGGGCCAGGAAGCAGTTGCAACTTCATTAGTGAGTTTAATTAATGAAGCAGGGTTAGGAGTTAGAGTCATCTATGCTTCTGTGGAGGGTTTAGTGGTAAGGATCTTATCCCCTGAGAAGCAACGAACATTCTGTAAGGTGAGGGAGGGGGTTGTGATACATCTTACAAAGTGCTAGTGGGTTTATTTTAAATTATTCACATGCATTAAAAAAATCTCCTGGGGACACCAGGGTGGTTCAGTCGGTTAAGAATCCAACTTCACCTCGGGTCATGATCTCATAGTTTGTGGGTTCAAGCCCCACATCAGGCTATTGTGGTGATGGTGCAGAGCCTGCTTGGGATTCTCTCTCTCTCTCTCTCTCTCTCTCTCTCTCTCTCTCTCTCTCTCTCTGCCCTTGTCTGCCTTGTGCTCTCTCTCTCTCTCTCAAAATAAGTAATAAAATAAACTTAAAAAAATCTCCTGGAAGCATTCATACTGTGTTAACAGAGGAGTAAGATTTGTGGCAGAAGGGTGAAGGGGAACTTTCACTTGTCACCCAATTTCCTTCCGGGTTGTTGTGTTTATTTTATACTGTAGAGCCCTGTATTACTTTTGTACTTAGGGAGAAAAAGGGTTTTTTTTAAAAATGTTTATTTATTTTGAGAGAGAGAGAGAGAGAGCAAGCAGAGGAGGGTCAGAAAGAGAGGGAGAGAGAGAAACTCGACATGGGGCTCGATCTCATGAACCATGAGATCATGACCTGAGTCAAAATCAAGAGTGGGTTGCTCAACTGACTGAGCCACCCAGGTGCCCCGAGAAAAAGGGTATTTTTAGTTAGTGTTGTGGGTGTGAAGTGTGGCTGCCCTTGCCCATTCCAAACAGGACTGGCAGTAAAAACACAAATACCCACTCAACATAATACGCTTACATAATAATATGGATGATGATACCTTCTAATTAGCAATTTGCAAAGCATGTTCACATCCATTCTTTCATTGGACCCGTGGCATGGTTTGGTGAAGTGGGTAATATCGCACCCATTTTACAGCTGAGACACGAAATGCGTGGTAGATGCACTTCTCGGTTGCCCAAGCTCCGGTTTCCTCCCTCCTTATCCTTTGAGTTTTGTCCTTGCTTCACTTTGCTTTAGTGCTTCTGGCACTTATTCTAGTCCTACACAAAAATATATTTGAAATCCATTCACTTGTGGATAACATCCTTCACTGCAACCGCCCAGATTGAAAAGACTGTTTCAACTTGAGATGGGCAGACATGGCAACACTGGCCAGGTAGGAGCTAAGGCTGTGGTGTGTGTTTGCCTCAGAGGTTGTCATAACAGAATTCCTAGAAGCAAAATACCTCGCTCCTCCGTGTTTTAACAGAACCACCATCTTGTTTGGTCTGCTCGGCAGGCAGAAACGACATGAGGTTTTTAACGTGCAGACCTTTCTTTCCCAAAATGCTGAATCGTCAGGTAGCCTTTGAAGAGTTACAGATGGCATTTCCGGTTCGGTTCGGGCAGAGCGAACCTCAGCTTTTGAGAGTAGGTATTCCTGCTGACAAACGTGTGGCTCTCAGTGGTCAGGAAAATACTGAGGATTCTGGTTGTTGGCATTGAAGTTGCAAAGATTTATTTGGACACTGATTGCTTAACGATGGGCATTAGTGGCCGCACAAAGATGAAAATGTCTTTGAGTTGCCTCAGATAGCACTTGTAAACCAAGGATCTCTCCAGGACTGGCTAAATAATTTGCACAGCCCAGTTAAGATGAAAGTGAAGAGCTCCTTGCTCAAAAATTATTAAAAATTTCAAGATGGCAACATCAGAGCATTAAACCAAGTTCAGGGCCCTTTGCAAGTGCACAGGTTGTACCTCTGTGAAGACAGGCCTGGAGCTGTCTTACATTTAAAAAGTGTTTACTTATTTATAGCTAAGACATTAAAATATAAGATTTAGGGGCACCTGGGTAGCTCAGTCGGTTAAGCCTCCAACTCTCCATCTTGGCTCAAGTCATGATCTTATGGTTCATGAGATCGAGCCCCGCATTGGGCTCTGTGCTAACAGCTGGGAGCCTGCTTGGGATTCTCTGTCTCCCTCTCTCTCTGCCCCCCCCCCCCCACTTGCGTGCACTCTCTCTCTCTCAGAATAAGTAAATAAATACTAAAAAAAATAAATATTATAAAATTTAAAAGATAAAAAAAGTAAGTCTTTAGGGAAGGCCAATCTCTCCTGGTCATTTCTTGTGTGTCTTTCCAGTGATTTCATTCATTTGCAAACATACATATACACAATGTATTATCTGCCCTCCTTCAAGACACATTCATACAAACAGTAGCATTCTTTACACAATTTTCTGAATTTTTTGTTTTCTTAATAATACATCTTATAGATGATTCCTTATCACCACATAGTTCTTTTCCATGGTTGCCTAATGTTCCACCCTGTATATGTAACACAATTATTTAACCAGTTCCTTTTGGTGGATGTAGAAGTTGCTCTCAGTAACCAAAAATGCTGTAACAAAAATCTTTGCAGGTCATTTCTTTACAAATGTGAGTGTTTCGGTGGAATTGTCAAATCAAAGGTATGGTATGGTTTATTTTCAACTGTGATGATCTTGCTAATCGCCCCTTAAAGAGATTGTACCAAGATATACCCTCAGCAATACAGAATTACCAGATTTTTGGATCTTCGCCAGTCCCATGGGTGGGACACAGTATGTTATAGCCTTGATTTTCATTTCTCTTATTATTAGTGAAACTGAATATATTTTCAAATGATTGGGAGTCCATCTATTCCATGAACTGTTTGTCCTTGTCATTTCTCTATTGTTCATTAATTTTTTCTTTTTTTTTTTTTAAAGTTTATTTGTTTATTTTGAGAAAGGAGAGCAAGCGGGGGAGGGACAGAGAGAGTTGGAGAGAGAATCCCAAGCAGGCTCTGCAATGTCAGCACAGAGCCCAACGTGGAGCTCGGACCATGAACTGTGAGATCATGGCTGAGCTGAAATCAAGAGTCAGACACTTAACTGACTGACCCCGCAAAGTACCCCCATTAATTTTTTTTTCTTATGATTTGTTCAAATGGCTTTATCCGTTGAAGAAAATCGTTCTTGGTTTGTGATGCATTGAAAATATTTCCCTTGGTTGGTTTTATCTTTTTGACTTTGTTTTGCCATGCAGAATATTTTTTAAATGTAGTTGAATTTGTCAATTTTTCTGTTATGGCTTCTGAATTTTGTATCATACTCAGAACACCTTTACTCCCATACTTCCTACAAGTATTCCTTTGATTTCTTCATTCCTTCACTTAAACATTTACTCCATTTGAAATTTACTTCAGTATGAAGTGTGAAATAAGGATCCAGCTTTATTTTGTTTCCAGATGGCTACCTAATTGTCTCATTTCTGAACATTTTATTTCATTTACAAGAATTGGGGTTTTTTTGTTTTTGTTTTTTGTCTTTTGTTTTTTTTTAGAGAGAGAGAGGGAGGGAGAGAGAGAGAGAAAAGTGGGGCTCACCTGGAGCTCGTGTTTTTACCTGAAGCAGGGCTCGTGCTCATCCAAAGGGGGCTGGTGAAGTGGGACTCGTGCTCACTTGATGTGGGACCAACTGTGAGATCATGACCTTAGCCAAAGTCAGATGCTTAATGACTGAGCCACCCAGGCACCCTTTTTACAAGAATTGTTCAGTATAATGTGTTAAAAAAATTTTTTTATAAACCTTTTCCTAGTTTGAGGAATGGTCATAGAGAGATGTGGCTTGTCTAGATCCTCCTAATTCAACATAATAATCCCTAAAAGGCTAATATATGTTTACTTTCATAAGTATTTGAAGGAACACAATCATTATGATGGTTAAGAGCATGGGTTTGGGCATCAGATAGACCAGGGTTTCAATCCCAGTTCCATACTTACTTAGCTGTGTGACCTTAGCTGAGTTACTTGCCTTAGCTGATCCTCAATTTCCTCATTTGTAAAACAGAAATAAATATAGTAGCTGTCTCATTGAGTTGGTTGAGACATAAATGAATGTAAAATGTTTAGAACAGTGCCTGACACAGTAAATTGTTGTTACTGTTTACCCATAGGGTGACTGTTTCTCTGGTTTTATCACTGAAAGTCCCAAGTCTTGGAAGATCCCTTAGTCCTGAGAAAACTGCAATGTTTGGTCACCCTTAACCTATTGCCATGTGTAGTGTGTGATTTTTTTTTCCTCCATCAAAACCACACTACTCAGTACCTACATTGATAAGCTCAACTTTTATAGATATATCACAATATGCAATTTTTTTTTTCATATACATAAAATCCATGCTCTTATCTCATTCCAGTTGATTTCCCCCCTGCCAGGGCTTGTAGACATTCTTTGTCCATCAGAGCCTAATCTAGGATTTCCTCTGGTTTCCACCTGATCCAAGATCAAAGAACCCCCCCTCCCACTGCCAAGAAGGGGAAGGTGTAAGGAGAGGAGAAGTGGGGGTGGTGGTCATAATAGAGCTAGACAGAAACACAAGGTAGGATGACTCCAGGACATTGGAGACTGGGAACGCTTTGCTTCTAGAATAAAGAAGCACAGAACAGGCTCCCCAGGTGTGACTTGCTTCTAAGCACCACACTGGAAAAAATGGGATCCTGGCATACACAGTTCATTCAGTAAGTGCTGATTGAAAAAAACACTGTATTCTGGGTTTCTTCGACTCTCCCTAGAGAGTAAAGTGGTAGAAACTAACAGATAGATATCTGTTATTTCAGCTTTGCCTGCATCCATTCACCCTTCTTCTGGTGACTGTTCTTAATTTTGCATTGGGGAATCACCCCTCCGAATTGAACAAAGTCTAGCCAGTGAAGGCACGCCCTCTCCCCTGGCCAAAGAATGAGCAAGTAACCCAAGTTCTGCTCTCAGATGATGCTCTCTCCCTTGAATTTGAATCTTGAGCTAAGTGATGTAAAGATTGAAAATAGAGAAGATCCACATCAAAGGTATATCCTAAAGAAGGAGTTGGCAAACTATATGCATGGACCAAACTGGCTCTCTAGAAAGTTTCATAAAGTTTTATTGGGACGCAGGCAAAATAATTTATTTGTTGTCTATGACTTTCATGCTACAGTGACAAGATTGAGTAGGTATGATACAGACTGTCTCACAAAGCCTAAAATATTCACTACTTAGACCTTTGCAGAAAACGTTTGCTAATCTCTGCCCTAAAGTTGTTTCCCATTAATTCCTGCTACCTAAATCCCATGGGCTGTTCTGATTCCTGTGCATTCCAAACCCTTATTCTTCAGGTTTTCTTGGATTCTATGAGCTACTTCATAGTTTTCAAAGAAATTTTTTTGTCTTCTTCTTCTTCTTTTTACTTAAGTTGGAGAGAGTTGGTTTCTGATGCTTACAACCAATGAAGACAAGCATTCTGGCATTTAAATTAATTATAAAAATCATTTAGAGAAATGAATATTTGATCAAATTTTTCTATCTGGCTAAATGTGACCATTTAGTGTAGCACTGGTGGGGTGGGACCACATCTCTGTGGAGCAGCACAGGTGTGGCAATGAAAGCAAGTAGCATAAGAATATAATGAGTAGAAATAAGAGTGGTATTTAAAAAAAATAAAATAGAGTATTTATTTTAAAAATCCCCATTGCTTTGATTTGTTTTAGCCACAATATTTTAAGTATTTTAAATCTTCAAATAATATTAAAGAAAAGCATACGATTTTCATGTTTAGCTAAGGAGAACACAAGTTTATTGCTACATAACAGAAATAATAATCACTGAATCGTGGCATCATGGAATGAACATTGGGTTAGGAATCCGGAATTCTAGGTCCACATCCTGCCTCTGGGATAACAGTACTCTGTACATGAACATCACTCTGAGACCCATAAGTTGCCACACAATTACAATATGTTATAATTATTAGTGGAAGGAAAAGAAAGTACAATTGCAGATCATTTCTGAAACCCGGTGCCGGTGATTTCAAAAATGAATCCAGTGCTGATGCTTGTGTGAAGGAAGGAGACTGATCCTCTGGATTTGCAGAGTCCTGGAACATACCTTCGGTGATGAAAAACATCTCTTTGGATTAGGCAGCCTCCAATAAGTAGGCAGATTATCCAGCTTCCTTCGTTCAGAAGTGACTGGACTTGTTTGACGACTTCTTAACTGTCAGGAAGGAAGAGGGAGGGATGTACGTGTTAAATCTAGTGCAAATATGAAGCGTGTCGAGTTGGAAGACGAGCTTCTTTCTGTGTATGTGCAGAGGATGACCAGGGAGGGGAAGTGGCTGGGGGCTGGGCTGATGGCTAGAGATGAGAGAAACCCCTAAACTAATTCTGAATGATTGCATAGTCAGGGGAGCGGGAGCAGCTGGTGGTATGGGTACAACGGATAGAAAAAAAAAAAAAATGAAAAGGGAAAGATTTGGAAATAATTTCTTCCCTTCACCTTTCCTAGGCTACTAAACATAGAAATTCTGTGGAGCAGATATCCATTGAGGTAGAACCTACTATTCCTTGTAGAATTCAGGACATCTTTATTTTTTGCCAACATAAAATGAAATGCAGCATTTCCTTCGATTACAGAATGTACACAACAGACCAGCTATATTGGTGAAGCTGAGACTTGTCACTGATAGAAATCACAGATGTTTTCAAATCACATTATTGTGTTGTAGATCTCATGAAATGTTTGTGCCCATCGTTACTTTGAAATTACGATAGAAATTAGACTCACCGATTAGACTTCCTTAATACACAAAGAAGTATTTTATTGATATATTACATATTTTTATTTTGATAATTGTATTTCAGTATAATTGGTTTCTTTGGCAATCCTATATATTTTATTTTGTACATTGGAAAGTATTATTCTGAGAAGGGGTCCTGAGTCTTCACCTGATTGTTAAGGGCTCTGTCCCTGGAGCTGTGTTCTAGATAGTCCACTGTAGAATAGCCCAACACCTTCCACCACCCCCAAGCCCTCCACCCCTTGATACAAGTGTTTAAGGAAGCTCTGTAGAAACATGGACAAATGTTTCAGACAACATGCTAACGGAGTATTTCAGCATGGCTATATCTAGGAAAAAATACTTGCTCTGGTTCTTGTAAGCAGACAAGAACTAGAAAATAATTGCCAAAAATGAAAGTCACTGTGTTCACTTTTAAAGTATGGTTACATTATCTTTTCAATACTATTTGTAAAAAGTGTGTGATTTCTTTTTTACATAAGTAATATATCTTCATGGTTGAAAAATTATCAAATGTAGATGAGTAAAAAGAAAAAATGTTCAATCTTCCTTAACCAGTTTTTATTTTTATTTTTATTTTCTAATAGCATTTATTTTTATTTTTTTATTTTTTAATATATGAAATTTACTGTCAAATTGGTTTCCATACAACACCCAGTGCTCATCCCAAAAGGTGCCCTCCTCAATACCCATCACCCACCCTGCCCTCCCTCCCACCCCCCACTTAACCAGTTTTTAAAAAGCATGTTGCATTCTATGTAGCATTAAAAAAAAAGGATATGGGGCACCTGCATGGCTCAGTCAGTTGAGCATCTAACTCTTGATTTCAGCTCAGGTTCGGTTCTCACAGTTCGGTTCATGGATTTGAGCCCTGCATCAGGGTCTGTGCTGACAGTATGGAGCCTGCTTGGGATTCTCTCTCACTTCTCTCTCTGTCATTCTCGCTCGCTTTCTCTCTCAAAAATAAGTAAATAGATAAACTTTAAAAAATTAAAAGATTATATAGAGCTATGTATTCTGACATGGCAAGATTTCTATCATATATTAAGTGGGAAAAAGTAGTACGTAAAACAGAATCCCACTTTTTTTTTTTAGATATCTATATGAAAATGCCTCAGAGGGCACACATCCAACAAGCATTGGTGTTAACAGTTTGCGATTATATGTTAATATTAGTCAACACAAATTTTCTTAAAGGAAAGGAAATCCTTCAAGGACAAGCACATTAGCAGCTTCAGGGCATCCCAGGTATGTCCTGTGGCAGCCTATAGAGGTGGCTCTCACAGCAGATGGCTGGTGCCTTGGTGAGGCCCGCAGTACCCCCCACGGCGCCACCTGGGCCTGGACCTCAGCTTAGAGGCTGGAAGCCCCAGAAAATATAAACAGTTTAAGCTTGCCTCAGTTATACCCACAATCAAGTTGGGTCTTCCGGAAGTTGCCCTCCCCACCTCGCTTCCAGGTTACTTTGAGTGGATTTTGGTGTTCACAGATTTTCCTGGGACGTTTTTGTTTTTTAAGAATTTATGTTTTTAGAGCTGTTTTAGGTTCACAGCAAAATTAAGAGGAAAGTGCAAAGATTTCCCACATGCCTCGTGCCCTTACACATGCATAGCCTGCCCTTTTAGTGACATCCCTGTTACTGTTGATGCATACGTATTGACACATCATACTCACCCAGGGCCCATAGTTTAGGGACAAGCTATAATGACACATATCTACCATTATAGTATCAGGCAGATTATTCTTACTGTCCTAAAAATACCTGTGCTCCACCCATTCACACCTCCCCCCATCTTGGGACATTTTAAAGATGGAAACTCTCATTCCTAAAAACTGGATCCAGTTCCTTTTCATTGTCAGAGTGTGACTGTCAGTTCATTAAACTGAACACACATCCTTTCCCCATCCTAGGGTCCAGGATCCTCCATACCCCAGGGAACTGAGTCCCACTGACAAAGGTGTGAATTGAGTTGTACCTGAGTTGGGCCCTGTAGATATGGGTGTGGCCTTTTAGGCAGTAACCACTCTGAGCTTAATCCACCGAGGCTCCAGGCAGGGACTGGTGACACTGAGGAGATCTTGTCCCTGGACAGCTGGGATCAGGCTCTCTGGCCTGCACTAGGACCTGACTTCAGACACTGGGCCTGAATGAGCGCAGAGTCTGCAGCAGCACTGAGGTGCTGGGCTGAGTGTGGTCTCTGGCAGGCTCGTTGGGGCTTGAAAGGGCTGCAGAAGCTGCTAGTTCCCTCTCTCAGCTGGACCTCGCTATAGGCCCATGAGGGCTTGAGGCTGTGCTGTTTTCATTCCTGGCCATGATTCTGAGACAATGACCTTCTCGTCAGCAACAGTATTTCTTTAGTGTGGAGAGACATGCTGTTGACAAGAATGTTTCAGGAAAGCCTTCCCTTCCACCTCTGACCTTCCACACAAAGGATACTGTCTACCTGGTCCCACTGCACCCTTGGGGTATACCCAGGCCGTTGTCACCATGTTGTCCTGCTTGTCCTATTATTTCCTTAATATTTTGCTTTCAATGTGCTCCCCTTGCTCTTAAATAAATTAATTTTGTTAGGAACTATGTCGGAACTATCTGTGAAATTGCAGGTTTAATGAGCTGCATTTTTCCCAATATACATTAAAATAAATACACAAGTTTTAAACATTTTAAAAGTTTTCCCATGGATCATCTAAAACCACTCTCCCTGTGTGCCCCCCGCCCCCCGCCCCCCGCAGTGGTATCCGATCTCTGTCACAAGAAACCCCGGCAAGTCTGTAAACTCTTCAGGAGATACTCCTGGGTCATCCGTGTTGTCACTGTAGGCTTCTTTCTCTAAAACCACTCAGTCTGCACATGCGGGCAGGTGTGGCAGGGAGAGGCAGGTCTGTTCCACTTGAGGCCCCACCCAGGGAGTGGTGAGTTCCACGGCAAGGTGCCCTCTTCCACTCAAAGTGGCATTTCCTTCCTCTCTGGTAGAGAGGACCCATTCTTTTATAGATCATTGATGAAAACAGGGTGAGGATTCTTAATCAGTTTGCCACCCTGAGGAATGATGACCAGACAAAGTCTGAAAAAAGGGGGCATTAAAGACAGATCGAAGTTGGTGGCAGCTATGGAAAGAGAATGGGCTTGCCTGTCTGTCTAATTGAAGGACAGACATGTGCCTCTTTTCACAAAGGTAATTGATGGGGTCACCTGGGTGGCTCACTCGGTTAAATGGCCGACTTCGGCTCAGGTTATGATCTCTCAGTTCATGAGTTTGAGCCCCGCGTTGGGCTCTGTGCTGACAGCTCAAAGCCTGGAGCCTGCTTCAGATTCTGTGTCTCCCTCTCTCTCTGCCCCTCCCCCACTTATGCTCTGTCTCTCTGTCTCTCAAAAATAAAATAAACATTAAAAACATTTGTTAAGGGGCGCCTGGGTGGCTCAGTCGGTTAAGCATCCGACTTTGGTTCAGGTCACGATCTCGCGGTCCGTGAGTTTGAGCCCCGCGTCGGGCTCTGGGCTGATGGCTCAGAGCCTGGAGCCTGCTTCCGATTCTGTGTCTCCCTCTCTCTCTGCCCCTCCCCCGTTCATGCTCTGTCTCTGTCTCAAAAATAAATAAAACGTTAAAAAAAATTTTTTTTAAATAAAAACATTTGTTAAAAAAATAAAATAAAATAATCAAAGGTAATTGATGGATAAACATTTGCCTCTTTTCCACAGAGAATTGGAGGCATAGAGTAGATGTGAAAACCTGAGGGCTGTGCGGGTCCTAGCTCCATCAGTTACTAGCTGTGTAGCCTTGGGCAAATGCCCTCATCTTCCTGAACCTCAGTAACTCCAGTAGAACAGGATTGATGATGTTTAGTCACATTTGTTTTATCTGCTATCCAGGCTGTGGCAAGGATTAAATGAGCAAAGGAAAGCATGACTGATCCGAAAGCTCTAAGGCAGGGTTCTCAACTCGGGATTCATTTTGGAATAACCTGGCGGAGGGCGGGGAGGGTGGTTAAAACAACAACAACAAAACCAATGCTGTAAGACCCAAACCCAGGGGCGCCTGGGTGGCTCAGTCAGTTAAGTGTCTGACTTCGGCCCAGGTCATGATCTCACAGTTCATGAGTTTGAGCCCCGCGTCAGACTTTGTGCTGATAGCTTGGAGCCTGGAGCCTTCTTCGGATTCTGTCTCTCCCTCTCTCTCTCTCTCTCTCTCTCTCTCTCTCTGCCCCTCCCCAGCTCATGCTCGCACTCTGTCTCTGTCAAAAATAAACTTAAAAAAAAAAAAAAAGACCCAAACCCAGAGATTCTGACTTAACTGGTCTGGAGTGGGCCCTGGGCCTCTGTATCCATTGATTGAGAACCACTTCCCTAGAGCCCTGTCATCTGATAGAGTAGCCACTGGCCACATGTGGTTATTTAAACTTAAATTAGTTAGAATTAAGTAAAATTTAAAATTCAATTCCTTAGTCACACTAGCCACATTTCAAGTACTCAGTACCGCTGGCTACCATGTTGGATGGTGCAGAGATAGAATATTTCTGTCATCACAGAGAATTCTGTTGTCTCTGAAAGTGTAGCCTGTGGACTAGCAGCATCGGCGTCTCTGGGAGCTTGTTAGAAATGCAGAATCTCAGGCCAGTGCCCAACCTACTGAATCAGAATCTGGATTTTAACAGAATTGAACACAATCTCGAGGGTTGGTTTTTTTACGTTTATTTATTTTTAAGAGAGACACAGAGACAGAGTGTGAGTGGGGGAGGGGCAGAGAGAGAGGTAGACACAGAATCCGAAGCAGGCTCTAGGCTCTGAGCTGTCAGCATAGAGCCTGACATGGGGCTCGAACTCATGAACCGTGAGATCATGACCTGAGCTGAAGTAGGACACTTAATGGACTCAGCCCCCCCGGTGCCCCCAAATCTCTAGGGTTTTCTTCAAGTTTGTGAAGCACTGCTCTAAAGCATACATTCCACTAATTTATTCTCTCCACCAATGTTTATTAAATGCATGCCATGTGCCAGGTACTTTCGGGTGATGGAGAGCAATCAGGGAAAAACACAGCAATGTCTGCCATTCCAGCTGGAGGAAATGGTCATTGCACAAGAAAACCAATAGACACACTCATTCCAGAGTGACAAAAGTAATACAGGAGAATGTGCCAGAGAGGCACTGTGGGGGCGGGGCTGCTACTTTCAATTGAGAAGGAGGGTCAGAGAGCGCCTCGGAAGGAGGAGGCATTTGAGTGGAGACCGAGTGGCAAAGAGCTGGCCAAGGGAAGATGTGGGGGTGGGGTGTTCTGGACAGAGATAACAGCAAGTACAAATGCCTTGAAAGTGGGTTGCCAGATTTAGCAAATGAAAATACAAAATGCTCACTTAAACTTCTGCTAAACCATGAATAATTTTTAGTATAATTATGTCTGAAATACTGCATGGTACATACTTCTACTAAAGAAAGTATAGGTGGTTTACCTAAAATTCAAATATAACTGAACATCCTGTGTTTTATGGAGACCTTACCTGACAGAGGACCAAAGAGGGAGCAGAGGTGGAGGGACACAAGGAAGAACAACTGACTGGGGCAGTCAGCGGGGGGCAGGGTGCCATGAGCGGGGGTGGGAGAAATAGCAGGGCCCAAATCTTGGGCTCCACAAAGGCGAGTTTTAAAAACCAATGGTCACCCAAGGACTGTACTGACCACTACTGTTTCTTCCCCTCGATGAAGTCATTGGCTTTACCTTCCTGCAACCCTATGGTTTCTGGGAAGGCTTCTTGGAAGGTGAACAATTGTCCAGGCTGTTACGCCTGGGTGGTGCTTGGGGAGACTTCGGACCACTGGTTGACCTGCCTGAGCATAGCGTGCAGTATATATTGTTTGGTCTGAGCTTTTAAGTGCTCTTTCCCTGTTTGTTTGTTTAATTCCTGTGCTTTTGTATGTGACCCCCTATAAATCTCCCTCTCCTTAAGGACCATGTTTGACAACTTCATTTCCCCCTAACTGGAGACATTTCCCCTGCTAAGGGTCAAAAAGACTAATTACCCTAAACGGTGTATTGGAGACACCCTCGAGCCACATATGACCCAGAGGTGCCTGATCTCAGTCAAATGAATAGAAGAATTCAGTGAGAGCAGACTTGATCACAGAAGCAGTGACGTCCTCAAAGCCCAACTGTCTCTTGTTGGAAAATAAACTCCTGACCCCTTCAACAACAAATGTGTGGAAGCTCATAGGAAAAGAGACCATAAAGGATATTCTATTCACATGCTTTAGTTTACATGTGAGGAAACTGAGGCTCTGGGAGGATCATGATTTGCTGAAGGACTCCAAATTGATGATGGGGCTGGGATCCAAGCTCATAGCATCCTAAGTCTCTGTCCAGTGCTCCTTCCACCCGAGTTGGGCTTGATGTGGGGGTGGTGTAGGGGAAGATGGGAAGGGGAGTCATCTCATATAGTGCTTCAACTCTTGTAAAGCACTTCTCTACATGATCTCATTAGAGGCGGGTACAATTTCTATTTTGCCAGCGAGGAAGCTAGAGCTCAGAGAGGTTAAGTGACTTGTCCAGGATCATACAGCTGTTAAGTGAGAGAACCTAGAATAAAATCCAGATTCAGGCCCCTTGGTCTGTTTCCACTATAACCTGGGGAAAAAAAAAACAACAGGCAATAAGAGAGTAAGTAGCACCTTGGCCATCAGTATTATCAGAGATCAGGGGCAGGCAGGTGTGAGGGAAAGGTGGCTTGAGAAATCAGAAAGAAGATTGCTCTCAGGGGGCTGTGTTGGGCTTTGCATGCATAATCCCCTTCAATGGTCACATCAAATTTACACTTGAGGAACTGAGGCTTGGAGAGGTTGGGTGTCCACTCTGCTGGGTAGTAGCAGAGCTGGGACTTCAAATCTGTCTGATTTTGAGAGCCTCAGCAGGTCCCCACTGGGGTTTTTTGGGGTCAGTGAAAGCAGGATGAAACTGGGCATGAGGGAGGCACAGAAAACATGCAAGAAAAAAAGGCCAAGAAGGCTTAGAGGGACAATGAATGATACTGGGGAGTGGGGGGGTTAGTGGAGCCTCTTCCACCCTCTCCACTGGCTCTCGCCTCTACTCTGCATGCGAATATTGTCCCAGAAGCATTAGCCAAATCCCCTTTTCCTTTTAAAGTTTGTAGATTTGCTTGGGGGCTGAACTGGGGCTCTACCTGCATTGCTAGTCAGTTCCACCTTTGGAACTGCCGTGTTCTGGCCCCCTGGCTTCTGGGGCCACACCCAAAGGGCCCCCTTCCCTCTGAGCTCCCCCCCTCCCCTTCCAAAGACCACCAGCATTAGGCAGGAAACAGAGCTGGATCATCTTGTTTTCAAGCAAGAACTTGCCCCATCTTCTCCTGCCTCCCTCCCCCAACCTCCCAGCCTCTAATTTTGTTTCCAAAATAGTTGTGAGATTTTTCTCCAACTGAGGGTCCCTGGTTGACTACTAGCAGGGAAATTCCTACCAAGGCTCCCTTGTCTTTTCTAGTCAACTGTCTTCCTTGCCTGTTGATAGAGGGCAGCATCATGGACGGTCTTCTCATTCGCCCCAGCACTTAAAATTCAGTCCTGATGAGTAGTAGGTTCACATTAAGTCTTTCTGCCCTGAATTGACAGTGCAAGGGAGTAAGAGGCGGAATTATTCTGTGGGGCTGTCATCACTAATGTTTCCCTTGTTTAGACATCTTTTGTAGCTGAGGAATCTTTCAAGCCTGCAGTCTGGGACATTCCTCAGAAGCCTCCCCATTAGGCAAGTCACTGGATGACCCTCTTGTCCTTTGGGGGAATGCTGGGAGTCGGCACATCTGTTCCAGGGGCTCAGGGCTGACACATGGTCGGTGGAGCCTGCTGCCCACCAGCCAGCTGCCACTCTGCTCCTTCTCATCACCCTTGGAAAGTGTCTGCCATCCTCAAAAAGGGAATGAAAATTTAAGCCCAAGGGAATATAAAAAGGCAGTCAGAAAATGTAATTAATATTTACTCCCAGTAGTAAAAGGCCAACATTTGGGGCATGTGGATGGGGAGTACATGGGGATTCTTCATAGTGTTTTTGCAACATATCTGTTGATATCTGAAAATATTTCAAAATAAAATGTTTTTTAGATAAACAAAATATGTTTTGCAAACTGATTGGGTAAGTAAGCAACAACATGAGGAACAGCGTGGAGCAGATAGAGGCAGGAAGTGAAGTGGTTAAGATGAGGGCTTTGGGGTCAGGGACAGTGGGGGTTGCTTGTTGCTTTCCCATGTTAAGAGCTGTCATACCTTGAACAGGTTACTTAACCCTCTTCAAGTTCCAGTCTTTTTTCATCTGGAAAATGAGGATGTGAATGTTGACTTCTGTGGAATACAGGGAGATTAAATGAGATAATACATGTATAGTAGTTAGGATGATGCCCGAGGCTTAGTAAGGGGTTACTATATGGTAGGAAGAGGACAAAAAGAGACACAAAGTACAAAGTCTTTGCCTTATCCTATCGCAATGATTTCTCAGTCTCTGCCTTTTGAGGCCCTAGACCCTACACCGGAGACCCACCACATTGTTGTACCGAGCCCCTGGCGTTGACTGGCAGTTGCCTGCCTGTGTAATGAAGTAGGGCCTCCTACAAAATGCTTCCTGACATTCCCAACTGGTCATCTTAAAGGGCCAGAGGGAGGGTGCTTATGGATCCTTCTTCGCTTGTGACTTTGGGGCCACCGTCATTCATTTATTCGTTCATTCATTCTTTCACTCATTCACCAAAACTTCCCTGGGTAAGGGTAGAGGGAAGCATGGACCAGGCACTGAGGTTGGTACAGGGATATAGCACAGAGCAAAACTGACCTTGTCCTTGACCTCCAGCTGCCTAAATTCTAGGAACTAGCCTTTCCCTGTGGTTTTCTCTGGCTCTCCTCCTCGGCAACACCCAGGCTTAGTCATTCGTCCAGAATGCAAAAGCCCCTTTACTGCAGCATGCAGACAACTCAGGCTCACAAAGCCACAGAAGGCAGTGCACAAAGACAAGATGTTGACACTTACTGGGCCTGATCATTCTTCAGCTGTGCTCGTTGAGTGTAATTCGTCCTTGGGAGAAACTAAGGGTAGCCCCTGGTACACGGCTGAAACTGCCTTACCTGCAAATACTGAAACCCTGAACTGGCCCCTCCACCCACCCTGCTTCCATGTCCACTGTATTTTTTTAAACTAGTCTCGGCCCTAGGCTCTCTCTTCCTTCTCTGTCAGCATTCCCTATCAGTATGAAACTCTTTTGCCAAATAGCTTTCCTTTTGTAATCAAATATGCTCCCCGCCCCCACCATCCAGCCCTGCCCTCACCTTGCCTTCCCAACCAGAGCCAGGATACTCGTCCAACTCCAAGGGTTCATGCTTCCTAGTGTCATGGATACCAATTAATCACAAAATTAGTGTTAGCAAACCTGCCCAGCCTCTGTATCTGGCAGTCTTTCCATTCATTTGTTTTACAGGAACACTGGAGTAACAATACAAACTGAAGGAGAAAGAATTTCATCTCTCTTACCCTCCTTCACATTCACAACTGGTAGCTAACCTCTCATTCGTGGGAACTATTTACCTTGCATGTACTCAAAAATATGTTGCTATTGTTTCCCTTTTGTACATCATTTCGATATTATTTATTGAGAACTGCTGTGTTTTACAACCTATGGAGAAAATCTTATATACCCTTCACAAATAATACCTACAATATGCTAAAAAATATAACTAAACACATAACTAGAGGAAGGACTCCAGAGAGTTCTATATGGGGAGGTTATAAGACTCAGTCTTGTAAAGGTGAACTCTGTGTGTGTGTGTTTGGCCAAGCAAAAAAAAAAAAAAAAAAGATATTTACCAATTATTTTGTTATATTTTATATCATGAAAAATAAGTCTCCATGAAACCCAAAAAGGAAAAAAAAAAAAAAAGCCCATCCAGGTTGTGGACTCAGACACAGTCCAGGTTTATTCTCCTTTCCACCATGTACTTGCTCATAGAATCGGTGTAAAAATTAAAAGAGATAATAGATATAAATTTTTTACGACAGCGTTTCAATAAATAGTAGCACAGACTGCTACCTGTGTGCCCCCATACCTATTCTCTTTCTTTTAGTAACATAACCTTGATTTTCATCTGAACATACAGACTTCTTTGCAGGTAGGTGCAGCCATGTGACTAGACCAATGAGTTCTGAGCAGAAGCATTGCATGGGACTTCCCAGGAAGTCTCCCTACATAGAGGAGATGCCCTTCATCATCCTTCTGCCTATTACTGGTCTAGACTCTGGACGTGATGGCTTGTGCCCCAACTGCTATTTTGGAGCATGAGGAGGGGCGTCGCACTCCAAGGTTAGGATTGCAGAGAGCTAAAGAGCTTGGGTCCTTGATGAGTAAGGAGCTGCCATTCCAGCTCTGGACTTCCTGAGGATTTCTTTTCATAAAGTAGAAATTAATTTTTCTCATATTTAAACCATTATTTTTTAGGTCTTAGTTTCTCTAAGTGAAGCTAATCCTAACTAATATACTGTAATTATTATTGTCATCACCATTTTATTAGCACCAGCCCACAACCCTGCTCCCTCACAGATTCCTTTTTTAGGCCATTAGAAACAGCCTAAATGTTATCCATAGCACGACAAATTTTGCCTTGGTTCTGATCTCTGTTGCCAGATCCATTCATGCCTTTAATGTGGGGGCCGCTGCGTCATCCTGGCCCCGTTGACACACATGCATGGTATCCCCACTGCTCTCCCTCCTCTGCTTCCCCTTCTTTGTGCATTCCTGACTCTAGGTCTTTCCCCACTTTCCATGGCTCTTCTTGAAGAATTCTCAACTGACTGGGTGGGACTAAAGTACCCTGAAAGCAGAGGAGGATTTGGACTCGGGAGAAAGGAGGGGGAAGCACTCTAGGTGGGAGGGAAGAGCTGATGGAGCATAACTGGGGACTAGATGGGAAGTGGCTGCAGGCTTCTGCTGAAGGTGGTAAGAGATCAGATTGAGCTGGGAAGGGGGTGGGGTGGGGCTCTATTATGGAGGGTCTTCAAGGCCCAGTAGTTTGGACTTGATTCCGGAGGAAAGAGAGAGTCCTGAAGAGCTACTGAGAGGGGCAGCGGCACAAGGCAAGTGATGTTTCCAAAAGAATGAATCTGGCTGAAGTATGCAAAACAGATTGAAGGCAGGAAGAGCCTGGAGACAGGGAGACCAGTATAAATCTTCCACCCAGTAATCAGATGGTCAAACACTGTCAACAGACTTTGAAAGGGGCCGTATGATACAGCAAAATTAAAGTGTAGTGATTTCAGTTAAGCAGAATAAGAAGCCTTAAACAAAGTCTTTCCCCGGAACTTCTCACACAGAGAAACTAGCAAGTTTCCAAATAGTGAAAATTGGTTCAATCCTTTTGGAAAACAATTTGGCGCTATGGATCAAGAGCCTTAAGAATGTTCACACCCTTTGACCTAGTAATTCTACTTTCTGGGAATGCTAGGGAAATAATCCAAACTAGAGAAAGAAAAAAAAAATGCATGGAGATTTTAATCACAGAACACTTGATGATAGCAAATAATTAGAAACAATCTAAATGCTCAGCCGCAGGAGGATGGTTAAGCAAACTCTGGCTCTCAGTTCCATGTTACTCAGTCATTAACTCTGAGGAATAAGAAGACCAGACAGATGACATAGAAATGCCCAAGACATAACAGGAGGAAAGCAGGATGCAAAATACATTGAGTGTATTTCACACAACAAAACACCCCATATGTAGAAAACAGTAATATTCTGGATTACTCCCAGTTACTCCATTAAAGTGGTAGGACTGTAGATTTTGTTTCTTCTCCCTTAAAGTTTTTTTCCCCAATATGCTTTTGTTACATTTATTCTTTAATTATAGGGAATGTCAAGGAGAAGTCTTACCTTTCATCCTACTCTGAATTGTTTGGCTTTATAAGAATGTATTAACTATGTACGACTTGTATGGTTTTTTAAAAAAGTAAGTAATTTTTCAAAGACAAAGATACATGTGGGGAAACCATGAGAAATACTCATGCCATCACAGGCATAGATACTTACATTCATCTTCCCTATGACATGGTTTTAAAAAAAAGGTATAGGCTTTTGAGTGTTGGGGGGCTTGGTGTCTGAGTTTGAATCTCATCTTCGCTGCATAATGATGGCTGAAGGATCATCTGTAAAGTAGGGAGTCATGCCTTCCTCACTTAATTATTGAGGAAACCAAGGGAGAGAAAACACAGAGGAAGAAAGTGAGAAATCTCTTGGCACAGTGCTCTGCATTTAGGAGACACATAGTAATGGTGGCTGTAAAGATTGAAAGCTCTCGTGTTCTCTATTGTTTTCTGTGTCTTACAGGTGGATAGTTGTCAGTTTCTGGGCTGACTGAGGAGGGAGACAAGCCCTGAGCAATTTCCTCAGTCCCAGTCCCCTCGTGCCTGTGGGCTGGTGCCTCCGACTTTTCCCAACTCTGACCCCACTGGGGTCAATTTCGACTCCCTCATCTCTCTTCTTTGCAGTGCTTTCCCTTCTGCCTGGACCACACTTCCATGACAGGGTATAATGTAGAAAACAAAGTTTATTTTCAAAAGGAAGTTCTATTCTCCATACACTCAGCATCATATATTTAAGAATGGTTTTATGTTTTCAACATTAAGGGTGGAACATAAAGTGGCCTCTGTTCACTGAGATCATTCAGTAATACCTCCCTTGACCCCAGCTTTATGTAAGTCCCAGTTCAAAGCCCTGCTCAAAGCTGCATATGCCTCTTGAAAGACGTCATACAATTTTAAAGGGTCACTGAGATCAGGAGAGAGACGGGGGAGGAAGAAGACAACAATGACCAGGAGACCACGTGGGGCACAGCAAATTAATGGCAAAAATGATTTTGGGGGGTACTAAACCCCTAGTTTGCCCAACATCCTGCTTAATAAAACTTTTAGACTCAGTCATCTTTTCTAAGTTTCTCAAGGACTACTTAAGTGTGTGAACCCATTCAAAACCTTATTAAAATCCAGGGAGATGGTGTTTATTGGCTCTGCGTGGTCTGCTAAGCCTGCTGATCTGTCCAGGGGATGCCACGTATCTACTCCCTGGCGTTCCCAGCATACCAGGCACTGATGCTCTGGGAGAGAGGAAGTCCCCTTCCTTCCCCACCCTGGATTCTGTTCTTGAGCCAAGGATGTGACCCATCTGGGAATAAAAACACCGTATGTGACTCTTGCACCATAGATTCTGCTCCTCCAAGAAGACGGAAGCCAAGAGGGGTGGTCACATTAGAGAACAAAGCTGGGCTTAGGACGTGTTCTCTTTCCCTCGAAGCTGCTTTGGCCTCTTTTGCCCCAGGGCTTGCTCACTGAGTCCTCTGTTTCATTTTTTAGACGGTGGTGCTGTGACGTGAGCTTACTTGGAATGAAAGCTGTTGAATTCCCAGCACCAGTTACCTACTAGACATTTAGTGATGTTGATGAATAAATGAATGCATGCATGCATGAATAAATGAATGACTCTTTCCATTCATTCCCACATCACTGCTTTCCTCTTCCCATATCTTAGTTCCCACTGGCAGATGAAAAGTATGGTCATTCATTGCTATGTGTCAAACCATCTTTCCTTGTTATTGATTTTTAAATATATATTTTTTGGGACATCTCAGTTGAGTGTCCGACTTTGATTCAGGTCACGATCTCACGGTTTATGGGTTTGAGCCCCGCATCGGGCTCTGTGCTGACAGCTCAGAGCCTGGAGCCTGATTCAGATTCTGTGTCCCCCTCTCTCTCTGCCCTCCCCTGCTCACACTCTTTGTCTCTCTCTCTCAAAATAAATAAATGTTAAAAAAAATTTTAATAAAATAAATATATATATTTTTTAGAGAGAGAGCATGCTCAAGTGAGGGAGGGGCAGAGAAGGAGAGAGAGGAGGAGAGAGAGAATATTAAGCAAGCTCCACACTCAGCATAGAGCCCAGTGTGGGGCTCAATCTCATGACCCTGGGATCATGATCTGAACTGAAATCAAGAGTTGGACACCCAGCCAACTGAGCCACCCAGGTGCCCCTCCTTGTTACTGATTTTTAAAAGAGTTATAACTTTAAAAGAAAAAAAAAACTAGAACATTATTTGTAAACAAGAAATCTGAATTCTATAACCATATGGAACAGAACTGCCCGGTGAATGGGAACCCCAGTGCCAAACCGTATGTGGTGAGAAAAGTCTATTTTCTCAAAAAGAGAAAAGAAGAAAGGGGGATGGGAAGGAGGGAGGGAAGACAGAAAGAAGGAGAAAGAAGTAGAGAAAGATTGAGAAAGAAATTTGAGTTCTGGTCCTGTGGCCCCAACTTGGCAACTCATGGCTTTGTAACCATGATCCTCAGTCTTCCCAACTGCGAGGTTGAGCAGTCAGTTCTGACTTTATGATTGCATCTGAATCGCGGTGGTGGGGGTGTCCAAGTCTTTGGTGGGCAGGGGCACTGTTAACAATGCAGGTTCCTGAACCCAGTCCCTAAGACTTCAGATAGGATGCTCTGGCTCCTGAAGGATGAGACTCTGGGACTGGGAAGCACACCAGTGTTCCTCACCTCTTGGGGTAACAGCCAACCACTTTGGGGCACATAGCTCTGATCTAGATGGGAATGGCTTGTTGATAGGTGCTGGAGGCCAAGGGAATGGTACATTAGCATCTTACAGACTAGCAGACTCTCTCAAGGTAGCCTTTGCCTTTGGCTGTCAGGACTTGTCAAAGGGGATTGGGATTAATGCAGGAATACTGGCTCCCTGGCTGTACTTACATGTGGGGAAATGGGTATAAACAGGACCTCCCATATGGGGGTGCTTCATGCATTTTCTAAGCACTTTCCCCTCTGTGATCTCATCTGATCTTTAGGACATAGATTTTCACCTTCATTTCACTGATGGGGAAACTGAGACACAGAGGCTTCTTGCCAGAGTAGACACTGTTCTTTACTGGCACACCCAGGCAAGAGTTCAGATCTCCTGATTCCTGGTGTAATGGTCTTCCCAGTGTACCATGTTGCAGAGAACTGTGTGTTTATTAAACTAAAGGACTGAGGAATTACTAACAATAGGTTTCTAAAACTTCTTACCTAGCTGGAACAATGATAAAGTTCCAGTGTAGACTGAGGTTACTACTCTAATGAAATTAATGATGAAAATCCTAAGAAGCCCTGGGGTGTAGTCTCTGCAGTGTTATCTTGTGGTGAGGGGGCATGGGCATATATAATATATATCTGCATACATGGGCTTTGGATAAGAGATTGAAAGGGATATATGAAATTTTAACAGTGATCATGAGTAGTGAAATTATAGATGATTTTATTTTCTTCTTGATACTTTTTATATATTGATTGTATTGGTTATATTTTTTATAATGAGTCATTTTCCCTTTTTAATAAGAAAATATACATGTAGCACATCTCTGGGTTTATAGATACTTTGAGTTTCTAAGATGCATTCACTTATTAGTGGATTTATTCTTACTCCGTAAAAGTACTCTGAGCTGGTATTCTTTTATTATCCCCATTAGAAAAAGGAAGTAACTTCCCTAATGTCACATCACACAGCTTATGAGAGGTGACACAAACCCAGACCTCCCAGCTGCTTTTTACATTTCTTCCCTCTCTGAGACCTTGCGTTTGTTTGTTTGTTTGTTTGTTTGTTTGTTTAAGTTCTGGAGCAGCACCCCTGCCTCACACACAAACCTGTGGTCCTGCCCTCACTTCCCCTCCCTCGGGTGGCCTCTGCCTTAATACAAGGAACCCAAAGGTGGGTCTTTCCCTGTGTCTCCACCTTTGCAGTGCTGGGAGCAGCCTGCTGCCCACGATAGGGGTGCATGTCCACACATCAGTGAGATGGAGTCTTTCACTCAACGTGGGGCATGTGGAGACAGGAGTGTGGGTGCCCTCCTGCAGGCCTCCCAGGGAAAGGCCAAGAGGGAGAGAGTGTCCCTTGCAGCATAAGGGAGGTTGAGGCACTTGCTGTCTGGAGGCCGACCCAAGCGTGAGCCACCACACTGCCCTGGATGGACAGTAGGTGGCAGAGAGAAGGGAGGTGGTGACAGTGAGGCTGTGCTGTGCTTCTCAGAGATTGCCACTCTCCCTGCCCAGGGATTGTAAATGGCTCTCCTGGGTGGTGTTGGGTTTCTTTCCTCTGTGATCAGGTAACAGTCCCTGGACCACAGAACAATGGACTGAGTCAAGGGAGGAGAACAGAGCCAATGTTGGGCCAGGAGGGTGGTGTGGGAATGAGTGGGGCCTGGGCATACATCCAGACTCACAGGCATGTCCTGTGTGACTTGACTTGCCGTGTAACTTATACTCCTGTTCCCTTATTGTTAAAATGGTGTTGAGGTTCATGACGTTGGCAATGCTTTTCTTGCAGGATTGTGTAAGGTTTAAGTTGATTCACTTGCTCAACAAATTATTATCTATTGTGTTCCAGATCCTGTTCTAGGTGCTGGGGGTAGAGCAGTGACCAAAACAGAAATAAGTCCAGCCTTCATGTGGGGAGACAGACAATAAGCAGGTAAGTGTATAATAAAACATCAGACTGATGAGTTCAATAAGAGAAATACAGCTGAGTAAAAGGCATAAAGGGGTAGAGGAGACTATTTGTTGTAATCACTACCCCCAACGTGGGACTCAAACTCACAACCCCAAGATCAAGAATCACATGCTCTGAGCCAGCCAGGTGTCCCCAGGAAGCTATTTTAGATAAGGAGTTAGAGGAAGACCTCTCCAGGGAGGTGACCCTGGAGCAGAGGCCAGGAAGAAGGGAGAGAGTGGGCCGGGTGGCATCTGGGAAGCACATTCAATGCAGAGGGAATGGCCAAGTGCAGCAGTGTGGGTTTAAGCATGGCAGTGGATGTAACAGTCCTGGCCTATCAAATGGGAACAAAAGGACCCTCCTCACTGGTCTCTTGTCCCCGTGAGTAACAAAGAAGTGAGCAGTCACAGAAAGACAAGAATTAAACTTGACATTTCTAATGGTCCCTGGGGTCCTACCCATGAGCACCACCTCAGGAATAGGCAGAAAGAAAAAGAAAACACTTCATGCCAGAGCCAGAAGTACCTTAAACTTCATGATTTGTCTACATTTCAGTCTCCCCGCTGGGACGTGGTTTCTGGAGGCAGGACTGCCTCTCACCTGTCAGGAGTCCTGTGGTGGGCAGGGGGTGGGGGTGGTTAGGGGTGAGCTACACAGCCTTTGGAATCCTGGGTTGCAGTGCTGGTTCTGTCACATACTTGCTGTGTGAGTTCAGGTATGTTCCTTATCTTTCCTGAGCCTTGGTTTCTTATCTGTGAAGTGGAGGCATTTTTATAGCCAACTCACAGGACTGCTGTGAGAATGAACAGGGCCTAGCATGTAATAAGTACAGAATTATAAGTTGTTCATTGACAATGCCCACATTCCAGATGCTTGCATATAGGAAGTGCTCAATAAATTTTGTGGAATGAAAGCTTTAGCAAAGAAAATGCTGCATGAAGGATTTCGTATTTAGAGCTGCTGCTATTACCCATGGGATATGCAGTGTCCCCAGGAGGGACACAGCCATCATCTTGGAACACCTGTGAGACAGGCAAGCAGAGTTAACCCTCGAGTCTAATCCCTTGCTCTGGGGTCTGTTTTACTGTCTTGTGATCAGATGGAAAACATGTCAAACCATTAACTTGATAAGAACAGATACAGTGCCTGATATTCACCTGGAGCTAAAAAACAGCCTACTTGCTTCCCACCTAGGCACTGGCTGTCTTCTGGCTTCTGCACGTGGGGTCTCCCCTCAGCCCTCTCTGGAGCCTCATGGGGGTTTTGGACTCATCCCACCCCCACCCTCAGTGTTGTGTTGTGACCATCTCTGTGACTTGTGCAACGCAGCCTTAGAGTCAGGAGAGACAGACAGAAGATAAAGCAGAAATCTCAGGATTTAGCCAGATGTAAAATATACCTTAAGTTCACATGTTCCAAAGGTGAGCCCAGCAAAAACCGTCTCGGTTCATAATTGCCCATGTATTCGTGTGGATTAGAAACATTGAAACAAGTAGCTGGAAAAGGGGATTTGAAGGGAAAAGGGGAGAACGCTTCAAGTGGAAGAACTCGGTGCTTGCATGGCCATAATTGGATGATGGCAGGAGGCAACTGGGGAGTGGCAGTAGATTCTGAGTGGCTGGCAGGGGCACGTGCAGTACAAGCCTAGGAAAGTGTCTCCCCAGGTACTTCCACCTTGCTTGTTCTAATTCCAAGCAACCGGCAGCATTTTGTTTGCTTTCCTAAGACCCAGCCCTAGCATGAAAAAATAATGGCGACCTTGAGAATTTGCCCTCACTCTGTCCTGTGCAACCTGATGTAATGCAGATTGAATGTGTCTCCCCCCCACTCCTCTGAGTCAGGGGTAGGGGAACTGGAGAGTGTTTATGTCTTCTGAAAGATGGGGAGGTGACCCGGAGGCCTGGGCCTCTTGCCCTCACCTCTACTTCTGTTCCTTGGGTTCTTTGTCCAGGCAGGCTGGACTCAGGTGAGTGACCCTTGAATGAGCTGCATTACTGACCTTTGGTATATCAGTGCTAGGAATTTGGTGGTTTAAATGAAGTGGGCTGCAGATCGCGGCCAAAGTGGTGTTTTACGCTGGAGGGTTCTGTTAACAACGGGTATGTGAGGGGCGCCAGGGTGGCTTAGTCAGTTGAACGTCCGACTTCAGCTCAGGTCATGATCTCACGGTCCGTGAGCTCGAGCCGGGCGTCGGGCTCTGTGCTGACAGCTCAGAGCCTGGAGCCTGTTTCAGATTCTGTGTCTCCCTCTCTCTCTGCCCCTCCCCTGCTTATGCTCTGTCTCTCTCTGTCTCAAAAAATAAATAAAACAAACAAACAAAAACGCGTATGTGAAACCAGGGAGAAAATAAGGTATAAGGATCCCCAAAATAAAAGTCCAAAGAAGTGGCTGACATCCCTTGGCTATGTGGCCGTAAGCAAGGGCCTTAACCTTTTTTAGCATTTGTTTTTTCTTCTATAAAATGGGGATAATTCCTGCCACACCCGACACACGGGGTACTTATGAGAGTCACATTTAAGCAAATTTACAACACATGGTATCAAGTGGTAGGCAATACATGGCTTCCCTCACACAGCGGTTGTGAGACTCCCCCACGCAGTTAACTCAATGACTAGCACATAATAGATGTTCAATGAAGCATCATAAATAATTCTCATTGTTGTTCATAAGGATTCTGTATGTGCAAATGTGATCCTACACCACAGAGCCATATAAAATGTGATTTTTTATTTTCATTTTTAAAAAATGTTTATTTATTTATTTTGAGAGAGAGAGAGCGCACGCCAGGGAAGGACAGAGAGAGGGAGAGAGAGAATCCCAAGTAGGTGCCGTGCTGTCAGTCAGAGCCTGACAAGGGGTTTGATCTCACAAATCATGAGATCATGACTTGAGCTGAAATCAAGAGTTGGATGCTCAACTGACCTAGCCATCCAGGCGCCCCTTATTTTCATTTTTTTTTTTTAACATTTATTTAGTTTTGAGACAGAGAGAAAGCACATGAACGGGGGAGGGTCAGAGAGAGAGGGAGACACATTATCTGAAACAGGCTCCAGGCTCTGAGCTGTCAGCACAGAGCGGGATACAGGGCTTGAACCCATGAACTGCGAGATCATGACCTGAGCCAAAGTCGGACGCTTAACTGACTGAACCACCCAGGCGCCCACCCCCCCCTTATTTTCATTTTTATTATCCTGGTGACATGCCATCTGTTCCAGCCCAGGCAGATAACTCCCCTCCAGGTGACTTTAGTAATCCCCCTGCCATCCTCCTTATATCTGGCCACTCCCCAATTCAGCTCCAGTCTCTTCCTCAAACATCATAATCGTCTCATTGTTTCCCTTGAAAAACAGTGTCCTTGGGGCGCCTGGGTGGCTCAGTTGGTTAAGCGTCCGACTTCAGCTCAGGTCACGATCTCGCGGTCCGCGAGTTCGAGCCCCGCATCGGGCTCTGGGCTGATGGCTCAGAGCCTGGAGCCCGCGTCGGGCTCTGGGCTGATGGCTCAGAGCCTGAAGCTTGCTTCCGATTCTGTGTCTCCCTCTCTCTCTGCCCCTCCCCCGTTCATGCTGTGAATATGATATAATAATATATATATATATATTATTGTATATATAATAAATAAACGTTAAAAAAAAAAAAAGAAAAGAAAAACAGTGTCCTTTATGGACATATGACCTCAGCATCCTCCATATTGGTCTTTGAAGCAACCCCCCTTTTCTGCTGTCAGGATCAGCCATCTCTCCCCCATACCTCTGCGTATCCCTTGAGCTCTCACCGCTGTGTAGAATACCCTTTTCTTTTCTCTCACCTTTCCTCAGTCTCAACCCTTCACAGTCCACATCAGCTCCTTCCTTTGGGAAGCTTCCTGTGGTTTACCCAACCCACAGACCACTCAGTTTATATGGGCTCAGTTTTCATTCTACAATTTTGCTTTTTCCTGCCCATAGCTTTCTAAACGTTCTTTGAGCCACGTGGCAGGGACTAGGTCTTTGGTTTCTTTTGGATTCCTGGCTGGCACTTAGTGGGATGTGCTGCACACATCCGAGGAGGCTGTCCTTGACCATGAGGCTTTCAATTCATCATCTACATTCTAGGCCCCTTTTTAGCAGCAGAAATTCCTTGAGGAGTGACACCACCCTTCCATGAAACATCTTAGGTCTGATGCCGAGGTGAGTCCGTACCTCCCACCACACCCAGGGAAAGCTTTCACCTGATGCCTGCAAGGGGTAAACCCTGCATGACTCACAGCTATCTTACTCAGGTATAATTGCTCTTATTTTCTAATTTGGCAGGGACCTTGAAGCCAAAAGAAAGCCAGGCAAGGAGTATGTCAGAGCCCTGGGTCAGTGTCTCTTCAGCAGGCTTACATTTTCCTCCTAGTTTATTTTTCTGTGTATACCTATAGACAGATGCCCAGGCTGTGTCTCCCCCTCTCCCACCCACCTCCCCGTACTCTGGTTTGGTTCTAGGCTTACCCGGGAAAGAGCACTCCTGCGCTCCATGTGCAGATTAGCTCCCAAGTTTCTCTTCTCTCCTTTGGTTTCTGTTCACTTGGCGTTTGTGTGTGTGCTTGGCACTTGGCACTGATATAAGATAAATAGGAACTTGTCTTCTCTGGAGAGTCTTACAATCTGGTGGAACTTCCCCCACCCCTCTCCCCAGTGGTGACAGGCTTCTAAAGAGGGCCTCTGGATTTCTGGTCTCCTTTCTCACTTCCCTAAACTTTTTGGGTTAAAGACCACTTTGAGAATATTTCAAAAGTATGGATTCTGTCCCCAGAGAGGTGCACGCGTATCCAATAGTTTGCATAAAACCCAGAGGGTTTACAGACCCCATGAAGCCCATCCACAAACCCACAGGCCCTAGGTAAAGAATACTTTTCCTCTTAAAAAAAATTAACAAAGATGAGGAAAGGGGAAAAAAAAAACAAACCTCAAAACAACCTAAAAATAGAATACAAATGGAAACTAATGAACCTAATTCTATTTCAAATAAATAACATTACCACACTGCAGGGAGAGTAAACAAACAAAAACTAATTAAATTCTAGTTGAAGGAGTTTTTCCTATGGTAGCATGGGTTAGCAAACCTAAAATGCTTTTTGTGTGCTGGAGAATTGAGCAAATGAATAAATATACTGTGGGTAATGGGAGCCAGTTCTTGCTGTTAGAGAAGAGAGTTACAGATGTAAAGAGAAGGAAGACTAAAATGAATCTTGTGGTGTTGAATTAGAACTGGAGGTATCTGTATGAGTTCATGGTTGCGTGTGTGTGTACAGATATAGAAATAAATTAAGATATAAATATTGATTTATATTTCTTAGTTCTATCTGCTAAAAGGCTTAGACGTGGACACCCAGTAGCACTGAGCACACCTGGCATCCAGATCTTGCTTTCTAAATACCATTATGCACTAAAAGGAAACAGGGCTCCTTGGAGAAATGGCTGGTTTCAGGACTCAGAGAGGCAAAGTACAAGATGAACTTAGAATATCATGTTGTTCCAGAAATCAAGGGAGTGCTAAAAAGATAGTGGCAATATGTCAAAAGGACAGAGGAATCAGAAGGGGCTTCACTGGTCAAATCTGGGGCAATCTGAACATTAAAATAAATAACAATGGTAATATTACCACAGAATTTTCATAGAATAAAATAAGAACCTATGAACTTATAGTGTCCAGAATATATAAAGAACTTATACAACTCAACACCCAGAACACAATCTAATTTTTAAAATGGGCAGAATATATGAACAGGCATTCTCCAAAGAAGACCCACAGGCCAACAGACACATGAAAAGACACCCAATGTCATTCATCATCAGGGAAATGCAAATCAAAACCACAATGAAATATCACCTCACACCTGTCAGAATGGCTAAAATAGAAAACACAAGAAATAACACGTGTTGGTGAGGATTTGAAGAAAAAGGAAACCTTGTGCGCTGTTGGTGGGAATGCAAACTGGTGCAGCCGTTCTGGAAAACAGTATGGAGGTTCTTCAGAAAGTTAAAGATAGAACTACTCTATAATCCAGTAATCACACTACTAGGTATTTATCCAAAAAATGTAAAAACACTAATTCAGGGGGATACATGCACCCATATGTTTATAGCAGCATTATTTACAATGGCCAAATTATGGAAGCAGCCCCAGTATCCATTGATAGATGAATGGATAAAGAAGATGTAACGTATATATACAATGGAATATTATTCAGCCATAAAAAGAATGAAATCTTGCCATTTGCAACAACGTGGATGGAGCTAGACAGTATAATGCTAAGCAAAACCAATCAGTCAGAGAAAGACAAATACCATATGATTTCACTCATATGTCTAATTTAAGAAACAAAACAAATGAACGAAGGAAAAGTGAGAGAGAGAGAGACAGAGAGAGAGAGAAACCAAAAAACAGACTCTAAACCAGAGAGTAAAAACTGATGGTTACCAGAGGGGAGATGGTGGGGTGATGGGTGAAATAGGAAAAGGGGCTTAAGAGTACACTTACCATGATGAGCACTGAGTAATGTACAGAATTGGCGAACCACTATTTTGTACTCTTGAAACTGATATAACGCTGTATGTTAATATACTGGAATTAAAACAAAAACTTTAAAAAATCTATGAGCTCATACTAATGTAAATAAATAAATAAGAAGGGAGAACTCTCCCTTATAGAAGAATATCAACTGATAAATGTAGGAAGAATGATGAAGTTAGAATATAACCATTATGCAACCATTATAGTAATAATTGACAGAGACAAGAATCATCAGTGGATGCTAAAACTTGGAAGTTTGATGAAGAACAGGATATTTACATAAATGGAAAGCACCTCTCTCCAAATTAGTTATTATTACAAAGGGAAATTAGTAATTTTACAGTGGGTTCACCTGGTGAACACAACCATACCGATAAGGAGACAAACTGACCTCAGGTGCTCCCTGATGTGGTGCCCTGAGAAGGACTCAGTATCATTTTGGTGGTGCATCTGCCAAAAATGCAGAGCCTGAATCTAATTGTGGGGAACCATCACACAAATCAAATTGAAGCCCATTCTACAGAATGACTGACTTGTAATCTAAAGAAAAAACATCTAGTTCATGAGATTCCTAAAAGGCTGAGGACCTGATCTAGATTAAAGAAGACTAAAGAGATGTGAATAAATAGTAAGTGCAACGTGTGATCTTGGGTTGGACACTGGATCAGGGAGGAAAAAATAGCTATGAAATAGGACATTATTGGAACAGTTGGCGAAATTTGCATATGCACTGTGAATCAGATAATAATTTTGAATCCATGTTACATACACACATATACACATCTACATACATATGTACGTACATATTCATACACGTACACTCTTGGGAACAGGCTGAAGCTCCAGGTCACAGCTGGAATTTCTTCTTCAGGAAAACTTCAGTTCTTTTCCTAAGGCCTTTTAACTAATTGAGTGAGGCCCACCCAGACTATTTTGGATAATCTTCCTTACTTAAGATAAACTGATGATAGACTTTAATCATATCCACAAAATACCTACACAGCAATGTCTAGATTAGTATTTGACTGAAAAGCTGGAGACTGTAACCTTGCCACATTGTCACAAAAAACCTGACCATCCCATAATCCCAGCATCTACCCCAGGGCCCCTACCTGCTCAGTACATGTTTGTGCAGTGAAATGGCTCATTCCTAACCCCAGCACCATTTTCCCAGGCAAACCTCAGTGTCTGATCACAACCATTCTACTGTCAGCAGGTGGTTATCAAGCACAGTGCAGGAAATGATACCAAAAAGGCACAGCTCTATGGATCCCCTAGTGAAGGGAGACGAAACACAGCCAGATGAGTGCAAGACAACTTACAGGTGCATTCCCACTCGAATGTCTAAACCACCAAGTCCCTTTCATCTTCTTGTAACTACCTTTCTCAGGTTCCTCTTTTCTAGCTGTGACAGCCCCTTGGCTGGAGTGCCTTTGTCTAGCTTGCTCCCCCTCCAGGTTGTCCTATGTCTGGGCTGTTGGTGGAGTTGTCCTCAGACATGACTTTAGTCATCTCCCTCCCTGCTTAAGAACCACAAGAGCTCCTCATTAGCCAAGTCAAGTCTAGACACCTCTGCCTGGCTTTCAGGCTCCCCATAATCTGACCCTCCCTGAGTGACACGACAGCTGTCTTCACATTGGTGAAGGGCTGTCAGAGAGAAGAAGGATTAGTCTGATTCTTTGCTGCTCCAGCAGGCAGATGGAGATCATAGGTGGAAACTACAGGGAAACCTTGGTGCCTCAATACAAAGAATTCTTCTCCTCTGTTTTTAGTGTGTGAATGTGGGTTGCGGGGGTGGTGGGGTAAAGGTTGTGTTTCTGGACCTCTGACAATGTAGGGAATATTATTGTGTGCAGCACCCACAGTACTTGTTCTCTACGTACCGGTCACAGGTGGCAGGAAGTCACAAAATACTGCACATCCAGTCCCAACATCAATCGTGTGAAATTTCTGATAGTTTCAACAGACTATTGTTTACCAAGCCTCCTAAATCAACGAATGGAGACAACAGGAGGAATATTTTAGATTCTCAAGAAAATACGTATTTGTTTTGAATGCCTCATGTTTGTGTGGAATGTTTGTGTTAAAGAGAGAGGTGGGAGCCAAATTCTGTAAAGCCCTGTCGGCCATGGTGAGGAATTTGGCAACTGAAGCAGGGCAGTGACATGATCCTAGAATGGAAGCAGGAGACCATGAAGAATGAACTTTCGAACAGCAATGAACTTGGCAGCAATGTCACGAATGGCCTCCAGCAGAGATGAGCTCCCAGACACAGGAGTAGGGGTGGGGAACCCCCTGTCAGGGATGCTGCAGAGTGAAGTTGGACTCGAGGAGGTATGCTGAGCAAGACGACTTCTAAGAATCCAACTTCTGACATTCTCCCCAGGCTAGCCTCCCCTGCCCCAGCCTCGGATCTCTAGCCTGGATCTCTGCAGTGTCTGCAGAGAGGTGGTGCCAAACCGTCTCCCCGCTCAGAACCTTCTCGGCACACCTACCCTGCTCTCCTTTTTGTCCTTCGGATTCTTCATACCCAACAAGCAACTGATAGAATAAGCTCTTGTACATTCATATAATGGAATGTTGTGTAGCTATTTCCATTCAGGTGATGCAAGATTTAGCGTGGAAAGATGGGCACCATACACTATTATGGGAAAGAAGCTGGTTACAGTGTGACTTGAATTTTAAATATTAACCAAAAATGCATAGAGAAAATACTGGATGATGTATACATCAAAATGTCATATTCTCTGGGTAATGGGATTAGAGCTATTTTTCTAAATTTTATAAAATTAGCGTGATTTGACTGGTACTGGCTTTTATGAAAGTATTTTTTAATTCTACCTTTTATCAAAGCCACCTCTTTCCCTGTAACTCTGACCTACACTTACCTTTTCTGACTCTAAATCTTGTTGGTTTTTTTTTTTTTATGTTTATTTTTGAGAGAGAGACACAGAGAGAGAGAGACACAGAGTGTGAGTGGGGGAGGGGCAGAGGGAGTGGGAGACAGAATCTGAAGCAGGCTCCATGTTCTGAGCTGTCAGCACAGAGCCCGACATGGGGCTCGAACTCACGGACCATGAGATCATGACCTGAGCTGAAGTCGGACGCTTAACCGATTGAGCCACTCAGGTGCCCCTATATTTTGTTGGTTTTGTATAATCCGGTACATGGTTGTAATCTGTTTTGTGTTATTCTAAGATTGTTTCATTCATGTTAGTTTTGTCTCTACAATTAAGTTTCTCTGGCTAAACTGGTTTGGTCCTTGATCCTTAAGGTACCACATGACTTAACTGGCTTTCCAGAGAGGACCTAGACTTGGGAATGCTCCCAACTCCCATAGCTCTCATGGGGATTGGTTCCTGACCCCGGGATTCAGGAACCAAGAATGTTCAGCCCTATCACACTATTCCGCCTCTGTCTCCTCTGGTGATTGGATCGAGAGACCTGAAGAACCTGAGGGGCTGTCCGAATTCTAACCCAACTGTTGTTCTCCAGCAGCCAGGGCACAAGTGGAGATTGGAAGGTGACTTTTGCATTCTTTTCTCGTTGCTTGTGAACAACATTAGAGCTGAGAGAATCTTTAGTGACTATCATTCTTTTAGATTACCTGTATCCTGTTCTTGAGAAATGGCCTTACTGCCACAGTGCCCACTGTGCTCTGGATACCCTGCCAGAACAGGAGCTTTGTAAAGCCGACTGCAGGGACAGGTCTGGAGAGGCATCCCTTTGTTCTTATGCCTCATCTGTGCTGGGAGGCAGCTACTCTCTTACATTTTTACTAGCAGACCCTCTCAAATGACCTTTGCAATGATTTCAGCATGCTCTTTTTACTCCATAGGCGATTCAAACTCCAGTGAGCACAATTTAGGACTGTTAACATCTCTCTTTTCCATCACTAAACCAGAGGGGCAGCATGGCTTCCTTAAATAAGGCTTAGAACAGGAGACCCTGCTGTTTTCTTGATGTTTGGTTTTTTTTTTTTCCAAGTGCATTCAGACGTGATTCTCCATAGAGACCTGAAGGGCTGTCAGGTGGAAGGAAGGACAAGATTTATTCTGTAATGGATTTCTATTGCTTCTACGGCCTTAACACTGCTCTAGTCTGGCACTTTCTCTGTCTCCCTTGCCACAGTCCTGGTCAAGACCACCGTGCAGCCATGCCTGCATGACTGTGACAGTCTCCCATCAGGTCTACCTGCCCGTCCGGTCTTGCTCCTCTAATCCTTTCCCAGAGAGCCTAAGTGATCTGTTTAAATTGTGAATCTGATCACACCACACCTCTGCTTAAAATCTGTAATGCCTCTGTGCTGCCTTCAGGATAAACTCTAAACTCCTTAGCATTGCTTTTAAGACTCAGCTCCTGCTTAGCTCTCCAGGTGCACGCCTTGCCCAGACTGCCAGTCCTACCAAATCCCTTGTGTGCTGACCCTGGACACTTCTTATTCTCCCTTACCTCCAGGTCTTTCTCCTCTCTTCACCTGTTAGTTTATTTGCCTTCCAGGTGTCGCCTCAGATGTTACTTCCTCCAGAAGCTACCCCCAGTCACCCAAGGCCAGGCTGGGTATTCTTAGGCATGTTTCTTGCCATCTTACAGGTACCTGTTTACATCTGTCTTCCTCTCCAGACAGTAAGCTCCTTGAGGGCTGGGATGGTTTTATTTATCACCATAACCCCAACACCAGTGTCTGACAGACACTCAATAGTTATTGAATGAATGAATGAATGAATGAGTGAATGAATGAATGAATGAATGACAGATGACATAACAAGGATGACAGATGGACCTTCTTGGAGGTAGATTTCCACTCTGTGCACTGAAGAACTTGCTAATAACTGGTAATATCCAAAAAAGGGAACAGACCAACCCACAAAGCAGTTAAAGTCCTATCCCTGCAAGGTTGCAGACACAGCCTACGTGGTCCTCGGGAGGGAGCTTCTTCAGGGGATGGCAGGTTGGGGTACGTGCGCTCCACTCATTTCCCATCTGCCAGAAGACCCAATTAGATTCACTTCTGAGAGCCAAAGATCTGGGTTGGGGTATCAGCTCTGCATTTACTGTGAGAACTGGGGCAAGAGGCAGCCTCTCTGAGCTGTCTTTACCTGTGAAATAGAGGTGATGCTTGCACTGCCTACTTCACAGACCTTGTGAGAGCAAAGCATAGTCACACACGTTAAATAAAGTACTTTGTAAAAGCCTTAAGGCCCAATGAAAGGTCTGATTATTTACCACATAATCCTTAGGTCTTGAAGCTTCACTAAATAACTCTTGTTCTGCAACTACATTAGAAAACAAAGTGCCGTGTGCCAAGTTTTACTCTGGCAGGCCTAGCTGAGAGAGCAGAGAGGTCTGCCTCTTCTGTGCTGTGCCATTGTCCCCTGGAAAAGGCAAGAGTGGGGATCAAGAACACCTGTTTAGCTAGGATCTGTCATCAGGGAGATCCTTGGAGCTTAATACTAAAACGAGGGGGAGTAGGGCTCCAAAGTCTTGAGTCACTATGAAAACCAGCAAGAACCCAGACTGCAGACATATACAACACACCTTCCACTTGGACCCCTTGACTGATGCTTCAAGTCAGAATACTTAAAAGCATTTCACTTCCCCTTTGGCATAACAAATCCAATGAAACCATTTAATTTAAAGGCTTTTTATTAGGAACCAGGGGAATGAGCTGCTTGTCCCTCTGTAACAGTCTAGAGTAGGTCATCAGGCCCAGGATGGAGAAAGGTTATTAGCAAAGGTACTGTGGTGTGCTTTGCTGCACTTGCTTAGGGCCTGGAAGGAAAGGTGGCGGCAACGGAGGCTGGCAGGAACTGGTGTTAGCCAAAACACCAATAGCCTGGGGAGAACCCTCTACCTTCCTTCCACCTCCACTCAAGGCCGGATGGAGCATGCCAGGAGACCGAGAACGTGGCTGGAGCAGGCAGGACGCAGCAGTGCTGGACCCCTGGCTGCATCGTGTGCTACTTCACTTCACTTGCCTGCCCTCCACTCTTCTTGCCGTTTGGTGATTAGGTATTTGAAGAACTCATACACAGACCATGCGATGGCTGTGGAGGGGATCTGGTAAATTACTCTGGCCTGTACCCCTCGGAAGTAGGCGGTCACACCACCTACTTGATACACCGTCCTGAAGGCACTAGCCATGCCTGTGATATGTCCTGTGATGTTTGAGTTCAAAGCCAAGGATTCCTGGGTGTTGAGCAGTGTTTTGCAAACGTCCAGTGGGGTTGTGGCAGCGGCAGCTACGGCTCCTGCACAGGCTCCAGAGAGAACGTGGGAGCTGGGGTTGTACCGTCTCTGGGGGTTAAAGTGCTCCTGCAGGAATTCATAGGTCATGAAGTGAATGGCTTGGAAGGGAACATTCATGGTTAGCTGGGTGGTGTAGCTACGATAAAAGGCGCCGGCCCCTTCATTTTGCCACACTGCCCGTACACAGTCTGTCACCCGGTGGTATGGGGAGTTGTACATCTGCATCCTCTGCTTGACCACTGGTAGTGCCATCAACAAGAAGAAGGAAGGAAATGATGCCCGCAATCAACCGGTGAGCAAGAGTGTCCAGATTCAGAGTCCCGAGTCAGCGGGTCAGCCATTGGAATGGAGAGGGGGAAAAAAAAAAGGATGAGTGAGCTATCAGTCTAATAAATTAAAGTTTCCCTTTTTTGAGAGAAGGGGATAGGAGAAGGTTGATAAAGGGCCAAAAAAATAACAGACTGACTTACAGTAGGATTTCTTTAAAACCAACCAGTGAACACACAAGATACATCTATGGTTTAGAAACTCCAGTAGATTTTCTTAAAAAAATTACCAACCTATTATGATCTTACCCTTTCGTAAAACCCCAGGGAAGAAATGACTCCGTGGCAGTGAACATGATAATGAACGCATAGCCCTAACAATCCCAATCCTCCGGTATGCAGAGCACCCAGCTCTTATGACATGAGGATGGTTATCCTCCTCAGGAGAAGGGCTACCAGAAAGAAAACACAGTTCTTAACCAAGAAGACTGTGGCTTTAGTTTCCAAACATCTACTCTCTTGAGGAGATAACATGGTATGAGCCCCGGATCTTCAGCTTAGCTTTGGCCCTTTGCACACCATGGCCTTGCCCAGACTGGTAAAGGGCTGGAGCTTAAAGAGCATGGCAACTGTGCTATCCCTTCACGTTTGTTTGAGTACCTCATTCTCCAACTCAGAAGCCAAGATCCAAGCAGCCGGGCAGGAACTGAGCTCTACAATTTACCCTTTCATTCCTATTTCGACTATCTTCATTCTAATAAGAATGGCAGGATTTTTAAATGTCAAAATCCATCTTTACCTCTTTGAAGAAAAGTGAAATACTCTGTTAAATTTTCAGATGAGATCAAATCCACTACAAAGAGGACTTCCGAGAAAGCCTAGGAATAGGCCAAGTAGAGCCATATCTTTTTTCAGGGAAGCCCCAAAGATGAATTAAAGCTCAATGAATTTGCTTCCTAAGGGGCCCCTCCTACCCACTGACAATATGGGGGGGGGCGCCCTCTACTGGTAAGAAACGGTAACACAAAAGGATTTCCCCCCCCAAAATGGCTGGGATGCTCCCTGTCTTTCCTCCACAAACCAGAAATAAAGGAGAAGCCTAGAGATGCAGGTGCAGTGGCCCACAGGGGGAAAGGTGGAGGAATCATTACCTTCTGCTGGATTCATGGCTGCATCATGCAGTAATGTTGCTACACAACCGGCCGCACCTGCAAAGGAGAAAACAATCGCCATACATGAGGCCAGAAGAGGACAACTGATTGAGGCACCAGAGTGAAGGGAGTGGCTAGGCTAAACAACAGCAGGGAGAGGGAACCCACTGCTCTCGAGCCCCTGTTCTGAAAAATGAAGATATTTGTTCCCACCAACTTAGTAAGGTTACCAGTCTACATTCCATATGTATAATAGGAAGGCCAAAAGAGTCAAAGAAAACAACCCAGATTTTATAAAGACTTTTCTGAGAATGAATGCACTTTATGCCCCAAACAGGAAGCAGGTACACTGCAGCCAAGGGATGCCAGCACCAACTGCCTCCAGTGGAGGGAGAACATGAGGGGCGGTGGTCAGATCTGCCCCACACCATCTCACCTGTCATCCTGCTGCCCCTGTGCTGCCCATTCCAACTCCAAACTCTAACATCTATCCATTTAGACCTTTCCTTGAGGTCCTTAACCACCGTATCTCTCAACTTTCCTCTCAGTTTGGTTTTCAATCCTCAAGCATCAGGCTGCTGTCCCTTCCCTTACTTTCACATAGCCTTCAACCCTCTGGTTTTTCTGTGCAGAAGTCTCTTGGCTCAACCCCAATTCACTTGAGGCCTTGTTGTGTCCTCAACAACACAAACTGCCTCTGGTCAGTTAGGATCCTGAAAAGGTGATGCAAAGAGCTGGGGCTCCATTAATGTCTTCCTTGGGCAGCTGGGTCACCTCAGATCCTGCCCCAAGGAGCAGGACACCACCCGATTATCAAGATATATACAGTGGGAGTATTTCAATGTGTCTCCACATTACCAGGGCATTAGAAGTTGATGCAGGGAGATGAAAGAAGTCAAGCTGGTAGGTAAGGGAAGATACCGTAACACTTTGTTGAGGTGTCCCAAAAGAGGGGTGGGGTTGAAGCAGCCCATTGTCTGAGAACGTCAGGTTTGGAAGTCCCTCCCCTATACTCTGGCCTACCCCAGCCCAAAGCTTCAGCTCCAAACCATGCTGAGGCTGGAAAGCATTGACAGCAGCAAAGCCCAAAGAGTTGAGAAAGTGGGGGAACCAGCACAGGAAGGCTCAATACCATTGGCAATATGGCTATTGCCCCCAGGGTGGATTACATCACTCAATGTCTTTTTTAACTTTTCGTAGCAGGCAAAATAGAGGGCATGGGCAGGCCCTGCGCCTGTTGCTGTGACGTTTAGCCCCCGCATGGGTCTCCACAGCCCCTCTGTTCTTATAATCCTCCAGAGTGCCTCCAACACATTTCGATAGCGGGCGGCTGGGTCAGGCTGTAGGCTCTGCATCCGGGTCTGAAATTACAGAAAGAAGTGCAATGTCAGTGATGCCAACTTCTCATTCAACGTTGTAACTTCAGCACTCAGGCTTGGGACACTCCTCTGTGGAATCATGCCAATGTGCGGGAGTGCTACCTGGCACCCAGTTTTACTCCCAAATCTATGTCTGACATTTCCAAGGCTTGGACCTTTTGCTAGTCATCTATGAAGGGAACATCATTCTTTTCTCAAGAATATAACTGCTTAGGAAGTATGCTTGAACTCTGAAATGATTCATAGCCCCAGCAACAAATATCAAGCCTGTTTCAGGAGATGTTGCTTTAGTGCCTTAATAAACCCAGGCCAAGAGTTCGTTACAAATAGATTCTAAAGTCAACTATTTACTGTCTACAACATTATGCCTTATTTCTGAAGGTTGATCCTGGGCCTACTTCCTAACCACACACTATACTGACTAATGAGACGATGGCTCATCCTTTATTACATCCTTGATGATTACCTGACTTTCATGGATTATTTGGCATTGGCAGCTGAGCCTGTAGGTTAAACTCTTGGCAGAAGTAACATTTGTAATCAATGCTGCTCTATTTCTGGGAAAGAGCATTTGCCTTGAGACTATGAAAGGTGGAAACTAACTTTGTCTCTAAAACTGAAGGGGCTCCCAGATTTCTAATCAAAACTGAATGAATCCCCAAAGTGGCATCAAATTAAATCAGTCTCTGTGAAACAGAATCCATGGAATTTCCAGAGGATTCAATGATTGGGACAAAAGTACATGGCAGACACTTTGTATAATGTTCCTGGACAAAGTCTGGTTGGGATTTGGGAAATCAATCTTTTCGAAACATTCACCAAATCACAGACCCTCAGAGGGAGGTTTGTCTCCCAGTGAAAAACTCTTGTCTATTGATCCATTTCAAGATTAAGATGGCATGGAGACTAACAATATAAAATCAATGTCCAGTGCCTGGAACAAAGTAAGCACTCAAGATTTGTTTGTTGAATGAATGAATGAACGAACGAATGAATCTTAGCTGTGTCTGCACCAATTCACAAAGTAAGAAGCAGACTATTAGTGAGCCAGAAGGGCAATTTATGCCCAAGTATAGTTTAAATTCCTACTTCATTCCAATTACTGGTTCAGTCTGGATTTAAAAGCTTGAACCTTCCTTTTGGCCAACTGCAATCCAAGAGTGTTGTCTCTTGTCAAAAGCATGAGGGAAAAAAAAAAAAAACTAACCAGATCAACAGGTCCTAGTTAGCTGTAAGCAATCCACATTCCTCTAGTTATTTTCTCTTGTCTGCTACCAACAAAGAACTGGAAAGTTAAAAGGTTAATTACTGTAAATGCAATCAGAAATACAGTTACCACTTATTACAACTGGACACATTCATTCTACTTCTCAAAAAAAGAAACCCATAAAGTTCCAATAAAGCATGTGTTTACAGATCTTTCCCATCACTCACGGGGTATAAAATCCATCAGAGGAGTTACCCAGCGACTACAGGTCTTTGCTGGCTACAGCTGCTGATAAAGATAAACTGATCCTGGTGGCTTAACAATTATGTGTTTCCATTGGTTTGTTCAAAACTGTTCTTGCATAGGGAGAATGTTCAGAAGCTGTACTGCTCTGCTGAAGTCACTAGCATTATCTGGACAACCAGCCTTGAAAGGTCTGGCCTCAGAGATGCGGAACGTTTCACCCCAAAGAGAAACCTGGACTGTAGGTTACTTTGAACATATCCTACATACCCCTAACTCTAATTCACGATTCTACTTACACCCTTATGGAGAGGAACCAAGCATAAGCTATGCCAAATACAGAAATGAATACGGCTCCCCAAATTTGTGGGCCAATAAATCTTTCTTTTGGAGAAAGATCAAATCTCTAAGAATTTATGAATAGCCTTTAATATAAAAACCACTAGCTTTGAAGAAAAGCCAAATAAACTAATAGGTAAGTGGTTTGGCAAAAAACAAGCCACATTTCAGTCAGAAAGCCTGAGTTTGAGCCCCAGCTTTGCTAGATGTGTGGCCTTGGATATGTCACTTAACCTGAGTTTCAGTGTTGTCATCTACAACATGAAACTAAGAATGGCTAATGGAGCTATTATGGGGATTTGAAGAGTCAGGGCATGTAAAAGCCATTGGCAATTTATGAAGTACTACAAATATAAGGCTTTTTATTGTCTTCAAACATGATTCTAGGAAATATGTGTTTATATCTTAGAATGTATAGATCATGGGAGTGTTGTCTCTTATGTATGTCATTTCACAAATATGCATGGGCAACTAACTGGTCCTTAGCCACTAATAAATCAGGTTTCATTTTTGTATTTCTTGTTTTCACTTTATTGTTTTTAATGTTTATTTATTTTTGAGAGAGACAGAGAGTGAGTGGGGAGGGGCAGAGAGAGAGGGAGACAGAGAATCCCCAGGGGGCTCCACACTGTCAGTGCACAGCCCAATGTGGGGCTCGAACTCACAAACTGTAAGATTATGACCTGAGCCGAAATCAAGGGTCGGATGCTTAACCAACTGAGCCACCCAGGTGCTCCTATTTCACTTTCAAGTTTCTCTTTGGCTATAATGATTTTTTATGTCCGGCTATCAATCTGAAGTTCACATTTAGGACTGAGCACTATTGTGAAACTCTGTGCCTTGCTTGGCTCTGGAAATCTACTTTGGGGAGGCTGTATGGAAGGCCCGAGAGCCTGACTGGGGTCAAATCATGACTGTGCCACCTAACTTGCTTCCTTTTCTTGTTGTGTAAAATAATGAAAATGGTGTGTACTTCATGAAAACGCTTCACGGACTAAACGAATAAATGTATGTAAGGCACATCAGTTAGTGTTTGGCAAACAAGAAGAGTTGACATTTACTGAGTAATTATTATTAGATACAAGAAAGTCAAATAAGCCAATGTTTCCATTTCCTAACCTTTCATTGGTGAATGTGTATAGATAACCATTTACATCTGGGGTTTGGCAAAGATTTATTTCCCTTTGTCACGATTACAGAGCCAAATAGCAGCACGTTGGTGACAAGAGGGTACCTAGATGATTTTGAGAAGAGTTCTGACTGCTTTGGTTGCAGAGCCTATCCCTATAGATAAAGTCTGATGTTTGCCTCTGAGGTCCAGAAATGGAAAACTGGGATATGTTTGGGCTCCCAAACCTCCCTATTATGACCATGTAAATAGTTGGCTGAATAACTATGGCCTGGCAAGGTTATGCTAGGTTCCTCCCAAGGATATTTTAAATCAACTTGACCCTGAGAAGTGGCTGGGTAGCACAGGCTTACATGCCAAGAGGCAATGTCAACTTTCATTTGCAAACACTGTGGTTGCTGTTTTGGCTCCAACACAGATACCTGCTTCTAGTCTTAGGGATGGTTGGGCTGCTCTTCTTCTCCACCACCATTTATGGTAAAAGAGGAACTGGGAAACCCTGGGACAAGTGAACTGGGAAGGCCTTTCTGAAGGAAGAGATTTGAATTTTACTTTCATATCTGTACAACAATGTTTAACATCCTAGTGACACTAAATCCTACTGGTCTCACCTAGTTGTTCCCTCTAGTCATTTAAATCCCAGCATTAATGACAAATGAAAATGATTCTTCTAAAATAAGCTTTTGTATTTTTGAAGACTCTTGAGCATTTTTTTCCTCCAGGTCAAATAATTAATTCTTTAATATAGGGCTTTGAGGCATAACTATAATGTTATAGGACTTTTTTAAAACACAAATTTCAGGGGCGCCTGGGTGGCGCAGTCGGTTAAGCGTCCGACTTCAGCCAGGTCACGATCTCGCGGTCCGTGAGTTCGAGCCCCGCGTCAGGCTCTGGGCTGATGGCTCGGAGCCTGGAGCCTGTTTCCGATTCTGTGTCTCCCTCTCTCTCTGTCCCTCCCCCGTTCATGCTCTGTCTCTCTCTGTCCCAAAAATAAATAAATAAACGTTGAAAAAAAAAAATTAAAAAATAAATAAATAAATAAATAAAAATAAAACACAAATTTCAAAGCTTATGTAAATGAGTAAGAACTGTTCTTCAAAACAGCTTGGAAGGCTAGAAGTAACCTATTCCACCAGTGCTGTGATTATGCAAAATATTTCTGGAACTCCTCTTTCAGAAGTGTTTCCTCAGTGGGTTTGTCAGCCTCAAGAATAAACCAGGCTCCTTGCTTTCTGCTCCTACCTTCTCTCTGACTCCAATCAGTATTACCCATTTTGATCTCCCACCTTATCTACCATTTTTGATTCTGAATGGTCTGTTACTAAAAAATCGACCACATCTTGTGACAGGACAAAGGTCTGCCCTCTTTAAGGATATGCACCCAAATATTCTAAAGGGATTTCTAACAAAGAAATTTATAAAATGTTTACAGCAACAATAGCATTATGTAAATACATGGAATAAGAAGATAGCCTACCAAGGTAATAGGACAACACTTCAGTTGACAAGTTATAGTAATAGTCCTAAGTCAATCACATTATTACATTGTATTTTTCAAGTCATTAAATAATTTTCATTGCTTTCCTTGATCTAGTTTTCATTTGATACCCATCCTGAAACATAGCACTCTAGACCCTGCTAGCTCCTGCTCTCTACTCACAGTCTTAGTATTGGGAGGTTACTTTACTTTGCAGTTAGATCACATTAACTTTTGGATATATAGCATTAACAACTCACATTCAACCTAGACTTTATTACATAAATGTCTGAATCTTTTTTATTTGTACTTGCCCATTTTACATTTTAATACTGTTAGAGCATTAACCATCCTTTTACTTCTCTTGCAAAGATTTTACTTTTTATTTCTATTCCTCCCAATTGACAAGGGTATTTAAAGTTCTAATATCCATTTTAGCCAAGTTCATTTACCAGTTTCAATAGGGATGGCCACTGGTAGGAGTTGCTTTGCAGTGCACTAGAAAACTCCTATCAACTCAATGTCATTCACAAAGCTTAATGAGTACTTTCCCCATTTCCTCATCCACACTACTTATGAAAACATGTGGTAGTACCAGAATCAGGAAGAAGCAGAAGAGGTAGACTTTGTATTTCCCAACTCAGTATTCTCTCCTTTTGAATATGTAACATTTGTCTAATTTGAGGAGAAAACACACGTCAAAGAGCTGTGAGAATACTGTTTGGACTATTACCCCTGATATGTAAAGGAGGTACCACTCTCTTTCTCAATACGTTTACTTCAACAGCCCCCTTGAATTTACTTCTCATTCAATTTAGTCCTCACTTTTAGAGGTTGGTACCTTTCCTAATGCACAAGATTAACTGTAAAGAACAATCTGTTCCCTCTTCACCTAGCTTTCTTCAGAAGCACCCGACTTCTGTACCCACTAATCAGTCTGCTTGGTTGTGGTTGCCATTAGTTTTTACTTTCACAGGAATCATGCCTTCATGTTAATCCTATTTCATTTTCTTCACACTTACATCTGCTTTTCAAAATCATGCTTCCCTTCTAGGCAACTTTCCCCTTTTTGTCAAATTCAGGTGGCTAAAGAAACACACTGGCAGGTTCATCTCTCGTTTGGGGGCCTATGTGCCCCCATACAAAATCCTAATCCCGGTTTAGTTTTCGTGTTCAGGAAATAGGTGGGGTGTCATGCTTGCTGCACAGAGAAACCGAAACCTTTTCCTGAACATGGGTTTTCCCAAATCATTTCCAGTCTGGAGCTATGAATTCTGACTGCACAATGACTTCCAATCATTCATGGCTTAAGAGTTAATAAGTAAATCATTTATCTAGCCGAGACATTTCAGATTTCCGTTCTTGCCCCAACACTGTTAAGGGAAGACACAGCAAGTTTCTTGTAAAAGCACTCGCCCAGAGAGCATCTTCAAGGCATTAAGATCCTATTGGGAGTCTGATTCACCCCAGTTGTCTTCACCGTAATCAAATTAGTAGCACTTACCTGTTCCATCCCATCCCACCCTATTCCTGTTTAGTCCCGTCTAGGATCCAGACTTTGGCTGACAGATTTTCTTTCCACAGTCCCGATTCAGATCTCACTGACGGTTAGAAATGGGTCCTGGTTCCTGACTGGGTTCAATTCCCAGTCGGGACCTTGCTTGCATGGCGCATCGGTCGAATCGTGTGATGGTGGCAGGAGCCAGGAAGAAACCCATGTCGGCTCCGGCTCTCGGCCAGGATCCTGGCTCGGGACAGGACCCAGGGGTCGGGTCAGCCCCAGGTCGGATTCAGAGCCGGTCCAGGTCTCACCTTGACGCAGTCGATGGGATACATCACGCAGTGCTCCAGGATCCCTGCCACGGCGCCCGCCACCATGTGCGTGGTGACAGTGGCTCCAGCCGGCAGCGCCTCGTAGTCCGGGCCGGAGTCCGGATCCTGCCGTACCGGGGGCCTGCAGGCCCCGGCCTCCCCGCCGCCGGCCCCCCGGCCCACGCCCCGCTGCAGCCACCCGTCCAGCAGCGCCGACTCCCCGGGGCTCCGCCCCGGCCCAGCCGCCGACCTCCCCGCCACACCGCCAGCACCCCGCCCCTCCAACTCCATCCACCCGGGCCAGCTGCGGCGCCCACCCTCGCCGCCGCTGCCGCCACTGCCGCCACCGCCCCCCGGCCCCGTCGCGTCCGCCTCAGGCGCGGCCCAGAGAGCCCGGGGCCTCCGGCTCCCGCTTGGCCCGCGGACACGCCCTTCAGCCAGCCATTGGTGCAGCTGCCAAGTTATCCCCGCCCCTTTGCTTTCGTAGGGAAAAAATGTGTGTGGTATTAGAGAAGTGGCCTGTCATTCCTCCACCCCGTGGCGTTGCTACTGCTTAGGTTCCACCCCTTCCCCTTTGATCTTGGAAGCTTCTTGTTTATTGGCTATTGATTGGCCAACATGTAAGATCAACCCGCCCTCCGACTTTTCTGGAGGGCGGGAGAAACTTAAGGCTGAACTTTGATAGGCTCAACCACTCTTGATACTTTGACCGCGGTCATTGGCCCGCATCACGTCGGGATCCGATTGGCTACCGGAAGAGAGCGAAGAGCCCAGGGGCGAGAGAGGCCGGTTTTGGGCCCCAGACTGGCGCCTGTGGAGCTCCAGGCGGTACCCTCTGGGGTGGATGGGGCGTGGTGCCAGGCCTTCAAGGTCAAACCGCTGACGGATGCCGTTAGGATCTGCGTTCGAGCGCCCGCCCCAAATCCCGGGATGCGCGGGTCGCGTGCAGGCGGCTTTGGCCCGAGAGCTCTGTTCCCGCGGGATCTCAGGCCGGCGTGAGGTGGAGCCAGCTTGAGCCGGGTATCCCCTGGCGCGGCCCGCGGGCCGTTCCGGGAAGCTGTTGCGACAAGCGGGCGGCGGCCCGTTAGACTGGTCACATCTGGAGCGATGCCCCCGACCCCGTCTCGTGCAGCTCGCGAGCCGACTCCCGAAGGCCCTGTGCTCCTCAGGCCCTAGCGCGCCTCACCAGGCTTGCACCCGAAGTCGCCCTGGAAACCCCGCAGTTGCTGAATGAATGAGTTCCCCGGGGCCCGCTGTCGCTGGGTCCTGCGCCGAGCCGAGAGCTGGAGGGAGGGGAGAGAGATGTCGAAATGGGGCGGGATGATTCAGAGATGACGACAGGCGGAGAGGCGGGTCTGGAGACAGCTTGCCGCAACAAGCACAGAAAGTACGGCGGCTGTGGAGAAGCTCGGACGTACCACTTTCCCCGAAGCTGACGCGCCGATGACCACCGCTGCCTGGTGGTGACTGCCTTTTGTGATAAGACCGCTCTCCCTCCCGGGCGGGTCCGCCGGGGTTTAAGAGGGGCGCTCTCAGGTGAAGGACAATGCCAGCGAGCCCCAGCCTCGAGCACCACTTCCTGGGCGACGCTGCTGCGCGGGAGCTACACGAGGGCTGCTGGCTAGCCTGAGTGAACGCAGATTTCCCCGCTCCTCCGTCTGCCCTGCTTCAGTATCCCTTCTCTGGGGCGTGTTTGTACAAGCCTCCCACTGGTTCCAGCTCAGTCTTTCTACCTGTTTTGCTGAGATGGTGATGCAATTGTGAACTTTCCCATCTGGTTATAGCTTTTCTTTAAGGAAGAGATTGTCCTTTTTTTCTCTGAAGCTAGCCCTTCTCCGGGCCTCTGGGAGTTTTTGTTTTTAACTTTGTTTCACTCACCTATTCTGTCTCTCCTCAGCAATGGTTATTAACCTTAGGCTCTCGACCTTTTGGAAAATAATGAAGCTACAAATCCTCTTCGCCCCTCCACTTCCCATCCCCCATGCACACACCTGGAGGTCCATGAACTTCAGGTTAAGAACCCCTCTTCTACATCTTTCCCCTTCTCTAGCTCACTTCCCTTGAAAAATGAATAGGACTCACAAAAAGAAAACCACTCAATCCTGCTAGAGTACTAATTCTCTTTACTGCCAAACTACTCCAGTAATGAGTTATGCCTGCTGTGTCCTTTTTCTCCTTCAGCCCTACATTTTTACTCCTTAATTCGGTAGTCACAAATGACCTTTTCAAATGCAATGGGCTTTTTCTTATTCCCTCGTGGCCTCACTGACCCATCCCTCACTGAAATTTTTTTCCTCATTAGGAGCCACTTTATTCTACGTTTTATTAGACTCCTCAGTCTCTGACACTTTTCTACCGACTGAAGGAGAACATTCCTAAAGGTTTAATGCTTCTTGTTCATCTTCACTACCTTAGAGAACCTTACCATTCCAAACCTGCTTTTCTCATTGGACTTATATTTCTCTCATTGCATACTTCTTAACTAAAATTTCCATGTGAACATTCAGTAAATATTTATTGAGTGCCAGCTCTGTGCTTAAAGCTGGTGACCCAGGTCACAGTCCATGGAGTTCTCATGGAGCTTACTTTTTCTTTCTTTCTTTCTTTTTAATGTTTATTTATTTTTAAGAGAGACAGTGTGTGAGTGGGAGAGGGGCAGAGAGAGAGGGAGACACAGAATCTGAAGCAGGCTCCAGGCTCTGAGCTGTCAGCACAGAACCTGATGCGGGGCTCAAACCCACAGGCCGTGGGATCATGACCTGAGCCGAAGTCGGATGCTCAACGGACTGAGCCACCCATGCGCCCCTCATGAAGCTTACTCTTTTAATGAGGGGAGGGTGATAGACGAAAATACCAGTTAACTCTAGGTATGATTCTGATACTGAAATAGGTGTGATAAAGTGTGACTAGGTGGCTACGTTTGTTGGACTGGGAAAGGCCTTTCTGAGGAGATGACACCATGATAAGTTCTAAATGGCAAACCCAGAAAAGAGCATTCCAGAAGAAACAGTAGGTACAATAACCCTGCAGTGAGAACAAGGTTGGTGCATGAAGGAACAAAAGTGAGTGTGACTGGAACATGGTGAGAGAAAGGGGAGGTGACACAGGATGAGATTGGGGAGATAGGCAGAGGGTGAACATCCACCTTAATATCTGACTTGGCATGTTCATTCCAAACTTAGACCCTTCCACTTCCCACTCCAACCAATTCCTCCAAAATGTTCCTTTTCTAAAGCTGGAGGTCTTCTGTAGCTATCCTTTAGAAATATTCTGAAGCATTTGTGCTTTCTTTTTCCTTCCTTTTGATTCATTTTCCCAGTATCTGATACCTTCACATCTATACTGTAAGAACCTTTGAATGTCCTACCTCTGGGATTCCTGGCTTCAGGGGCTTCACCTCTGGGATTCCCATCCTTCCAGGTACATGGTAAGGATTGTTCTTCCCACCTCCTTAAAGATAGGCATGGCTTATGCATAACAGTGGATTTGCTTTGACCAAGGAAATATGAGAGAAGTGTGAGAGCCACATATGAACTTCCCTGCCACATGACTGGTGATGTTTAGAAGGCTCCATCAGCCTGGTGCCCCAGTAAGGATGATGAAGCAAAGTCACTTACTTGCCACCCCCTTCCCCTCAGATGGGCTTTCAGCATGAGTAAGAAATAATCTTTGTCTTTAAAACAGATTTTGGGATTATTCCACACCATAGCATAATCTAGCCCAGTGCCACTGCTCAGACTTTACTGTGATATTAGTCACCTGAAGAATTTGTTAAAATGCAAATTATAATTCTCTAGTGGGGACGGGATTCTGCGTTTCTTACAAGTTCCCTGGTGATGCTGATGCCATCAGACCCTGGAGCACACTTTGAATAGCAAGCACCTAACCCACCCTGACTATCTGATGTCCCACCTTCAACACATCTGCACATGCTGCCCTACACCTCACCAACCCTTAAACTTCCCTAAAAAAAAAAAAAAAAAAAAAAAAAAAGGAGCTAACAGAGAAATAACCTTCTTGGAGATATTCCTTAGAAGCCCTCAATAGCTCCCATATCTGCAGCTCCTCAGACATTGTAGGATTTTTTCTTACATTCCTAGGACCATTGCTTTTCATATTCTCTCTTCTCTACTGTCTTTATTTTCTGCCTCTACCAATGAGACTATTCATTGTCTCACTATCAAGTTTCATCTGTTTTATTTAATAATAGAAACCTCAAGTTTTAGTTTGGAGCTATAAGTCCAGCTGAAGTCCATATTTCCCCCAGCTTCCCCTTCAGCTGGTGTTAGCTGTGTGACTAAGTTCTAGTTCATGGGATGTGAGTGTAAGTGGCATGAGACATCTGGGTTCTACCTTTAAAAGGAAGATTATGTCCTCTGAGTATTTTCTTCATGTTCTCCCTTCTTGTCCTTTAGAATACAGACCCAGAAGTTGTCAACCATTTTTGGCCACATAGACAAGGCCTATACCTTAGGTGGGCAGAGCAACCGGTTGAAGAAAACTGCTGCCTTTTGGGCAGTAACAGTAATACCTTTGGACTAATCACGTTCTGGTACATGGGAGAACTCGTTTAAGCAGTTGCTGTTAGTTTGAATCTTTGTTTACAGTGTCAGGTTTATATCCTGATACATGTTCATCCCTAGAATGCATTTCACCCTTTGTTCTTACCAAAATTCTCCTTCTTGAAGGTCCAAAACAAGTCCCACTACTTCCAGCTTATAATACCCTCTTTCCCTGAACTGCCATCCCACATGACCATATGAGGTATAATACAGAATGAGATGGATTCCAGCAGCCACCCGTGCAAATAACACTGACTTCTTTACAGTTACTTACAGAGAAATAGATTCCTAAATTATGATGAGTAGACCATGAAAGCTGTAGGAATTCAGAGATGGGGCAGTCAGTGAGGAGAGAAAGGATAAGAAGATATGTGTTTGAGCAGTTTAAAACTGGAGAATGTACACAAGAAGACATTTCCAGGGGGTGTGTGGGGAACAGTTTCAAGGGAATCAATTTGTTATTCCATGTCTTCTGCATCTTTCCTAACATTCATCTTTCTGAGAAAGCAGTTGAGGCAGCTCTCCTTTCCTTCCTCCTATTTCTTAGTCTGTCCTCCCACCTTACAAAAGGAAAGTGTGCCTTCACCTGTCCTTCATCTTGGTATATAGTTCATTGTCCTGGTATGTACAAACCTCCAGGTAGCTAAGCCACCAGGTAGTCCTGTGCCAGCAAGGCCCCCTTCAATCACGGTACAACTGTAGATTTCATGTGTTTGTCTGACTTAAGTATATTTCCATTAGGGCAAAACATGTCTTTAGGAATGGATATTTTGGTCCTTGTGGGATATTTGGGGTACATATATATTGTACAGTAGCATAATGGGTTTTTAATTTAACCACAACGTATTATCAAAGAATACATTGTTTCTGAGGGAGATTCTCTTTAGAATAAAGCAAAAAAAGCATAGTTAAATGTTAAAGGCGGTAGTGCCTTATTTCACTCAGTTGACACATCATGGCAAGTTCTGTGTCTTATCTATCTTGGGACAAGAATATTCAAGATTTATAAAAATGTGTGCTGGGAAGAAATGATATGCTATAAATATAGTACAGTGTTCCCTCTCTGGTCAGAAGCAAGAAAGCTGAGTGATGCTCTTCATTTACTCATGTCTCAACTTTGGTCTTAATTTTACATTTTGCATAACTTCTAGAAGTATAGGGAAAGTACCTGTTTAATTTTCACAGATCGACATCATGCCTTCAAGTAAAAGGAAATATGTCAAAGTAAATTCATCTTTTGTTTTTTCTTGAATATTCATGCTTGTACTAAAAACATTTTCTTTTGTCAACATAAAGTATTAGCTATACCATTTCACACACACTAGGATGGCTATAATCAAAAACACAGAAAATACGTGTTGAGTCTACGGCCATACCACCCTGAACGCGCCCGATCTCGTCTGATCTCGGAAGCTAAGCAGGGTCGGGCCTGGTTAGTACTTGGATGGGAGAAAATATGTGTTGACAAGGATGTGGAGAAATTGGAGTCTTTTACACATTGCTGTAAAATGGTTCAGTCACTGTGGAAGACAGTTTAGCAGTTCCTCAAGAAGTTAAACAGAGTTACCATACGACCCACCACTTCACTCCTAGATATATCTGAAACAATTGAAAAGAGGTACTTAAACAAGTACGTGTACATGCTTATTCCATAGCAGCACTTTTCACAATAGGCAAAACGTGGAAACAGTCTAAATGTCCATCAATAGAATGAATAAACAAATTGTGTATATACACACAATATAATTCAGATGTAAAAAGGAATGAAAGTAGTGATCTATATATACTACTACAATGTGAATCAACCTCAAAAATATGTTAAGTGAAAGAAGCCAAATGTGATTCCACTTATATGAAATATCCAGAATATGTAGCTCCACAGAGATAGAACACGGATTGGTAGTGGTGATGAGACAGGAGAAGCTGCTTGATGGGTACAGGGTTTCCTTTTGGGGTGATGAAATGGTTTGGAAGTAGGTAAAGGTGTTGGTTGCATAATGTGGTGAATGCACTAAATGCCACAGAATTGTTCACTTTAAGATGGTTACTTTCTTGCGCTCCTAGGTGGCTCAGTCAGTTAAGTGACTGACTTTGGCTCAGGTCATGATCTCACAGTTTGTGAGTTCAAGCCCTTCATCGGGCTCTGTGCTGACAACTCAGAGCCTGGAGCCTGCTTCAGATTCTGTGTCTCCCTCTCTCTCTCCCCTACCCCCTCCCCTGCTCATGCTCTCTGTCAAAAATATACATTAAAAAAAAAAGATGGTTACTTTGTTACATGACTTTCACCTCAACTTTAAAAAAACAAGATCAGGGGCGCCTGGGTGGCGCAGTCGGTTAAGCGTCCGACTTCAGCCAGGTCACGATCTCGCGGTCCGTGAGTTCGAGCCCTGCGTCAGGCTCTGGGCTGATGGCTCCGAGCCTGGAGCCTGTTTCCGATTCTGTGTCTCCCTCTCTCTCTGCCCCTCCCCAGTTCATGCTCTGTCTCTCTCTGTCCCAAAAATAAATAAATAAATAAATAAATAAATAAATAAATAAAAACAAGATCGGCTAGCACCCAACAGATGAGCTGAATAAACTAGTATCTTGTTATCCTCTCAAATATTTATGCCCGACTCCACAAACAGCAGCTCTAAACCACTTATACAACTCCTGGATTGCCTGCCTCACATCAACTTGAAGAAAATCTACCTTGGACAAAAGTGAAAGATCTGGGAAATGATTGTTAATGGATACAGACTTTCTTTTTGGTCAGTGAAAATGTTTTAAATTTGTATCATATCGTGATGATTGCACAATCCTGTGAATATACTAAAACCCACTGTATTGGGTGAATTTTATGGCATGTAAGTTACATCTCAATAAAGCTGTTCTTAAACTAAAAGGTCTAACGTAGGTTAAGACCTACGTTAAAAGGTCTTAAACTAAAAGGATACGTTGAAGAGTATTTTCTTTTGGAACTGGGGTTTCATCAGCCTTTAAGCAATAAACTGTAACCCTTTGCACATCTACTTTGGAGGGGGGGCTAATTACTGCAATCACACTATTCTTTTTTCTTAAAGCTTCTCCTAAGGGATCTTATTTGTGAAAGAAAAAAAAAGCCAAAACAAGGAAAATTACTAATTTTGATCTAAGAAAAACATAATCTCATCTGTGGCTCACAGGCAAAAATCCAGAAAAATTACTTTGCTTCACTGGTTCTTGTCTAGGAGGAAGTTTCTGTTTAATTCATACTCAAATTGAGTTGAAACAACACAGGAAAAAAAGTATTATTTGATACAGTAAATCCATATTTACTCTTCTTTGGGCACCAATCTCCTTAACTGCCACTCATTTTCCTCCTCATTTATGCATTTCTATCATGCCCTTACTACTGTGACAGAAACATGTAAATTCTGTAAGTAATGCCCTCAAGTAATTATTTTTACACCTTTTTGTAAGCCCTGCTGCCCCCAGGGCTGTTTATTTCCAGTACATGATGCAGTGGATAAAACTGCACTCATAAAAGCATCTACTTATGTACCTGGTAAGACAAAATGTACCCCAAATATAATTTAAGATATAATACCCCGAGCTTTAGGAAACAGTTTCATTTAATAGAATTACCATCTCCTGGGGCACCTGGGTGGCTCAGTTGATTAAGCATCTGACTTCAGCTCAGGTCATTATCTCACAGTCTGGTCTGTGAGTTCAAACCCTACATCGGGCTATGTGCTGACAGCTCAGAGCCTGGAGCCTACTTCATACTGTGTGTGTGTGTGTGTGTGTGTGTGTGTGTGTGTGTGTGTGTGTGTGTGTGTGTGTGTGTCTGCCCCTCCCCCACTCACACTCTGTGTCTGTCTCTCTCTCTCAAAAAATAAATAAACATTAAAAAAGCAAAAAAGAGGGGTGCCTGGGTGGTTCAGGTCATGATCTCACAGTTCTTGGGTTCGAGTCACCCCATGTCGGGCTCTGTGCTGGCAGTTCAGAGCCTGGAGCCTGCTTCAGATTCTGTCTCCTTCTCTCTGCCCCTCCCCTGCTCACTCTCTGTCTCTGTCTCTCTCAAAAATAAACATTAAAAATTTTTTCAAAAGTCTCCTCAGATGTCCTTTTAATTCTGTCAAATAATTTTAAACTTACTGTTTAAATCTTGAAATTACAAATCTACATATAATATTTTTCTAATTTCTACCCATCTATAATGTCTTCTTAAGGGACTTTAGCATGACCTAAATAATTGATACAGGTCTTTGTTTGCAATCAACAAGAAAAATTATGAAACACAACCAATGTTTTGGGGTTTTTAGCTCCAAAACCAGAATGGCTTTAAGTGACAGAGAAACAAGAACAATTAATAGTCACTTGATAAGTCACTTGGCTTTGGTGTTATTTCCAGAGACTGAGAAAGAGATTACTCAATTGAGTAACATGTCCTTTTGCAAATGAGATAGTTCCTAACCCTTTAACAAAATTTAAGGAGATGGAAAAATTGTGACAAAGATTTGGCAAAATTCCATTCATTCACTTACCTGGTTTTTGTTTTGTTTTGTTTTGCTTGCATTCGCTTATTTATGTAAAAAGGTTTCTTGATACTTACCTATAATAACAAAAAATAGGAAAAGAATTGGTGATGGACTCCATCTCACTCTACCAAAAAATAATAGTCATCTAATGATCCATGATGTAATCTAAAATGTTCTAAAAGCCCCATCCATCTACTAAGAGGTATATTCCAGTAAAATTTTACTTTTTGTGTAGGTAATTATTCATCAAAATCTGATATTGTTTTCATAGTCCAATTCAATCATTATTTTCCTGATGCCCCAGACTGATCAGTTCCCCCATCACATGCCTCAGGTCCTCTACTTTGTAGAACTTAGATAGTTGTAATTTTGCATATGTGTATAAAGTTATTTCATTAATGTCTATATCACAATAGATGGTAAACCCCATCAGGGCAGGAGCATCTTTTAACTTTCTTCCCCCCCCCCCCCGCCTCTTTATATCTTCAGAATAGCATTGCACTTCAAACTCTGTGAGTACTTGGTAACACTTATTTGAATAAAAAATGAATGAGACATTTGTGGATCTTAGGCCTGAGCTGCTATGTCTCCCCTTAGGTGGTGGCAATGACTCATCCAGCAAGTTCCAGTACCCTCACTAGCTCCCTCCAGCCCAAGGCCTAACTCTCCCAGGTGTCCTGGCATTTGTGGCCAGGGACGCCACCCAACAGGGTGCTCGCAAAACTCATCCCTTTCCTGATCTTGGCATTAATTCTGGGAAGCACTCTTGGAAGCAACAGCCCTACAGTGAGTTCAGGAGCCAGGGCTGGAAAGAGAGCCCCTGTTACTACTTGTAAAGGTTTATTATCACATTTGAAATAGGATCTTAAAGATGAGAAGAGTTAATTAAGCGAAGTCAGATGGGTGGGGGGCAAAAAGGGTAAGGGAGGCAAAGCCTTCTGGACAAGGAGAACGTCATACTGCCTAAGTCCTGTAATTAGAGGATTAGGCCAAATGACTTGGGGCAGGGGGAAGCATAGTTTTGAGATGAGCCTGGGGTTAATTAGGGGCCAGACCACGAGAGGCTCTGAAAGTCATGTTAAGGGGATCAGTTTATATCTTAAGAAAAATGGGATCTCACTGCAGAATTTTAAGTTGAAGTGAGATAACATGGTCCACTTTGGATTTTGAAAAGGTCGCTGTGGCTGCTGTGAAGAAAGATTGAGGGCAGCAACCCTGAAAGTTGAGTTATTATTCTTACTTTATGGATAAGAAAATGAAATTAAGTGAATATGACTTCTTCAAGACCACACAGCTAGTAAGTGATGAAACCAGGTCTCAAACACTAGTCTGAAAACTTAACCACAGTCTGTTGCCTTTCTAGATCAAGGTAATAAACCACCAAAATAGAGTTAGTTAAAATTATTTTTTTTTTTAAGTTAGAAACAAGAGCCTTATCTCTGACTCATCCTGACTTTACCTTGGTCACAATTGTCAGAAAATGAGAAGCAGGAGGGTAGCACAGGGTAGCTGAAGTTCCATGACATGATCTAAACTTCAGTTATGTCTTCTGTAAAATGGTAATCACATGTATTTTTTTGGATTGTTTGAGGTTTCAATCAGAGAAAGAATAAAGTTGTTACTCTAATATCAGTATATAGTTGGAACTCAGCAAAGGTTGATTACTATTACTATCATTATAATTACCTGATTTTACTTTTTGACTGTCATCTAGCCATCACAGAAATCACTGGCAACATGTCACCTAGCTGCCAAGCAAGAAACCAAGATGACCACGCCATTTGCTTGTTTGCATAACCTGTTGCTAGACTAGAGCACCAAATGTGGGATACCTCACAAATAAGCCTTCTTTTTTCTCCTAACAATAATATCTGTACTTTGGGTCCATGTCATGTGTGCCCTCAATTATTGTATGCACTTTGTACCATAAAGAATAGATTTAAAGATCTTTAATTCCTTAAATAAAATGGCTAGAATTGCAAAACTTTCCTTGAATATTATCAGAGAATGTAATGGTCTATTATCCATGACATACAAAGAAGATAAGCTGGCAGCAAGGGATGAAGCTTGGGGTATTTATCTAAGTAGATATGATGTATTTTTACTGCTCTGTGGCTTTGAATCTTTCATAAATATGGGATATATTCTCAAAGTAACTAGCCACAGTTATGGAGGCAACAACATTACCAACAATAAAAACAACACCATCATTATCAACAAACAAGTTGTGGCTGCTGATGTGGGCCTCAAACCCATGAACACTGAAGTCCTGATTTATCAGTGTGATTTTCCTGGCTGTCCTCCAGGTGTGATTCCCATTTTTACTCTTTTTTACTACAGGCATCTCCCTGCCCACCCACCCCCATTTTTTTAAAGTCTATTTATTTATTTTGAGAGAGAGAGAGAGAGCACATGAGCAGAGGCAGGGCAGAGAGAGAGAGGATCCTAAGCAGGCTCTGCACTGTCAGCACAGAGCTCAACGCGGGGCTCGAACTCACAAACTGCAAACTCATGACCTGAGCCAAAGATCAAGTCAGATGTTTAACCAACTGAGCCACCCAGGCATCCTACATTGCTGACCCTCTTAACTGGTCTTCTGCCTTACCCAATCCTTGATTTTTCATTGTCTCTTTTTAATTAACCAAATCTTTCCCCTTCATCCCGTAGTCTTCCTTGCTTTTACAGCTTACTCATTACAAACTAACATATAAAAGCCCAGGAATTTACATTAACTGCACTAAAAGAGATAATCAAATATTTTAGGTAGTGGAAAGTTATCCTTATAGTAACAAAGGTAAAACTGTTTCACCTTTGGATTTCAATCCTTCCCTTTGAGTTACTTAGTGGGCTTCTGTTGCTTTAAGCCCAGCACCGTGCTGAGGGATTAAAAAGGATGAGAGGCAGAGAGTGCAAAAAAAGGAATGAACTGAAGTCCTCCTCTGCAAGAAACTTGCATTTGCTGGTGAGAACAAACCCATGCATGCCTTACACAACAACGATAACAGTGAACTTTTAGGAAGGGCTTACTGTGTGCCAGCTAATGTATATATTATTTCTTTTAATCCTATGTGGTTGTATATTAGTTATCCACTGCTCTGGGACAAAGTACTACAAAGCATAGTGGCTTAAAACAGCAATACACATTTATTATCAGTTTCTGTAGGTGAGGAATTTGATAGTAGTTTAGATGAGTGATTAGGACTGGGAGTATCTCAGGAAGTTGTAGTCAGGTTGTCGGCAGGGTCTGCAGGTTACATGAAGGCTTGACTGGGGCTGGAGAATCCATGTCCACGATGACTCACTCACACAACTGTCAAGTTAATACTGCCTGTTGGCAGGAGGCCTCAGTTCCCCTCCACATGGGCCTCTCCAGAAAGATGCTAAGGGTCCTCATGACATGGTAGCACATGGTACCACATTCTTGGCAATTATTGTCTTTTTGATTATAGCCGTTCTAGTGGGTATGTAGTGGTATCTCATTGTAGTTTTAATTTCCATGCCCCTCATGACTAATGATGTTGAACATCTCGTGTGCTTATTTGCCATCTGTATATCTTTTTTTTTGTTAAGTGTCTAAATCTTCTGTTTATAATTGGGTTGTTTCCTTATTATTCAGTTTTGAGGATTCTTTTTATGTTCTAGATACAAGTCCTTTATCAGATATATGATCTGCCGTTATTTTCTCTCCCAGTGTGTGGCTCATCTTTTTATTCTCTTAGCAGTGTCTCTTGAAGAGCAGATCTTGGTTTGAATGAAGACCAATTTTTTAAGTTACTTTTGTGGATCTTGCTTTCGCTGTTGAATCTATGAAATCTTTGTTAAACTCAAGGTCAGTAAGATTTCCTATTTTTTTTCCTTTACAGGCTTTGCAGTTTTAGCTCTTACTTTTAAGACTATGATCTATTTCAAGTTAGTTTTTATATGTTTTATGAGGTATTTCACTAGCTGTCAGTTCTTTATTTAACAATATTTCTTTGAGGTATTCTCATATCAGTACATAAAGAGTTTCCTTATTCATTTTTAGAGCCAAACTCCTGTTCTGATGGAGATTATATTCAAGTTGTAAGGAGACAGACAGTAAACCAATAAGTAAAACATACTGTATGTAAAATGGTGATGTAGGAAATGTGGGTGGGAAGGACAGTTACCATTTTAAATAGAATAGTTAGGGTGAGTCTCACCGAGAAATAAATATTTCAATAAGGACTGAAGACAGCAAGGCACTAGGTAGGGAGAGCAGATTATAATAACTCTGGAGAAGGGAACAGAAATTACAAAAAATGTAAAGGAACAAAGGACCTATTATGTTCTCGAAACAGTAAGGAGGCCCATGTGGCTAAAGTAAAGTAAGCGAAGGGAATAACAGTGAGAAATGAGGTTTGAGAGTTAAGAGGTGTGCGTGTTGTAGGTTATGAGGACTAGGGCTTTTACTCTGAGATGAGAAGCTACTGGAGAGTTTGGAGGAGTGACATGACCTGGCTTATGCTTGAGAGGATCACACCAGTTGCAGCATTCAGCATAGCCTGTGGGGGCAAGGATAGATACAGAAAGATTAGTCAGGAGGCTAACGCAATATTTCAGGAAGAAATAATAGTAGTTTGGACCAGGGTGTGGCAATGAGGTTAGTGAGCGATGGCTAGATTCTGGACACATTTTTAAAGTAGTGCCAACAGGAGCAAGGCACAGATTAAGGATAACTCCAAGATTTTGGGCCTAAGGATCTGGAAGAATGGAAGGGTTTTTACCCCTTTGCTAACAGTGTATTATCAGACATTTTAATTTTTGCCAGCCTGGTAGTTGAAAAATGTTATCTAATACAGTTTTCTCTCTACGTTTTAGTTGTGAAAATTATCCAACATACAAAAAAAAAAATGGAAAAAATAATACTCATTTCATACTGACTTAAACAATAAAAGATATTTGTTAGCTCATATAACTGGATGTCCAGAGACAGAATGGAATTCAGGTTTGGTTTGACTCAATCATGTCATCAACAATCTAGGGAGTGGAGGGGGTGGGGCAGAGAGAGAATTGCTCCCTCAAACACTCTCTTAGGAAAGCCAATAATTTTTTTTATTTGTCCCAGCAAACATTTCTTTGTCTGGAATTTAACTATCTGGCCACTCCTGACAAAAATGGCTGTGGCCAAGGGATGGGATTTTGCATAATTTTGCATGTCCCACCCCTAGAGCCAGTGGTGGAGTCGGAATCCTCAAATGCACAGGGGCTAGGCCTGGATAAGGTGCCCACATCCAAACTGGAATGGATACCAAGAGTTGGGGATCAATACCCATGCCTCCATCGCAAGTACGGTGGGCATTTTCGAGTTTGCCATACTGCCCCCCACCTCTCTTGCTGACATCTCTGAAGAGTAGCCTTTCACTTCTCTCAATGACCTGTGCCATTGATTTCCTGCCTCTGTCAACTTTTCAATCATCCTCCTTGTTAATTCACATCCTGCAGTTGCTATTATCTTTTTGCACTGCTATGCCTTCATCCCTCAAAGTACTCCAACACATGGCTATAGTGTCTTCAGACTTTTGCTGAAAGTATGGGGTCATGGAGAGGATTATAACATAGCACGGAACTCAGAGCTGAACCCTAGAAGTCAACAATATTATCTGAAATTCCCCTGACCACCTCGCTTTGGGAACTGTGCTGATTTAAAAATATGTCTGAAAATTGATAGTTTTGCCTTCAGAAGGTGGAGCCTAATGGCCCTCCCCTTGAATGTGGGCTGGCTTTTAACAAACAATATTAGCAGAAGTGAAGACACTTGACTTCTGAGGCTAGGTAATAAAAGGGGTGGAGTTTTTACCTGGCACTTATTTTCGGCTGGCTCTGGGAGAAGGGAGCTGCCAGCTGCTGTTTCATGAGGACACTCAAGCACCCCTGGGAGAGTCCATGTGGAGAGGAATTGTGGCCTCCCACCAACAGCCAATCCCCTCTTGCCAGGCATGTACGTATGCCATATTAGAAATATATCCCTTGGCCCTAGATAAGACTTCACATGACCCCAACTGACATCTTTATTGCCACCTCATGAGAGACCCTGAGCGGAACTGCTCCCGAATTCCTGATCCATGGAGACTGTGAGAGATAATCATGCTTATTGTTGTTTTAAGCTGCCAGGTTTGGGGGTAATTTGTGATGCTGCTATAGAAAAATAATGCAGAAACTCCCTCATGGGCCATTCTCTTCATTCTTGTCTATGGGCACCTTGCACAGGTCCCCCCTTTTTTTTCATGTATTTTTCTTTTCTCTTACTAGGGCTCACCAAACCTAGTCTCTAGAGGGAATGCTTAAAATCCTGTATTTTATTATGCAGAGTAACTAGAGTCTTCTTGGTCTAAACCTCTCCCATCCAGGCTAAACCCAGGGGACCCTACTTTCCATAACCAAACATACCCTTTAAGCTCCAAAACCTAGCTACTCTGTCTTCCTACCAGGCCAACTGGTACCAAGTCCACTCACACAGCTGCCAGCTTTTAAAACAATTATTCTTGCTCTGATAGAAACATCCATGAGCAAAGTGGTACAAGAGCAGCAGTGGTACAAAAGAAACCCCTAGGCTCACTGGGGGAGCTCACAGGTGACATGTGGGCTGAGTTTTGAAGAATAAGTAGGACTTCATTTGGTAAAGAAGTGAAAGAAAGTCATTTATTCAGAAGCAATAGCAAGTACAGAGGCTCAAAGGTAAGAGAAGGCATAATTCTGAGAACTAAATATGTCAGGGCTGTGGGTGAGAATACCTGCTGGGGAGTTCAGAGGATGTTGGGGGCTAGATCATATCACGCAGTGGAAGCCACATATATCAGTTAGTAGAGTACAGGTGACAGAACTCCCTGATTCAACTGACTTAAAAAGTAAGAGCAGGAGTGAATTTAGTATCTCAAATAATAAGTCCATAGGTAGGGCTGCTCCTGGGTTGGTTAAGTTAGCAATGATGTTAATGATGTTACCAAGCACCCAGGATTTTTCTGTGTTTCTATTCTGTTATTCCCAGGCTTCCCACAACTCCTGACCCGCACACACCCCCCCCCCCCCACCTTATGGTTGTAAGATGCTTACAGAAGCTCCAGCCATCATATCCTTAAGATTTCTTCTGGGGATAAGCCCATGGGGGAGGGGAAGGAAGAAAAAAGAAAGAGAGGGAGGGAGCCAAACCATAAGAGACTCTTAGAAACTGATGGGGTGCCTGGGTGGCTCAGTCGGTTGAGCATCCGACTTCAGCTCAGGTCATGATCTCGCGGTCCGTGAGTTTGAGCCCCGCGTGGGGCTCTGGGCTGATGGCTCAGAGCCTGGAGCCTGCTTCCGATTCTGTGTCTCCCTCTCTCTCTGCCCCTCCCCCGTTCATGCTCTGTCTCTCTCTGTCTCAAAAATAAATAAATGTTAAAAAAACTGAGAACAATCTGAGGGTTGATGGGGGGTGGGAGGGAGGGGAGGGTCGGTGATGGGTATTGAGGAGGGCACCTGTTGGAATGAGCACTGGGTGTTGTATGGAAACCAATTTGACAATAAATTTCATATAAAAAAAAAAAGATTTCTTCTGGGGGTAGAAAAGGGGCTTTCTCTTCTCATTCTCATTATGTCAACTTTTTATAATCTTTTTAAGTTGGGGAAAACCTCTCCCAGAAATGTTTTCCCTCCTCCCATTCCTCCCAACAGCTGGCTTCCCTTCAGTATCCTTGGTTAGAATTGCATCATATGCCCAGGCTCAATATTTGGTTAGGGAGTGGAACACCATGATTGACTTAGACCCTTCACGGTTTACTCCTTCTGGCTGGGACTGGAGCCTAGTACTCTTCAAGCATATGGCCAAGCATAGCAGTATGGTTACAAGAATAAAATTGGGATTCTGTTAATAATGTGGAAGAGAGATTGTTGGCTTTTTGGGTAGGCAGTTAGCAGAATCTGCTACACCATGCCAAGGAAACTGAACTGTATCCCATTGGGATGGGGAAACACAAGGATTTTAAAATAGGAATTAGCATGATTATATTTCACTATATCAGAATGAAGGGGCACTAAGGAGAGGCATGAGCCTGGATGCAGGGCCACCAGCTAGAACGCTTCATCAGAAGATTTTGCAGAGGATTTTGGGCATTTGAATTAAGAACAACTAGTCACTAACTGGATGAAATAGGTGTTGTGGAGGAAAAATTTTTCTATTCCCTTCAAGATTCTTTTGGCTGATATAAGAATTAAATTGACATGAGACAGATTAACAGTAGAAAATCAAATTTAATTACATACATATAGGGATCCTATGAGACTGTGAGGCCCACAGGTAGTCAGGCAATTGAGGCTTCTATGCCATTCTGAGTTGGGACGTCAAAGGGAAGGAGGACAATTCACAGGAAGATGAAAAAGAGTAAATGTTTGGTAAACAAATGTTTGCTGGGCCACACAGAAAAAATGGGACACAGAGAGGAATTCTAATAAACAGACTTTGCTAAGTTCCTCTCTACCACACCTGGTTCATATTATACTGTAGTTATTTATGCTGATAGCTCCCGTCCTGGAGCAGGTCCTCTCTCCAAATTCTTTTAGGCAGTTGGGGGGGGGGGGTGGGATTTTGAAAAGTTCTTCCCGAGTCTTCTGTTAAAAATAATCAGCATAAAATAATCCACATGTGAAAGAGACACATTTTGGGGTGGCAAATTTTGCTCTCCTACAGCAGAAAGGAAGTAGAAGGAAGAAATCCTAAAATGACTTGCAAATTTCTGCTTGGGTGAATCACACAGTAGTTCATCAAAGTTAGAATATGACTGGAGGAGGTTTGGGTGGATAAAGTAAGAGTGGAGAGACTATGAGTTTGGTTGTGGACAATGAGGTGTCTACACGGCACACGAAGAAAGATGAGTAAACTTGGAAGGGAGATTGAAGATCACAATACTTCAACTCCTTTAGAGATTAGGGCAGGATGGAGTATGGAATGAAGAAGAACTAAGAAGAAATAAAGTGATATAGACAACTGATACTGAGCGTGGGACTGGTTTGGCTGATTTTACTCACACCTGGGTCAAGAAATCAAGGACTTCTTGAGAAAATTGTAAATGTAATTGTAGACAAGTCTTTAAAAAGCAGTTAAAGACCTGTTTTGAAATACGGATTTCTGTAATTGGTTTCAACATGTTGAGAGTTACAGCAAATGAGATGGGGAAGTGATCTCAACCTACTTTTTTTGGCCTCCTGACTGGAAACCTCAGAACTCAGCCCTGTGAGCTGTTAATCAGATAAGCATTGTGGGCTTTCGTAAAGAATCATGCTCTACAAATTACTGAATGCATATGGCCTTACTGAAGGAAGTATTATCCAAACGAAATGGGCAAAGAAAGTATAATGAGATGTTGGGATTAAAATGTAGGTTTCTTTCTGTTTTATAACAGTAGTTATGAAATGTAAGTTATAAGATGTTTCAATGTACCTTCAAGCTCTAAGTTAATATAGTTCATAAATCACATGAATTAATTACTGTTTAAAACATAACATAAATAGGAACTCCATTCCACTCAACAATACCTGTTTAGTGGACCACTGGAGTTTGAAATATACATAGGTTAGACAATACTACACAGTTGGCAGGCAAACTGAAGAATTAAAAAAATATAGGGTACCTGCCTGGCTCATTCAGAAGAGCACGTGACTCGATCTCAGGGTCGTGAGTTTGAGCCCCATGTTGGGTGGAGAGATTGCTTAAATAAGTAAAACTTAAAAAAAGAGAATTAAAAAATATATATTCCAAACATTTGTTAATTTTTTCCCCATGTCTACCTGAACCAGGCTCTGGCATAATAAAAATATCTGATATTTGTATGATTCTGCAGTTAATCCTAACTTTATGAAACTATTCTACCCAATGTGATTTCTGGGGGCCCCGATAAAATATAACACCTGAAGCAGAGTAGGGATTGAAAGACAAAGAAAAGAGAACCAAGAATTGAAGGGAGAAAGGCAAGTTAGGAAGCCCATCCAGGCTGGCAGAGTAAAGGAGGTAAAAAAACAATAGTGGGGAGAGCCTGAACATACAAACTGGACAATGTCAGACCATATATGACGATTAGAATTGTGACCTATAACCTCTACAGCAATCATCCCAGAGTTCTCACTACTGTTCAATTCTCTTCCCTACCTTCTAACTCAGGACCAAATATGAGAAAGCCAAATATGTTCTCCACAATCACATAAGAAGCCCTGCTCCTAGTAAGCCCACCACCGCCTTCCCCATGCTAACACTCTCAAGTCAGAGCATGCATGAAACCTTTCTTTCTTCTTTTTTTTTTTCTTCAGTTTAAGCTTTCCCATTCCCCTGACAGCCTTTGGGTCTCTGCCAGACATGAGTGATGGTGGTTAACTGCCTTCTATAGCAGGTGTAGAATAAATAGCCTCTTTTTTTTTCTTTTTAATCTCATTTGGGTGGTCTTCATTTATTTCCAGTCATTCACTTACTTGTCATATATTAGCTATGTTGTGTGCCAGGCAGTGCCCAGCATTGCTGTGGAAGCAGATAGTCTCTGCCTTCAAGCATATTCTATTGGAACAGACAGACACATAAATTGTAATTCAATGTGGCAAGAGAAACAATAGGTATATATGACGGGGTTGTAGGTCAAGTAAAACTTTTAGGGGAGGTGACCCTTAAATTGAGAGTAGTAAGGGATGAGTATGCGTTGGCTTGGCTAAGTTGGGGGAAGGATATTCGAGGCAGATGGAAGGGTGGAGGAGGTCGAATGAGCAAAACTTAAGAGAGCAGAAGCCCCAGACAGATGTGCGTTTCTGAGGCATAATAAGGGAGGTGAAAAGCAGAAGCTGCATGGGAGGGTCGTGGACTGCCACGTATAAGCCACATTTGTAAGCACTTGGACTTTATCCTGTACAAACGGCTCCCTCCTGGAAATGAGAGAAACGGCTGGTGTAAGCAAGGAGGAAAAACATTAAGGAAACATTACCTTTGTTTGTGTTACTGTAAGGTCCGGGAGAGCAGGGGCACAGCGGCTCATGTATGGCACACAAACATTCAATGAATGCTGAATGAATAGATATAAGCGATTCGGTATAGACGATGTGGTCTCCAGTTTATGCTTCTCTAACAGGACAAGACAAAGAGGCCAGGGCACGAGTCTAGGAGGCTATAGCGAAGGTTTGATTCCGGAGATCAGGGCTGGTGGACACAATACCTCCAACTGGTTGTGGGAAAGGGATGCACTTCTCTCGCGGCCACTCCAAGATCCACCCACCCGAGCTGCACAATTCTGGAAGCGGCAACGTAGAAAGCAACCAGCTAAAAAACAGCACCACCGCCGAGAGCGTAGCTGGCGCAGAGGGTCCACCCACCGCTCGACACAGCTCACCTGTGCGCCCAACGCCGGTCTATCGAGGCGGAGCTACGGCACGACGCCCTTCCGGATTGGACGCGCTCGAAATCCCGGGGCGGGGATTAGAGGCCGAACGTTCTTGGGGATTGGCCACTCTGGCGAAAGGACGTGGGGCTGGCGGAGCAAGTTCGCAGGCTGCTCCAGCTGGGTGGAGGGTGGGCTCTTCTTCGCGGTTCTCCTGTCAGTCATTGGCTCCCTGCGGTTTCCTTGGGGACGTGGCGCCGCCGCCCGCCCAAGGTTTTTTCCGGCTGGTCTAAAGGCCTTGGGGAACCGCTCTGAACCGAGCGGGACGGTGCCAGGGGAGACTGCGGGACTCTCGACCCGTGAGTGCGAGCGCGGGAGGGCCGCGGGGCTGGGAGAGGCGGGGAGGGGAAGTGGGTCTTCCAACCCCCGCCACCGGGGGAGCGCCGGTTCCTCGAGAATGCCCGGCTCCCCGGGAGCCGGCTTAGAGTCAGCTGGGCCCCAGGAACAAGAGCGGACGCATCTGGAGTAGGTGGGTGGGCGCCTTGGCCTTCCCTCGGAAGTCTAGTCCTGTGGGCACTGCTGGAGGTAAGCCTGAAACCCAACGAACTCTTAACAGGCTGCAGACTTAGGAGATGCCTGAGACAAGGAGACCCATTTCTCAGGGCAAAAAGAAAAGGAGGTGACAGGCACTGAGACCACTGAAGGGATCCCATGGCTAGGTAAGGCTGCACATTTTCTCCTCAGCTAGGGGCTCAGTTGGGGGTGGCAGATAGGTTGAGGGGCCCTGGGAGGTTTTTACAAGTGAGGTTTGCCCTACTGCTGCATCTGGACTTTGCAGCTTCCTCGGATGGATGGGGAGAAGATCAAAGTTACTTTTTTTTTTTTTTTTTTTAGGCAAATGCTACCATAGTTTCTAGCCCATAACCCCAGGGTGGTAGACTGAGTGCTTGCTCAGCTCTGGAAAGTGCTAAAATGTAATGTTCTTTCAGATTTCCATTTGAGTGAGGCTGTGTGCTTTTTGAGGAGGTTAAACAAAGATTTTGTTTGTTTGTTTGAAAGTAGACCGAGGTCCTTTTGAATCAATATAGGAAGTGAGATTCATAGTTGAATATGTATATCCATATGGTGTGATACTCTGGAACTTCCAGAAAAGATTAATGTGGATCTACATGTACCAAATGGAACAGTTGTCAAATAGAGTAAGTGGGGAAAGATGCAGAACAATAGGTATGGTGTAAAACCAGAGGAATGAGATACACACATGCATATTGTCATATCTGATATATATTTATGCTCGTGTAAACATAGAATACCCCTGGAAATATACGTAGAGACAGGGTAGCAGTGCTTGCCTTTCAGTAGGAAATGCTAGGTTAAGGCAAAAGACTCATTTTTCACTATATATCCTTTTAAACTTGTTTCATGTGCATATATTACCTATTAAAATATTTTTTAATTAGTTGAATAAATATACAGATTATCCAGTTTTTTGACATCATTCTTGGTGGGAATGTTGTAGTTGCTCTGATTCTTCAATGTTGTGAGGTTGACCAGGGAGACTAGTGATCTTTTCATAAACATGAGAACTGTAATTCTTTGAATTATACCCAAAAGTGCAGACATTGGGAAAAGAGAAGATAAGGCTTTTCTGATTTATAGTAGAAGCACCATGAATCATATAGGTCCTTTTCTAAAATTTGAGACTAAAAGAACTTCTATAGACTGGTGGTGGCATAAATTTTTGCCTTTATCAGGAAGGGCTTTAATACAGTTTAAAAGCCTTTTTTTTTTTTTTTTTTTTTTTTTTTGGCACTCAGATGTAGAGACTTTTCTTACTAATGTTTGTCTCATTTCAGGATCAGTTTTTCCTACCTCTGCCCAGCCTCCTGGTACTTCACTGTGCCCACAGTGAACCCATTTCCCCGCCAGAGGGTGGCATTCCTAGGACTCTTCTTCATATCCTGCCTCCTTTTACTTATGTTAATCATGGACTTTCGACATTGGGGTGCTTCATTGCCACGAGATAGGCAATATGAAAGGTGAGTCAACCTTAGATCACTTTGATCAGACTTGGCATTGAAGTCATAAATATTTTGACATTTCACACAGTACTACCTTTGACCCTTTTGGGGGAATACTGCACTTTGATTAGTAAAATTGCATGCCACTTATTACATAAAGAAGATCTTAAGCTCCATTTTGGCAGGGTTCACTTTTGATTCAGGAATGCTGATGTTGCATTTTAACCATGAAAGGCGTCTTTCTATATTCTTGTTTTGGTGGACTGACTTAATGGATGCATAAATGTTTAGGACTGTTACGTATTCTTGATGAACTGATCCTTTATCATTATTAAATGGCTGTTTTTATCCTTGATTATATTTTTTGGCCTGAAATCTACTAGTCTGGTACTAATATAATTACTTCAGCTTTCTTTTGAGTAGTGTTAGCATTATAGATGTTTTTCAATCCTTATAGTTTTAGCCTTTATGTCTTTATATTTTATATCTATCCAGTCTTTTTATAAATAACTGCTTTTTATCCAGTCTGAATGTCTGCCTTTTATTTGAAGTGTTTAGGCCATTTGCATTTCATGTGATTATTGATTATGCTTAGGTTTAAATCTGCCTTGCTGTTTGTTTTCTGCTTGTCACATCTTGCTCTTTGCTCTCCCTTTTTCTCTCCCTTCTTTTAAATTGAGTACATTTTATTTTATTTATTTATTTATTTATTTATTTATTTATTTATTTATTTATTTTTAATATATGAAATTTATTGTCAAATTGGTTTCCATACAACACCCAGTGCTCATCCCAAAAGATGCCCTCTTCAATGCCCATCACCTACCCTTCCCTCCCTCCCACCCCCCCATCAACCCTCAGTTCTCAGTTTTTAAGAGTTTCTTATGCTTTGGCTCTCTTCCATTCTAACCTCATTTTTTTTTCCTTCCCCTCCCCCATGGGTTTCTGTTAAGTTTCTCAGGATCCACATAAGAGTGAAAACAAATGGTATCTGTCTTTTTCTGTATGGCTTATTTCACTTAGCATCACACTCTCCAGTTCCATCCATGTTGCTACAAAGGGCCATATTTCGTTCTTTCTCATTGCCCTGTAGTACTCCATTGTGTATATAAACCACAATTTCTTTATCCATTCATCAGTTGATGGACATTTAGGCTTTTTCCACAATTTGGCTATTGTTGAGAGTGCTGCTATAAACATTGGGGTACAAGTGCCCCTATGCATCAATACTCCTGTATCCCTTGGGTAAATTCCTAGCAGTGCTACTGCTGGGTCATAGGGTAGGTCTATTTTCAATTTTTTGAGGAACCTCCACACTGTTTTCCAGAGTGGCCGCACCAGTTTGCATTCCCACCAACAGTGCAAGAGGGTTCCTGTTTCTCCACATCCTCTCCAGCATCTATAGTCTCCTGATTTGTTCATTTTGGCCACTCTGACTGGCGTGAGGTGATATCTGAGTGTGGTTTTGATTTGTATTTCCCTGATGAGGAGCGATGTTGAGCATCTTTTCATGTGCCTGTTGGCCATCTGGATGTCTTCTTTAGAGAAGTGTCTATTCATGTTTTCTGCCCATTTCTTCACTGGGTTATTTGTTTTTCGGGTGTGGATTTTGGTGAGCTCTTTATAGATTTTGGATACTAGTCCTTTGTCCGATATGTCATTTGCAAATATCTTTTCCTATTCCGTTGGTTGCCTTTTAGTTTTGTTAATTGTTTCCTTTGCTGTGCAGAAGATTTTTATCTTCATGAGGTCCCAATAGTTCATTTTTGCTTTTAATTCCCTTGCCTTTGGGGATGTGTCAAGTAAGAAATTGCTGCGGCTGAGGTCAGAGAGGTCTTTTCCTGCTTTCTCCTCTAGTGTTTTGATGGTTTCCTGTCTCACAGTCAGGTCCTTTATCCATTTTGAGTTAATTTTTGTGAATGGTGTAAGAGAGTGGTCTAGTTTCATTCTTCTGCATGTTGCTGTCCAGTTCTCCCAGCACCATTTGTTAAAGAGACTGTCTTTTTTCCATTGGATATTCTTTCCTGCTTTGTGAAAGATGAGTTGGCCATACGTTTGTGGGTCTAGTTCTGGGGTTTCTATTCTATTCCATTGGTCTATGTGTCTGTTTTTGTGCCAATACCATGCTGTCTTGATGATTACAGCTTTGTAGTAGAGGTTAAAGTCTGGGATTGTGATGCCTCCTGCTTTGGTCTTCTTCAATACTACTTTGGCTATTTGGGGCCTTTTGTGGTTCCATATGAATTTTAGGATCACTTGTTCTAGCTTTGAGAAGAATGCTGGTGCAATTTTGATTGGGATTGCATTGAATGTGTAGATAGCTTTGGGTGGTATCGACATTTTAACAATATTTATTCTTCCAACCCATGAGCACGGAATGTTTTTCCATTTCTTTATATCTTCTTCAATTTCCTTCATAAGCTTTCTATAGTTTTCAGCATACAGATCTTTTACATCTTTGGTTAGATTTATTCCTAGGTATTTTATGCTTCTAGGTGCAGTTGTGCATGGGATCAGTTTCTTTATTTGTCTTTCTGTTGCTTCATTATTAGTGTATAAGAATGCAACTGATTTCTGTACATTGATTTTGTATGCTGAGACTTTGCTGAATTCATGTATCAGTTCTAGCAGACTTTTGGTGGAGTCTGTCGGGTTCTCCATGTATATTATCATGTCATCTGCAAAAAGTGAAAGCTTGGCTTCATCTTTGCCAATTTTGATGCCTTTGATTTCCTTTTGTTGTCTGATTGCTGATGCTAGCACTTCCAACACTATGTTAAACAACAGTGTTGAGAGTGGACATCCCTGTCGCGTTCCTGATCTCAGGGGGAAAGCTCTCAGTTTTTCCCCATTGAGGATGATATTAGCTGTGGGCTTTTCATAAATGGCTTTTATGAGGTTTAAGTATGTTCCTTCTATTCCAACTTTCTCGAGGGCTTTTATTAAGAAAGGATAAATTGAATACATTTTAAATATTCCATTTTATCTCTTGTTGGCTTAGTAGGTATAACTCTGGGGATTTTGTTTTTATTTTTGTTTTTATTTTAGTGGTTGCTTTAGGGTTTATGGTTTATAATATACGTCATTAATTTACCATAATCTATCTTCAAGTAATATAATTCCTCTTCCCGTGTACCTCTTTACCTTTACCCCTAGGCCTTTGTGCTATTATTGTCATGCATCTTCCTTCTACATATGTTATGAACTCCACCATATATTGTTATTTTTTGCTTTAAACATTCAGTTGTCTTTTAAAGAGATTTCAAAAATAAGAAAAAAAAGGCTAGTATATTTACCATTTCTGGGCCTTTTCATTCTTCTGTGTAGTTCATATCCTACCTGGTGGGATATTCATTTTGTCTAATAGATTTCCTTTAACAAGTCTGGTAGTATGAGTTTGTGGTTGGTGAATTCTTTCACCTTCTGTGACTAAAAAAGTCATTTTGCTTTCTCTTTAAAAATATTTGTTGGGGGGTGTCTAGGTGGCTCAGTTGGTTAAGTGTCTGACTTCAGCTCAGGTCATGATCTCACAGTTTGTGGGTTCAAGCCCTGCATCAGAATCTCTGCTGTCAACATGGAGCCTGCTTTGGATCTGCTGTCTCCCTTGCTCTCTGCCCCTCTCCCATTTGTGCACTCTTTCTCGGTCTCTCTCAAAATAAATAAATAAACTTAAAAGAAATTCATTGGGTATGGAGCTCTAGGTTGATCTTTTTTTTTTCCTTTCATTACTTTAAAAACAATGTTACACTGTCTTCTGACTTACATTCTTTCTGAGGAGAAGTCTGCTATAATTTTTAAATCTTGTTCTCTGTACATCAAGTGACTTTCCTCAGGCTGCTTTTTAGATTTTATCACTGGTTTCAAACAATTTGACTGTAATGTACCTTGATGTAGTTTTCTTTATGGTTCTTTTGCTTATGATATGCTCATAATTGGATCTATGGATTTATGTTTTTTAATCAAAATCAGAAGAATTTTGACCGCTATTTCTTCAAATATTTTTTCCTTTCCTCTTCCACTTCTCCTTTGGTGTCTCCAATCACATATATATTGAACCATGTGAAGCTTTTTCACAGCTTATTTATTTATTTATTTTTAGTCTTTTTTATCTCTGTGTTTCTTTCTGGATATTTTATATTGCTGTGCCTTCCAGTTCATTAGTATTTTCTTCTGTCAAGTCTAACTTACTGTTAATTCCATCCAGTGAGATATGAATACCTTTATTTTTTTACAGAAAATACATCTGAATTATTTGATATACATATATATTTTTTTAATACTTATTTTTGGGAGAGCGCAGTGAGGGAGAGACAGAGAGAGGGGAACAGAAGATCCAAAGCGGGCTCTGTGCTCACAGACTGACAGCAGTGAGCCCAATGTGGGGCTTGAACTCACAAACCGTGAGATAATGACTTGAGCTCAAGTTGGACGCCCAACTGACTGAGCCACCCAGGCCCCCCATTATTTGATAGTTTTAATGCCTTACCAGTTGCATTGAAGATCTATATTCCTTTATAACAGTGATTCATTTTGCTATTTTTTTTGAGGTTAATTTCTGATTAGGCTACAAAATGAAATGATGACATGTTGTGTTCATCATCAACTTGATTTTCTCTGTATTCCTTCTCAGACAGTATCAGGAGACTTTGGATTATAAGTGACAGTCAAACTGACTTAAATGATAAGATAGTTTATTGGGTCACATGACTAGAAGTCCAGGTGTAAAGGACCATAATAAGTTCAACATTGGCTGTCAGGATGAGAATCTCTGTCTCTGTTTTCTACAGCATCCGCTTACTGAATTGTTGTGAAACAGCAGCCAGTAGCAACTAGGGCTACATGCATCCTCACTCATGTCCCACAGGAGAGAAACAGGCCTTCTGTGCTCTTGTATATGAATGAAGAGGACCCTTCCTGGAAACCTCCAGCAGCCCTTTCCTTCTATCTTTTCTGGTCAGAATTGGGACCTGTGATCACTCCCTTAATATTTCTTTTTTTTTTTTTTTTTTTTTTTTCAACATTTTTAATTTATTTTTGGGACAGAGAGAGACAGAGCATGAACGGGGGAGGGGCAGAGAGAGAGGGAGACACAGAATGGGAAACAGGCTCCAGGCTCCGAGCCATCAGCCCAGAGCCTGACGCGGGGCTCGAACTCACGGACCGCGAGATCGTGACCTGGCTGAAGTCGGACGCTTAACCGACTGCGCCACCCAGGCGCCCCACTCCCTTAATATTTCTATGTTGTTCTGTCCCCAGAATTTCTCATTTCCAATTCACTTTGGTCATTCATTCGTTCAGCAAGCATTTATTGAGCAGCTGCTATGTGCTGGGTGATAATAGGTACCAGGACATGGAGATGTTGGTACCTTTTCTCAAGATGTTTATGTTTTCAACCTTTCCTTCCCTAGTAGCACTATTCATTTATATTTATTTATATTTTTTGTTCTTTCTTTCTGAAGAGAAACATTTGTTTAGATGACTATAGTTGTCAACAATTGGCCTTAAGAAGCCTGTTAGCTTCAGAGAACTAAATCCATGATTTGAGGGTTTTAAATGCTTATTGAGATTTTCTTGACACACTTGAGCACAGTTTTCCACCGGAAGACAGTGAGGTATCATTATGGAATTCTGTGTAGGTTGACATGGCTACAATAAAGACTGTTAGAGAGTGAGTGGTGAGCTATATGGCTGGAGAGGTAGATCACGCTGGGCTTATTAAGTTATTTGAGGGGGTTTAGACATTTTCTTAAGGGCAGAGGGAAGGCTTTGAAAGGCTTTGAAGAGTGGTATGATTGGAATTGCTTTTTAAAGAAAACTTACTTTGGGGCACCTGGGTGGCTTAGTCTGTTAAGCATCCAGCTATTGATTTTGGCTCAGATCATGATCTCACAGTTAGTGAGTTCAAGCCCCATGTGGGTTTCATGCTGACAGTGTCAGAGCCTGCTTAGGATGTTCTCTGTCTCTCTCTCTCTCCCCCCTTCTCCCTCCCTCTCTCTCTGACCCTCCTCTGCTATACTCTTTGTCTCCAAATAAATAAATAAATAAAAATTTTTAAAAAATAAGGAAAGCTTACTTTGGTGGCATTGTGGGATAAACATGAAAGGAGGGAGATGGATAGGAATACTCAGTACAGAGATGATGGTCGCCTGAACTTGGATGGAAGCAACGACAACGGAGAGAAGTAAATGCATTTGAGGGATATGTGGGAGATAGAGTGATCTGATAGTTCCTGTCTATTATTATGCCCCAAGTGGCCAGATCTGATAAATACTTAGGTTGAATTAATAGCAACAGATTAACTGCAGAACTAAGGGACACACAGACTACGCCTGTGGTTACTTTACCAAAGTCCTAATAACCCATAATGCTCTGGTGGAGCAACCAGCAGCTATATAGCCTAGAGCTCCTATTCTTTAATCAAAGGTTATATGCATATTGCCACAAATTACTATATATCATCACCTTTCACTCATGGCAGCCCCTTTTGGAATTTGGAAGCAAACATTCGTTGGGAGCTTGGTGTGTGCATGACACTGTTGTAGATGCTAAGGTACAAAGATGAATAAAACGTGGCTCCTGAACTCATCGGGTTCATAATCTAGTTAGGGAGGCAGATGTGAAGGAATAATTCTTTCCCAATGAGAGAATAGTTTATATATAACTATGTAGAATCAGGAACAAAGTTAAGAATCAGAAGTTAATCAGAAGAGGCCCTGAGTAACTAAAGTTGTTATCACTAAGTTCATGAACTACAAGCTCATGTTCTTTACTGATAAGATAGGCTTTCCCATAGACTGTGTTTGCTTTTATTTTACACACTATTTTAATTAGCTTGGTTTTCTCCTGTCTCAGAACACAGCAGATAAACAGCAAATTAGATGGTGGTAGTAGGAAGGGTGTGCTAGTCATTAGATGTGGGCACACTGATGACAATAGTCAATAATACCCTAACAAGTGAGGCAGGAGAAAGGAAATTTATTAAAAGTTGACTGAATAATTCAAAATTTCTGCAGACCATTTCTATAGTGTTAAGCAGTTCTGCACATTTTATTAAAACTTCTCTATTACAAATATAATAATTGTGTTAAATCAGTGATTTTCAAATTTTATATATCTAAATCATTGGGGACCTTTAAAAAATGCGAATAATTGGGGCGCCTGGGTGGCTCAGTTGGTTGAGCATCCGACTTCAGCTCAGGTCATGATCTCACGGTTCGTGAGTTCGAGCCCCGCGTCAGGCTCTGGGCTGATGGCTCGGAGCCTGGAGCCTGCTTCCGATTCTGTGTCTCCCTCTCTCTCTGCCCCTCCCCCATTCATGCTCTGTCTCTCTCTGTCTCAAAAATAAATAAACATTAAAAAAATTAAAAAAAAATGCGAATAATTGAACCCCTTCTAAAGGTGATTCTAATGTGCAGCCTAAGTTGGGAACCATGCTTTAAGTTTCAGTTAAACTTATTTGGAGAGGAAGTATTGAGGTGTAGGGGAAAGAGGATTAATTTTAGAGCTAAACAACCCATCGTTTAATAGTTGGGTGACCTTGTGCACATCTTGTATTCTGGAATCTCATTTTCTTTATGTGTAAAGTAGAGGTACAAATGCCTGCCTTATAGTTTTGTCATTTGGATTAAAAGAGAAAAGCATCTAGGACTACCTATTGCATCCTGGGGGTTTGTCTTATTGTTTGAAATAAACTTGATTTTTCTGTTCGCTAATTCCATCTTCTGCCTTCCAGATATACACTGAAGGTAATGGGCAGCATTATCTCCAATTAAAATTTTCCTCCCAGAATTTTTTTTTCTGGCTGCTGCTATTGATTAGGTACTGGTGAGCACAAGCTGATGATAAAATGATCAAGCAAATAATTAGGAATTGATGGAAACACTTTAGTTCAACAGCTTACAAAAATTTTAGGACACATGTTTATGGTTGTGATTTGTATATTACATGTAATACAAAGTCATATCTTTTCAACTTGTTCCAATTCACATGATGAAATTAGGTCAGTAGTTTGTAATGGAAAAAAAAATATTTTAATTTGAATTTTTTTCAGCCATTGGTGGAGCTAGCATATCACCTCCAGGCAATATGACCCAGGATTTTAGAAGCCTGTATGAGGGTTTTCCCTCAGTAGTTTCAATTTTAAAGAGTTGTGGTATTTTTTGTTTGTTTATTATGAACATTTACTCAACACTGCTTCTGGAAGGAGAAAACAGGAAGTTTGCATCAGAACTAGAATTTAAGAAAAGGTACATTTAGAGAGTGATGGGGTGGGTGTCAGTAAGGGTAGAATCCAGAGCTGTTTTTGTTTTTAATAGACTCTGTTTTTTAGAGCAGTTTTCAGTTCACAGCTAAACTAAGCGAAAGTACAGAGGTTTCCTAGATACACTCTACCCCTACATGCATAGCAAAGCTATTTTTAAGAATAATTTTTGTTAGATACATGTTTTAATCAACTGTTTATCTGGCATGTGCCATGTATTATAAGATGTGCTCTAACAACTTCATCAGACTTAATACATATTTTACATTTATTTATTCATTGTTCATTTATTCAACAAAAATTATTGTTTACACTGTGGTATCCAATAGGGTAGCCACTTGCCACAATGGCTGTTTAAATTTAAATTAATTAAAAGACAATAAATTCAGTTCTTCACTTGCACTAGTCACATTTCAGGTGTGCACTGGCCACAGCTATCCTGTGGTGGCTAGTGGGTATCCCATTGGAGAGATAGGGAATATTTCCATATCACAGAGTTCCACTGGAAAATTTTAGCCCTGGATGCTAGGTAAAGTGTTAAAATTTATTAATAATTTTTAGTACAAGGGGCACTTTTAGCGTGTATACATATATATAGTGCAAGACAAATGGTAAACTATCCTTATGTAAATGTTCTGTATCTACAATACATTTTTTCTTAACCTTAATGTTTAGTATGATTCACTTTTTTGTAGCCCCACTACTGTCTTCATTAGATGGGAAATATTTGTCTGGTTTACTGTTGTTCCAGAGAATGTCTTCGGTAGCTATTGAAAGATGGTGCCTTTATATTCCTTTGTCATCGGGGTATAACTATGAGTGAAAAGTTCTGCATCAGCAGTGGGTTCAGTACTGACTTTCCTTAGGAGTTTCAATTCTGTTTAAAGCAAGTTGAAAAGAGACATTGCTTTTGGTTAGGATAAAAATGATAAGCTTCAGGAACGCCTGGGTGGCTCAGTCAGTTAAGGTTCTGACTTCAGCTCAGGTCATGATCTTGCCGTCTGTGGGTTCGAGCCCCACGTTGGGCTCTGTGCTGATAGCTCAGAGCCTGGAACCTGCTTCAGATTCTGTGTCTCCCTCTTTCTCTGTCCCTCCCCAATTCATGCTCTATCTCTCTCCATCTCTCAAAAATGAATAAATGTTAAAAAAAAAATGATAAGCTTCAGGATATGCAGATGAAGTTCAGGCTTTTTATGTACAATAGAATCATTCAGAGACTTTTGCTGGTGAAATTGAAGGCATTTACTTGGCATTTATTGACATTTATTCTTTTATTCACTTACTTGTCCTTTAACAGTGTTAATAGTGTTTATAAGCAGAGCTTTAAATTATAAATGCTCCTTAATGCTCTGGTGAATCTTGTCAGGAGATAAGCAATAACCTTACAAGATGCTTTCCTGGGTATGTATTACTATCATCAGTCGCACACAGCTGCTTTCTCTATAATGTTATATTTGGTTCTGAGTCTTGAATGGGGTTGAAAGACTATGATGATATTCAGCAAAAAGCTGGTGGCTCTATGCTGATGGGAGCCATTTAATGGACTTTTGGTGCATTGCTGAGTTCTGTTTGAACTCTGGAAGTGGCATAATTAGTGTTGATTTTGTAAGCTAAGTAATGGTTTGGTCAGTTACTGCCCTAATGCTGTTAATGTTTTCAGGATAGTGGTAGTGAAAGCCACTGTCTTCAGTTTTATTTTGGGTGATGTATATGTGAGTAACTTTCCTTTCATTGACTCAGCAGTGATTAGAGGGAAATCAGGTTTCTCAAATAGAAAGGGTGTATGCATGTATGTATGTAGGGGGGTAAATATGTGTGATAGTGAATCAGATCTCTCCTGGGAAACTGGATGTGAGGGATTCCAAAGATTTTGGAACTTTTCTTTTGGGCTTTAGGTCCTCTTTAGGAATTAACCTAGTGTAATATCAGCAAAGCAGAAGAGTCCAGCAATGCAAGTAATTGATAATGATGGCTAAGGCCGGGACTGCAAGTCACAAATGCAAGAAAGGACCATCGATCTATCCGTGTCAGGTGCCTAGACAGAGGAAGACCTTCAGTGTTTGCAAAGTGTAAGAAGCCTGATTAGATCAGAAGAGGTCAGAGTTCCAGAAAGATGTGATACTATTACTTCCAAGAGGGGAAAATTGTTTTTCAGTTACTCATTTGTATGCATGATGAGAAAAATGGAGACTTCCTGCTGGCTGCAACCATTGAGCAAAAATTCAAATGGGAAGTGTAGCAGAATTGCTGCCTGGTCCTTTCTTACTCCCTTATGTTCAAATGTCAGGTGACATTTTTCTGCCAATGTACACATGGAGACTTCTTAAGAGAAGGGAAAGCAAAGTTGAGTTGCATGCAGATTAGAGTTGTAAAGTTGCTTATCTTGACAGGAACCCAGGAGGATGACAGGATGCTTTGGAAAGCCATTGAAAGTTTCTGAAAAGGAGACCAATTGATTTGGAGTATGTATAGCTAGACAGCTAATAAAGACATAGAGGAGTTGACAAACCTGCAGCTCCATACAGTGAGCTCTAGGACCAAACCAGTCAGTGTTGGTTGATACGTGTCAGGGACATGTGAGGGGCATTGTGACAGTTGGAGATACTGCAAATAAGGTGTCTGCTCTTGGGAAACTTAATAGGCTAAGTGCAGAGGTGGAACAAACAAATAGGAAAGAAGTCTTAGGAGCGCACACTAGAATATAAACAAGCTGCTTAAAGGGAATAATGACATTCCACATTGTAAAACAGAAGAAGGAGGCCTTTTCAAATCATTGTGAATATCACAAGAGTCAGCATTGTTGAGTGGAGGCTTCTTTTTTTTTTTTTTTTTTTTTTTCCTGAGTGCCAAAGCTTGGATAACTTTTGTTTTTTGTGTTTTTTTAAATATGAAATTTATTGTCAAATTGGTTTCCATACAACACCCAGTGCTCATCCCAACAGGTACCCTCCTCAATGCCCATCACCCACCCTCTCTTCCCTCCCACCCCCCATCAACCCTCAGTTTATTCTCAGTTTTTAAGAGTCTCTTATGGTTTGGCTCTCTCCCTCCCTAATTTTTTTTTCCTTCCCCTCCCCCATGGTCTTCTGTTAAGTTTCTCAGGATCCACATAAGAGTGAAAACATATGGTATCTGTCTTTCTCTGTATGACTTATTTCACTTAGCATAACACTCTCCAGTTCTATCCACATTGCTACAAAAGGCCACATTTCATTCTTTCTCATTGCCACATAGTATTCCATTGTGTATATAAACCACAATTTCTATATCCATTCATCAGTTGATGGACGTTTAGGCTCTTTCCATAATTTGGCTATGTTGAAAGTGCTGCTATAAACATTGGGGTACAAGTGCCCCTATGCATCAGCACTCCTGTATCCCTTGGGTAAATTCCTAGCAGTGCTACTGCTGGGTCATAGGGTAGATCTATTTTTAATTTTTTGAGGAACCTCCACACTGTTTTCCAGAGTGGCCGCACCAGTTTGCATTCCCACCAACAGTGCACGAGGGTTTCCATTTCTCCACATCCTCGCCAGCATCTATAGTCTCCTGATTTATTCATTATAGCCACTCTGACTGCGTGAGGTGATATCTGAGTGTGGTTTTGATTTGTATTTCCCTGATGAGGAGTGACGTTGAGCATCTTTCATGTGCCTGTTGGCCACCTGGATGTCTTCTTTAGAGAAGTGTCTATTCATGTTTTCTGCCCATTTCTTCACTGGATTATTTGTTTTTCAGGTGTGGAGTTTGGTGAGTTCTGTATAGATTTTGGATACTAGCCCTTTGTCTGATATGTCATTTGCAAATATCTTTCCCCATTCCATTGGTTGCCTTTTAGTTTTGTTGACTGTTTCCTTTGCAGTGCAGAAGCTTTTTATCTTGATGAGATCCCAATAGTTCATTTTTGCTATTAATTCCCTTGCCTTTGGAGATATGTCAAGTAAGAAATTGCTGCAGCTGAGGTCAGAGGTTTTTTTCCTGCTTTCTCCTCTAGGGTTTTGATGGTTTCCGGTCTCACATTCAGGTCCTGGGAAGTCATGTCAAAGAAGGGAAGGGGGAGGAATAGGTAGAGAAGCAGATGGGAAAAAGAAGGTCACATTACAGCAGTGGTTGTCAAAGTGTTTACTTGGGAGTTCCTGAGACCTTTTCAGGGAGTTTGTGAGGCCAAAATTAGGCCAAAGCTATTTTCATAATAATACTACGATGTTATTTGCCCTTTTTAAAAACATTTATTTATTGTTTAATTTACATCCAAGTTAGTTAGCATATAGTGCAACAATGATTTCAGGAGTAGATTCCTTAATGCCCCTTACCCATTTAGCCCATCCCCCTTCCCACAACCCCTCTAGCAACCCTCTGTTTGTTCTCTATATTTAAGAGTCTCTTCTGGGGCGCCTGGGTGGCTCAGTCGGTTAAGCCTCCGACTTCAGCTCAGGTCACGATCTCACGGTCCGTGAGTTCGAGCCCCGCGTCGGGCTCTGGGCTGATGGCTCAGAGCCTGGAGCCTGCTTCCAATTCTGTGTCTCCCTCTCTCTCTGCCCCTCCCCCGTTCATGCTCTGTCTCTCTCTGTCTCAAAAATAAATAAACGTTAAAAAAAAAAAAAATTTTAAGAGTCTCTTCTGTTTTGTCCCCCTCCCTGTTTTTATATTATTTTTGCTTCCCTTCCCTTATGTTCACCTGTTTTGTATCTTAAATTCCACGTATGAGTGAAGTCATATGATATTTGTCTTTCTCTGACTAGTTTCGCCTAGCATAATACCCTCCAGCTCCATCCATGTAGTTGCAAATGGCAAGATTTCATTCTTTTTGATTGCCGAGTAATATTCCATTTGTGTGTGTGTGTGTGTGTGTGTGTATACACATATGTGTGTGCATGTGTGTGTGTATATATATATACACATATATATATGTATATACACATATACATATGTGTATATATATACATATATATACACATATGTATATACATACATATATATACATACATAAAAATAAAAGCAGAAGCTTTTTAGTTTGATGAGGTCCCAATAGTTCATTTTTGCTTTTGTGTCGCTTGCTTCTGGAGACGTGTTGAGTAAGAAGTTGCTGGGGCCGAGGTCAAAGAGGTTTTTGCCTGCTTTCTCCTCTAGGATTTTGATGGCTTCCTGTCTTACGTTTAGGTCTTTCATCCACTTTGAGTTTTTTTTTGTGTATGGTGTAAGAAAGTGGTCCAGGTTCATTCTTCCGCATGTTACTGTCCAGTTTTCCCAGCACCATTTGCTCAAGAGACTGTATTCCATTGGATATTCTTTGCTGCTTTGTCAAAGATTAATTGGCCATATGTTTGTGGATCCATTTCTGGGTTCTCTATTCTGTTCCATTCATCTGAGGGTCTGTTTTTGTGCCAGTACCATACTGTCTTGATGATTACAGCTTTATAATACGTCTTGAAGTCCGGGAGTGTGACGCCTCCAGCTTTGGTTTTCTTTTTCAGGATTGCTTTGGCTATTCGGGGTCTTTTCTGGTTCCATACAAATTTTAGGATGGTTTGTTCTAGCTCTGTGAAGAATGCTGGTGTTATTTTGATAGGGATTGCTTGCCCTTCTTTTAATTGGAAAAAAACACATAAGATTTACCATTTTAACAACTTTTAAGTATACAGTTCAGTACTGTTAAGTGTATTCACATTGTTATTTGACCAATCTCCAGAACTTTTTCATTTTGCAAGTCTGAACTCTATACCCATTAAACAACAACTCCACTTTTTTCCCTCCCTGCACCAACCCCTGGTAACCACTATTCTATTTTCTGTTTTGATGAATATGGCTGCTTCCCATCTCTCATGTAAGTGGAACTCACAATATTTGTCTTTTTGTGACTGGCTTGTTTTACTTAGCATGATATCCTCAAGGCTCACCCATATGTAGCATATGACAAAGCTTCCTTCTCTTTTAAGGCTGAAGAATATCCATTTTATGTATATAATGCATTTTGTTCGTTTATTCATCTGTCCTTGGATACTTTATTTGCTTCTTCCTCTTGGCTGGTATGTTGCTATTTGCCCTTTTCACTGAGCTGACATATATACTAGTGATGCAAAGCAACAGGTAGGTAGAACTGCAGGTGCCTTGACACAAATCAAGATGGAGGCACCAAATTCTACTGTTAGTTATTGTAGTCGTCACTGTCACACAGTTGTAATGGGAAAAAATTCCAGTTCCATTTAAGAATATCTTTTTCATGGGACACCTGGGTGGCTCAGTCAGTTAGGCGTCTGACTTCAGCTCAGGTCATGATATTGAGGTTCTCGAGTCCGAGCCCCGCATTGGGCTTTGTGCTGACAGCTCGGAGACTGGAGCCTGCTTCGGATCCTGTGTCTCCCTCGCTCTCTGCCCCTCCCCCACTCATGCTCTGTCTCTGTCTCTCAAAAATAAATAATAAAAATGTTTTTAAAAAAAAAGAATATCTCTTTCATATTCTGTGTGACAAAATTGGAAGTATGCACTTCTCTTGCACACTGAGTTGTCTTGAGGAAAAGCCCTTAGGCAATTGTTTGGGTTATGAGTTAAACCTAGCTGCTTTTATCACAGAATATTATTCTTACTTGAAAGAATGCCAGAAAAACTATGGTTTTCAGACATGGATATTTTGTAACGCTCTTCTTGAAAAATGAATGAAGTAAAATCCTGTCACTTTAAGGAAGCCAACTGTTAGTTTTTATTGCCAGTGATAACATCTGAGCTTTCAAGTGAAAATTAGCAGTTTGGAACATTTGTATCTGCCACCATGAGTCTGCTAGCTTCTTAATACTTAAAAGACTTTTTTTTTTTTTTTTTAATTTACATCCAAGTTAGTTAGCATATAGTGCAATAATGTATTCAGGAATAGATTCCAGTGATTCATCCCCTGGGTGTAACACCCAGTGCTCATCCCAGCAAGTGTCTTCCTTAATGCCCCTAACCCTTTTAGCCCATCCCCCCACCGAAAAAGACTTTTCTTGATAATATTGGTAGTGATATTAACGTGTGTGTGTGTGTGTGTGTGTGTGTGTGTATGTGTGTGTGTGTGTGTGTGTGCTTAATGTTGTAAAATGAAATGTGTCAATGTTAGGGAGATTTGCATAGCTCAGTGAACCAATATTTCCCAGTATAAGATGTTACAAAATTGTGCCGGGGTAAATGCACATTCAAAGTGCAAGATTCAAAGTGCAAGATATTCCCCATGCTTCTCAACTTGAGGTGACAATTTCTCAAGCTGATGAAAGTTTTCTGGGAAGGGCTGAGGGTGAGGCGGTTATGAGCAGGCAAGCCTGGTATTGGGCCTCCTCAGTAACTATATACAAGTAAAGTGAGATTTGAGTGCCTTGATTAAGTGAGTCTGTGCCCACCCCCAAATCTAATGCAGTATAGGCAGCTATCATAAAGTCTGATTTATCCTTTATGCGTAAAACTAATGGCATTTTGCAATTTTACTGAAAATGTTGAGCCAGGCTATTCTTGTATTTTTGGACTTCTGTAATTTGGTTGTGAGGGGATTTTTGTGGGGATTTTGTGAAACTAGTTTAGCTAATATAAGCATCCAGAATATTTGGTGCTAGAAACAGATTAAGGCAGTCCTGGTCATCTAAGACCTCAGTATCTAGTACTGGCACAGCCAGTCACAGGTCTTTGTCTATTAGATGGGGTGATTAAATTCCTTAACTTCCAATCTACTTAAAACTGAAAGTTGGTGTGTGGGGTTCAGTCATGCTGTTATGTAACCCCACCAGGGGGTGCTGTACAGGAAATAAGTACCAAAGTAGATGCTTGGGGAAGAATAAAATGCCTTGAATAAAGTAGCAGGTTATTAGTGAAAAAAAAAAAAAACAAAACAAAAAAAAACAAAGTGCAAGATAGACTAATGGTTAATGTTACGGAGTATAAAACATTCTTAGATAGGGTATTAGATTTCACATTGCAGCTAACCTTTAAGAAACCCCACTTGTTGAACTTTAGCATAGCGTCAAAGAAGAATCTAAACGGGTTATTAAAATATTCCTTTTTCCAACATGTCTCTGTGAAGCTGGATTTTTTTTCATATACTTCAACCAAAACAACATACTGTAACAGATTGAATACAGAGGCAAGTATGAGAATCTAGCTGTGTTCTATTAATCTACACAGTAGAGAGATTTGCAAAACCATAAAACAATGTCACTCTTCTATTTTTTTGTTTTAAAAAAGTAGTTATTTTGGTGGCACCTGGGTGGCTCAGTTGGTTAGGCATCAGACTTTGGCTCAGGTCATGATCTCATAGTTCGTGGGTTCGAGCCCCGCATTGGGCTCTGTGCTGACAGCTCAGAGCCTGGAGCTTGCTTCGGATTCTGTGTCTCCTCTCTCTCTGCCCCACCCCTGCTCATGCTTGCTCTCTCTGTCTCTCAAAAATAAACATTAAAAATTTTTTTTAAAAATTAAAAAGTTATTTTTATAAAGTATATTAATATGTAAAGAGTATTGTTTTATCTAAGTAAATATTAAAAATTTTCTGTTCTATTTTCTAACATGGTAAATAGATGTAACCCACATATACAAAACCTCTTTTGCATCCAATAAATTTTAAGAATACAAAAGGGGTCCTGAGCCTAGATGTTTGAGAACCAGTGTACTGGAGAAAAGTTATTCATTAAGCAGGAGGGAATGGGGTCTAAAATCTAGTCAGAAAAGTAGAGGGGAAGGTTTTGAGAGAGGGAAAGCAGAGAAAGATCTGTGAAGCATGTGAAGTAGAAAGATTGCTAGGGTAGGAAATGAAGTCACTTTGGGCTAGAGATGGCTTACCTTGCGTGAGGTCAGAATTTGCAAGAGTTCTGTAACTTGAACCCAGATATCTTCCCAGCTTTTATGTGATAGAAGTGAGCTGTTATGAATTGATTTGTGGATCATAAGTCCAGTTCAGCCCAGTAATATGATTAGAGTGGTAAAGTTTGTGGTGAAACAGTCTTTGGGAACATAAACTTGCTAGAGTGTAACAGATTTTTACCACCTGCTTCTTTTCCCGTAACTCCCTCTCATATTGGATCCGGAAAAAAGTTCTGCCTGACCCTATTCTATGTAATCATTTACAGCATGATACTGGAGCTCAAATATATGATCCTCCCTTATTTTGTATTGCAGAGTAGGAAAGGTACTTAACTCTACTTTTTTATTTCAGAACTGATTCTATATGCTCATCCATTCATCAAGGTTTGCTTTTCCCTCCCCAAAGCAGGGAACTGTGTGGTCTGCATAGCAGTGTCAAATCACCAGTAAACATGGCCTAGATTATTGTGAGGGGTGGGACATGTGGCTAATTGTCTGATCAGAGGTAGATTTACCGAAGAGCTAGTGATACCTACACTTCAGGGCCCCTTACATGTGTAGGCCCCTTTTCGTATTTGTAATGTTGAATCTTTCTTAAAAACAACAACAACAACAACAACAAAAACAACTATCCAATGGCATTAGTTTCAGGCTTCACAAAACCTAGTTCTTTTTTTTTTTTTTTAATTTTTTTTAATGTTTATTTCTGAGACAGAGACAGCATGAGCGGGGGAGGGGCAGAGAGAGAGGGAGACACAGGATCAGAAGCAAGCTCCAGGCTCTGAGCTGTCAGCACAGAACCTGACGCGGGGCTCGAACTCAAAAACCGTGAGATCATGACCTGAGCTGAAGTCGGTTGCTCAACCGACTGAGCCACCCAGGTGCTCCCACAAAACCTAGTTCTGAGGGGTTCTGTGTAAGGGTCTAGGGGATCTAGGAATTAGCTCTAAATACAGTGTTGGATGAGTAGGGCAGATATAAGGAAGGGAGTTTAGTGGTGATACTTGAAAAAATACACAGCATTGCTTTCAAAGCATTTATTCAAGTACTAGCTCAACCTATAGTAATACTTAATCAAATTTAAAAGAATTTACAGGACAACGTTTTAATCTGTTTACCGTGCAGTATGTATTCTCAGCACCAAGAAAGAGCTTTTTCCATATAATAAGTTAAAAGCCATTCTCACTGGGCTTCTCTTCAAAGAGAAGTTCAGCAATGTTTGTACTTTTCAGACTCTCAGGTTCTAAGTGAACCTTAATGTCTATTAAAGCCTAAGACTCAGGAGCATTTTACTTACTCTTAGCCTTCTTTTCTTCTGGACTTTTCAGCTCTTTTCTCCAGAGAGTCTTCTCCTGTTTGCTTTCCCAATTATTATCACATAACAGTAAAAGCAGTGGCAGTGGTACAGCGCTGTGCTAACCACTCAGCATACATTGTCTGTATGAGGGCGGAGACTTGGTATCCTTATTTTACAGATGAGAAAGCAGTCTGAGAGAAGGTAGGTAACTTGTTGAAGGTCACACAGCATAGAAAGTGCCAGAGCTGAGAGACTCAAACCTTGGTGTTTTGATGGTAGCATCTTTTTTTTTTTTTTAATCTTTTTTTTTAACGTTTATTTATTTTTGAGACAGAGAGAGACAGAGCATGAACGGGGGAGGGGCAGAGAGAGAGCGAGACACAGAATCCAAAGCAGGCTCCAGGCTCTGAGCCGTCAGCCCAGAGCCTGACACGGGGCTCGAACTCACGGACCGTGAGATCGTGACCTGAGCTGAAGTCGGACGCTTAACTGACTGAGCCACCCAGGCGCCCCTTGATGGTAGCATCTTGTTTCATCTTCCTGCTGTCCACCACATAAATATAATGAGAATCTGAAGAAATTCCAACACAAAATTCTGATGTCCTAGGGCCTAGAAGCTATTTTTTTTTAACAGTGTAATGTTTCATTTTTTTAGACTGGGTGTTGGGTACATTGTTTTATTGTTATTATTTATACATATTTTATAAGCATTCTTTTTATGACTGTAAAATACTTTAAAAGATATAGAAAAGAATAACTACTGTGTTTATGAAATACATTTTTTATTAATGCAGTTCTAGCAGTAAAAAGTACAAAGCAAAAAGCCCCATAAATATGGCCACCCAGAAACACATATTAAGTGATAATCATTCCAAAGTAGTGTTAATGTTTATGTACAGAAAGGATAGAGAGATAGAAGAGAAATTATTAGGATTGTTTTAGTTAACTAGTGTGTATAACAAACTGCCCCATATCTCGGTGGCTTATAACAATAAAAAGTAGTTATTTGCTTAGACCTAGAAGCTCTTTAAAGATGGTAAAACATTTGGTATCCCAGCCAGTTTCAGAACTGCCCCCACTGCCATTTCAATGGCTCTCGGGAAGAAAACCAGGCATTATCTATGTACATCACTAATTATGGTCAGTGTTGTTTCATTCCTCAGGATGTGTGGTTCCATGTGGCTGGCACAGGTGGACACTTCATGAAAACTCTTTAATCCCAGTTTCTCTTTTTGCCTGGCTCAGGTATTTGGCTCGAGTAGGGGAGCTTGAAGCAACCAACACTGAAGACCCAACTCTAAATTATGGACTTGTCGTGGATTGTGGCAGCAGTGGCTCCCGGATTTTTGTTTATTTCTGGCCAAGACATAATGGCAACCCTCATGATTTACTGGACATTAAGCAGATGAGAGACCGCAACAGCCAACCAGTGGTTAAAAAAATCAAGCCAGGTACTATTTGGCATGTATTTTGTTGTCAGTCTCTTTACCTGCTACAGGCATGAAAGAGGAGAGAGTGAAGAGGCAAAAAGAAAGCTATTCCCTTTTTTTCTTGCGAGTCTGGATAATGGGAGAGATCTCATTCATTGCTGTTCCCGTCCTCTCAAATAAATAAGTGTTTAGGACCTTATGCAGAACTTTATGGAGTATCAGTCTTCTGAATCCATGTGATCTGCTTTTTAAAGTATTTTGTCTTACTTAAGGAATCTCTGCAATGGCCGACACTCCAGAACATGCCAGTGATTACCTTCGTCCTCTGCTGAGCTTTGCTGCTGCTCACGTGCCTGTGAAGAAGCACAAGGAGACCCCTCTTTACATCCTGTGCACAGCAGGCATGAGGCTTCTCCCTGAGAGGTGAGATAGGGGGTCTGAAGAACACAGGAGAATGGGTGGCATGAGAGTTGCCAGGCTGATTCCACATGTTACTCTTTGCAGTCCCCTGGTCTGAAGGTGGGCTATGGGTGCACCATGCAGAGTTCACAGGTGGCACTGGAAGACTCCTGGCTCAAAATAGAGCAAAGCCACCCCTGCACGCAGTTATTTCACAGTCTGTTCAGAGCTTCATGTCATTTGCTTCTTTGGGATCAATATCTATCTGTGATGGCTGTAATGATTCTTAGTTTTTACTGAGGGGCAGTGGTGATGGTGATAAATTTAGATCACTAGAAGGGGAGCACAGTTAACAGAAGGGTTGTAGGAGGTTGACCCGAGCAACTGGGTACCTGGGGGTCGGTAGAAAGGAATGCTGCTCTCTCCTTAACTGCCTGGTCATGGTGCTGCTTTACAAAGCTCAGTCTCCATTGTTTTAGAACAGTTTTTTTCAGCTTCATCCAGTCAAGTCTTTTCCACTTGACCTTGGCAAGTTAGCCCAGTATCTTGCCACCCAATCCCTCTTTCTTCTTTGGAAGAAGAGGAGGAAGAGGCAGTGGCTGTACTTGGGTCAGACACATTCTTGTTTGTAATTTCTCCCCTTTGACACTTCCCTGGCCCCTTCACACTTATGGTCTTGGGGTGGGAGTGAGCTCCCTTCACTTTAGAATTCATTCTTCTGGAATGTTCAAAGTCTCATAGGCAGCAGGTATTTTTTGTTAGCTTAGATTTTTTTTTTCTTGGTAAATAACAGTTCCCTTTTCCAGAAAGTTTTATTTTGTATTCTTGGCCAGCAACAAAAACCTTGGCTATGCAGGTAGGGCTTTGTGCTGCTTATGCCAGACGTGCAGGACAATGTAACGTATGTCCACAGTTCTTTCAATGGGCTTCTTTCCTTCTCTTTAGATACACAATTACTGGTTTACTATCTTGTCTGCTGTTGAGAAGCAGATTATTTTATATAACCATTTGTTGAAATGAGAGACCTATTTTAACCCCTCATTTTCCCGTATATCTTGGCCTTTAAAACATTTTTGTTTTCGGGTGCCTGGGTGGTCCAGTCAGTTGAGCGTCTGACTCTTGATTTTGGCTCAGGTCGTGATCTCATGGTTCTTGCAATTCAGTCCGTGTTGGGCTCTGTGCTGACAGCATGGATCCTGCTTGGGATTCTCTCTCTCCCTCTCTTTCTGTTCCTCCGCTGCTTGCACTCTCTCTAAATACATAAACTTAAGAAAATTTTTTTGTTTTTGTTTTTGGGGTGGCTAGATGGTTCAGTCAGTTGAGTGTCCAACTTTTGATTTCAGCTCACGTCATGATCCTGGGGTCATGGGATTGGGCCCAGCATCAGGCTCTGTGCTCAGCGTGGGGCCTGCTTGGGATTTTCTCTCTCTCTTTCCCTCTGTCCTTCTCCCTCTCTCATGCGTGCTTTCTCTTAACAAAACAAAACAACATTTGTGTTTTTTAATTTTTAAAACCAAATTTTAAAATATTATAGCTGCAGTAAAGGAAAAATAAACAACAAATTTATATCCCTATTGCCCTATCGAAAGTGTTTCATTTTGTCATATTCCCTTCTCTCTGTACATCTCTCTGTAATTTCTACAAAGTTGTTAACCATACTACACACGTAAGTTAGAACTTTTGATTCTGACATAAGTAATAATCATATAGTTCAGAATTTAGAAACCCTGGGAAGAGTATAGGTGACACAGTGGGTGCCACATCACAGGCTTGTGAGTGGTCTGAGGTCAACACCAAGGAAGGGGGATGAAGGCCACAGAAGAAGTTGATGAGGGAGTCAAAAAGGCAGAGCCGACCAGGAGGGTGATGGTTTGGCCCCCTTTTGTGGGTCTGGAGCAAAAGAAAGGATTGCCTCATCTCCTGATGTCACTCAGCATTGACATTGTTTGTCAAAGAAGTTTCTATGCAGACAAAACCCACTATGTAACTCCATTCCATTTGTCTAAGATGTTCACTGTCAGCATGGAGGCTCCGAATATTTGTATTTTTTTTTTTTATCTTAAGAATTTGTGAAGAGCTTGTCTTTTAATTCGTTTTCTGATCACCTCTTCTAAATAATGCCTATATCTATCCTGGGCTTATGAAATCATTGCTACCTCTTGAGGCAGCTGTAGTTGTTGACATAAATATAGCCATCACTGTAAGAACCTGTTTTGTATTGGGGCGCCTGGGTGGCGCAGTCGGTTAAGCGTCCGACTTCAGCCAGGTCACGATCTCGCGGTCCGTGAGTTCGAGCCCCGCGTCAGGCTCTGGGCTGATGGCTCGGAGCCTGGAGCCTGTTTCCGATTCTGTGTCTCCCTCTCTCTCTGCCCCTCCCCCGTTCATGCTCTGTCTCTCTCTGTCCCAAAAATAAAAAAAAAAAATTTAAAAAAAAAAAAAAAAAAAAAAAAAAAAAGAACCTGTTTTGTATAATTAATGCTCCACTAATATATTAGCATTTGTGAGCAATATTCAAAATGGGTTTAAATCACCTGGACTATATTTTGAAATGTGTTATCACTAGGTTTTATTTCTTTGTCAAAGGCCTAGACTAACAATTTGTTAGACTAACCTCTTTTTTGTTTTGTATTGAAAATGCCTTTAAAAAGAAATTACAAAGGTATTACAAGGTGACATTTAAGGGGGAAAAAACTTTTGTTCTGGAAAATTTCAAACATAAATAAAAATAGAACAGCATACTGAATCCTTATTTTCTCAGCCCCCAGCTTCAACAGTTATCAGCATTTTGCCACTGAAAGTTTTTTGTTTTTGTGGGGTTTTTTTTGTTTTGTTTTAAAGCTTATTTATTTATTTTGAGAGAGAAGTGCGAGTAGGGGAGGGGCAGAGAGAGAGAGAGAGAGAGAGAGAGAGAGAGAGAGAAAATTCCAAGCAGGCTCTGCACCGTGAGCACACAGCCCGATGCATGGCTCCAACTCACGAAACGTGAGATCATGACCTGAGCCAAAACCAGGAGTCAGATGCTTAACTGACTGAGCCACCCGGATGCCACTGAAAGTTTTTGTTTGTTGTTTTTTTTTAAATAAAAAACAATATTGAATTTTAGGAACAAAAGTTCTATTCTGTGCAGTACGTGAAAAAGTTTTTTGTTTATTGTTTAATATAAGTTGGGATCATATTGTATGTACTGTTTCATAACCTTTTAGAACTCAAAATATGTTGGACATCTTTTCATGTCAATACATATAGAGTATAAGTCGACCTCATTTCTTTTAACATCTGTCTAGTGTTACATTATATGGATATGACATAGATTATTTAACAAGTTGTCACTTTTTCATTTTTATAAAGCTGCAGTATTCGCTTCCTTTTTGTATTCTTATCTGATGATTCCCTTGCAATAAATTTCTAAAAATGTAATAGCTGGTCAAAAGTTAAGCACGTTAAAAATTTGGATACAAAGTCCTGGATTGCTCTCAAAAAGATCATACCAGTGGGGCACCTAGCTGGCTCAGTTGGTAGAGCATTGACTCTCGATCTCAGTATCAGTTCAAGCCCCACATTAGGCATGGAGCCTACTTAATTAAAAAAAATTTTTTTTTTAATGTTTATTTATTTTTGAGACAGACAAAGACAGAATTCAAGTGGGTTAGGGGCAGAGAGAGAGGGAGACACAGAATCCGAAGCAGGCTAGGCATGGAGCCTACTTAAAAAAACAAAAAAAGATCATACCAGTAATTTACATTCCAAACACCAGTGTATGTGGGTGCCCATTTTTCCATATTGTCCCCCAAATCAGCAAGCCCTCTTTTTGTTTATTTTAAACAAATAGCCAATTGGAAACATATCCAATAGGGAGAGCAAAATAATCCCTCTTGTTCCCCACGTAAAATTCTTATTGTAAGAATTTAATATGTATAACAACGAGCTATTTTAGAAATTGTATTTGACAGTATATTGTAAAATTATTACTTTGTTTTTTGTTTTTTTTTTTACAAAATGTTTATTTATTTTGAGAGAGAGAGAGACAGACAGAGAAAGTGAGCATGCACGAGCTGGGAGGGGTAGAGAGAGCAGGAGAGAGAATCCCAAGCAGGCTCTATGCTCAGTGCAGAGCCTGATGCAGGGCTCGATCTCACAACCATAATATCATGACCTGAGCTTAAAGAAAATTATTACTTTAAATATATTCTTTACTTTTAAGTGTTATCATTCTTCACTAAGTCATGCTGAGCCAATAGAATATTTTTCTAATGAGTTATTTTAAAGATCCAGGATAGTTGCTTTTGTTTTTAACCCCTTTCTCTAGATTCATATTATTACTTCTAGCTTTGTTTCTTTGCTTTTCTTTAATAATACTGATAGCATAAAACTTGAGAGGAGAAAATAACCCTAGATACTAAGATTCAGACTTTGTCCCCAAACTGTTATAACCTTTGGATTTTGATCCTGATTTGGGTTTTTCAAATGATAAGATTTTTATAAAGAAACAAAACCCCAGCCCTTGAAATATATAAAAGGAGATTAAAAAGTTCATTGTCAGTTTTGTAAAGGATATTAATTTGTGGATCTAACAGTGCTTGTTGTGTGGTAATATGAGGTGTTGTTTCTGTATTGTGTAAGATCTGAGGATAAGATTGTGTTCCTTAGTCTGACAGCTTCCCTTCATAGTAGTTAGGAATCATGCAATTATGAAACTGTGCTTCCTGCCACTTATATATACTCAGCGTTGTGAGAGGCACAGAACTGTAGTCTCATCTTTTAATACTATTTGAATTATAAAATTACACAAAGAAAAAGTATTACTAGTATCGTATTGCCTTTTAAGTGGAAGGATATACTTTGGAGGCAGTTTAAACCTTTAAAATCAAGTGAAGTGCCAAAAAGAAGCATGGCTCAACTAGTGGATGGACTATGTGAGCAATGAGGTGGACGTGCAAGTTGAAGCTAATTGTGAGAAGAGTGTCTAACGATTAACTTTTATATTTTTGTTCTTTCTTGCAGAAAGCAGCTGGCTATCTTGGCTGATCTGGTGAGAGATTTACCTCTGGAGTTTGACTTCCTCTTTTCACAGTCTCAGGCAGAAGTGATCTCTGGGAAGCAGGAAGGTACTGGGTCTTGAGGGGTGCACTCCTTCAGCTCCTAGCCAATCATGGCATAGTCTCTCTGCTAGGGGTGGGGTTAGGATTACTTTATATATTTGATTTTTATTTTTCTTCGAGTAATTTTCTTGATTCTGTCATATATATTTTTTTAAATTATTATTTGCATATTCTGCATTGGTGTCTGTTATAGATTGCTGCTTCTGGAAGTCATATATTTATTTTTAACTTTGTGCTAAGTACTGTGTTTATAAGAACATGTTAGTATTTAGTGATGATTCCAAGTGAGTATTTGGTTAGCTAATTGTAGTTTTCAAAACATAAGTACTTCTGGGAGTTGTACTGAGTTTGCCAAATTCTAATGTAAAGCAAATTATTAAAGTAAGGGGAAACGTTAATAGGGGATGATCATTATTTACTTTTCTTTTGTTATGGGCTCTCCTTTTATTGTGTTTATTTTTTAAATGTTGATTTATTTATTTTGAAGGAGAGGGAGCAAGCAGGGGAGGAGCAGAGAGAGAGGGGGAGAGAGAATCCCAAGCAGGCTCCATGCTCAGTGCAGAGCCCAACTCAGGGATCCATCTCACCACCATGAGACCATGACCTGAACTGAATCCAAGAGTCAGAAGCTTAACAAACTGCATCACGCAGGCACCCCCCCCCCCCTTTATTGTGTTTATTATGAAGTACTGATACTTCCCTAAAAGCTTGCACTGCTGGGTTTGTAGTTTTGAGGTAGAATTGAATATGTGTTCTCATGTGGCCCAAATGTGGCCTACATGACAAATTATGTTTCCATTTCTTGAAAAAGAGAAAATCTTCTGTGCATTCTGAATTTTTTTAAATGTTTATTTATTTTTGAATAAGAGAGAGTGTGAGTGGGGTAGGAGCAGAGAGAGAGGGAGACACAGAATCCGAAGCAGGCTCCAGGCTCTGAGCTGTCAGCACAGAGCCTGATGCGGGGCTTGAACTCACGAACCATGAGATCATGACCTGAGCTGAAGTCAGACGCTGATTATCAACTGAGCCACCCAGGCGCCCCTCTTCTGTACATTCTAGTTGCATTTCACATAAAGGAAAAGATTTACCTTTTCAATTTCAGTATTGCATTCTCCAGTTCTAAAATTTTCATTTGATTCTTTTTTATGTTCTCTTCCTTTGCTGAGACTTTCTATCTTTCCGTTCATTGTAAGACTGCTCTTATTGCTGAGTTATATAGCTGCTTTAGTATCTCTGTCTGGTAATTCTGACATCTGTGTCATCTTGGGGTTGGCATCTTTTCCCTTAGGAGTTGAGATTTTCCTAGTTCTTTTCATGCTAAGTAATTTTATATTGTGTCCTGGACATTTTGAAAGTTATACTATGAAACTGGGTCTTGTTTCAATCGTAAGGAAAATACTGACTTTTGTTTGTGTTAGCAGGGAGTTGACCTGGTTAGGTTCATGCCTCAAGTTCTGACCTGCCTTCTGTGATTGTAGTGATTCATTTTTCAAAGCCTTGTCACTGCTATTTGGGTTTGTACCATTTGTGTGTCACCCAGTGGTCAGTCTAAAATCTGGGCATAGTCCATACAAATGGAGTGCCTAGCCAGTACGGTTCTCAGAACCTTTGGTATATTGTTTATGAGATCCATGCATGTGTTGCTTGGCTGTGAGCCCAGGAGTTCATACATCACTTTATTCCTTACTCTCTGTGATCTCCCCAACACTTTCTGGCTCCCTGGGGCTCACTTTCATGGTCCTCCAGTTAGAAAGCCAGGGCTTTAATTTCCCTACTCTGCCATACATTTCCCATGATTGCATCTGCATCCAGGGCTAAATGGTGGAGGACATGGAGAAAAATCAGCAATAGGGATTTTCTTCAGTTCTTAAGGCTGTAGCTCCTCTAGTCAGAGAAGATTCATATCCTTCACAGTTTTAGGCACCTGCCCAACTTCTACCTCTGCTGTTGCAGGATTGCCTGGGGTAGCAGAGAACAAAATGAAGGGAAAAAAACCCAAGGGATTTTCCTCCATTCTTTCGGAGCCTTTGGGGTCTCTTTTTTTTTTTTTTAATTTTTTTTTCAACGTTTTTTATTTATTTTTGGGACAGAGAGAGACAGAGCATGAACGGGGGAGGGGCAGAGAGAGAGGGAGACACAGAATCGGAAACAGGCTCCAGGCTCCGAGCCATCAGCCCAGAGCCTGACGCGGGGCTCGAACTCACGGACCGCGAGATCGTGACCTGGCTGAAGTCGGACGCTTAACCGACTGCGCCACCCAGGCGCCCCGTTTGGGGTCTCTTTTAATGCTCCTTGGACCAGAAAGCAAGGTCTTGAAGTTCTTTCCCTCCACACCTGGATGTCCTTTTGTGTTTCAAGCTGCTTTTGAGTCCAGGCCAGGCAATATCTGAGGGGAAAATATGAGACACTCACTACAGGTTTGGTGGTACTTTAACTTCTGATCTCTGACTCAGTGTGCCTCTTATTATTTCCTTCCAGAGTTCTCACAAATCTGCTCCATATATTCCATGCAGTTTACACTGTGTTCGGTGGGATGACAGGATGGAGTGTGCTTACCTCCTCTTGCCCAGAGCCAGAATCCAAGATGCACATTTTTTACATTTGTTTTTGCACATTAATTTAGAAAACGCAAATTTACACATTAATTTAGAAAATGCAAATCATTTTATTTTTTAATTTTTTAATTTTTTTTTTAACGTTTATTTATTTTTGAGACAGAGAGAGACAGAGCATGAACGGGGGAGGGTCAGAGAGAGGGAGACACAGAATCCGAAACAGGCTCCAGGCTCCGAGCTGTCAGCACAGAGCCTGACGCGGGGCTGGAACTCACAGACCACGAGATCATGACCCGAGCTGAAGTCGGACGCTTAACTGACTGAGCCACCCAGGCGCCCCAGAATGCAAATCATTTTAAAAGGGGAAAGCATCACAAGATAAGAGATTTTGAATTCATACACTAAGAGTATGGAATAAAATAGTATCATCACTTTTTTCCTAAGAAAAGGAGGAAAAGAACAGCCCTGGGAGAGGTGTATACATGGCATAGCAATAGAGAATTAAGCATGGGCTTTTATGTTTCTTACCTAGGAGTTTATGCATGGATTGGAATCAACTTTGTTTTGGGAAGATTCGATCATGAGGATGGTGAGTAATGTTGTCATCTTAAGACAATTCTAAGGACTGAACGAAGGTTTATGTTGTAACCTGTCAGTGTAATATAAGTGCCACATTTGAGTGATTTTTCTTTCTTTTTTTTAAAAGTAAAGATGCTTCATTTTCCAGTCCTACTTCCCCTTCTTTTATTTCTTTTTAAATTTTTAATATGGAAAGTTAGAAACATTTACAGAAGTAAATAATAATAAAATGAATTTCCATGAGCCCATTACTCAGACTCAACACTAATTAGTGGTTGGTCAGTTTTTTGGCTCCACCCTCCCTCCATACAACACAGGTTTTTTTCCTTTTGGATTTTAAAAAGCAAACCCCAGACATATCGTTTTATCTTCTTGTACTTCAGCGTTTATCTCTCACCAATGAGGAGCTTCAAAACAACTGAAATATCCACAATGCCATTCTTAAATTTAAAAAAGTTAACAATTTCTAGTATTGTGTAACATCTATCTAATACCCAGGTAGAGACTTCCTTTATTGTATCAAGAATATTTATTTGTAATTGTCTTGTTAAAATCAGAATCTGAACAAGGATCATAATTACATTTGATTGATAAGTTTCTTTATAACAGCTTTCCCCCTCCCACCTCTTTTCCTCAAATCATTCATTAAAAACACAAAAACAAAACTGGCTCACTTGATAGAATGAAATTACCACATTCTTAATTTGATTGACTGAATTTTTGTGGGGTCTTAAACATGCTTCTCATCCCTCCTTATGTCTTATAAATTGGAGATTAGATACAGAAGCTTGATTAGACACCGATTCAATTCCTTTGGCCAGAATAAATAATAAATAAAGATTGGCACTAAGTGTTTCCTACTACATCACATCAGAAGTTTTATAAGGTCTGCTTGTCCCACTTCAGTCACGTTAAGACTGATCAGGTTTCAGGGTTCAGGTATTGTCAGCCTGATCTAATCTATTATGAAAATTCTCCAGCCACTTTTCACTTAATGGTTATAGTAGCCAATTGTGATTGTTGTTTAGATTCATTTTTTCATTAGAGGTTGCAAAATAGTTATTTTTATAATTCCTTCATTTCTTCTGCATTTAACAGTTGGGGTTTTTATATAACAAAATTTTCTTCATTAACTATTTGATTATCCTGGAATACAGTTCTAAATGGAAAGACAGGATAGATCTTTCATTCTTCCATTTATCAAGTTTTTGATTAATGAGTTGATGTCCTAGCAACTTCCAAAGGTTACTAGTGAAGTTTTTTTTCAGTATCATTATGAGTTTGTAGATTTTAATGTGCTTGATGCATCGTAGTCCATTGCATCATCATTCTTTTCAGTGCTCAAATTACACCATCATTGGCCAGTTGGAGCACCTATAGGTTGGCTTCTGTACCTTTTAACATCCCAATAGTCTTTTATATTTCCCTTGCTTTTTGGCACACTAAGGTACATTCCATGCTTGTCTTGTATTTTTTCTACCTTAGACCTAGCATCAGACATTTTTTAAGGAGCCCTGGTTTCTTTTATTGGAAAATGATATTTAGAGACCATGGATGCCAGGAGTGCTTATTGCTCCTAGATTATACTTACTTCTAGGCCCTTTCCGTACAGAGCTAGAAAATATGTATTTTTAGAAAGAGAAAAAGAAATCATGATAGTTCCAATTCATATTTAAGATTATAAGGTTATACAAAGAGGTGAAAAATCCATACACTGAAAACTGTAGAAAACTTATGAAAGAAATTGAAGAAGGCACACAAAAAAATCGAAAAATATTCCATGCTCCTGGATTGGAAGAACAAATATTGTTAAAATGTCCATACTACCCAAAGCAATCTAAATATTCAATGCTATCCCTATCAAAATAACACCAGCATTCTTCACAGAGCTAGAACAAACCATCCTAAAATTTGTATGGAACCAGAAAAGACCCTGAATAGCCAAAGCAATCCTGATAAAGAAAACCAAAGCTGGAGGCGTCACACTCCCGGACTTCAAGACGTATTATAAAGCTGTAATCATCAAGACAGTATGGTACTGGCACAAAAACAGACCCTCAGATGAATGGAACAGAATAGAGAACCCAGAAATGGATCCACAAACATATGGCCAATTAATCTTTGACAAAGCAGCAAAGAATATCCAATGGAATACAGTCTCTTGAGCAAATGGTGCTGGGAAAACTGGACAGTAACATGCAGAAGAATGAACCTGGACCACTTTCTTACACCATACACAAAAAATAAACTCAAAATGGATGAAAAACCTAAACGTAAGACAGGAACCTATCAAAATCCTAGAGGAGAAAGCAGGCAAAAACCTCTTTGACCTCAGCCCCAGCAAGTTCTTACTCAACACGTCTCCAGCGGCAAGCCACACAAAAGCAAAAATGAACTATTGGGACCTCATCAAACTAAAAAGCTTCTGCACAGCAAAGGAAACAATCAGCAAAACTAAAAGGCAACCGACAGAATGGGAAAAGATATTTTCAAACGACATATCAGATAAAGGGTTAGTATCCAAAATCTATAAAGAACTTAGCAAACTCAACACCCAAAAAACAAATAATCCAGTGAAGAAATGGGCAAAAGACATGAATAGACACTTCTCCAAAGAAGACATCCAGATGGCCAACTGACACATGAAAAAATACTCAACATCACTCATCATCAGGGAAATACAAATCAAAACCACAATGAGATGCCACCTCACACCAGTCAGAATGGCTAACATTAACAACTCGGGCAAGACTGCAGAGAAAGGGGAACTCTTTTGCACTGCTGGTGGGAATGCAAACTAGTGCAGCCACTCTGGAAAACAATATGGAAGCTTCTCAAAAAGTTAAAAATAGGACTGCCGTATGACCCAGCAATCACACTACTAGTTATATATCCAGGGGATACAAGTGTGCTGTTTCGGAGGGGCACATGCACCCCAATGTTTATAGCAGTGCTATCGACAGTAGCCAAAGTATGGAAAGAGCCCAAATGTCCATCAACAGATGAATAAAGATGTGGTATATATATATACATATATATATATATATGTATATATATATATGTATATATATATATGCACAATGGAGTATTACTCAGCAATCAAAAAAATGAAATCTTGCCATTTGCAACAACATGGATAGAACTAGAGGGCATTATGCTAAGCGAAACTAGTTAGAGAAAGACAAATATATGACTTCACTCATGTGGAATTTAAGATAGAAAACAGATGAACATAAGGGAGGGGAAGCAAAAATAATATAAAAACAGGGAGGGGGACAAAACAGACTCTTAAATACAGAGAACAAACTGAGGGTTGCTGGAGGGGCTGTGGGTGAGGGGATGGGCTAAATGGGCAAGGGGCATTAGGGAAGACACTTGTTGGGATGAGCACTGGGTGTTTTACATAGGGGATGAATCTATAATCTCCTAAAATCATTATTGCACTATATGCTAACTAACTTGAATATAAATTAAAAATAAATTAATTTAAAAAAGATTATAAGGTTGTTGCTTAATATTGTTGAGTTTATACCTGTATGGTTTTTTCTTTTATGCTGAGTATTTGTTCCTAAATATATTAATATAAACATTTATTTGCTTTATTTCATAACATGTTTAATGGCTTAAAAAATTATTATCAATAAGACTACTACAATGCAGTTTAAGATATTTATTTGCTTCTGTTGTCAGTAAGATACATCCTATGAGGGATATAGTAAAAATGTTACTTGAAAGAATTCTCTGTAATACATAGTTGATACAGTGAGATTAATTTATTTCAGTTTGCTCTTCATTTTTTAAGGGATTTCTATTTTGATTTTTTTTTTCATTTTTGATTTGTTTTTTAATTACTAGGCCTTTTCTTTTCCCTTATTTATTTCAGAATCAGATGCTGAGGGTCCCCAGGAATTGGCAATAGGGCGCAGAAGGACAGTAGGGATACTAGATATGGGAGGAGCCTCTCTCCAAATTGCTTATGAAGTTCCTACCTCAGCCTCTGTCCTTTCTCCGAAACAGGTATTTTACCTTTTAGGGATATTGGGTTGCTACAAATGCCAGTATTTGGGAAAGAAGGTCACTGTTTTTTGACTTAGACCAATTTGCATGGGTCCAAATATTTGTTCAGATACTCGCTAGCTTACATTATCTTGGTTAGGTTACCTCTCTGAGCTTTAATCTCCTCCTATATGAAAAGAGAATAATAATAGTATCCACTTCATGAAGTTGGGAAGATGAAATGACACCATGTGTGTAAAGCACTTGACAAACTTTCCAACATGTGCTAAATGTTTAATGTATTTTAGCAGTTATACTCCTTGTCTCCTGGGACTGCTGGAAGATTAAACATGATAATTCATATAAAGCCCAGAGTACAGTATTTGGTACATACTTGTTCATTAAATGTTATTTTCTTTCCCTTACTTGTGATTCCATTCTTGTGCTTCTAAATTCCTTACCTGACTAGAATGTAAAGAATATATGTATCTTGAGGGAAGAGTTTTATCATAGGAAAAAGAGCTGCAGACAGTTTTTAAACACCTGTTGTGTGCAAGGAATGAGACATATTGTACTGCCCCCAAAAACTTATTATAATCTATCAGTGAAGACAGCCTGTGATAACAGGCAGACTATGGAAGTACTAAAATTTGATCTAAACCAGGGTTTCTCATCATTGGCACTATTGACAGTTTGAGCTGGATAAATCTTTGTCGAGAGCTGTCCTGTGCATAATATGATGTTTAGCAGCATCCCTGGCCTCTACCAGATATCAGTAATGTCCCCACTCTACTCGTCTACTACATGAATGGGAGTCATGCTGGCTTCGTGGAAAGTAAGGTATTTACCTGGGCCCTGGATGATAAGTAGGCTTTTGCATTTGAAGGTTGAGGAAGGCCACCTTTATGGAGGAAATAGTATGCACAAGGGCACAAAGAAAGCAGCAAAGAGCTCAGAATGTCCAAAAAACGTTGAATAGCCTGTTGTAGTGTAGAATTTTCCAGTATAGTAAGTCTAGGAAGGTAAGATGAAGTTAAATTGTAAGGAGTCTTGGGTGCTATGCTAGGGAATTTCACTTTTATTTCTATAGATGGAGGAGAATCAGCAAAGGTTTTTGAGTAGGGCAGTCATATGGGCCTCAGTTTCATCATCTATGAAATAATTAAATTCTGAAGGTCCTTTTCAGCTCTATTATGTGACTGATAATAGATCCAATCTGTTTTTTTAGGAAAATAATTTTGTTGTCTGTATGAGAAAGAAATGTAGGTCAGGGAACCTTGGGTAAGAGGTAATAAGGGCTGAACTAGGCAATGTAAGTGGAAATGGAATGGAGGGCACAGATCTCAGGGGTATTTTGGAAAAAACAAAACAAAACAGTGTAATATAATGGTGTGGGTAGGGCAGAGAGGGATTCTGAGTGATGCTGAGGTTCCCACCTAGGTACCTGGTAGGGTAAGGAATTCAGTCACTGAGAGAGACCCCAGGGTAAAGGGTGGGTTGATGCTAAGCAAATGAGTATGGTCTGGAGATTCAGGTGAGAACAGTTTTCTGGTCTCTAGCCCAAGTCCTTGTAACCAATGAATTCAGTTTTAAGTATGATGAATTTGAGATCTCTGAGGAGCATATATGCCTAAATATCCAGCAAGATTGTTGGAAATGTGGGTTTAACAATCAGAAGGGGTCTGTGCAAGGGTTGGAAATTTGGGGAACGAGGTTGTAAGACATTTTAGTCTTTATTTGTTAATATGTAGTCAACAGGTAAAATGAAGGCATTGTTCTGGTAAGTGGCACTTATCCTTAAAGTCTTAAATAAAAGACTTTTTTGTTTGTGCAGATTTAGAAAGCAACACTAGTATAGAAAGTATACTTGGAAGCAACAAGTTAGATGTAGCCTGGTAACATAACGGTCTTACAGATGGATTTTAGGGCTTGGTAAATAACGAAAGGAACAATGAGACAAAGTACAATAGTGCTTTAAAAAATGTAAGTAATCCTAAGTGCCTAAAGTGGTTTTTTTGGTACAATTCACAAAGTTGTGCACACTCAAAAAGTAATGCAACCACCACTATCGAATTCTAGAACATTTTCATTACCCTGAAAAGAAACCCCACATTCATTAGCAGTCACTTGCCATTCTCCTCCCTCTAGCTCCAGCAACCACTAATCTGCTTTATGTCTCCTGTGGATTTGCCTCTTCTGAGTACTTCACATAAATGGAATCATACAATATGTGACGTTTTGTGTCTGGCTCCTTTCACTTAGCAAAATATTTTCAGGGTTCATCTCTGTTGTAGCATGGATCAGAACTTCATTTCTCTTCATGGTTGAATAACCATATGACCATGCCATATTTTGTTTATGCATTCATCAGATGATGGACTTTTGGATTTTTGTTTCCAGTTTTTGACTATTATGGATAATGCTGCTGTGAACATTCACATATACATTTTTGATTAGTCATACTTTTCAGTCCTCTTATATATATACTTAGTGAAATTACTGGGCATGATAGCATTTTCATTAATTAAAAATAAATACATTCAAAACAATAATTTAATTTTACAACAGTATGTACAAATATATGTTACATTAAGCACATTAGAATGTGGGGGTAGGAATGGGGGTGAGTATGAGGATAAAAGGAAGTAAATAGACAAAACAGAAATGGGGCTTTGCCATGGTAATGAGCCATGAACTGAGGAGTATGATTAACTCAAATCATGGACTGAAGTCAAAAAAAAAAAAAAAAAATAGACCATCTTTTCATTAGAGGTACTGTAAAATGGAACTTTCCCAGTCCTAGTCCCTGTCATAGGATACATTAAAGCTTCTTGAATAGAATTGTAAAAACCCATAGAATAGGTCTCAGGATGATCTTCCAAATTCCTGAAATTTATTTTTATCAAAAGATTTTTTCTTTCCTGATGATAAAAGTAGTACATTCTCATTTTGGCAAACTGGAAAATCTGAAAAGTACATGCAAGAAAATGACATTATCTGTAATGATTCTGCCTTGTATAGAACTACAGATCCTGTTGTTGTCTCTAATTTGGTATTTAGTCTCTGTACTTTTTTGTTCAGGCTTGTCATTTTGTGTCTTTGTTGAAAATAATGTTATGAGAATGAAAGAATGCTATAAGATATTTTAAAGGGTAGTTACAGCACACGAAGACTGGTATATTGGTAACGTCATAGCTCTCTGTAAATCAACCAAAATGAAAATTCCCTTTTTTTCTCTTTACATTGTATTATAGGAAGAAGAAGCAAAGATCCTGCTGGCTGAATTCAACCTGGGCTGTGATGTACAACACACTGAACATGTGTACAGGGTTTATGTCACAACCTTCCTGGGTTTTGGAGGCAACTTTGCCCGGCAGCGCTATGAAGATCTTGTGCTGAATGAAACCCTTACCAAAAATAGGTACTTTGGACATGGGGATCTGTGCCTCTGAAATAGAATGTTGTCAGGGTGCAGATATTAGCAAGAAATACTCATATTCTACTAAGATAGGTATGTCCTTGCCTCCTCCTCCTTCCTGACCACTCTCGTCAATGGGGTAGTGTCACTACTAATAGAGACCCTCCATTGGTATTCCCACTTGATCTAGGTTAGGGTGCATTCTGGTCTTTGCTCTTAGGACTCAGAAAAGTATAGCAGCTTACTATGTTGATCTCTTGCTGTGTCCTTTTTCAGAAATGGTATCACAGGATAAGTGAGGCTAAGTTATTAATTTACAATGTGCAGTATAATGTAGTTCTTAGCAGTTCCCTCTCAGTAGAAGACATATTTGTTCACTTACAGTGGAGTTGCATCTTACATGGGAGTGAGGTTCCATAGTGCGCATAAAAGATAAAAAGCATGTGAAGTTAGAAATAATCTTCACATTGTTCTCTCATTAAGTCCAGAATAGCCAGTTTTTCCTGCAGCGTGGACAGATCACTGATTCGTTTGGCTACCACATGAAGTATTTAGACCATAATGTACAAATAGTTGTGGGGTTTTTTTTCTTTAGTATTTAAAATTATTGTATCACTATGTACATTGAAGGAAGTATAAGACAGCAGAGGTTTTTTTCACCATAAAATTACTTACCCCATTTGTTTTGCTAGAAATACTAACTTGAAGAAATACCGCTATTGTATTAATTACAATTATGAATACGGCGATTTGTAATAATTGCTCCACAGCAGTTGTCTTCTTTGGGACCATAATAAAGAAAATACTGTCTCCTGATTCCTTTTTGTTTTTGTAAGTCTCAACTACCAAGAGGTCAAGGTGTTTTAGGAGACTCCTGTTATACCGGGTGATGGACGAATGCCTTAAAACCAAGCAGTGTGTTTGCTTTCTGAAAATACTCTTCAGTCTGTACAGATGTTGCTTGGGCTGTGGAGTTCAGATCGCTCCTGCTGGCAGTCCAAAGAACAATTATGAAAGTTTTACACCAGTTTTGTTTTGTTCCATCTTTGCTAGCTGCTGTGTTTCCTTTTCCATTTCCTTCCTTTGTCGTTCTGCTGCCCTTTTCTCTTTGTCTGCTGTTTCCTGCCTCAGAACTTGCCAGGCTGTATCATGGCTGCCACCATGCATCAATATGTGCATTGGTATTTCTTGCCAGGTTCCTAATTGAGAAGACTGATCATTCATCTTGTGTAGCTGCTACTCTACTAGAGAAACCCATGCTTCCTGGGATGTCAAAATGTAATGGTTCTTTCTTCTTAATATGATTTTCTGAGTTTTTTTAATAATTGGTGTCACATCCTTAAAATAGGTTCCAATTGTTCCAGAACATTTTGTTGTGTTGCCATGTTCCCAGTCCCTCCTTCAGTCTTTACATCATGGAGGCTTCTTCATCCCAGGAAGTCTACCCTTCAACGTCTGTCTGTTTAGGAACTGATGAATAATTAACTGCAGTTGGCAAAGTTATTTGGTCTCCACTAATTTCTGTCCTCGGCCAGATTTAATCTCTTCAGGAACGGGAATATTGTTGCTGGGCAAATGCAGACTTGAAATAGCCAGAACCATGTAATGGCCAGGATGGGGATTAGAACTTGCCCCAACCTGTCCCTCCCCACGTGGGGCCAGGCAGGTCCTTCCTATGGCCAGCCGTTGTCACTGACCACTGACACATCCTTCTCCTCAGGAAACTCCTCCAACCTTCTCTCTTTACCTTCTCCCAGGTGTTTTGCTAAACGTTAGAACCACACTCAGTGTGGTGAGATCTTGGCACTTCTAAGAAGCAGTGGAATGAAGACTAGATTGAGACCAGCAGATTAATATCCCTAGTTTCACTATACATTGGGAAATATACATGTTGATTAAAAGGTTGAACAAAATTTGATCACTGCCATATTTCTCTCCTTATCTTCCTCCTTCCTCCCTTCCTTCCTTCCTTCCTTCCTTCCTTCCTTCCTTCCTTCCTTCCTTCCTTCCATCCATTCATCCATCCCTTCCATCCATCCATCCATCCATCTATCCCTTCCATCCATCCATCCATCCATCCATCCATCCATCCACCCACCCATCCTTCCTTCCTTCTTTCCTTTGTTTCTGCTAAATTGAATTTGCTTAAGTTAAATGTTCATGTGTTGTGACTGCATGGTTGATACTCCATGCTTGTTTCTAGGGATGCCATATAAAACAAGATATCTGTGAAGCACATTCTTTGACCAAGTTTCTTATAGGCATTTTTTAAAGAGGTTGAATACATTAGTGATGTGTTTTGTTTGTTATTGTCATTGTGGCAGGTTGCTGGGCCAGAAGACAGGTCTGAGTCCTGACAATCCATTTCTGGATCCCTGCCTGCCCGTGGGACTCACAGATGTGGTGGAGAGGAACAGCCAGGTGCTGCATATCCGAGGAAGAGGAGACTGGTCTTCTTGCGGGGCAATGCTGAGCCCCCTGCTGGCTCGCCCCAACACCAGCCAGGCCTCGCTGAATGGAATCTACCAGTCACCAATTGACTTCAATAACAGCGAGTTCTACGGTTTCTCTGAGTTTTTTTACTGTACAGAGGATGTGTTACGCATCGGTGGCCGTTACCATGGGCCAACGTTTGCCAAGGCTGCTCAGGTAAATTATTTATAGTAAAGATGATTCATACCAGGAGCAGCCATTTCTCTATGCCTAACTTTGTGCCAGATGCTGTGCAAAGGGCTTTGTATGCCTGATTTCACTGATTTCTTCACAGGAGGAGCTCTGTGAACCTTCATTTTACAGATGAGAAAGTGGACTCAGAAGTTAAGGAGCACACTGTGCTGTACTATCTTCTAGTTCATTAAACTTAGGTTTCCATGTATGTCCTGATCACCCAAATTATCACCCAGCTCCAAAATCTTTGTGGTGGCTAATGGTTTTTCCTCTAGCTTTCCAGTAATCTGGTTTAATGTTTGTGGTCAAAAGTGTCATCCCCAGATATCTTTCCCCTCACTTGGTATTCTCAGTTGTAATGTGCTTTTAGAAATGAGGTCACACAGGTGGGCAAGTCCACTTTGATTTTCTTGGTTTGTCAGGAGGCCAGAGTGGTATATAGGGTCACTTGGAATATTAAAAAGATATTGGGAAACGCAATGTCAGGGGAAGTACTATTTAAAACTAAAATGCAGAAGAAATAAAATTTCGTTTAGAGCATATATAGGACATTAGCAGCTTATAGGCTTAAATCATTAGTTACCTGAACAGGTAAAAGTTTCTCTAGCTTTCTATAGCTCCTTTAATTTAGATTCATCTCTGAAGGTTTGCCTGTCTTTTTGATCTTGTAGAAGAGAAACTTATGGGAAGAATTTGACCTTATAGTTTATTCTTTTCTTTCTGCTGTTACAGTTCTCTAGGGTTCTCTGGATAGAAGACTTCCAATTTAATAATGTCTGTACTATGTGTATTATTCTGTTCCCTAAAGGCAGTCCCTAAGAAATACTGAGGAAAACCTGGTTTGTATTTGTTCTTTCCTCTCCAGGCTCCAGGAATACACTTATATTCCTTTTCCTTTCTAGCATCTAGGGCTGCCTAACTGTTCATGGCCTACGTCTTTCTCTCATTTTAAAACTTCTTCAAATTCTGTTCCCTTGAACACCAAAGGGCTCAAGTTACTGCTTACTCAAATTGCTAGTGGCCTCATATGTTCTTTTTCCCAGGTGAAAGAGATAATTTTGTTCCCTTTTTTTTTTTTTTACTTTGACTCAACTGTTATTTTCCCAGTGATACCTTCCCTAGCAACCATATCCAAAACTGCAGCCCTCCCCAATTTCACCTATTTCCCTTTCCTGCTTTATTTTTCCATGATAATTTATGTCATGTAACACACTCTATATGTAAATGTGTACGTGTGTACATGTCTTATGTATGCATGCATGTATATGGTTATTGTCTGTTTTTTATCACTAGAATGTGAGCTTCATGAGGACAGAAAGTTTTGTCTGTTTTGTTCACTGCTAGATCTCCCTGGCACCTAGAAAAGCACCTGGCACAAAGTAGACATTCAGAGGAAAGGAATGGTTCTTTGGGGAGAACTATAGCAGGGGAACAGGCCAGTGGTAGAATTTGACCATTCTGTTCCATCTGCTTTACTTCCTCATCTTACATAGTGTAGAATGAGGCTCCCTTTGGCTTTGATGTTGCTACTTCTGGTCCTAACATTACCCCTCTCTGAAGCCAAAGAGGCTCAGGAGCCATGTTGGGCTGGCTTTGTACTGGACTTGAGGTGATGGGAATAAAAAGGAGACCCTCAGGAACCTGTGTTCTGGCACTTGCTTTGCACAGTGTCGAGGGAATGAATGTGGCATTTCTGTTTTCCTTTGTCAACTAGTCACCCACAAGTAACTTTAGACATGGAACAGCTGAGACTGTAGGGAAATTAGTTGTGCTTTAATTTCATGTTCCTCTGTTTCTCTTTGGTTGTTCCAGGATTACTGTGGCATGGCTTGGTCAGTCCTAACTCAGAGATTCAAGAATGGTCTCTTTTCATCACATGCAGATGAGCATCGACTCAAGTGAGTAGCTTCCTTTTTTCCCTAAGATTGGCCTGAAAACGCAGATGGCAGATTATAATGAGAGAGAGAGAGAGAACAAGCAAGAATACAGATGGAATTTTCTGTTGAAGGAGAATCGAGAATTTGATTTTTAGATTTTGATTTTCTGAGTGATAAGGGCCAAAATAGTGAGCCTATTTTAGTGAAGCCAGGGAAAACCAGGGTTACCAAAAGGCTGATTCCAAACGGTTTGAAATCAAAAGTGGTGTTTTTTTTAAAGCTTTTAATTAAAATATTGAACATGCAGAAAAGTGGAAAGAACAGTAACATAAATCCTCACCCAGCTTCAACAAATACCAATATTTTGCCAGTTTGGTTCATCAGTCCTCCCATTTTGTAAACATTTCAGTTAATACATTTTAACCATAAACAAAAATAGAATGGTATAATGAATTTCTGTGTACCTATCACCCTGCTTCTCTGCTAACAGCTACCAACTTCTGGCAAATCTTATTTCATCTCTTTTCCCACCCTCTTACCACAATTGGGTTCTTTTGAAACAAATCCCAGACATCATGTAATTACAGCAGGCTCCTTAAAAATAAGGACTCTTATAAAAAGAAAGAAAAAAACACAGCAATATCATTATGGCATAAAGGTGTTCCTGCACTTTTGTGGTAAACATCAAGATAAAGTAGGCTCAGATTTGGCTCCACCTAGAGGCGAGGAAGGTGAACTGGGGAGAGAGATCCTTTTTGACATCCAATGGGAGTATGTGGAAAGTATTCTTTTTTCTTCTTCTTCTTCTTAAAAAAAATATTTATTGTTTTGTCACACAGATATCAGTGTTTTAAATCGGCTTGGATGTACCAAGTTCTTCATGAAGGATTCCACTTTCCCTATGACTACCCACACCTGCAGACAGCCCAGCTGGTATATGACCGAGAAGTTCAGTGGACACTGGGAGCCATTCTGTATAAAACACGATTCTTACCCCTCAGGTAAAGTGGACTGAACTGGCGTCTTGAACTTAGAGTATTGCTGTCTCAGAATAGGTTTCTTAAGTGACCGCTCTCCCTCAAAAATGCATCCAAATTAACTCCCTTTATTACTATCCCATGAACTATTATTACTAACCAGTTATGTTGAAACAGAAAGAAGGTTGAGAATTTAATCCAGAGTCTGTTCTTTAGCTTCGCAATTTCAGGAATGCAGTTTTGTTTATGCATAATAAATCATTCTTTAGGATTGAGCACTTACTAACCAGTTCTAAGATTCTTACTGATAAACCAAAATTCATTCTTAGGTTATTGTAGAAAACATCTGACTAGAGAGCTAGGGAATGCTGGCTGTATAGAGCAGTCTTTCGTAATGGGTAGAGTCACTCTAGACATCATGTCATTGACTTGGAAGGCTTTTGGTGGGCCAGAATTTAGAACAAAGCACACAAGATGCTTTTAGGGGGGTATTGTCATTAAGCTATGATAGCCTGATGTCTTGCTCTATGTATATAAGATATTTGGGATAATGTTTAGGTACTCTCTCCCCTGTATTATTTCGGATAAACTAAAATGAATTTTTTTGCTGCCTGTTTCTTTAAACCCAATATTGTCAGAAACCAGGTAGCTGATAGATGTGAGAGAAGTGGGGAGCTGGAGAGTACGTGCTCTAGATGAAGGGCTGACTCCTATCATGCGGAAGTGCTGTCCCAGCATCTGCCAGTTGTCATTTGTCAGGACAAGCCAGAAATCCATATTTTATAAGCAGCGTTTCAGTTTGGAGATTCACATTTAGAGAAAACACTTCAGGTCGAACCAAACAAAAACGGATCCAGTATCTGGACCTCCAAACTGCAGCTTCTGTTCTAAGCAGGCAGGCTCCTGCACTTTGGTTTACATGTCTCCTCTTTTTTTTCCAGATTATAAAACAGTTGTCAGGCAACCACTTTCTTTAGATATATCCTAAAGAAAGCACAGGAAGCACAGCCAATTTTTTTAAGGATTTCAATACACTCTGATTTCTTGATTGGATTTAGGGACTACCCTATTCTTGTTAGAACCATAGTTACAAACTGTATGTATGTATTTACAGAATGGCATGGGACCACTGTTAAGACAATCAGTATTATAGGTGATCAGTCTTATCTCACTGTTCACTTTTTTGTCTTCTAATTTTGTCCCCATTCTGGAGGACGTAGGCCTGTGAGGAGAAAGAAAGTACAGGAGGAATCACATAGGCCTGTGAGGAAAAGAAAGTACAGGAGGAATCACATAGCAGTCCTAGGGCTAGAGACGTTCTTCAGCTTTGCTTGCTCTGTGGAACTGGTATCAGCATATTTACATGGATAGAATAAATGGCATAACACCACTGGCCTTTTAAATCCGCATGAATGTTTTTCTTCGAAATTAACGTTACTTGTTACCTTCAAACTCTTGCCTAGGGATCTACGGCAAGAAGGTGTCCGGCAGGCCCATGGTAGCTGGTTCCGTCTCTCCTTTGTCTACAACCACTATCTCTTCTTCGCCTGTATCCTGGTGGTGCTACTGGCCATCATCCTGTACCTTCTGCGGCTACGCCGGATTCACCACCGACAAACTAGAACCTCAGCTCCATTGGACTTGCTGTGGATTGAGGAGGTGGTGCCCATGATTGGGGTACAGGTAGGGCCATGAGGCCGGACAAGGACATAGAAAGCTCGAGTACCCCAGGGTTGCTGCCCATTGACTTCCACCACTTTCTTGTACCGGCCTCAGATGCTGCTTTGCCTGACCTTGGGATATTTGGCCTTGGAATTTCTACCTTAATATCTACTTTAATTCCTTCTCAGTATCCAGGTCCTCTTCTCTAAGAGAAACCGGAATTTAGTCTGTGAAGAACTAAATAATGAGAGTTTGGTGCTAACAAAGAGGACCAACCTTAGTCCAACTGAAGCATGCTTCTACTCCTTTATCTGAGAGGTCTAGTGTGTTCCTGGCATCTAGACTTTCCCCCCTTGCTAAAGCATGAAGTTTGACATTCGGCAAACTGGAAGCGTGGTTGAAACCAAATTTGGAGCATCTGATACAAAGCCGAGGACATTCCAGCAAGTGCAGCAGCCCCTTCTTTCTCTGTAACAGAGATATCATTTATGTGGAGATCCACACCCTTTCATAGGGATCCAAGATATTTGCATTTCGCTGAAACAGATATGAACTTCCAGGCAACCAAAATAATATAGTTTCTTTGCTTACTTGACAAAGAAGCCGTTATGAGTGTGGTCCAAGATCCCTGACGTAGTGTTGCTGATGTTGATTATTATATGATTTTAAAAGGGTTTAGAACCCCTTCTAAATGAATGGTCAATCAAAGATTTTGACAGTATCTTATGTGATACCTGGTATGACCAGGATAGGAAACGTTTCTATGACTATATGCCTCACCGGCTGTTTGGGCATTAATTTTTCTTTTTGAGCCTTAAGTGTGCTTGTAAGATGGAGAAACTGATAGGGTTGGAGATCTGGATTTGTCTGGTTTTAAGTCACTGTCTCTAGGCCTATTTTTATGAGCCCCTTTACAGGAAAACAAACAAAAAAAAGAGTTCTTTTATTTCACTACGGTCAATATGTAGTTTGGGAAGGGGGGTGTATTTGTTGTTTTTAAAGAAGGAAAGAACAACAGTATCAGGAGAATGGGCAAAGGCAATAAAATCCAAGGTCTTAATTTATTAATGTTTTCTGAGAAATAGAAATTTTCCCAATTTGACTCTTGGAATGTCTGAAAAGCAAATTCTAAACTTTGAAAAACATAGATATATCTGTTAGTAAGCCACGTGGTGTCTTTCAGAACATTTGTAGAGTTTGCTCAGTCACAGACCACATTTCCATTAATGAGGAGAGAAGAAAGCCATACGATTACATTTTAATCCACTACCCTTCAGGAGCTTTGTTCCTCCTCTACATGTACATGTAGCCTTTAAATCGCATGAGAATTTCTTTTTCATCAACTCGCATCTTCCCCTATGGGATCTTCTTCATACTTCATCCTTCCCTGTATGCAGCCTTGAATGTCCTGCCCAAGAATATGCTCCCAGACTTGAAAGAGCTTTCTTTTCTGTCAGTTTATTTTTACGATTAGATGAGTAGAGGGAATCATCTCTGCCTTTAATGGGGAAAAAGTTGGAAATATTAAAACATAAATTTCCACACTGGGAACCGGAAGGAATTAAGTGCCTCATAAAACAGAGAAAAATAAGCCGAGATCCTCCTAGAAATAAATTGAGATGAAAATAAGTATGCTGTTAGTTGGTAGGTGAAGAGATGATGAGTCTTAAATTGTTTTCAAATTAAATAAAAATGGATCTAGCAAAAGAGTCTTACAGTTCCCTGTGGAGATATTTTTTACTTTTCATTAGGGTTCATGTCACAGCAATTTCCTTTAATTTTTAAGACTTCTAAATTTCCTTGATCTTCTTTGACTTCTTATCTTTGTGTCACTGCCAAGTGAGCCCTCGCCTTGTGATGGCTGCTTATAAATAATGTCCGAATGTGTTTTTTGCTAGCCAATGCCTCCTGAGGTACTCTTTCTTTTTCCCTCATCTTGGTTTCCAAATACTATTTTTTGGTTTTCTTGTAAGATCTGGTCAATGATCTTGTCAAAAGCTACCTAATTGGCTAATAGTGATCACATTCGTGTGCTCAAAATTTAGCTGAAGCAGGGAGGAGGTGGTGATGAGTCCAGTTTGAAAGCTCTTATTAATGAAGTTATTCTTCTTCCTGGTTATAACATTTGTTAAGCATTTAGTGTGTATCACATACTCTTAAGAATTTGTGTATATTATTTAATCATTATGACAGCCTTTCAGATTGATACTACTTTTTGTGTTCTTTTTATAATTGAGAAACTCAGGATACCCTATGCTTATCATTTTTTCAATGTAAATGTATTTCTTACTCTTAATTTATTCTAAATAGTTTTTGAGTTTTCGTTTAGTGTATTATATCCTGTTTATTACTTTGATCTTATGGGATCTGGGCTTGTCCTTGTTACCACGAGTATGACTTCCCAGAAACCCATGGTAGAAATGTAAGGAGCACAGATTTTTACCATATCCCTCAGAAAAACTAATATTTGTTGTTGATATTGGTTCCTGTGCTTCTGTCATTTGTTCCCAATTAATAATTTTGCATGAAATCTCATCAGCGAGAAACATAAGCCATTTGTTCTCCAAGAGCCAATTACTTCTACATATTGCTGTCTCCTAAGAGTCTGTCTCCCTTGTAGAACCAGTCTACCTTGCCTCTACACCTCTTTTTGCCCTCAGTTGTTAAAGATTTTTTAAGATCTCTATTGCATTTCTGCACTTTTCAGTAGTCTCCTTGTGAAGATAATTACAGTTTCATTAAATTCACATCCCACTCATTCCTTTGAATCTTACCAGCCAGTCTTCTTGGTACCAGAAAAATGAATCTGAACTGCTTTAGTACTTTTATCATTAGTGAGACAGGTCACAGATGTCAAAATCAGAGTCCGTGCTGATAGGAGTTGTGATGCTTTATTAGCCTTACAATGGCACAACCTATCACTTTTCTCTGACTTCTTATTACTAGAACATAATGAAAATAGGTATAATACTCAGTTATATAGCATTACATTGACTTAAGTTGCAGTTAACTCTAAGCCAGATTTTACCATCTTTGTCTCTGTACCTTAACTCCTTGAATTGACTTTCCTTGGTATAGGGAATTTAGTCACTTTCCAACAACCTTGTGTTTATCCTTTAATGTCATCCAAAGGATTCTGCCTCCCTCTCCTCAGCCTGACAGCTTTCTTTAACTTCCAGGGCCTTAGGCTGTGATTATTAAAATGTGGTTGATTGAGTCTGCCGTGCATCTGTTAAGCTCATCTTTTTAGTTATTAACATTTATTATCACATCCACATTTGTGTTGTTGAAGTATAGTTGACATATACTTGTTTCAAGTGTGAAACATAATGACTCTATTTGTATACACTGCAACATGATCACCACAATGAATCTAGTTTCCCCCATCACCATATAAAGTTATAGGACATGCAACACAGTGTTATTGACTGTAGTCACCATGCTGAACATTACATCCCATGACATGACTTATTTATTTTATGACTGGGCTTTGTACCTCTTGACTCCCTTCTTACATTTTGCCAGTCCTCCTTCTCCCCTGACTCTGGCAACCTCCAATCTGTTCTCTGCATTTATGAGTTTTGTTGTTTTTTTGGTTCCACATATAAATGAAACCATGTGGTGTTTGTCTTTCTCTGACGTATTTCATTTAATGTAACACCCAGAAGGTCCATCCATGTCACAAATGGCAAGATTTCATTCTTTTTTATGGCTGAATAGTATCCCTCTGTGTGTGTGTGTGTGTGTGTGTGTGTGTGTGTGTGTACACATCTTTATCCACTCATCCATCAGTGGACACTTTGGTTGTTTCCTTATCTTGGCTATTGTGCATAATGCTGCAGTGAACATAGGAGTGCACATGTCTTTTTGAATTACTGCTTTTTTTTTTTTTTTTTGTCTTCTCACCATTTTTAAAAAATTTTCATATTAAATATAATTTATTGTCAAATTGGTTTCCACACAACACCCAACAGGTGCCCTCCTCAATGCCCATCACCCACTTTCCCCTCTCCCCCACCCCCCATCAACCCTTGGTTTGTTCTCAGTATTTGAGAGTCTCTTATGGTTTGCCTCCCTCCCTCTCTCTGCTTTCATTTTCTTCAGATAAATAGCCAGAAATGAACTTGCCAGAAATAACCAGAAATGGAACATGGTAGTTCCATTTTTAGTTTTTTGAAGAACCTCTCTACTGTTTGCCATTGTGTCTGTACCAATTTACATTCCCACCAAAAGTGCACAATAGTTCCCTTTTCTCTACATCCTCACCGACACTTGTCATTTCTTATCTTTGTGATAATAGCCATTCTGATAGGCGTGAGAGGATATATCTCATGGTTTTGATTTGCATTTCTCTGATGATTATTGAGCATCTTTCATGTACCTGTTGACCATCTGCATGTCTTCTTTGGACAAATGTCTGTTCAGGTCCTCTGTCCATTTTTAAATCAGATTGTGTTTTGTTACTAAGTTGTAGAAGTTCTTTTTGTAATTTGGATATTAACCCCTTATCAGATTTATGATTTGCAAATATCTTCTGCCGTTTAGTATCTTGCCTTTTTATTTTGGTGATGGTTTCCTTTGCTGTGCAGAAAGCTTTTTAGTTTGATACAATCCCATTTGTTTATTTTGGTTTTTATAGTCATTGCCTTTGGAGTTAGATCCAAAAAATTCTCACCAAGAATGATGTCAAGGAGCTCACTGCCTGTTTTCTTCTAGGAGTCTTATGGTTTCTGGTCTTATATCCAGATCTTTAATCCATTTTAAGTCAATTGTTGTGTATGGTGTAAAATACTGGTCCAGTTTCATTCTTTTCCATGTGGCTGTCCAGTTTTTCCAACACCATTTATTGAAGAGACTTTCGTTTCCCCACTGTGTATTCTTGCCTCCTTTGTTGGAAATTAATTGACCATACATTCAAAGATTTATTTCTGGGCTCTCTATTCTGTTGTATTGATTGAGCGTCCATTTTTATGCCAATACCATATTGTTTTGTTTACTATAGCTTTGTGATACAGTCTGAAATCAAGGGGCATGATGCCTTCACATCCGTATTTTCATTTTTGAGATAAAATAACTTCTACTTATCGGTATTATCTAAATAGATGCTCTCCCTACCCCTATTAACATGCTTTTGTTTTGCTTTTTGTCAGGAGTGAAAGACAAGTGGGTGGTATGATTTAAGGAAAAGAAGACTGGACTTTACAAATAGCCGGTTTGGATTCTTAGTCCTGGCTTTGTCACTGACTAGCTCTGGTACTCTCTAGGCAAGTCACTTGCCCTCTCTGGTTCTTTTTTCATCTATAAAACAAGGTGGCTAGACAAGATGCTCTGAGGCTAGTTCCAAAGGAAGAACTGTTGGCCTAAGGAACTAAAGGCAGGAGAAAATGTAGGAAAATGGTAAGAGTTTCAGGAACAGGATTTTGGCCTTTGGTTTAAAAGGACAGGATGACCAAGAGAGCTGGTGGTCCCCTCCTACTTTATCACTGACATTAAGGTTGATGGGAATGGAGTTTCCAACAGCAATCATTATACATAAATTTCAGAGGATGAGATTTTTACAGCTGGGATTTTAGAGTTCTGTCTTTTGTTAACCCCTTGGGTTTTATGAATGATAAAATTGAGGCCCAGAGCAGTAGTAATATGTGCAAAGTCTGAGTGAATGGTCTCCTGGATCCAGTTTTCTCTGGTTTCTGTACCACAGACACACACCTTTGACAGCTCCAATGAAGTTCTCATTGACAGAATCTTCCTGCAAGATTGTGTATTTCAAAGGAATCTATTCTTTATAATACAGCTGATTACAAGTAACCATGCCCAATCTTTATAACTGCTTCTGACATTCATATGTGATGGCTTTGCTCACATTTAGGAATAAAATATGAAAGAAACACTTTGTTAGAAATGGCACCCAGTTGTTACCACATTTATTCTACCTTCTATATTTCTTTTAATCCTTTTACATTTTAGATGTTTCTTTTAAGCAATTTGCTTAATTTTGTACAATTTTCTTAACCACAGCGTCTAAGCAATTCATTTGATGGTTATAATCAAAATTATTTAAAGTATAAAATGCCTATCAGATCTACCTCATTAACGAACTTGGCTGTATTTCTTGGGCAGTTCTCAGACTCCGTTACAGAAACAAAATGCTGTTTCTTTTTGCTGTCTTTAAACTTCTTTTTGTGCTAACTCAGAACTAGTATCTAATTTCCCTTTGTGCTGTGGTATATGATATGACTTCATTTGGGATAAAGAATTAAGGTAGAAGTAGCAACAGATACTTCAGATTCTCCCAGATAAGCTTCTTAGGTCATGCTTAGTGTGAGAGTCCTGCCGGTAGGGCCATATGCTCTAACTTGTGAGGATTTTGTTGGTGTTACAAAAAATATTAGTTAAAAAACAAGAGCTCTTTTATTATATACTAATATACTAATTAGTATATATACTAATATACTAATAGACTTCCCTTGTATTATTACATAAGTGTTTTTCTTTTGCTATAATTCATTATTTCCAGTTTGTCAGTACCTACCATTATTAGAGGGACAGAGGAGGTCAACATCTGTTGACCCTGTGTTTCTCTGGAAGTCTGAGCACTAAGAAGTTCCTTTTATTTGTAAAATTGAGTTATTACTCATAAGGGTTTTTTACTTTTAAAGTGTATGCAATCACGGCCTGCCATTTTTATAAAAACCAAAGTTGAAAAAAACTTCTGAATCACAGGATGTTTATAGCCATGCATGTATGACTTCAGGCAAGCTGAGGACGTGTCTACTCTTGAGCCTCTCCTTTTTAAGTAGTGCAGCCACTTCTAGACCCTCTGGCAGCCTACCACTCTGGTTCTCCAGTATTAAGGTAGCCCTGATGCTTTCAAAGAAGCCCTTCCTGCAGAGGACTTGCCAGAGTTTGGCCTGTTAAAACTGCTCATGGTGAAGGCTCTGCGCCTTATTAGCTTCATAATGCTTTCTCTGCAAGTAAGGATCCTAGACGAATACTTTGATTTCTGGTATTGCTGTCATTATGTTGTGTTTGAAATTCTCATTCCACAATTCCTCTTTTGTTGGAGCCCTGAAGTATATGCCTTATCTCTGTTATTTCTGCCTTGAACAATGAACTTTGCAGTGTTGAAAGGCATCTTTTTATTATGACCCACAGCTAGACACTCCCTTCTCGCTTTCAAAAACTGAAGGCTGCTTATGTTGCATCACTTTTGGGGGTTGCTAAGATTGTATGGTTTTCGAATGCTTCACATTAAATAATTTTGCTCAACAGTTCTTAAAATTCTGTTAAATACTGTTACATCAGTGTTGAACAAAAAGTGCAATGCATATTAGAGATGTATTGTCTCTTCTGCAGGGACATAGGTATATGTGTTTCATATGCCTATATATAACCCACCATACGTACCAGAACTGGAAGAATTGATACACATCAACTGGTTATCCTAACGTCGTGATCATCACTTTAGGCAGTAGCTAATTGTTACCTCCTCTACAATGGGACAGCATTTGTCAGTGTAAGTTAAAAACAAGAAAATTCTAGATTGATAAGAAAGCCAGGTGTTTTCATTTCTCTTGATGTTTTAAAAACAACTGACAGAATTATTGACAGATTTTAAGGGAAATTCATTTAATCTTCTAGGTATATGATGACTTACTTTGAAAGAGGTGTCTTGGACCTCAATCGGTAATTATCCATTTTCCATTCATTCATGCAATATTTGGTATGTGTTTGGTGCTGGGAATAATGCAAACATAAAAATAATTCAGATAATCTCCATTTACCAAGAGCTCATAGATAGCCACAATACAGTTATACAGCTAAATGCAACCAGAATCGGTTTTTCCAAACTTACTCATATTTAATAAAAGAAAAATGAAGAAAAACATCTAGAACTTGAACTTATTCATTCATTGCTACATTGTTGGAGGGAACTTTAGAAACCAGCATTTGGCTTTTTGGGTTGGGTTTGGGAGTCATGAGATGATGGATGGGAACCTGCACCTCTGACCGCAGTTCCCTTTAAGAATTCTATCTAGAAGAGGTGACATCCCATTAACACACTAGTAGGATCAGATTAAATGAGATAGGGTTGGGCAAATTTGGAGGGGATGGAAATAAGCTGGTCAAAACTTCCTTTTTTTTTTTTAGAATATCATTTTTTTTCTTTTTAATACGAAATTTATTGTCAGATTGATTTCCATACAACACCCAGTGCTCATCCCAAAAGGTGCCCTCCTCAATACCCATCACCCACCCTCTCCTCCCTCCCGCCCCCCATCAACCCTCAGTGGTCAAAACTTTCTAAGGTAACTGGTTTATTAGGGGCTAGGCCACGGTGTCTAAACTTGTCTGCATGTTGGAATGACCTAGGAAACTTAAAATTATGTCTATTATTGCTTCCAGAGATAATGATTTAATTGGTCTTAGGGGGAGCTTCAGGATTTTCAAAAATTCTAATTTGAAAAAAATTAGAAACTACCTCTAGCAATAGCATAAGCCCTTGAGGATGGTAGCTGTTAAGTCACAGTGAAACTCACAGAATACTGGAGTCGAAAAGGAATGGAGATCATCTCCTTGAGACTGTAAATGGGCAAACCTCAGTCCATTTATGGCTCCCAGATGTGTTCAGCCTGTGTCATGTACTAAAAAAAACCTGAAATTAGTTGCCAACCCTTGAGAGCTTTCACATAAAAATCTAAATGTTTTGTTTCTTTAAATAATCAGATCTGACAACTCTAGACCTATAGAGCAGCAACAGGCCAGAGCTCAGCAGTGGTTTAGTCGAATAGTTGGGACACCTGCTTTTCCACTTTTCTACTTTCCACTTTTCCTCACCAGCTGCACCCTAGTGGGCTTTTGTTTTGATCCGACTCTTGTCTTCTACAAAACTAAAAACTAGCTTTCTGCACCTTCTAGCCATTGTTCCCAGCTCTGCTCTGTCTGAATGTTCTACAGTTCAATGCCCCTACTTCCTTCAAGTATTCCCTGTGTGGTGTGAGTTCTGGACGACTCACCATCCTGGTCCCTTCCTCTGGAGACATACTTAGTAATCAGTGCCCTCCTTAAATGGGGTACCAATAGCAAAACACAGCACTCGCAACTGAAGTATTCTGAGTGCAGCTGTGACACTTCCATTGATGAAATCTGAAACACCACTAATTTTTATCAGTGTCATTACACTTTTGGTGCAAGTTGAGCCGATGGCCAACTGAAATCCCTGTCTTTATGTGAAATGACAGGATGCCAGGTTTCTCTATCCCAAACTTATACAACCTATTTAATTTAAATGAGGATGTTACATTTATAATATTTAATTGTATCTTGATGGTGCCACTCTGCAATTGTTTTGAGTTGTGACGTTCATCTATTATATTAGCAATGTTGGGTTGTTCCATCCTCAGGTCTGATCTTTCTGATGCCTTCATCCAAATCACCGATTTAAAAAATAAAACTGGGGGCGCCTGGGTGGCGCAGTCGGTTAAGCGTCCGACTTCAGCCAGGTCACGATCTCGCGGTCCGTGAGTTCGAGCCCCGCGTCAGGCTCTGGGCTGATGGCTCGGAGCCTGGAGCCTGTTTCCGATTCTGTGTCTCCCTCTCTCTCTGCCCCTCCCCCGTTCATGCTCTGTCTCTCTCTGTCCCAAAAATAAATAAAAAACGTTGAAAAAAAAAAAAAAAATAAAAAAAAAAAAAATAAAACTGAATAAGAGCCCTATGACATGTCAAGATAGACCAGAATTATAATTTGTTAATCAAAAATTTGTTCACATATCTTAATAGATGTCCAAGTACTACGTACACCATCAAGGCCATACTTTTCTTATCCATGAGGCTGTTAGGAACCTCTCTCAGGAACTGATTCATACTATCTATTCCATGTGGCCTAGCAATGTTATAGCCATCAAAAGAACTAGGTTAGTGCTTGACGAATCCAAGTGGGTTACTAGTGATTTCCTTTTCTAAGTACTTCTAAGCCATTTTGTTACATATAGACATTAAACTTGTCAAAATCTACCCTTTCCCCATTTTGAAAATCAGGATACTAGAAGACACTTATTTCTCGCTGAAGGCTGTCTGGCTACTTAAGGTATGCCAAGTCCTTCCCTTTGAATCTTCACCTGATGGAAGTGGAGATCATAAGGAATTTCTCCTTAGGCATAATTCAGGACTCGGGGTCAAGGAGACAAGAGCTCATGCATGTCGAATCAAGAGCTTGCTAACATTAAGAAACCTAGACAGCCTAGGGGCGCCTGGGTGGCGCAGTCGGTTAAGCGTCCAACTTCAGCCAGGTCACGATCTCGCGGTCCGTGAGTTCGAGCCCCGCGTCAGGCTCTGGGCTGATGGCTCAGAGCCTGGAGCCTGTTTCCGATTCTGCGTCTCCCTCTCTCTCTGCTCCTCCCCCCGTTCATGCTCTGTCTCTCTCTGTCCCAAAAATAAATAAAAAACGTTGAAAAAAAAATTTTTTTAAGAAACCTAGACAGTCTACCAAAAAGGAACAAAGGCAGACATTTCTCTACGTTAAATTTGGTTTTCAACAAAAAAACTAAATTTATAAAGTTTTTTTTTAATGTTTATTTTTGAGAAAGAGACAGGGTGCGAGCACAGGAGAGGCAGAGAGAGAGGGAGATAGAATCTGAAGCAGGCTCCAGGCTCTAAGATGTCAGCACAGAGCCCGATACAGGGGTTGATCCCACGAATCTAGAGATCATGACCTTAGCCAAAGTTGGACGCTTAACCAACTCAGCCACTCAGGTGCCCCTAAATTTATAAAGATTTTAAAAAGGAATATTTAGTTAAATATACTTAATGACACTCTTGATCCAGTGACTTTGTTAAAAACAGGCAAAGAATTTTACTTTTTTAATGTTTATTTATTTTTGAGAGAGAGCACACATGCATGTGAGCAGAGGAGGGGCAGATAGAGGGAGACAGAGGATCCAAAGTGGGCTCTGCGCTGACAGCAGAGACCCCAGTGCAGAGCTTGAACCCACAAACCGTGAGATCATGACTCAAGCTGAAGTCAGAGCTTTACTAAGTCACCCAGACACCCCAAAACAGGCAAAGAATTTTAAATAACTTGACCAGTTTGGAAACCACTTGGTATGCCAAGGACATCCTTTTAGAAAACTCCCAAGTTCTTGTGCTCTCTGATGAGCTCTCAAATGCACTTTCAGTCATAGGAAGCTGATCCTCGGAATTATTTTGGGACTCTTCGGAGTTCATTCATGAGCCAAAGGACAACACTAAGCAGAGCCAGGGAGCCTGACTGGTGAGTGGCAGCCAAAGGAGTTGGAACGTACATTAGCAGAGTGCTAATGCCCAAGCCCACCTGTTACAGAGGAAAGAATGCAGTAAGAAAAGCAGGAGCCACAACTTCAAATGACTGGGCATAGACAACCAGATACATAAATTTCCACATTCTCCCATCAGAACACTAAAAATATATATTTAAGAATTTTCACAAGTAAATATACTCACAACAAAGGAAATTCAAACAAAATAAACCTAATATTCTCTTTAATTGTCCTTCACCCTAGCCCAGTTCCCCCCCCACCAAGGTAGTTTATCAGTTTCTACACACTTACACTTTTTCATAGATGTTTACAGAAAAAACATACTCCTGTACTTTTAAAAATTGGATTGTTCTGCTACTTGCTTTTTTCCACTTAACAACATGCATCTTGAGATCTTACTATTTTAAACTGCTACACAGTATTCCACAGTATGGGTGTGCCATACTTGTATATTTAGGTTGTTTCCAGCTTTTTACTATCACAGCAACTTTACCATGAGTTTCTTTGTACACAGCTCTTTGTGCACTGGAATATTTCTAGGGCAGGAAGTAAGAAGTCACTTTTCTGGACCAAAAGATTATACATTTAACATTTTAAAAGATAATGCCAAACTGCCCTCTGGAAAAAACTATACCAACTCATGCTCTCACCAAGAATATATGAAGGTATCCATTTTCCTATGCCCATGCCAATACCTGATAATCTTAAAAAAATTTTTTTTCTCCAATCCAACAGGCACAAAGTGGCATGCATTGTTTTAATTTGCTCCTCTCAGATCCATGATGCTTCTCTCGGATCATGAATGAGGCTAAACAGCTTTTCATATTTATTGGTCATTCATTGTTCCTCTTATGAGAACTATGTATACTCATATCCTCATTTTATCTTCTGGTTATTAATCTTTTAGTCTATTACAAATATTGAAATCATTTTCTCCTAGCCTGTCACCTTCCTTTTTTAACTTAGTTTTGGAGATCCCTCAGACCAAGAAGAAGTGGTTTATACCTGTGTATATGCCAAAGCTAGCAGAGTCACTGCTGCCATTTTGGTCCTTCGAGGAAGGGGAATTCTCCGGGAAAGGAAGTAGAGCACTGTCACGGCTGTAACTGAAGTGATTCCCTGCAGAAAGGAAGGGATCTCACCAAGTGCCAGGAAGAAATGTCCCACCCTCCTGATTTCTGCTCATCTTACATGTATCTTCTCTAGAACCAGTGAGTCACCATTAAGCACTTTCTTATACCAGGCAGAGAACGACCTGTGGCTCCACCTGTGATTACTCCTCAGTCTCCTCCATGTTCTGCTTGCCACTTAAATGTTCATGTTCCCCAAGGCACCTATCACTCTAGACACTCTTACTCTCTCTTCTCAGTGATCCTTTCCAAATTCCAACACGGGTGCGCCCCTCAGGGGTAGCCCTCACTTTTTAAGTCATTCTTTGCATTCTTATGCCTAATTTTATCTCCTCTCGAATCCTGGGGGTTTTTTCTTTTTTTTTTTTAATGTTTATTTTTGAGAGAGAGAGCATCAGCAGGGGAGGATCAGAGAGAAAGGGAGACACAGAACCCAAAGCAGGCTCCCAGCTCCAAGTTGTCAGCACAGAGCCTGATGCAGGGCTCAAACCCATCAACCATGAGATCATGACCTGAGCCGCAGTCGGATGCTCAACCGACTGGGCCAACCAGGTGCCCCACTAATCCTGTATTTTTATTTTTATTTATTTATTTTTTTTTTTTTAATTTTTTTTTTTTCAACGTTTTTAATTTATTTTTGGGACAGAGAGAGACAGAGCATGAACGGGGGAGGGGCAGAGAGAGAGGGAGACACAGAATCGGAAACAGGCTCCAGGCTCCGAGCCATCAGCCCAGAACCTGACGCGGGGCTCGAACTCACGGACCGCGAGATCGTGACCTGGCTGAAGTCGGACGCTTAACCGACTGCGCCACCCAGGTGCCCCACTAATCCTGTATTTTTAAAGTGGGTCTGACCCCAGCACATGAGGGTTATTCTCCTGGGCTGTGAGTAGAGAAGATAGTGGTGCTGGCAGCTAGTGCTAAAAACAAGTGAAAGTATCATTTTCCTTCCCGCCGCACTTCAGTAAAGGATTGGCAATAGGGTCTCCTTTCCCACTCCATGATGTCAAGGAGAATGTTCGTCTATCATTTTTTACATCTATTTCACTTTTCCTTTTCAGAGCTGTCCAGGATGACAATTTCAACTAGACTCTACTTATTACAAAATGTTGGCAAAGAGGCCTGAGCCCACACAAGGTAACTGGCCCAAGTGCCAGTGTTGCCCTTGGGGGTCTGAGTCCTCTGGACCTCTGTCTTTGGGTGTGCTCCAATCACCTCATACCCAGCACACCTCAGTCTGATGACATCCTTCATCTCCAGCCCAACACTCATTCCAGTAGTCCTATTTCTGGGTGTGTTTTAAGCATGCCACAGAATAAACTTTGGGATCTTCTTTACCATCATTACTACAGCCAATCTTCTCCTTAGAGCCTGTTTGTGATCCACTGTTCTCTTCAAGTTCTGCTCCCCCACACAGCCTAGAGCCCCACCACTCTCACCTGCAATACTGCAATGGCACCTCTGCTTCTTGCTGGCCTCCTTGCTGCCAGTCTCTCCTGGCTCCAACGTATCACGCCCAGCTACCAAGCCAATCTTAACATGACTCATAGCAGGCCCTTAATAAATATCAGCTTAAATAAGATGACAAACATTTTAGCTCCCTGGAGTTTGGTTCAGCTCTGATAGTTATATGTTCAGCAGCCTATCTTTGCCCTCTCTTCTCTACTTGGCCTCATTTCCACTAAAATGACTCTCCTATGTGTGTGCAGGATTGAGGGAAGTTATCCTTTGCCAGATGGCAAAAGGCATATTCCAACTTTAAGAAGATGGCAGTATCCCAAAAGCCAGAATTTGGCTGGAAAGGGTGTGGGTAATTAGGACAAAAACATCACATCAGAGACCTGGTGCTAAATTTCTCCCAAAAAGAAAAGGAAACCTAGTGCCCAGTCTGTTCTACCCTCTCTTAGTGCTGCCATCAGTGCCTCAGACACCCCAAAGGCTGTGAGAGGCTCCCTGTGCTCAGTAGCCAGTAACTAGCAGCCAGACTTACCAGAATCCGGTGATCAAACTGCACCATGGTGGGATTCTCAAAAACATTCCTCAGGATGGGGGAGAAGGTAAAGAGATCCTCTGGGATCCAAGATTCTCCCATCTTCGGGAAGGAATTGTAAACAAGCCCAGCATCCAGCCCTGCCACAAAGGCCCCTATATTCCAAGGCAAATAGTATTTATTAAAATGAGATACAGAGGAGATCAAATACTAGTTTTGGCATAGAATAAGTTTATTATCCCAGAGACAGACAAAAAGGAATAATCAGAGAACAAAAAGATCTACAGAAGGGTTTCTAAACAGAGAATATACATCCTAATCACCACGGGAATTAAAAAACAAACCCACAAAACTGCATCCTCACCTGCTCCCACCCCAAGATTCTGGCATGCCTCCCTTAAAGGAGAGAACTAGAAGCTCTGGAACAAGGCATATTCGATAGAAACATCCTGTTAGTGATTTTGATGCCCTCCTTATCCCACTACGAACCAGATCTATTCGGGAAATGCTTTTCCCCCAGATACCTGCGTAATATACTCCTTCATTTCCTCAGGTCTCCACTCAATATCACCTTATCAAAGAGATCCCCTCAATGATCCTATATAAGGCAGCACTTCCCCAACCTCACCTCTATCCCCTTATCCTGCTTTATTTTTTTCTTCATAGCACTGAACACCATCTGCCATATATTTTCACTGTTTATTGCCTGTCTTCCCCAAGTGCTCAAAAAAATGTTGGTTGAGTGAACACAGAAGTGAAAAAAAAATTTACAAACTAAATCCTGGATAAACATGTAAAATATCCATGAATTAATAGATGACTGATCCATTATTTATGATCAAAGAGACTTTGTTTTTTTATAAATAGCATTTATGAAGTCAGAATTCATGTTCTTCCACCAAAAAGGAGAGGGGGCACAAAGAACTGGTTTGATGGTTTTATTTACAGCAGTGCTACTCAACAGAACTTTCTGTGATGATGGAAATAGTCTCTATCTGCCATCCAAAATAGTTGCTAGACACATGTGGCTATTGAGCACTTGAAATGTGGCTAGTGTGACTAAGGAACTAAATTTTAGATTTTATTTAATTTTAATTATTTAAGTTTAAATAGTTGCTACATGACAGGTACTGTTCTAAGCACTTCACATCTATTACTTATAGTACACCATCATCTTCATTTTACAAATGAGGTCACTAAGGCCCAGAGAGGTTATACAGCTTGCCCAAGGTCACAGAGTTCATAGGTGGTAAAGCCAGGATTCGAACCTAGGCAGTCTGGATCCAGATAAATGCTCAATATTTTTGTTCAACTGACCGGAAAGCAGGGTTTTTGGAAGGGAGGAAGGAACAGAAAACAGAGGGTGAAGATGGTGGGTATGAGAGAGGCAGGTGTGAAAGGGAAATAGGAAGGTGCAAGAGGAAAGGACAAACTCCCCCCTGGAGTTTGTCTAGAGCCCGCTGGATGAGAAGAGTCCTACCTGAGAGAGCTGTAAGGAACACTAGGCCTGCTGTTCCATGAGCACATCGCCTCAACCACAGAAGCTGACGAGTTTCAGGCAACTAAAGAAGAAAAGCATTCAGATAAACTGTACTGCAAGAACCACGGGAGGCAGCAAAGATCTCCAAGGCCAAAGTCAAGTGACAGTCTGAAGCCTCATTTTCTCTGCCTCCCTAAATAGGTTGAGCATTCCCAGCAGATATTCTGTTCAAATATGCATCATATTTTACGATGTTTATGCATTTACTATGTCTTCCTTGCTATCCTGTAAGTTTTGTGAAGGCAGGAACTGACATCTGTCTTGCTTGGTGAAGTAATCCTAGCCCAGTGCTCAGTGTGTAAATACTCATTACATATCTGTTCAATAATGATTTGCATTGCATTTCCCATTGCAAGGGAAAAATGCTTCACCATGTTTGAAATGATGTGGCTTAAGATAGAGGACTAGATTTTCATGTTGTTTATGTATGATATTTAGTGCTTTGCAAATATAGTCAGAATCAAAATGCCTAAAGTAGAGACTCTTCCATTTAGTGTTTTGTTAATATAAAAATTTGATTTTATTTTTACTGTAGCCAACTTCTGATACTAATCAGTGAAGCAACAAATATTTATTAAGAACTTTATAAACAGGTTACCATAAAGATACAAAGGAGTTAAGGAGTTAAGTCAGACTACTGTCCTTAAATGGTCTATAATCTAGTACATGAAGAGTGAGATATCATTAGAAAGATAACGTAGGACAATCTATCAGTACTGTCCAATGGAACTTTCTGTGATGATGGAAATGTTCTATAATCTAAGCACGTGGATTGTCTACTGCACCAATGTTTTGACCCCATCTGGCTTCCTTGTGGGGATGACTGCCAAGTCCACAACTCCTCTCCTTGTTGGGATTGAGGCTACTTATTCCAAGTACCTACTGGATAATTCTACCTAAAAGTCCTTTGTCATCTCAAACTTCATTACATGGACAGGTTATCCAGGCCAACCGTGACTTTAATACCAAAAATAATAGTCATTTTTAGAAAAACTAGTATTTTCTTTTGATCAGCATACAAAGAAAATATTTCAGACAAGATCACTGTATTGTCAGATTTGATGAATGATAGGTCCCCAACTAAAGAATAAACAGCCCCCATGGCTCCTGTACACCATCAAAGGTTCAGAAACAGCTTCCATTCTGGCCTTCCTCCAACCCTCTGGGAGTCACAAGTAAGGCTCTTGTTGCAACCCCTTCCTACCTTTTCTAAAATTCATGTTTTCACTGTTCCCAACAGGCAGTGCAAACAGAATATTCAGCTCCTGTACTAATTTTCCTTTGAATGAGTTGTTCCAGCTCAAAAGAGTAATGACACATTTTCCTTTGCAGTTCCAAAGCTTTCTATAATCTCAAAGTTCAATGCTTCTGTCATCTTTGATTATATCTAATTTCTGGTAAATTGGTAGATGTTACTAAGGGAATGTGTGCATTTTGATTTATAACTTCCCATAAGAAGCAGAATTTCTGTTCCTGTGACCCTGTCAGCATCTGTGTACATGTACTAACAGCATAGACTGACTTTTACCTTGTGCTGAGGGAGCAGCAGTGAGAGTGAAGTCCACAAGCTGGAACAATAAAGAACAAGGGCTGATCCCAGGTGGGCAGCAAGGCGGTACTGACTGACCCGAGGGATGTCATGGGAGTCTGGTTTTTCTTCTAATCCACTTTTCACCATATACCATCCCAACAGACCCTAGAACCAAAAACAGAAGGGGCAAATAACACACAGCTGGATCTGTCTATTCAACTTTACTATCTGAGAAAGCGAGTTATCAATTATCAGTACTCCCTGACCTCTCCTTTCCATATCTTCCCATATCTCCAGTATCCCAGGAGTCGTAACCTATCCACATTTTCACACAGAGCACCACAAATACTTAACCACTGCTTAGATTAACATTTTATTCAAGTATAAGCCAAATACAGAAAAGTACACAAAAGTGTATCTATGGGCAAAACCTTAGAAATACTTGCTATAATTTAATATTATTTAAACCAGTGAAATATAAGAATAAAAAGAGAGTTTTTTCTATACAAACTAGATCATATGCTTTGGAAAAGCTTTGATAAAGATAACTGCTTAATAACAATCATTGTCAAGTTAGTAGGAATAGACAATTATAAAAGTTTTGGGTAGAGGGGAGTAAAAAATTTGTAAGGCTTTGCCAGCAGATTGCTTTGCAAATGTCTAAGTTCCCACTCTTCTTTAAGGAAAATGAAATGAAATAATAGTTTATGAGGATGCAAGAGATCTGAAGTTAAATTCCAATCAGAGGACTTTAAAGAACAGGTCTTAGCTCTTCATTTAAAAAAAAAAAAAGTAATCAAAGTACAGGCTTAAGCTTAAAAATGCAAGGTATGTATTATTCTGATTCTCTGCTTAACTTTTTCAATTAACCAAACAACTGTCAGTTTCATTTCTATCAGATAAGATATAGCCCTTTCACCCCCACTCTCCCAAGTCAAAAGAAGCATGTCAAGAGGTGGGATTCTCCCACCTCTTCTACATAGCTCTCCTCAGGAAATCTTCTGGGACATGTCTTTATCCTTAGTGATGACCCTGGATGGTCTAATTATCTTGATTTCATCTGCATAGGACATTGGAAGACAAAGGAGTGTAAAGTGTGATTTGCCAGCCCCACTTTCTTCTTCCCATAACCCCATGTGCCATCTTCAAATTTCTACCGCCCTTGGAGTCGATCTTTAGTGGGTTTTTTTTTTTCATTCTAAAATAAACTTTCATTTTGTTTTACCAACCCTTCCCTAGGTCTTAGGGACATTTACTAATGTCTCTTTACCTGTTTCTATTGCCTCTATTTTGTCTCTTCCATCTCCCTCTTTAATTCCTTCTAATTGGTTCATATTCTTACTACTTCAGAGTCAAATTAACCAATTAGCTTCTTCCTGATCAAATTCTGATGTTCCTTTGAGCTCTAAGACTCTCTCTGAGGGCGTAGAATCATGACCCAAATACTCATAAGTACCTTCTCTCATATTCCTTTTCTTGGCTCTCAGTCTCAGTCTCACCAAACCCTTAACTGTGGGAGCTTTCAAATTTGCTTCTTTAGCCATTCTAGCACAGAAAAGCCATAGAGCAGACAAGTGAGAAAAGGGGAGGAGAAAAGAACCCAGGAAGAGAGCCATGACAGGAAAGAAACTCTTGTGACACAAAAATATATTTACTGAGTGCTTACTAATTCCAGGAACTAAACTAAGTATTGTATATGCATGATCTATCTCATTTAATAGTCACACAAGTTAACCAGTAGGCACTATTATTATCCCTATTTACAGGTAAGGAAAGCATAGCCTACCGAAGGTAGACAACTTGCCCTACTAAGTGGCAGAGCTGGGCCACGCTTGTAACACTAAAATTCATCCCCTTACCCACTCTGTAATACAGACTCAGATTCTTTCCTTAAAAACAATACCAACCAGGAAGCTCCTGGAAGCATCTCTGGTTTCCCAAACTTGAATAAATCTCACCTGGAAGCAGACTAACCCACACAGGGCAAGAACACGTCCTTTCATGCCACGGCTGAGCCAGCCCTTTCTCCAAAAATAGGCAGCAGGCAGGATGTATGTGAGGCCCACAAGGCGACCCCACATTCGATGTGAGTACTCCATGTACCAGATGAACTTGAATTCGGCCAGTGTCATATCATGATTCAAGCTGGGAGGAAGGGAAGTCAAAAAAGAAAGAGGAAACATCCATCTGATTGTTATTTACCGAGAGAATGCAGGAGCATTCTCAGTTTTGAAGCTTGAAATGAAAGGTCTGCCTTCTTCCTCATCCGTGACCCCAGGATCACTCTGGAACTGGAGGTTTAGAGTAGAAAACTCACTAAATATAACTGAAGCAAATATCAATAATGGAATCTAACCATTCTGAAATGCTGAAATACGCAAAAGACTGAGAAGGCCTCGTGGGGCATTTACCTGATTTTCTATAATACTTACATTTTAAATTCTGGAAATTGCTGATATTTTTGGAATTCTGCTTCCCATTCCTCTTGGTGTGTAGGTGGCTTCATCTCCTTTATTAAATTCCAGTCTACCATTGAGAGGCCAGACTCTGTCAACCTTAAGATAGGAAAGAAATGGTGTGTGCACACGTGCACGGGTGCCCATGCAGTGCTGGATTTCTCATGAACAGTTAACAGAAACGGGGATCTGAACTTAACCCCTCTAAAGTTAAACACAATATTTCACTATATCCTTTTTTGAAACCTTGCTTTCTTCTTACTGCTTAAAATTTCACCAGAAACAGCTGCCATCAGGTACACATTTCTTGACTCCTTGTTCTCTCAATCCTTTCATTCAACTCTCTTTACCTCTTTCTTTCACTAACATTCCTTAACAGGTAATATCAACCCTTACACCCAAGAAATGTGCCCTACATGGATATGAGACATTATTTACACAGGGAAAAGAGATTTGTTAGATATAAAACAGTTTAGATTCTTGAGTGAATTTAAAGCTAATAAAATTCAAATGTGTTGCAGTTTCCCATAACGGCCTATACAACATATGATATTTTGAAATAAGGGTACAGGGAATGCGGAGGAAATCTGAGCAACACATACTGTATTAACACCAGAAGGTATTTTCACCAAAAGGAGCAAGGATTCCTAAGGTAAAAGGCTGATTTTAGGTCAGAGGCAAGAAATGTAGAAGATGAACCTGGGACATCATATCCAGAAAGCAAAGAATTAAAGGTTACTAGTACCCTGTCAAAAAAACAAAACAAAACAAAACAAAACCCTGGAGACAATTTGAAGAGGCTCCCATTGACTAAAGATGGAACAATCTGAGCACACCACCAAAGCAATGCATTGAAACATCAAACACATTTAAACTGATGAGCTCATAATATGTAAAAAACTAAAAACTTTATTGATCACCTTTGGAGGATGCTTGGGAACCAATTTATTATTTTCAGAAGTGGTAAATAAAGGGAAATTATTTATCCTGCCTTTCCTATACAAACTGTACAAACAGTACCTTAGGATAACCAAACTGTTGATGAAAGTTCCTCTTTAGAGTTGAGCTAATAAATTATTAGAATTTTGCAACTGTAATGAAATCATGGATCTAGGCAATGATAATCAATGGCTGTTGGTATCTCTAATGGACACCAGATATTTATGAATGTTGTAATCACCTATGAAGGATTTTGCCCCCTGCTCCCATCCTGAATCTGATCAAGCAACAACCCATTTACAGGAAATACAGGGGATAAGGGAACATGTTAAACACCACCACAAGTATGCAATCAGCAAAATCCAGACTGTGGGAAACTCCGTATGACAAATCAGTTGGGTTTCCTTAATAGCAAAAACAAAAACAAAAACAAAAACAAAAACAAAACTACAAAGAATGGGGGAGGAAGGGAGAAGAATCTAAATCTATAAAATCTCTTTATAGATTTAAAGAGACCTAAGAGGCATATGAACCAATTGTGATATATGGAACTTATGTGGATTTAATTCAAACAAACTATACAAAAAAATTTTGAGACAAATTTGAAAACTGTGTGTAGAGGGAAAATACATAACAACAATGCATATCGAACAGTTAAGACCTAAACAAGTCTTTATGAAGGGCTCCTAATAATAAAACTCTAGATTGTTCTATAGCAGGGCAAGTCATCCGACATGTCCCTCTGCATATATAAAATGAGGGAGCTAGACTAGATGATTCCTAAGGACTCTTCCCCCTTAGTCATTCCATGTTTCTAATGATGACCCAAATAGCTGACTCTCGCTATGAGCAAATTACTCACCTAGTCATTCCACCAAGAATAACTGCTCCAGCCACTGTTCCACTGCAGACCAGGAGCCATCGGCCCACCACCCGCTCAGCAGCTTTTGAGGGAAGGGACACTGTACCCCTTCCAGACTGCAAAGCTACTTCAGAGATGGTGCTGTATTGCCCTGGCCTTAAGAGGTGCCTGATCCCACAGCTGCAACCACACTAAGGATCAAGACAGACAAATTACAACTGGAGACAGAGGGAAAGGCCTCAGTCCACTACTCTCATACACAATCCCACTCTGTCTAGAGTGGAGTACCCTGTACAGTCACATCTCCACCGCTTCTGCCCTAGTAAATCATCATCTCCTATCCAAATCACTGTATCCACATCCCCCTTCACCCCCCGCCACCCCCGCACCTGGTTTTCCTGCCTCTAGTCTTGCCTCACTCCAATCCATCCCCATACCACATGAACCTTCTAGTCTCAGCATGCTTCCCCCAGACTTAACTCCACACCTAAGTATGGATTTTCTTTCTCCTGTGGGAATTTAAACATGACTTCTCTGACTGGGACGCTCCTTGTTGTCTGATTGGTAACATCGACTATAGATCTTAGTTTAGTTGTCACCTCCTCTGGGAAGTGTTCCTAGACTCTGCCAGGTCTGCAACAAGTCGTTCTCACACTACACTGTACTTCCCCTATCTCAGCCCTTAACACATTGCAATGTACTTCAGGTTCATTTGTCTCTACCAACCACTAAGCTAGGAGTGTGGGACAGCAGTATCTGGTCCGTCTGGTGCTTTCCCTCCTGCAAATTTCATTTCTAACACATTCCCTTACATAACAAGATCTTAATAAAGATTTGACAAATGAATTACAAGCGAATTAACTGTGCCTTCCTCTAGAGTGGGAGACTTTTGGTATTTATCTTTCCTAACACATAATAATCACTCAATAATTATTTGTTGAGCAAATACACACCCTCTTCTGATTCTGTCCCTGAGCCCAAAGGTTCGTGTTCTGTTTCCTAACTTTAGACAATTTAAATTAAGCCTCAATCTCCTTCTCTGTAGAATGGGATTATAGTTCCACACCTGACTACCTGAGGGCTTTTAGCAAACCTCAAATATACAGGTAAAAATTACTGGGCTTTTACTATGTGCTAAGCGCTTGCTGTATAGGAAATTATTCAATCCTCCCCAGAAACTTATGAAGTAGGTATTGCAATTCCCATTTTACAGCCGAAGAAACTAAGGGACAGAAAGGTTACCTAACTTGGCTGATATCACACAGCCAGTAAGTGGCAAGTCCAAATCTTTAACTCAGGGACTTTGGGCACAAAGAAATGCGTTGTGAATTCTACGGAACTACGTCAATGTGATGTCGAATTATCTATTATTTTTCTCCTGACTCTTTCGCCCCATGTCCGATTCCGCGATTGAGTCGGCTGCGGTGCGGTACCTGCGTTCTAGGAGCCGCCCTAGGACCCAGGAGCCAGAGGCACGGGCTCCCCATCAAGGCCTTCAGGCGCGGAAAGAGTAATCGCTGCATACTGAAGACAGTGTAAGGAAGCCACCTCCACAACCCAGCACTCTGTGGTCTCCTTTCACCGCCGCCGAATGGAGAAACATTTCCGGGTCATGCAGCGCGAGCCCCCCCCCCCCCCCCCCCCCCCCCGCCCTTCTCAGAAGACAGGGGCGAGCAGTGACTGCGACTGCGCCAGACACTCGTCTTTCGCGGAGGCTGCTGGGTCTGGGTGTCGGAGACGCGCCGGGGTGCGCGCAGCCATCAGGCCGCGCTTCGTTGGGCGCGCGCGCCGGAACCCAGACCCTGAGTAGAAAGCGAAGACGCACGAGGGAGGGACGCGTCGAGCATGAAGAGGCAGGGGACCTCCTCGGAGCGGAAACGGGCGCGCATACCGTCCGGGAAGTCCGGTACAGAAGGGGGCGGGGAGGGGGGGGGAGGGGGCGGTCGGCCGCTTTCGCTGTCAGGGGCGGGCCTACGGGAGTTCTGGCCAGTGGAGTAGTAGCGATTTCTCTCGGAGTCCTTTCCCCGGCTTCTCACATCCCTCAGCGCGGCAAGTTCTGGCTTTAAACCTGTAGAAGCTGAGGGCCTGAGAAGGGGCTTGTAGCGAGAGTGAAGCGGCTCCGGAACCAGATGTGTGGGTTTGCATCCCGCCGCGTCTAGTGTGCGACCGTGTTCAAGTTGGTTAACTTCTTTCAGCCCCACGTTTCCCGTCGCCACGCGAGGCTGCGAGTCCCCACCCCGTGGCAGCGCTGGGACTGTTAGCTGTCGAGCGCTGAACACAGCGCCTCACCGTGGTGACCTCTTAGTAACCTGTAGCTGCTGCGGCGGGGGTGAGGACTGTCCCCAAAGCCGCACCGCTGCCAAGTGCCCGAGCTTGTGGCTGCCCCACGTCCCGAGTTCTTGCTGCTGCGCCAGGCAGGGTGGCGTAGCAGGTGCTGGGGAATTTGGCAGATCCTCCGCCTCGTGAACTCTCGGTTCCTCCAGACCAGCGGTTCTCAAGCTTTTTGATCTCAGGACCCCTTGCCCCTCCTGAAAGTTATCGAGAACCTTAGAGACCTCTCATTTATATAGGTTAAATCTATCTGTATGGACCGTATTCGAAATGGAAGCATTTTAAAATGCTAATTAACTGGAAACCCATTACATGTTAACACCACTAACATCTGTGTGCGTGTGTGAAAAATATCTTCCTAACAAAGAGAATGCCAGTATTTTATATTTTTGCAAATCTCTTGAAGATCTGGATTAATGGAATTGCTGTACCTGCTTCTGCTTTCAGTCTGACATGTCAGGTAGCCTCTTGAAAATTCCACTCCACTTGTGAGAGAATGAGAGTGAACAAGGCAAATAAAGTCTTAGCATTAGTATGAAAATACTTTTCACTGCACAGACTCTGAGAGGGTCTTGAAGGCCCCCAGAGGTAACTGGACTTACCACACTTTGAGAACTGCTGCTCCAAACAAATGTCTTTGATTCCCACAAATAACTTTGTTTCTGGACAGCTGTCATAGCCTTGTGTGTGCGCCTCCACCATCTCCTGGCCAACATCCTTTCTCCTGGGAGGCAAATGGTACCCCAGCTGCATTGTCCAGTCAGATTGATGTGACAGCTGGTCTGGGTGGCTATCTGCAAACTCTTGGAATGAATGCAGTGCTATTGGTTGAGAACATAGTGTGGCACTTAACTCTTTCACGGTTTGAGACTGATCGTCTTCTTTTACATACGTGAGACCTTTGCAATTTGATGTAAGCAGATGATAGATTTTGGTTTTTCAAATTAAATAGCCTTTTTTAAAACGATAAAAGCAATATTGGGTAGGAAAAAAGCAACATAGAAAAGTAAAAAAAAGGAAAGTAAAAGTAATTCCAAATCTGCTACCTAGTAGTAACCATTATTAGTATGTGGTGCACATTCTTTCAGGTCTTATTGCATGAAGTGTACATTTAATGTTCTGAATTGTAAACAAAAACAATGTGCTTCACTTGCAGAAAAACTCAAAACTTTATTTTCATCACACTTGTAGTGTAAATACATGATTGAAATTTTTGAATTTATAATTATTCAGCCTCTGGTAAATCTTTGCATGACTGTTGTATACCAGGGTGGACACTGTACTTGCTATGGGTGATGATAAAGATTTCTCACATAAAGACTTTATTTAGGAACTTTAAGTCAACTAAGAGTGAACAGACACTTATCTATCTACATAATAATAAGAGGTAGAAAGTAATTAGTGTTTTAAAAAGGTACAGTTAGTTTTTAAAAAGGAGCACATAATCTATGAAGAGTTATATGAGTTCAAAAGAGGGAGATACAATTTCCTACTTTGAGAGAGGGGAAATATGGAAATGTGATTTAATGTGAGTCTTGGAAGATTTTACCATTCAGCAGTGGAGATGGCACGGCTTTGTGGATTGAAGAGATGGCCATAATCAAGAGCAAGGATGGGAATTGGGGGGAACTGGAGGTATATAGAAGAAAGAGTATGTAGTTTATTAATGATAACTGTTTTTGAACACACAGTGAGTACTCTCCAGTTTACATGAATTATTTAGTGCTCACTACTCTGAGGTAGGTACTAAAGCCTATTTTGCTTCATAGAAAACTTAGGCTAAGTAACTTGTCTAGGGTCACACAGATGAGTAGTAGGGCCAAAATTTGAAGTCCATCCTTTTTCTTAAACATGATCTTTATAAAAACGTTTAAACATATTCTGAAAATGCTGAGAAACATCAAAAACAATCTAACTTAGAATGTGATGATGAGGTCTGTGCTTTAGGAAAATTGATTTGGCATTCAGTGTGTATTTTCCTCAGTGTAATTTCTTATACATATGTTTGTATACTTATTTCATAGTTTGGAGACATCAGTTTAATAATCAGTATGCTGTTGGGGCACCTGGGTGGCTCAATCAGTTGAGCGACCCACTTTGGCTCAGGTCATGATCTCACGGTTTGTGGGTTTGAGCCCCGTGTCAGGCTCTGTGCTGACAGCTCAAAGCCTGGAACCTGCTTCGGGTTCTGTGTCTGCCCCCTCCCCTCTCTCAAATATAAATAAATGTTTAAAAAATTTAAAAAAAAATCAGTATGCTATTTTATTGTACTCATGGTCTCTAGTATACTTACCTACTTGGATTATTGGATTTGGACATTGGACATTGTATTTTGGCAGCAAAATATAAAATAACGGTGGTAGATTGGTCTGGATGGATAGTACCATCATGAAATTACATTGTTCTCCATGTATTTTAGGAGCAGCAAATGGATTTCTCATGGAAGTGTGTGTTGATTCAGTAGAGTCAGCTGTAAATGCAGAAAGAGGAGGTAAGACAAAAGAGAATGAATGACAGTTGGCAGTCCCTGTAAGAATCTGAAAATGAATCCTATTGAACTGATCTTGGGAGCCTTTGTGATTACTAAGGATCCTAGTAATCTTTTTGAAAACAGCCAACCGACTGGAAAACATACTGGAAAATTATCATCTTCTAATCTTACTCCTCCAGTAGATCACATTTTGAGTCAAGTGTCTACAGTAGTGCTTACTCACCAACTTCATTTTTTTTTAATTGAACTTAGCAAAGACTTCATTTTTTTTTCAAACTATTGATTTAAAGATGATTTAAGAGATTTGCTTCCATTTTCATCATCGAGACTTTTATCATTATCTCTTTTTTAAAATTTTTAAAAATATTTATTTATTTTTGAGAGAGAGACAGAGACAGAGCACAAGCAGGGGAGGAACTGAATCTGAATCTGAAGCAGGCTCCAGGGTCTGAACTGTCAGCACAGAGCCAGATGTGAGGCTCAAACTCATGAACCAAGAGATCATGACCTGAGCCGAAGTCGGAAGCTTAACCGACTGAGCCACCCAGGCGCCCCTATCGTTATCTTTTTTTAACATTATTTTTACCTCAAAGTTTCTTTTGTGTTCTGAACCTGCTTTAATGGGAAGCATAGAAATTCCCATAATCTCTGGGGCGTGCCTGGATGGCTCAATTGTTTAAGCATCCAGCTCTTGATATCTGTTCAGGTCGTGATCTTGTGGTAGTGAGATCTAGCCCCACGTGGGGCTCCGCACTGGCAGCATGGAGCCTGCTTGGGACTGTCTCTCTCCCTCTTTCTCCCTGTCCTCCACTCATGCGTATGTGTGCGCGTGTTCTCTCTCTCTCAAAATAAATAAATGCAAAAAAAAAAAAAGAAAAAAGAAATTCCCATCATCTTAGGATCAGAAATTTTTAAAAACATTTTATTATGGAAAATTTTAAACATATACAAAAGTAGAACAGTATAATGAATCCCCACATACCCATCACTCAGCATCTATTTTCAGCAAGTGCCCAATCTTTCATCTATATGGGCATCAGGATACTTTTTGTAAACAGCAGCATAGTATATATTTTCAGCTTTGCTGGCCGCATTTGGTCTTGGTTGAATATTCTTTTTTTTTTTTTTTTTTTTTTTATATAATCCTCTGAAAATGTGAAAATGTAAAAACCATTCTTAATTTGGCAATAATGAAGAGTGAAATGCTGATACATGCTACAACATAGATGAATCTTGAAATTATTCTAACATTGCAAGTGGAAAAACATTAAGTGGAAAAAAGTCACAAAATACCACATGCTGTATGATTCCACCTATATGCATTTTCCACATTGGTCAAATTTTGGAGAAAGAAAGTAGATTAGTGGTTGCCTAAGGTTGGGGGCATGGGAGAAGGGGAGGTAACTGCTAAAGGGTATGAGGTTTCTTTTTGGGGTAATGAACATGTTCCAAAATTGTGTTGATGGCTGCCAAACTCTATAAGTATACTAAAAAATATTATATTGCACACTTTATTTTATTTTATTTTTTAATTTTTTTAATGTTTATTTATTTTTGAGACAGAGAGAGATAGAGCATGAACGGGGGAGGGTCAGACAGAGAGGGAGACACAGAATCAGAAACAAGCTCCAGGCTCTGAGCTGTCAGCACAGAGCCCAGTGCGGGGCTCGAACTCATGGACCGCGAGATCATGACCTGAGCTGAAGTCGGCCGCTTAACCGACTGAGCCACCCAGGCGCCCCATATATTGCACACTTTAAATGGGTGAATTGTATGGTATGTGAATTGTGTGTCAGTAAAGATTTTTATTTTTTGAAAAACACATACACAAACATTTTTAACTTCTAGGCCATAACAAAAACAAGCTATGGGCTTTTTGCCTGCAGTGGATTCAGATATTGTTAGCCTGATCCATCCTTTATAAGGTTTTCTTTCAGCTTTTCACCTAATGATTTTAGCAGTGCCTATTTTAGTAGGGTTTGAAAAATGGTGCTATAGTAATTCTAACATTTATTTACTTTTCACTTATTAAAAGTATGCTTCTATAAAGAACTTTCCTTCATCAACTGTTTGGTTATATTGGGGTTCACTTTCTATAAGAAAGGCAGGATTAATGCTTGCTCTTTTTCTGCTGTTTACTGATTTTTGGGTAATGAGTTTATTTTCTATCCCCCAGTGAATTGTTTTATCAATATGAATCTAGATTTAGACATATTTGATGTGTTTTACTCCATTATGGTTATTCTTACTGATGCTCAGAGTGTCCTCTGTTTGGCTGGTATGAGCCTTTTCAAGCTGGATCCTGAGACTCTTTTGACATGATGCTGTAGTCCGATAGTTGATTTGCTTTCAGCATTCTCTTATTCTTGAAATTATCTTGATTTAAGCTACTTAAAATTATCTTATACTTTTTTAAAGCTTAGACACTCTTTGAACAGATTGTTAATATCAATGAAGAGTCAATGTTCCACTGTGATCAGTCCAGAAACTTATTTATTGTAAGTTACATCCCTATTCATGGAGAAGCAACCTTCTAATACGAATTTTCAGGAGATGTAGCTTAACTTGAATTAACTCTTAAATTTGACTATCAGTAACACAATATGGGTTGCAGAATATAGTTGGGATTAAAAATAGAGTGTTATTCTGGTTTTATAATTTGATTTCTCTCAGTTTCTAAGAATCTTTGCTATATTTTAGAAAAAAGTGTTAAGTTTACTGTTTCATAAATGTTTATTTTGAACGATAATTTTTGAGCAATGCTTCTTAAAACTGTTCTTAATTTTTAATTTTTAAAAGTTTATTGTATTGAGCAATGCTTTTTTTATTATTATCGTAGGTGCTGGTCGGATTGAATTATGTTCTGGCTTACTGGAAGGAGGAACCACACCTAGCATGGGTAAGTGTCTGGTTTTCATATTTTCTAGGAGGAGTTTATAGAGCCCAGAGACAATGGGTAATATGTTTTATTGAGATCTTTTACTAATGTTACTAATGTGTTAACTATGCTGTGGATATTGTATCAGTTAGAAATGCTTATGCTTATGAATAAATCTATCAAAGATGTGATCCTCATACAGTACATCAAAAAGTTGAGAGATAGGTAGTTACTATTGGTTTAGTTGCTCTGCAGTAATATCAAGGGCCAGGGTTTTTTTTCTTTTCTCTTTCCATCCTGGCATCCTTAGCATATTGACTTTTGTCTTCATTTCTTCCCTCCTGGTCTTTTTGCTGTTGTCATACATCTATCTTACTGCTATCTTCTATCTATGTTAAAAATACATACACTCCACACTACTTTTTGTTTAAAAAGTCAATTATCTCTTAAAGAGAGTAAAAGAGAAAACAATCAGTGTAGTTACTATTTCTGGTGTTCTTCATTCCTTTGTGTAGGTCTGTGTTTCCATCTGATCTCATTCTCTTTCAGTCTGAAGTAATTCTTTTAACAATTTTTTGTATTACAAGTATGCTGGTGATGAATTCTTTCAGCTTTTGTATGTCTCAAAACATCTTTCTCCATTTTTGAAAGATATTTTTGCTGGGTGTAGAATTCTAGGTTGACGGTTTTTTTTTTTCCTTTCAGTACTTTAAAGATATTTCTCCACTGTCTTCTTGCTGGTGTTGTCTTTCGTATGAAATCTGCTATCATCCATACCTTGTGGATTTTTGGTGGTGGTTTTTTGTTTGTTTGTTTTTGGTTTTGCTTTTGCTTTTGGTTTTTTGTATGTCTCTTTTGTGGTTGCTTTAAAATTTTTTTATTTCTGGCTTTCAGCAATGTGATAACAATGTACCTGACTATAGTTTTCTTCATGTTTCTTGGACCTGTGCATTTATAGTTTTCATCACATTTAGAAAATTTTCAGCATTCAATATACTCTACCCCCTCCTTCAAAGATGTCACATACTTGTTTTAGGCTGCTTGAAGTTGTCCCACAAGTCACTGATGAACTATGTTGGGTTTGTTTTGTTTTGTTTTGTTGAGACAGAGAGAAAGCGTGAGTGGGAGAGGAGCAGAGAGAGAGGGAGACACAGAATCAGAAGCAGGCTGTCAGCAAAGAGCCTGACATGGGGCTTGAACTCCTGAACCGTGAGATCATGACCTGAGCCAAAGTCAGGCGCTTAACCAATTGAGCCACCCAGGCGCCCCTCTCTTTTTTTCTTTTTAATCTCCTTTTTCTCTGTGTTTCATTTTGCATAGATCCTATTGGTTTGTTTTCAAGTTTACTAATCTTTTCCCTGCAATGTCTAATCTGACATTAATCCCACACTGTGTGTTTTTCATCTCACACATTATAGTTTTCGTTTCTAGAAGTTTAATTTGAGGCTATTATATCAAGTGTGTTGTTTCTGAACTCTTTTGAACATTTGGAGTAAAGTTATGGTGGCTGTTTTATGACTTGGCTGCTAATTCTAACATCTGTACGAGTTCTAGGTTGGTTTCATTTGATTGGTTTATCATCTCATGATGCATCTTGTGTTCCTGCCTGATAATTTTTTATTGGCTTCCAGACATTAATTTTATTTTGTTGGGTCCTGGATATGTTTGCATTCCTATAAACATTCTCAAGCAGTTACGTTATTTGGAAACAATTTGTTCTTTTTGGGTCCTGGCTTTAAAGTTTGTTAAGCAGGTCTGGAGCAGTGGTCAGTCTAGAGTTAATTATTCCCCACTACCAAAAGCAAGAACCTCTGTGTTCTCTATCCAGTGCCCCATGAATCTTCAACTTTTCCTATATGCCTGTTGGGAATAGGTGTTATTTTTGGTGCACCAGGTGTGAATGACAGGCACTATTTCTTTCTAATTCTTTTCAGTGGATTTTTTTCCCCTGGCCCTTGTATGGTTTCCTTGCATATACGCACTCATCACTACTGAGCTGAATATTAGAAGGGGATTCTCTTCAAATCTCCAGATTTCTCTTTCTCTTCCCACTGGTACTTTCTCCTGTGAACTCTAGTCATTTGGTCTCCCTGGACTCTCAGTTTTGTCTCTTCAACTCAGAGAATTCTCTGACCTCCACCTGGGTTCCCCCTTTCTATACTGCAGCCTAGAAAACCCTCAAGGTAGTAATTTGGATTAAATAAAGAGCTTATCTCGTTTGTTTCCCATCTTTCAGGCATCATTGTTCTTTGTTGCTTGACATACAATGTCTTTCAAACCATTGTTTCATGTATTTTTCATATTCATATGTGTTTTTTGGTTATTATAGGTAGGAGGATAAATCCAGTTCCTGTTACTCTGTCTTGGTCAAAAGCAGAAGTCCCTGTATGAATTTTTGACTCTTCTATGTTACTGTGAGGTTGATGATAGCATTATTTAGTATAAAGGTTTATATGTGCTGTAGACCTTTGGAATCTTCTCACTAAGGGAGGGCATTCCCTGGCCATTCTGTGAAATCCCCAGACCATCTCTAAATTTGAATGCAATCTGTTCTTTGCAATCGTAATCATGATTCATTGCTTGGTGCTGGGCATATTGCTATTCCATGCAAAATTGGGGATCTTTTAGCAAGGAAAAAGAAGTAAGTTCATAAACACAATGGCGCTTGTCACAGAAATTATACAAACGGTTCCCAACAGATGATGGTTTGGCTTATGATCTTTTGAGTTTGCAATGGTGTGAAAGTAATATGCATTCAGTAGAAACTGTACTTTGAATTCTAAACTTTTCCTAGGCTAGCCATTTGTGGTATGGTACTCTCATATGATGCTGGGCAGCCACAGCTCCCAGTCAGCCATGCGATCGCGATCACGATCACGAGGGTAAACAACCAATACGCTTAAACCATTCTGTATCTATGTAACCATTCTGTTTTTCACTTTCAGTACTGTATTCAATAAATTACATGAGATATTCAACACTGTATTATAAAATAGGTTTTCCATTGGATGATTTTGCCCAACAGTAGGCTAATATAAGTGTTGTGAGTGTGTTTATGGTAGGCTAGGCTAAGCTATGATGTTCAGTAGGTTAGGTGTAATGAAGGCATTTGGATTTAAGATCTTTTCAGCTTAAGATGGGTTTATCGAGATATAACTAACACCAGTCATGGAAGATATATACTATTGAGGTTTCTGAATTAGTCATGAATTTTGTCATATTTAGGTATTTTTGTTCATAGATCTCTATATAAAATCACAAATAAGTAGAACTTTGCTTCCTTTTACATAACTCTTTAAAAAAAAGGCTTTGATTAATTTCTTTGTTCCTAAAGGATCATAAACTTTAGAACTATGTAAACGTCTCTATAGTAGGTTCTAAACAGAGCTGTAATCAATTAGAAAGGAAACATTGGATTTTATGGAATACACTGGCAGAATATTGAGCCTGTTAATTCACTTTCCAATGTTACATACCAGCAAAATGATTTTTCTTTAGTCAACTGACAAGTGCTTTTAAAAATTCAGTAAATTTTTTCTGTTTTCTAAATTGCTCTTTTTTACCCTTGGTTTTCTTATTTAACTTCTATTATATGCACATTTTTAAATTTAGGGTTGTCATTCTCTTTAGAGCTATCTCTGGTTGCCTCAGTCATTGCTTCCTTTTCTTATAGAAGTGATACACAAGAGCTAATAAATTTTATTGACTTCCTAGAGATGTTAGTTCACATTTGAATTTTAATTAGTCTGCTCTCTATATTCTTTTAGGTGTCCTTCAAGTAGTGAAGCAGTGTGTCCAGATTCCAGTTTTTGTGATGATTCGGCCGCGTGGAGGTGACTTTCTATATTCAGATCGTGAAGTTGAGGTGATGAAGGCTGACATTCGTCTTGCCAAGCTTTATGGTGCTGATGGTTTGGTATTTGGAGCATTGACTGAAGATGGACACATTGACAAAGAGTTGTGCATGTCCCTTGTGGGTAAGAATTTGTATCTGAGACCAAAAAGCCTCTAATGATGATTGCATTGAATACTTCTGATATTGAAACTAACATAACATTGTGTGTCGCTGCAAGTAAAAAAAAAAAACAATGCAATTGCAAAACTGAATTCAGTCACACCTGCAGGCACTTATACTGACCTATTTTAAACAGTTATCTAGATGTCTGGGGCAGATCTAGGTATACATTCTAGTCCTACTGACTCCTCAGTTGTTATGGATCAAGTTCTGCTGCTGTTCCTGGAAGGTTTAAGGGAAGTTTGCCTCGATTCCTTTAATCACTGCACCAAACACTTCAAAGGCTATTGCAGTTGTTGAAGATGGGGAGATGTGTAGAGGACAGAAGCATACTACTTATAATTCTAAGCCAAAGTATTTCTTGAAGATTCTCAGAGGGGTAAAAGTAATAGATGTAATGCTGCCTTTATAAATAACCAGATCGCATAATTTTTATTTAGTCTGGCTAAAGAATGGATGACCATTTTTTCTTTTAATGAAAATCAGAGATTAATGGAAACATAAGAATTCTGAATTTGGAAGGCTGCCATTTTATTATCTTAGTTCACTGTCTTTGCTTCTTAGGAGAGGACAGTATAAAATAAAAAAGTCCCATCTAACATGGAAAATTCTATATACACCAACCAGTGACGATCTCTTCATTTATATTATTATTTGACTTTATTTTTGTAGCTATATGCCGTCCTCTGCCAGTCACTTTCCACCGAGGTGAGTCATTTCCATTTTAGAAGTTCTTTTGAACGGTGTCAGTTTTCTAATTTTACCAAATGCCATAACTTTTTTATGGAACACATAAAGTGTTACAGTGTTACCAGTTGGTTTCTTTATAACTGTTATAAATTTAGAGATGCACAATTTGAAACTTAGTTATGAAAAGTTGTTAAAAGTAAATGCTGGTGTGATGGGATATAATAGAGGGAGAGAGTGGGAATTGTCTACAAGTGTATGTACTTGTCACAGCATTTCAAGCAAGAATCCTGAGATTCATTTTTTATTAGACGCCTTAGATCATGTGCAACCCTCAAAAGAATAAAGTGCTGTGGGGCACCTGGGTGGTCCAGTCAGTTAAGCGTCCGACTTCAGCTCAGGTCACGATCTCGTGGTCCGTGAGTTCAAGCTCCGCGTTGGGCTCTGGGCTGATGGCTCGGAGCCTGGAGCCTGCTTCCAATTCTGTGTCTCCCTCTCTCTCTGCCCCTCCCCCGTTCATGCTCTGTATCTCTCTGTCTCAAAAATGAATAAATGTTAAAAAAAAAAAATTAAAAAAAAAAAAGAATAAAGTGCTGTGGCCAGTGAAATGAAATGTATTGCCTGGCTTAAGCCAGACAAGACCATTCTAGGAACTAGTGATGTGACCAGCTTTCCCAGATGAATATAAGATTCATGGGCAGAGGTGGGGAAAGGGGTGGATATCTGCATAAGAATTGGTTACTATTAGGAAGGAGGAAAGAAGAAATAGATGCTGGATAGTCAATGAACAGATGCTCACTATTGTGTACAAAAGTGCATTATTGATAGCTTGTCTACATCAGAATGGTTTCTAAAATTATCTGATAGTTTAATATAAAAAATACTTCTTATCTATAAATCAGGTAGTCCTAATTTCCGTACACTTTTGTTAAACCTTAGTAAAACTGAACAAGTCAATTTTGCCTGCAGAGGGCGCTCCGTTATATGTGAAAAGAAAGAAGTCTTCAGTCAAAACTTTTTTTTTACTTGATATATGCATGAGAAATTGTTGAATGTTTTTCTGCCATTTCGAGTAAGCATTCAAAGATTAGGATAAGAGTGGGCTCTGTCATTTGCATCTATTTACAGAAATTAGAGATAAAGCATTTGTTATTCTTGTTGCTTTTTGAAATGGATTATACCACCAGAAAACTGTTTTCTTGACTTGCTGTTTAGCAATGCTTCTCATAAACTAGCAATAACTAAAAGATGTTAGAATGTTTAAAATCCAGCACCTTGAGAGTAGCCAAAAAAAAGTTTGTAAATATGAAAAGTAATTTTAATCAGTAAACACTTATCTGAAAAGTATATAGTTTAAAATTTGACATGCTAAATAATTTAAAAAGTACATGTGTCATATAGAATGTATTTTTCTCTTCTTAAACTAAGAAAATCATTTCAAATTTCTTTTCCTTCAATACATTTAACAAAAATATTTTTGTATTTTCAAAATTTCGCATTGTTGTAAGTTCTACATTGTTTTCACTCATGCATTTAATGAGATAGTATGATAGTGTAATCACTGGTGAGGCGCTGCTACAAAAAGAGGAAAAATCTCTGTGGTACATTTAGCTGCCTGCATACGCTAACGGGTAATGTAAAGGGGTCTAACCTTAATCTGCCATGGATTAGAACTTCCAAATCATGTAACAGTGCTGAGAACCAAAGCAGAAGTTTTTATTTTTGAGGTTCCTAGTGCCACTTTCCTCCCTGAGGAGGAGAGAAGTCTCTTAGAAAGTAGAATGGAATTACGAGTTTATATAGTCTGTTGTGAAGAATTGTTGTACTATGAGCCATAAGTATTTGGAGTAAATGGAATAGTACAAAATATTAATCAATAATGAGAATGTGAACCAAGGCCTTTTTAGGAAATAGTGTAATATTTGTCTCAAGTGAGATTTGTCCAGTTTGTCTGAAGCCTTAGAGCAGTTTTCCAAATTTGAGTCACTTGCCTATCACATTTAGAGTGATTTGAGTGCTACCTGTGCAAATGTATGTAATAATTTTCATTAAATAAAATCTTAAGTGAATTAAAAAAAAATTTTTAATGTTTATTTATTTTTGAGACAGAGTGCAAATGCGGGGGGTGGCAGAGAGAGAGGGAGACACAGAATCTGAAGCAGGCTCCAGGCTCTAAGCTGTCAGCACAGAGCCCGAAGCAGGGCTCGAACTCAAAATGGTGAGATCATGACCTGAGCTGAAGTCAGATGCTTAACCGACTGAGCCACCCAGGCGCCCCTTACGTGAATTTAAAGAGAAACTTTTATACCTCATGAAAAATGGAAATGTTTCACTCTTAATCTGTATTTAAGTAAATAAATCTGTTCAGGTGGGTACCATCTAAAATGTTCACGCGTACCATGATGGTATGCAGACTGTGGTGTGCTGGTAAACTAGTTCTTGGACGAAGAGAGACCTGGTACATAGTATTTGTTGAGTTCTGTGGTTTAAATTCTCCCACCTTGACTGATTTCAGGCTGTCAGTGGATAATAATCATGCTTGCAGAACTCCTGAATATTTAACAGTTGGCTCTGGCTTGCCAATACAGGCTAGGTCCAGCACACCTCTGTGTGTATACTACATTTTGGAAAGCACTGTATTAGAGGATATGTGTTCAAAATTCAAATCAGTTTTATTTATTTCAGCCTTTGACATGGTTCATGATCCAGTGGCAGCTCTAGAGACCCTCTTAACCCTGGGATTTGAACGAGTATTGACCAGTGGATGTGACAGTTCGGCACTAGAAGGGCTACCCCTAATAAAGAGACTCATAGATCAGGTATACACAGTTTGTTTCCTTTCTTCCTAACTCTGTTGTGCTTGCTCCTGATATTCTGTTGTTCAGCTAGGTTATGAAGCTATTACTGACTTAATGATTACCCTATACAGAAAAGCAAGCAGGCAGAAATATATTTATATAATTCTTATTTCTTTCACATGAGCATTTTAGTGTTTAAGACTCTTGAAGTCAAATTGTAACCAGTGCTTAAGGTTTTGATCTAACTTGGATAACCACAGCCAATTTTATCTTTTCTCTGCCATTAGCATTACATTGTTTTAAGCCACATCATCTCACCGTCAGCCTATGTATACTCAGGGGATCCCATAAAAATTTTGAAATAATTATCACGTGGAAATGAATTCTAAACCTAAAATTATATTCTTCTTTCACCTCTCCCTATCTATCAGGATAGGAGGAAATATGTTTTACCCTTGTATGAATTTCCATGATGAGTTAGCATCATTTGTAGAGCAGGCAAATTTGTAATTGTGGTATGTCTGTTTTTCTGACACCAGTCCAGAGCCATTTTGAGTTAGTGAGTATGGACTTTGAGACAAGAGAGTTCTGGATTTAAGACTCAGATACTTATTTGATTTGTAATGTTGAGTAGATTATTCATCCTCTGTTCCTTTATGTGTGCAATTGAGAAAAGTTTAATACTTCCTTTATAGGGTTGTTCTGATGATTGGTAGAGAGGAGATATGTAAGAGCCTTAGCATAGTGCTTGACATATAATAGATCTTACTACATGTTAGTTTATTATTATTACTTCTCCTGTTACTAATATTTTTTTGGTGTTCTGTATAGAAATCTAATTATGTTCACTTTCTTATAGCCATGAAAATAATTTTCAGAAATTTCATCTAAGGATCTGATGTGACTTTGCTAGTCTGGAACTTACTGATTTTACAAGTATTTATTAAGTATATATTAACTGCAGGGCATTTGTACTGTGGTGGTGACCTGAATATGTGTGTGTGTAGTCACTGCCCTTGGAGTTTGTTGCACAACAGGCACTTTTAATAGAACAAGCAATTGTAATAGAGTGCTATAAAAAAAGGTACTAAGTGGCACCTGGCTGGCTCGGTAGAGCATGCCACTCAATCGGGATAGTGAGTTCAAGCCCCACGTTGGGGGTAGAGTTTACTTAAAAAAAATAATATTTTTTTTGAGAGAGGGAAAGAGCATGCGCAGAGCAAGGAGTGGGCAGAGGGAGAGGGAGAGAGAGAATCTTAAGCAGGCTCCATGCCCAACTTCAGTCTCGCAACTGTGAGATCATGACCTAAGCTGAAATCAAGAGTCAGACATTTGGGGGTGCCTGGGTGGCTCAGTCAAGTAAGCTTCTGACTTTGGCCCAAGTCATGATCTCACAGGTGGTGGGTTTGAGCCCCACATCAGGCTCTGTTTTGACAGCTCGGAGCCTGGAGCCTGCTTCGGATTCTGTCTCCCTCTCTCTCTGCCCCTCCCCTGCTTGGACTCTGTGTCTGTCTCTGACTCTCTCTCTCTCTCTCTAAAATAAATATTAAAAAAAAAATTTAAGAGGCAGACATTTGACTGACTGAGTCACCCAGGTGCCCACCCACTCTTTTTTTTTTTTTTTTTTTTTTTTTTTTTAACTTTTAAAGGTACAAAGGGGCACATTTGAGAGGAATTAACCCCAGTTTTGGGCATGGAGTTGGCAGTAGTTAGCTCCCAGGAGAAGAGTCACACACACATTCATTTGAGCAATGATTACAAGTTATCTGTGTAAAAGCAGGTAAGAGGAATAGGTGAATGCTTCATGCAGAAGAAATAGTGTATACAAAGACCAGGAAAGAGTAACTTACTAAGATATTGAAGAAACCAGAATATTGGATGTAAAGAGAAGAATGCTGTCCACAGCCTTGAAAACTGTTGAGGAGTGTGTATTTTATCGTTGGGGCAGTGGGAAAGTCTGAAGGGTTTTAAAATAGAAGAATTGAATTCATTTTTAAATTTTTTCTCACTGTGGAGTAGAGAATAATGTAGATATAATTGCCATAGTCATGTCTTGCATTTCATTATCACTGTGTTGCGAATGTAATTTGTAGTTTAATCATTGGCTGGCAGGAAGCATTAAGTTAAATATTCTCATACGCTAACTTTACTTCTTTTTTATAAAAGAAAAATTCCATGTATTTAGAGTATACATGATATTTCAATGTTAATATATATATAATGAAATAGTTACAGTCAAGCTAATTAACATATGCATCTCATCTAGTTACATTGTGTGTGTGTGTGTGTGTGTGTGTGTGTGTGTGTGGTGAGAGCATCTGAAATACTACTCTCTTAGCAAATTTTTAGAATTCAATGAAGTATTCACTATAGTCTCATTGTGCATTAGATCTGTAGATTTGCTCATCCTGCATAATTGCAACTTTGTACCCTTTGACCAGCATCTCCCTGTTTTCCCCACCTCCTCACTAGATAGCAATGTTCTACTCTCTGTTTCTATGTATTGGACTTTTTATTAGATTTCACATGTAAGTGAGATAACGCTAACTTTACTTTTTGAAGCAGTTATCTAGCAGTATAATATACTGGTTAAAGCCTAGGTTTGGGGATTAGAAAGTCTGTGTTTAAATCCTAGTTTTGCCATTTATTAACAGTAAGCCTGGGCAAACTACCTAACCATTCTAAACTTCAGTTTCTTCATCTACAACATTAGCATTTTAATAGCACCTACCTCCTACCTCCTAGAATAGTTGTGGATTACTTCAGATAATAGCACAAAGTCTGATACTTAGTAAGTGCTTTATGTTGTTAAATCACTTTGATAGCTTTAGGTAAGCATACAGTTCTCAGTAATCTTATGGAAACCCCCCTCCCCAAAGTGGCAGAATTCATTTAATTTGTCCATGTGTTGAAAAGCTTTCACTTGGAAGAAACAGTTAAACGTGACTTTTTCGGGGGGGGGGGGGGGCGGTGACTGGGTGACACAGTCGGTTAAACATCTGACTTCAGCTGGGGTCCTGATCTCATGGTTTGTAAGTTCAAGCCCTGCATCAGGCTGTCTGCTATCAGTGCAGAGCCTGCTTTAGATCCACTGTCTCCCTCTCTCTCTCTGCCCCACTCCAGCTCTCTCTTTCTCTCTCAAAAATAAACATTTTTTTAAATGACTTTTTTTCCTAGAATCGTTTCAGCTTTCTAGATAGTAAACATTTTGTCTATGGATGCTTTTCTTTTGCACATTTGAGAATACTAAATGGCCTTGTTCTACTTATTTCTCTTAACAATTATTAAATTCTATGCGATAGCCCCATCCCCCTTTTACGCTCTGTTTCATTACCTTGCTTTATGGTTTTTTCATTGTACTTACAGCTACCTGAAATTTTATTACATAAATATACCTATATGTTGTCTCTCTTCCTTGAACATGAAAGCTGCACAAGAGTAGGAACATTATCTTGTTTACTGTGTCAGGGAGGAAAAACTATTTCTCTGCCTTCTTAGGTTTTATGTTTGAGGGCCTGTGAATTAAACTGACAAAACACAGATTAGCAGGAGGAAAAAAGATTTTAATCACTTATGTATATATATTGGAGTTCACAAAGAAATGTGACTAAAGGAGGTGCTTAGAATTTGGGTCTTACATACCATCTTAATAGGTGAAGAGGAGGTAGAGGGAGGGGCACTTAGGAATTTAGAAGTGGAAGGAGGAAAAGCATTTGTGGGGTGGGAGGAAAGACTTTTTGGAAAGATAAATAGGTGCACCCTAATGAGAATAGATTGAAGATACGAAAGTTTAATGACAATGTCTTGTTTAGGTATGGTGCTGATGAATTGCTCCCAGAGGGGAATTTTGACCATTGAGTTCTTTTTGAATTCTTTTGGGAGGCTCTGCTTTTAGGGCAGATAAGGAATTTCAGGAACTCAAATGCTTTCAACTCAAAATTATTTTTATGCCACAGTGGCATATGCTGGGTCATTTCAACCATAATATTCTCTATATCCAGAACAGTGCCTGATAACATGGTAGGCACTTAATAAATATTTGTTGGATAGATGGATGAGTTAGTAAAGTGACGTTGATAAACACTTTCATGATAGATCAATTTGATCAGGGTTTAAAAAATTTATCAGAAGAGGGGGCACCTGGGTGGCTCAATCATTTTAGCATCCAACTCTTGATTTTGGTTCAGGTCATGATCCCAGGGCCATGGGATCCAGCCCCAGGTTGGGCTCTATGCTGAGCATGGAGCCTGCTAGGGATTTTCTTTCTCTCCTTCTGCCCCTCTCCTCTGCTCACGTGCTCTTTCTCTCTAAAATCAAAAATTAAAAAAAAAAAAAAGTTGATCAGAAGGAGGTTCTCTGAAAAATCTACAAAATGTCAGTCTACAGATTTCACAGTATGTATACATATAAGCTTTTTTGGTAACTTTGGAGCTGTCTTTCCAAAATGACATATAATTCAGATGTCATGAAAAATTATATGCTTTTTCAGTGACATATATGCCAGAAGCTGGACTTGGAGGTCACTTTTGATTATTTTACTGAGGCCCTGATACTTAAATACTAGTCTGGGGGGTTCTAATTTCCTCATTATAGAGCACAAGTTGTTGTTGACTCATATCTGCAAAAGAGATTTTTTTTTTGCACCTTATCGTATTGTCATTAACTAATTTAACAGTCTCTGTTTCCCCTTCTGCACCAGCATATAATTTTTTAAGTTTACTTATTTATTTTGAGAAACAGAGAGAGAGAGAGACAGTGTGAGCAGGGGAGGGGCAGAGAGAGAGGGAAAGAGGATCCCAAGCAGGCTCCACTGACCACACGGAGCCTGAGGTGGGGCTCCATCTCATGAACCATGAGATCATGACCTGAGCTAAAATCAAGAGTCGGACACTTAACTGGCTGAGCCGCCCAGACACCTCTAGCATATCATTTTTTTTTCTTTTTAATATTTTTAAAAATATATAATTTATCGACAAATTGGCTACCATGCAGTGTGTACAGTGTGCTCTTGGTTTGGGGGGTAGATTCCCATGATTCATTGCTTACATACAGCATCCAGTACTCATCCCAACAAGTGCCCTCCTCAATGGCCATCACCCATTTTCCCCTCTCCCCTACCCCAGCCCAGCATCAACCCTCAATTTGTTCTCTGTATTTAAGAGTCTCTTCTGGTTTGCCTCCCTCCCTCTCTGTTGGTAACAATTTTTTCCCCTGCCCTTCCCGCATGGTCTTCTGTTAAGTTTCTCAAGTTCCACATGTGAGGAAAAACATATGATATCTGTCTTTCTCTGACTGACTTATTTCATTTAACATAATACCCTCCAATTCCATCCATGTTGATGCAAATGATGGGATTTCATTCTTTCTCATTGCCAAGTAGTATTCCATTGTATATATGAACCACATCTTCTTTATCCATTCATCAGTTGATGGACATTTAGGCTATTTCCAAAAGTTGGCTCTTGTTCAAAGTGCTGCTATAAACATTGGGGTACATGTGCCCCTATGAATCAGCACTCCTGTATCCTTTGGATAAATTCCTAGTAGTGCTATTGCTGGGTCGTAGGGTAGTTCTATTTTTAATTTTTTGAGGAACCTCCACACTTTTCCAGAGTGGCTGCACCAGTTTGCATTCCCACCAACAGTGCAAGAGGGTTCCCCGTTTCTCCACATCCGCACCAGCATCTATTGTTTCCTGAGTTGTTAATATTAGCCACTGTGACTGGTGTGAGGTGGTATCTCAGTGTGGTTTTGATTTGTATTTCCCAGATGATGAGTGATGTTGAACATCTTTTCATGTGTCTGTTGGTCATCTGGATGTCTTCTTTGGAAAAGTGTCTATTCATGTCTTTTGCCCATTTCTTCACTGGGTTGTTTTTCGGGTGTTGAGTTTGTTAAATTCTTTATAAATTTTGGATATTAACCCTTTATCTGATATGTCATTTGCAAATATCTTTTCCCATTCCATCGGTTGCCTTTTAGTTTTGTTGTTTCCTTTGCAGTGCAGAAACTTTTTATCTTGATGAGGTCCCAATAGGTCATTTTTGCTTTTAATTCCCTTGCCTCTGGAGACATGTTGAGTAAGAAATTGCTGTGGTGGAGGCCAAAGAAAATTGCTGCCTGTTTTCTCCTCTAGGGTTTTGATGGTTTCCTGTCTCACATTTAAGTCTTTCATCCATTTTGGGTTTATTTTTGTGTATGGTGTAAGAAAGTGATCTAGTTTCATTCTTCTGCGTGTTGCTGTCCAGTTCTCCCAGCACCATTTACTTAAAGAGACTGTCTTTTTTCCATTGGATACTCTTTCCTGCTTTGTCAAAGATTAGTTCACCATACATTTGTGGGTCCAATTCTGGGTTCTCTATTCTATTCCATTGGTCTATGTGTCTGTTTTTGTGCCAATACCATACTGTCTTGGTGATTACAGCTTTGTAGTAGAGGCTAAAATTGGGGATTGTTATGCCTCCCTCTTTGGTTTTCTTTTTCAACATTACTTTGGCTCTTTGGGGTCTTTTGTGGTTCCATACAAATTTTAGGATTGTTTGTTCTAGCTTTGAGAAGAATGCTGGTGCAATTTTGATTGGGATTGCATTCAATGTGCAGATCAAGCATATCATTTTTTAACTAAAAGAATTTGGAATGCTTTGGGTGCCTGGGTTGCTCAGTCAATTAAGCATCTGACTTCAGCTCAGGTCATGATCTCATGGTTGGTGAGTCCAAGTCCCACTTGGGTGAGCACGAGCCCTGCTTCAGGTGAGCCCTGCTTCTCTCTCTCTCTGTCACCCTCTCCCTCACTGTCTCTCTCTGCCACTCCTGGGATTTTCTCTTTGTCTCTCTCTCTCTCTCTGTCTCTCTGTGTCTCTCTCTGCCCCTCGCTCACTTGTGCCCTCTCTCTCAAAAAATTTTTTTGGAATGTTTTTCACAAGATAACTCTTATATCTAGCTCTTTGGAGCTGTTTTAGAGTTTGTGGCTATTACATAAAGACCCTCACCAATCGTACTGAACGCTTATCTTAACTCTACACTGCTGGTTACTTAGAGCTCATTAAAGTATAACTTGTCTTAAAAGTAAAGGGAAGGCTGTTTCTCCCTCTGCTCATGATTATCTCTATCATCTTCCCTACTGTTATTACCTTCCCTTTTTACTGTTTTTATGCTTTATTGCTTTTGAGACTTTCTGCTTCTCTTCCCTTCTTCACATTTGTTATTACAGAAGTTAGCTAATTTTTACTTTACTCCATTCTTTTGGTTTCTCTTTTCTGTTCTCTCATATCCTCTTTTTCCTTTTCTGTCCTTCCCACATTGGATGGCACTACCCCTTTTTCTCCAGTCCCCATTTTCCCCGCCCCACACTAAGACAATCGTTTTGTTTTCTTATTTGTCCTAACTGGACATGATATGGAAGTTAAGTATTCTCAACATTAATTGTATTTATTGACTATATTAATCAATTGTTTCATTTTTTCTGTGGAAAAAGAAACTAAGCTATATGTGTTTCTTTTTTTTTTTAAGTTTATTTATTTATTTTGAGAGAGGGGGATGGAGGGAGGGGCAGAGAGAGAGGAGAGAGAATCCCAAGCAGGCTCCTCGCTTGCAGTCCAGGGAGTAGGGGGACTCGACATAGGGCTCCACCTCAGGAACTGTGAGGTCAGCACCTGAGCTGAAATCAAGAGTTGGATGCTTAACCGACTAATCCACCCACACGCCCCTATGTATGGTTCTTAATTGAATTTTTTAATAGTTCAGTAGTACCCAACAGAAGAAAGATTATATACCCAACTTTGTGTGCATATAATAAGCTGCACAGTTGAGGCAAATGACTTGGAATTGTTTTGAGTGGCAGAATTGGCTGGTCTGGTATTAAAGACTCCTCTCAGGAAACATATGTGAAAAAATTCATTTTCCATACAATTTAAATGGTTTTATTCAGAAAATTAGTGAGCTTGACATAATGTGTAATTTTTATTCTGTCATCACTACCTACCTGCTACTAGTAGTTCTGCTAAATTTGCATTTGGGGTGATATCCTTTTGACTTTCAGTGATACTGAGTATATCCCTAAAGCTTATTTAGGAAATGTAATGAAAGTTTGAATAAAGGTAAAGAAACTTCAATACCTGTCTTCCAGAATTATCAGAAATTAATCCATATAGTCTGATTTTATTACTTAAAACCCAGTTAAATGGACTCATGGGGTTTTTTTTTAGCTGATATAAGAAGCTAGGGAATTTAGTTGAGGATACAAGACTTGAATAGGGTTTTTTTTCCCCCAGTAATTTACTATTATGCTGTGCTTTGTTTTCTGCTAAAATCTTGTTTAAATTCAACTACTTCCATTCCGCTGCATAGCAAAAACTCAGAATTAATGTTATTTTTCAGTAATGACTTTTCTTTCTTTCTTTTTTTTTTTTTTTAAATTTTTTTTTTTTCAACGTTTTTAATTTTATTTTTGGGACAGAGAGAGACAGAACATGAACGGGGGAGGGGCAGATAGAGAGGGAGACACAGAATCGGAAACAGGCTCCAGGCTCTGAGCCATCAGCCCAGAGCCTGACGCGGGGCTCGAACTCACGGACCGCGAGATCGTGACCTGGCTGAAGTCGGACGCTTAACCGACGGCGCCACCCAGGCGCCCCAATAATGACTTTTCTTAAGGTGATGTGATTATTCAGTGTTTATAGCATAGTCTCCTTTGTGTTCATCACAGTACCAAGTCTTCAAAGCAATACAATAAAATAACCTTTCTGAATAGAAAGAGTTACTATGCTGAACATCTTACTTACCCAAGATCCCAAAGAATTAGAGATGACCTATTGAACGTTAGACACTAGTAATAGTTTTTAAAATTTAATATACTTTCACTCATGTTTCTGTTCTCACTGCCTTATATCTCATTTGAGAGAAAGATATTAAAATTTGTGTTTTTTTTCTTTTTTCAGGCAAAAGGCAGGATTGTGGTAATGCCAGGTATTTAATTATCTATCCATTTGTTAGTATAACACTGAAGTGCAGTGAAGAAAGAACAAAGGAGGCAGGATGATATGAGAGAAAGTATTAATACATGGTATTCAGAGAGAAGAATAAGTAATTTGATTAAAAATTTAAGATTGAGAAATGTGTGCTGGAATTTAAAACTTCAGATAAGGAGAACATTCTAGCAGGGATTAGCTCAGAGAGTAGCAAATAAGGAAGTAGATTGGGATTGGGGTTTCTCCATCTTCCGTAGTATAGAATTCTGTGAATGTGGATGGATGTTCATCTCTGGTGAGGCACACCAAGTTCGATGCTGCTACGTTGAGTTAGGGCCAAACGTCCTAGTTGTTAACAAGGTGTAAGCAAACATTTAGGCGGTATCTCTGGACAAATATAATACTCTCTTGGTTCTTGAAAATCTCTGATCACTGAATTCTTCCTTTTACTAGAACAGTTGGGACATATGTTCCTGATGATAACCATGAAATCAGCTAGGTACATTCTGGCTCATTAGAGGTGAACAATTTTTAAAGAATTAATAAGGGGATCTAGAGTCAGAGTGAAAGAGATATAAAGATAATCTTAATTTCTTCATATTAATTTTCTCAAACGTAAAAAAGTAGAAAATAGCATAAAGAATACTCATTTACTCATTTCCTACATTTAACATTTTGCCACATTTGTTATCTTTTTTTATCCTTAGGTATTTTAAAGTTAAAAGCATCATGGCATTTTATCTTTACATGTGTCTAAAATAAGCCTATGTTCTTTCAACTTCTTAGGGCTCAGTGATATTACTGTACCACTAAGAAAAAACAAGTTGATGAGTCCAAAAGAGTGTGTAAAGTCAAGTTACTTCAACGACTTGAATAGCTTGAGTTACCAAGTACATAATTTATCAGTCATTAAAAAATCTTTATTAAATACATACTATATACTAGGAAAGAAGAATAAAAAGATCAGTAATGTTATATTTTTAATCTGGTATTAGTTCAGAATATGATTATCTGTATACAAATATTTAAGAGATAGTTCAACAAAACAAATGAGTCATTACCAAGTTCTTAATTGTACAGTTTTAATAAAGTAGAATCAGATGTTTCTGTGAAAAACAAAGTTGATATTATATTGAATAAACTGCAACACCTTGCATTTTTCCCCATTTCCAAGTCATGTGCTCTTTGAATACTAGTTAGAGAATTTGTGTCTTTCAGATACATCTCTGAGGCTGTGCTTTTGTAGCTTCTTCCTCAAACCTATCCTTTTTGTTTTGATTTTGCTTTAATTGAGAGGGAGTAGGGATAGAGATTTTTCCTTGCCCTAGAACAATCTTTTTAAAGTCAGTAATATATAGCATCATTATATGAACCAATAGATGTATAAGATTCCACCATACAGGTTCTGTGACCTTATTAGTTAACTGTTCTCCAGAGTCTATAGTCTGTCTTTTATCATTCCTTTCTTATCTCATTCTAGCATAGTAGGGAGAGAGTAACTCTTAAGTCAATGAGAAATTTTGGCATGGGAATTTCAGGTAGAGTAAGCAGCCATTGCTAGTCATTAAGTTTTATACAAAATTTTATTCTTCTTAATGTATTACTTATTTTTCCAACAGGGGGTGGCATAACAGACAGAAATCTACAAAGGATCCTTGAGGGTTCAGGTGCTACAGAATTTCACTGTTCTGCTCGGTCTGCTAGAGATTCAGGAATGAAGTTTCGGTAAGAATGTATTCTTTGATTCATGTAAGAAGGGATGGATTAATCTTGAATTTCCTGATTTCATTGCAGTAAGGAAGACCTTATTGGTGGTATGATTAATGAATAGAATGTTGTGATTAATACATAAGTATTACCTCGTTCTTGCAGTTTTTCAACTGCAAATGGTTTTATCCTGCCTCATATAAGCAGGCTTTTCTGAATTTAGGTGAATCTTTATATATTTAAGTCATTGCTAAACTTAGACCAGTTAATAATAAACTCTAATTCAGCAGCTAAGCTTCAAATGAGTCAGATATGTATGTATGTGCATTCAACTGTGATTTCCTTTAGTGAAGTTAATAACTATGGTATAAGGATGGAGGAGTCATAGTCATTTTTATCCCTCCTACCTTTAATTCTTAGTCAATCATCCCTCACCTTTGTTCCCTATTTTTAGTTATTTTGAAATTATGCCACTATTAAGAAATTGAAACTATTGCGAGTTTTTTATTACACTTTGGAAGATTCACATAACTGAATAGTTAAGTAGTTGATTATTTCTGTTTAGAATTGGGAAAAATGAGATATAAAAGAAGCAAGAGCCTTAGAACTACATTTCTAGAGGGGCGCCTAGGTGACTCAGTTGGTTAAGCATCCAACTCTTGATTTTAGCTCAGGTCATGATCTCATGATTCATGAGCTTGGACTCTACACTAACAGCACAGGTCCTGCTGGGGATTCTCTCTCTCTCTGCCCCTCCCCTGCTCGTGCTTTCTCTCTCAAAAATCAAAACAAAACAAAACTACATTACTAGATATAAAATCAAGTATACTGTCAGGTAGATTTGGCTACTAGATGTTTTAAGTAAGTAATTTGTAAAAATTATGAAATATGAGAATCCAAGCCCTTGACCTCCTGTCTTCTTGCCATTAAGTAGCCTATAAAATGAAGTGCCAGTAGGAGGGCTCATTTAACAAGTTATATAATTATCTGTCCTTTTATTATTTCTGTTGCAGAAATTCCTCTGTTGCCATGGGAGCCTCTCTTTCTAGCTCAGAATATTCTCTAAAGGTAACAGATGTGGCACAAGTAAGGACTTTGAATGCTATTGCAAAGAATATTCTGGTTTAGCCAGACCTCTCTGAGAGACATGGATATCACAAGATAAAGGTAGAAGAGTGGTTTTTAATTCTCTGACACAGCTTTGACCTTCTTCTCTGGCCAGGACAGTCACAGTCTTTAAATCTCACATGGCTATAGAGACTGTTTCCAAGAAGACAAAGAATTCAAACAGAGCTACAATCAATTCCTTTGCTTAATCTTGCCAGCCATCTCCATTATCATGGTTAAATGTGGTCTATGCTTCTTCCACAGACAAAGGTTTAATTAGTCTATTTTGTGGAATTAATTGATGAACTGGGAAAATTGAACTGTAAGATAGGAATTCAGAGTGTGACTTCAGGGTCAATTTAATAGCAGTATTTTGCTTTTTCATTTGTAAAATAAAAATTTCCATTCTGTAATGGTAACGTCTTTTATTCTTATCCTAAATACAGTCTGTAGCCAAATATAAAAGGGAATATTTTTTCTTTCATTTTTTTTTTCCTTATTATGTACTCATTAGATGGGCAAGACACTAAAGACACAGGATAAAATGGTACAACATGAAAATCTCCAGACATGGGAAGCAGGATACGAAAGTTTCCAGACTTATAAAGGCAGAAGTGATCTCTAATGTTTACTGGGTGCCTCTGCTCCCAGATAGAGAAAGGACTTAACCGTAAGGTTCATCTAACAATTTACAAAGACCTATAGTAAAAATTGGGAGGTTACAGAAGTTAGCAAAATAGCTATTTCTTTCAACTGAGGCCACAGATAGGGAGAATGGATTCTAGTGATGAAAGATGCTTCTCCTGTAAGCAGGCCCCAAATGGTGAAGTTCATCACTAGCTTTATCTGTCACTTTCATAAATAATCTCATTTTAGGGGCGCCTGTGTGGCTCAGCTGGTTGAGCATCTGACTTCGGCTCAGGTCATGATCTCACAGTTCGTGAGTTCAAGTCCCATGTCGGGCTCTGTGCTGACAGCTCAGAGCCCGGAGCCTTGCTTCAGATTGTGTGTCTCCCTCTCTCTCTGCTCCTCCCCCACTCTGCCTCTCTCAAAACTAAATAAACATTAAAAAAAATAAATAACCTCATTTTATATCAATAACAAACTAGTAATAGAGCTGTTATTTCTACTTTAGGAGAGTAACTGAAGCATAATATAAAGAGCTTGCCCTTTGTCAGAAAGCTAGTTAGCATAACCTCTATGAAAAGTGTGCATAGATTTGGGTACTGATGAATGTGTAGCAAGAGCTTTGCCTTTATTTAAAGGCACTTCTTCAGGTATAATTTCAATGTAGAATATTTGCTGAATAATTTATTAAAAATGAGAGGCACACTATTTAAAAATCAACAATAACCTGTTTTTCTTTTCTTGCTTGTTCAGATGACTAGCAAAGACAATAATTATTTCAAAAAATAGTTTTCATTCTTGGCTTTGAATATAGATACAGATATGTAAGTATCACATATACATGTACATATAATCATATTTAGTGTTTTGGGCCAACCCTCCCCCATGCGTGGAGTTCTCTGTATGATCTTCCAGAGACAATAGCAGGCCATGTTATCACCTCTATTTTCTTTTTAATACAGATTAACTAGGGATGTGAGAGATAGTGTGAGTTGCTCAAACTTTAATAACAAATTAATGTTTATGAGACTTGAATGCTAGCCTACTAACTGTCAGGTCTTCTACTTTAAGATGCTTCTGGTATATGGTTGTAGTACAGACAGCAATACTCCTAGGCAAACCAGACATACCTGGGATATCCTAGTTCCCAATTTAAGCATGAGAAAGTTAATTTCTTGAACTTTAATTACCTTGTTTGTAAGTCAAGAATAATGACCATGGATCCTGGTTAAGTAATATATTAAAACACCAAATACGGGGGCGCCTGGGTGGCGCAGTCGGTTAAGCGTCCGACTTCAGCCAGGTCACGATCTCGCGGTCCATGAGTTCGAGCCCCGCGTCAGGCTCTGGGCTGATGGCTCGGAGCCTGGAGCCTGTTTCCGATTCTGTGTCTCCCTTTCTCTCTGCCCCTCCCCGGTTCATGCTTTGTCTCTCTCTGTCCCAAAAATAAATAAAAAAACGTTTTTAAAAAAAAAAAATAAAAAAAAAAAAATAAAACACCAAATACGTAGTGAGTACCTGTTAAGTGTTCGTTCTTTTCTTATAGCCTAGCTTTCTAGTGTCAGTCTTTGATAGTTTAAAAGCCCTCCCAGGAAGCCAGGCATTGAGTTTTAAAGCTAATACTTTAGCCTTCCACTATGTGAATATAAAAGAAGCATAAGGTAATTCCTACCTTGATTTTATTTTTCACTACTTTAGTCCTGTTTTTAAATATTTACTGATTATTCTCGTAGGTATAAGTTTCTTCTGAACAATTCTATAAGTATTTTGAGGCTAAGAGACCACGTCTTTATATTTTATATATTTCTCACTGTACTCATCAAATTATATGCTCATGAATTAGTTTGCTAGTGGAAAAAGAGCACTGGATTGGCGGTCCTGACTATATTACTGTCTTTGGTAACTGTGTTGGAGATCTTTTTTTGCCCCTCCAGATCCACTCTTCATTTTGTCCTGTAAACTGAATCTAGCAACATAAAAGCAGTTACACACTATGACCAAGTAGGATTTATACCAGGAATGCAATGCTGGTTTAACATCCAGAAGTCAAACACCATATTAATAGAATAAACTACAAAAATCACACAATCTTCTCAACACAGAAAAAATATTTGACAAAATCCCATATCCTCTCATAATAAAAACACTCAACAAACTTGGGATAGAGGGAACTTCCTTAATCTGATAGAGTATCTACACACAAAATAAACACACAGCTAACATCATACTTAATACCTAAAATCAGAAATAAGACAAGATGTCCACTTTCACCATTCCTACTCAACATTATACTAAAGTTTCTAGTGAGGGCTTTAGGCAAGAAAAAGAAATAAAAAGCATCCAGATTGGACAAGAAAAGGTAAAACACTTTCTGTTTTTAGGCAACATGATCCTGTATGTAGAAAATTCTAAGGAATACAAACACAAAAAGTTAAATGAGTTTAGCAAGGTCATAGGGTACAATATCAATATACAAAATCAATTGTATTGCTGTACACTAGCATAGCAATACTACAGTATACATTGTTAACAGTCTTAAAATGCAGTTAAGAATATAATTTCAGAGTGCCTGGGTGGCTCAGTTGGTTAAGTGTCTGACTCTTGGTTTCAGTTCAGGTCATGATCTCCTGGTTTGTCAGTTCGAACCCCGCACTGGGCTCCATGCTAACAGTGTGGAGCCTGCTTGGGATTCTCTCTCTCCTTCTTTCTCTGCCCCTCCCCCACTTGTGCTGTCTCTGGCCCTAAATAAATAAATAAATAAAACAATTTCATCTATAATAGCATCAAAAAAGAAAATGCTTAGGAATAAATTTAACCAAAGAAGTGCTAGACTTCACATTAAAAACTACAAAGCATTGTTGAAAGAAATTTAAACAGACCTAGCATAAATAAAAGAAATCCCACATTTATATATTGGAAGACAATATTAAGATAGCAGTACTCTCCAATTGGTCTCCAAATTCAATGCAATCCCTTTCAGAATCCCAACTGTGTTTTTTGCAGAAATTGACAAGCTGATCCTAAAATTTATTTGGAAATACAAGAGACCCAGAATAGTCAATCTTGTACAAGAAGAACAATGTTGGAGGACTTACATTTTATTTATTTATTTATTTATCTATTTATTTATTTATTTATTTTAATGTTTTATTTATTTTTGAGAGAGAGAGAGAGACAGTGTGAATGGGAGAGGGGGCAGAGAGAGAGGGAGACAGAATCTGAAGCAGGGTCCAGGCTCTGAGCTGGCAGCACAGAGCCCAACATGGGACTCGAGCTCATGAACTGCGATATCATGACCTGAGCCAAAGTTGGATGCCCAACTGACTGAACCACCCAGGTGCCCCAAGGACTTATATTTTAAAACTTACTACAAAGCTACAGTAATTAAGATAATGTGGTACAGGCATAAAGTTGAATACAAAACTCAGTGCAATAGAATTGAGAGTCCAGAAGTAAACTCATGTTGTCCGCTGATTCTTGACAAGGATGAATTGACAAGACAATTCACTGGGGAAAGAATGGTCTTTATAATAAACAGTGCTAGGACAACTGGATATCCATGTCCAAAAAAGAAGTAAGTTAGAAAAGAAGTAAAGACCTTACTTTACGTCATATACCAAAATTAACTCAAATGGATCATAGACCTAAATAAAAGAGCTAAGACCTAAAACTCTGAGAAAGAAACAGGAGTAAATCTGTGACCTCAGGTTATCTAAAGGCAAAGCTTTAGATATGACATCAAAAGCACAAATTACATAAGGAAAAAAATGGGTAATTTGGACTTAATCAAAATTGGAAACTTAAGTGTCAAAGAATAACATCAAGAAAGTGAAAAAACAACCCACAGAATGGGAGAAAATGTTTGTAAATCATACGTGATAGAGGGCTAAAATCCAGACTATGAAAGAATACTTCACAATAAAAAGACAATCTGGGTGGCTCAGTCGGTTGGGTGGCCGACTTCGGCTCAGGTCATGATCTCACAGTTCCTGAGTTTGAGCCCCATGTCGAGCTCTGTGCTGACAGCTCAGAGCCTGGACCCTGCTTCAGATTCTGTGTCTCCCTTTCTCTCTGCCCCTCCCCTGCTCACATTTTGTGTCTGTCTGTCTCTCTCTCTCTCTTTCTCTCTCTCTCTCTCTCTCAAAAATAAATAAACATTTATTTTTTTTTCAACATTTTTTATTTATTTTTGGGACAGAGAGAGACAGAGCATGAATGGGGGAGGGGCAGAGAGAGAGGGAGACACAGAATCGGAAACAGGCTCCAGGCTCCGAGCCATCAGCCCAGAGCCTGACGCGGGGCTCGAACTCACGGACCACGAGATCGTGACCTGGCTGAAGTCGGACGCTTAACCGACTGCGCCACCCAGGCACCCCAAAAATAAATAAACATTTAAAAGAACCATATGATCCTGTCAATCAATGCAGAAAAAGCATTTGACAAAATTCAGCATCCTGTCTTAATAAAAACTCTTGAGAAAGTCGGGATAGAAGGAACATACTTAAACATTATAAAAGCCATTTATGAAAAGCCCACAGCTAATATCATCCTCAATGGGGAAAAACTGAGAGCTTTCCCCCTGAGATCAGGAACACGACAGGGATGTCCACTCTCACTGCTGTTGTTTAACATAGTGTTGGAAGTTGTAGCATCAGCAATCAGACAACAAAAGGGAATCAAGGGCATCAAAATTGGCAAACATGAAATCAAGCTTTCACTTTTTGCAGATGACATGATATTATACATGGAAAACCTGATAGACTCCACCAAAAGTCTGCTAGAACTGATACATGAATTCAGCAAAGTTGTAGGATACAAAATTAATGTACAGAAATCAGTTGCATTCTTATACACTAATAATGAAGCAACAGAAAGACAAAGAAACTGATCCCATTCACAACTGCACCAAGAATCATAAAATACCTGGTAATAAACCTAACCAAAGATGTAAAAGATCTGTATGCTGAAAACTATAGAAAGCTTATGAAGGAAACTGAAGAAGATAAAAAGAAATGAAAAAACATTCCATGTTCATGGATTGGAAGAATATTGTTAAAATGTCAATACTACCCAAAGCTATCTACACATTCAATGCAATCCCAATCAAAATTGCACCAGCATTCTTCTCGAAGCTAGAACAAACAATCCTAAAATTTGTATGGAACCACAAAAGATCTTGAATAACCAAAGTAGTATTGAAGAAGACCAAAGTGGGAGGCATCACAATCCCAGACTTTAGCTTCTACTACAAAGCTGTAATCATCAAGACAGCATGGTATTGGCACAAAAACAGACACATAGACCAATGGAATAGAATAGAGACTCCAGAATTGGACCCACAAAAGTATGGCCAACCTAATCTTTGACAAAGCAGGAAAGAATATCCGATGGAAAAAAGACAGTCTCTTTAACAAATGGTGCTGGGAGAACTGGACAGCAACATGCAGAAGAATGAAACTAGACCACTTTCTTATACCATCCACAAAAATAAACTCAAAATGGATGAAGGACCTGAATATGAGACAGGAAACCATCAAAACCCTAGAGGAGAAAGCAGGAAAAAACCTCTCTGACCTCAGCCACAGCAATTTCTTACTTGACACATCTCCAAAGGCAAGGGAATTAAAAGCAACAAAGAACTATTGGGACCTCATGAAGATAAAAAGCTTCTGTACTGCAAAGGAAACAATCAACAAAACTAAAAGGCAACCGACAGAATGGGAAAAGATATTTGCAAATGACATATCGGACAAAGGGCTAGTATCCAAAATCTATAAAGAGCTCACCAAACTCCACACCCGAAAAAAATAATCCAGTGAAGAAATGAGCAGAAAACATGAATAGACACTTCTCTAAAGAAGACATCCAGGGGCGCCTGGTGGCGCAGTCGGTTAAGCGGCCGACTTCAGCCAGGTCACGATCTCGCGGTCTGTGAGTTCGAGCCCCGCGTCGGGCTCTGTGCTGACAGCTCGGAGCCTGGAGCCTGTTTCCAAATCTGTGTCTCCCTTTCTCTCTGCCCCTCCCCCGTTCATGCTCTGTGTCTCTCTGTCCCAAAAATAAATAAAAAACGTTGAAAAAAAAAATTTAAAAAATAAAAATAAAAAAAAAAAAAAGAAGACATCCAGATGGTCAACAGGCACATGAAAAGATGCTCGACGTCACTCCTCATCAGGGAAATACAAATCAAAACAACACTCAGATACCATCTCACACCAGTCAGAGTGGCTAAAATGAGCAAATCAGGAAACTATAGATGCTGGCAAGGATGTGGAGAAATGGGAACCCTCTTGCACTGTTGGCGGGAATGCAAACTGGTGCAGCCACTCTGGAAAACTGTGGAGTGTCCTCAAAAAATTAAAAATAGGGACGCCTGGGGGCGCCTGGGTGGCTCGTCGGTTAAGCGTCCGACTTCAGCTCAGGTCATGATCTCACGGTCCGTGAGTTCGAGCCCCGCGAGCCCCGCGTCAGACTCTGTGCTGACAGCTCAGAGCCTGGAGCCTGTTTCAGATTCTGTGTCTCCCTCTCTCTCTGTTCCTCCCCTGTTCATGCTCTGTCTCAAAAATAAATAAACGTTAAAAAAAAAAATTAAAAAAATAGGGGCGCCTGGGTGGCTCAGTTGGTTAAGCATTCGACTTCAGCTCAGGTCTGATCTCACTGTTTGTGAGTTCAAGCCCCACATTGGGCTCTGTGCTGATAGCTCAGAGCCTGGAATCCGCTTCTGATTCTGTGTCTCCCTCACTCTCTCTATGACCTTCTCCTGCTCACACTCTGTCTGTCTCTCTCTCTCTCTCTCTCTCTCAAAAATAAATAAACATTAAAAAAAAATTAAAAATAGATCTATCCTATGACCTAACAACAGCACTGCTAGGAATTTACCCAAGGGATACAGGAGTGCTGATGCATAGGAGCACTTGTACCCCAATGTTTATAGCAGCACTTTCAACAATAGCCAAATTATGGAAAGAGCCTAAATGTCCATCAACTGATGAATGGATTAAAAAAATGAAATTGTGGTTTATATACACAATAGAATACTACTAGGCAATGAAAAAGAATGAAATATGGCCTTTTGTAGCAACGTGGATGGAACTGGAGAGTGTTATGCTAAGTGAAATAAGTCATACAGGGAAAGACAGATACCATATGTTTTCACTCTTATGTAGATCCTGAGAAACTTAACAGAAGACCATGGGGGAGGGAAAGGAGAAAAAAAAAGTTAGAAAGGGAGAGAGCCAAACCATAAGAGACTCTTAAAAACTGAGAATAAACTGAGTGTTGATGGAGGGGGGGAGGGAGGGAAGGGTGGGTGATGGGTATTGAGGAGGGCACCTGTTGGGATGAGCACTGGGTGTTGTCTGGAAACCAATTTGATAATTTCATATTTAAAAAAATAATAAATATTAAAAAAAAGACAATCCTATTCTAAATTTTTATTTAAACTGTAGCTAACATATAGTGTAATATTGGTTTCAGGAGTAGAATTTGGTGCTTTATTACTTACGTATAACACCCAGTACTCATCATAACATGTGCCCTCAATACCCATCATCCATTTAGCCCACCCCCCACCCACCTCCCTCTATAAACCCTCAGTTTGTTCTCTATCATTAAAAGTCTCTTGGGGTGCCTGGGTGGCTTAGTCGGTTAGGCATCCAACTCTTGGTTTTGGCTCAGGTCATGATCTCACAGTTCATGGGATCTAGCCCCCATCAGGCTACACACTGACAGCACAGAGGCTGCTTGGGATTCTCTTTCCCTCTCTCTCTGCCCCTCCCCCCCCCCTCAAAACACATAAACTTAAAAAGAGTCTCATGGTTTGCTTCCTTCTCTCTCTTTTCCCCCTTTTTATATGTTCATCTGTTGTTTCCTAAATTCCACATATGAATGAAATCATATGGTATGTGTCTTTCTCTGACTTATTTTGCTTAGCATAATACATTCTAACTCCATCCATGTCATTGCAAATGGCAGGATTTCGTTCTTTTTGATGGCTGAGTAATATTCCAGTGTGTGTGTGTGTGTGTGTGTGTGTGTGTGTGTGTGTACGTACCACATCTTCTCTATCCACTCATCAGTTGATAAGACAATCCAATTTTAAAATGGGCAAAGGATTTGTACATAGATTTCACCAAAGAAGGTATGTAGTTGACCAACAAAAACGTGACAAGATGTTCAGCATTATTAGTCATTAGGGAAATGCAAATCAAAACCCCAATGAGATACCACTTTACACCTACTAGAATGACTATAACCGATAAGACTGACCATACCAAGCATTTGCAAGTATGTGGAGCAACTAGAAGTTTCATCTACTGCTGGTGGAAATGTAAAATGGTGAAGCTGCTTGGTAAAATGGTCTCAGCGTTCTTGAAATGTTAAACATAGAGTTGCCATATGTCACAGCAATTCCTCTGTATATACCCAAGAGAATTGAAAACACGTTCACACAAAAAGTTGTATCCAAATGTTCATTAGCACCATCATTGATCTTCTAGAATTAGAGAATAATTGGGGCGCCTGGGTGGCGCAGTCGGTTAAGCGTCCGACTTCAGCCAGGTCACGATCTCGCGGTCCGTGGGTTCGAGCCCTGCGTCAGGCTCTGGGCTGATGGCTGGGAGCCTGGAGCCTGTTTCCGATTCTGTGTCTCCCTCTCTCTCTGCCCCTCCCCCATTCATGCTCTGTCTCTCTCTGTCCCAAAATAAATTAAAAAGCGTAGAATTAGAGAATAACCATTTTTGCAACCCTTAATGACATAAATCAGTTTAAAGACCACCAATACTGAAACCATTAGGTAAAAGGTTGAGTAGGAGCTGAATATCCACGTATCGCCAAAGTATCACCCTAGAGATTATTTGCCAGTGATAAAAGTAGGAAGTTAACATAATGGAGCTATCTGGCTGTTCCCAACTTAATCCAGTGAACAAACAATACCACAAGAAGTGCAAGAGTGTACTATACTGAAAGACAGGATTTGAGAGGGGAAGAGGTCATTCAGAGTCCACAACTTGTGTTAGGAATTTCAGTTTGGAGGTCTCCAGTGTGCCTCAAGGAAGAGCTAAGAGTTGGACCACCTGGAAGGCAGCTGTAACAAAGTGTAATAGTTAGCCATTGATCAAGCAAGAGTGAACTACAAATAGCAGTAACTCATAGGGTGGCCCATTATCCCAGTTTGCTTGGAATTTTTCCAATTTTCCCTTGAAAGGTCCCATAGCCTGGGAAACTCCTCAGTGCCAGGCATTTTACCAGCTCAGTGAAATTACCTTTGCATCTTTTCTTCAGTGCTCCCATCCCTGCCCCTCACATCCTGGAAATTAGATGACAAGGAATTGAATAACAAGGAAAAAAGATAAAAGGAATGACACTTCTTTCTAGCAGTGGCTGAGGTCTCTGAGCTAAGAAAATGGGAGGGGCTTTAAAATGAAAGTGAGATTGTTTTGTGGGTGATAGTAATATTCCAAAATTTATTGTAGTAATGGTTGCACAACTGTGAATACGCCAAAAATAATTGAACTGTACACTTTAAGTGGGTGCATTATATAAAAATTTATAACTCAATAAAGCTGTTTTTTTAAAAAATGCATGTGAGATTTAAATTAGATTAGCCTGAACTTTTAGTACCTGAAAGAAACCAAAATGCTATAGGATCTACCTGACATGTGGTCAAGGGCAGGGAAGGCTATATATAGCATGGCTGAAGACAATAGGTAGAAGCAAAATATTGTTTCTTGTTTTCTGTTTAGTTTGCATCTTTCGACAAACTAGCTACACTAGTTTGGATGGATTTCTGTACCCTGCCACCAAGAGTTGTGTTTAAGAAACCTAAGGAATACACATTCTATCTATTCCTGTATAGATGCTAAGTTTCATCCTTGGAAAAAAGCACAAAAATTTTATCTTTGGATTGCATTGCTCTGATCCCTCATAGAATGTATGTATGTATGTATGTATGTATTTAAAGTTTATTTACTTATTTTGAGAGAGAGAGAGAGTGCATTCAAGCAGGGAATGGTAAGGAGAGAGGGAGAGAGAGAATCCCAAGCAGGATCCACACTCAGTGCAGAGCCGGATGCAGGGCTCAATCTCAGGAACAGTGAGATCATGACCTGAGCCAATATCAAGAGTTGGATGCTATTAACAATTTCTTGTGTATACTTCCAGAAATTTTAATAATTTACTTGTATTTAATTGCTGGTAAAACTATGTGCTTTTCTATGTGATAATTACTAATATTGCTCCCATGTTCGTTTTTTTGTCAGATGTACTTCCCGTTTGGTTGCTTTCATACTAATATTTGTTTTATAAAGTTCTCTTAAAAATTAAAGAAAAATGTGCGCATTTCTCTGTGTTCTGATCACTTTCTTTTTGTTTGTTTGTTTGTTTGTTTGTTTTCGAGGCTCAGAAGAGTATTTTTCTCTCCACTATATACATTTTGCTTCTAGCCCATTTAGTTCTGTTGTTTTATGACCTATCAAGAATATACTTTATGGGATGATATAAATTAAAGACCTAAATTAATTACTTTTTTTCTATATTAGTATGCTGCTGTCCAAAAAACATACAATTCATCCTATTCCCTCTAGCTTGTCAAAAGTTAAAGATTATCCTTTGGGTTTACTAGGAACATTATTCTGTACCACCAATAACTTTTACTATTTTTTAAAGTATATACTTTTTTTAAAACTATATGAAACTTTTTAGTAGTTGTCTCTTTCTGGGGGAAGCTTTAAGTCTAATTCAAAGAGTTCATTAATTATTTAAATTATTTTTTTGCAATTTGTTAATTCTTTCAGAAGAGTTTCACTACATTTCAGGTTTTAATTAAAAGGAGTGTAGGTTTATAATAAATGAAAAATATTTTTAAATCAATGTTAATTTACTCATCTGTACATCCTGTTTGGTCTCTGGTTATTCTAAAAATATTTTTGGTTTTAGCAATACAAAAATGTACAGATTATCTTTGGTGGGAGAATTGGGTAGTAATTATCTTATTACTTTATAATTATAGTTTTTAGTTTTTGCTATAGGAGCATGAACTAATAGGCGAAATTTTAAAATATGAAGGGAAAAACAGTCTTTTTTCTGTTACCACTTAAATCTCAAAATCTATATTAAGATATTACATCAGAAAGAAAACTTTTCTTGTTTATCTGTAATCATTAACTAAAAGTATACAACTCTTTGGTTATCTTGAACATTGAACTTTTGTAGAGTTTTCAGTTACTTAATGCAGACATTTATTAGTCAACATTTGCTTACTAAGTAGAAATGATACAGCATATTCTTTGCCAAGTCATTCTGATCAAACATTCTCTCCGACCGAATTATCTCTATGCAATGAATTTAGTATACATACATTGAGATTTTTGGAGACCGTTAGGAAGAGATTTGGGAGAGATCATTTTACATAAGACCAGCAGAGGCAAGGCCAGAATCCAGGTTTCCTGACTCCTTCACATCATGCAAGATGTCTTTTTTAGTACAGTCTTTGTGGTTTTTTTAATGTTTATTTATTTATTTTGAGAGAGAAGGAAAGAGAGAGGGAGGGGCAGTGAGAGGGAGATAGAAAGAAGGGCATTGAGAGAGGGAGAGAGAGAATCCTAAGCAGGCTCCATACCTTCACCACAGAGCCCGGTGAGATCATTACCTGAGCTGAAATCAAGAGTCAGACACTCAACTGACTGAGCCACCCAGGTGCCCCTTCAGTACAGTCTTTAAATATCAATGATAACACTAAAGGAGAGAGTTCGCAGAACACCTCTTATGATAGAATAGGAACATCCTGCAAACTTGCACGTATTTGACATATTCAGATCACATCTTCAGGGCACTAGGACAGCTTGATTTAAAGAAATCCTACAGTGCATCCTCAGGTAAAGGGAATCATCACAGTATTTTTGTTTTTTATGTAAATTGCGTATACATTAAATCATAAAATCTTGGAAATCTTCTAGTCAGACCTTCTCCCCAGAGCACGTATCTTTTCTCCAGTGTTCACTACCTCATAAAAGGGTAGAAGGGCATCTGACATTCTTACTATACAGATATGAAACATTGTTCTTCATAAATTATGGGATGTAGAATTATTTTCTTAACCCTTCTGAACCTCAGTTGGTGAAATTGTAATAAAAAATACCTACTTCATAAGATTATTATAAGGACAGGGGCACCTGGGTGGCTCAGTTGGTTGAGTGTCCAACTTTGGCTCAGGTCATGATCTCACGGTTCGTGAGTTCAAGCCCTGTGTCAGACTCTGTTTGATAGCCTGGAGCCTGTTTGGATTCTGTCTCCCTCTTTCTCTGCCCCTCCCCCGCTCACGCTCTTGCTCTCTCTCTCTCTCTCTCTCAAAAAATAAAATAAACATTAAAAGAATGTTTTTAATATTATTATAAGGACTAAAAGAGACAAAACTGTTAGTGTTTAACATAGAAATGTATTCATTATTTAAGAAACCTACATGAGGTTGACATATAATAGATATCCATTAAGCATGAGTTATGTCAGTGCTTGTAAGTCATTGATACAAATATTCAGGTGCTGGAATGATTGCAGACCCCTCTGGCATGCCAGGAAAGATCACCCTTGGGTTACATATTTCTGTTCTTGTTTGAACTACACCTTTTGTGGTTGTCCCACAGTTCTTAGATACTCTTGTTGTTTTTCAGATTAATTTCTCATTGCTTTCCAGTTGTAGCATTCTCTACAGAGAGCTCCTCAAGCTCAGAGATTCTTTCCTGTGCTGTGTCCAGTCTACCAACAAGCCCATTAAAGGCCATCTTCCTTTCCATTACAATGTTTTTTTTATCTCCAGCATTTTGATTCTTTCTTAGAATTTCTATCTCTTTGCTTACATTGCCCATCTGTTCTTGATGTTGTCTAGTTCATCCATTAGAGCCTTTAGCATATTAATCATAGTGGTTTTAAGTTCCTAGTCTGATCATTGCCACCTCCCTGCCATATCTGAGTCTGGTTCTGATGTTTGCTTTATCTCTCCAAACTGTGTTTTTTGCCTTTGAGTATGCCTTGCAATTTTTTCTTGGTAGCTGGACTTGATGTACTGGGTAAAAGGAACTGCTGAAATTGGCCTTTAGTGATGTGGTGACAGGTTGGAGGAGAGGAAGTGTTCTCTGGTCCTATGATTAGGTCTCGGTCTTTTAGTGATCTGGTGCCTCCAGACTGTGAACTTTGCAAGTACCTCTCAGCCTCCTCTCTTAGGTGGAACAAGAAGGCTAGAGTAGGCTGGATTTGGGCATTTCTCTCTCTGCAGGTTGGTTAGGCTCTGAGAAAACCCCAATGGGTTAAGTTCTGGTTAAACAGTTCTTCTGAGAGCAGATCTTGTTAAAAACAGAATGCTCTGGTATATTTCAAATGGCTACTTTTCTTCTCTGCCTGCCAGAAGCAAGATGAGATTTTTCTCCAATATTCACTGTGAGAACCTCCTCAAGCTCCTGAAGGTAAAACTCATAAAAATGTTTATAGGGGGGAGCTCCCCTATCACAGAGTCCCCCTGGATTTTTTTTTTTTTTTTAACCTCTCAGACTTGATGGAGACTTCAGTTGGATTTCAGGCAGAAACTGAGTCATCCAGTGCAGATTTGTGAACAGGGTCCACAAATAAATGAACAACTTCCTGGAGGGATTCACAGAACTGCTTTCTATTGATTTGATTAAAATATTTGATAAAAATGAGCTGGAGTTGCTAATGTGCTACCTTGGCGGTATGGACATGAATGATTGAGAGACAACATTCTACTTACAGGAACGGCTAATGCCCAAACCATCCTGTCATTCGGTGGCTAACAGACTTTGCAGAGACAATGGCAGAATAACAGTTTCACAACAGTTTCACAATGTGACTCCTAGAACAGTCTTCCCCTCCATGCACTTGCCCAAGTGCAGATGTGGGAAGTCAGCCCTAGGTCACTTTCCTGCATTTTCTACTCTAAGTTATCAACTGGGTGATGTCTACAGTAATGACATTTCAGAAAGACTTTGTCTATGTTGTGCTTTGTTGATGGGGGGTGGGAGGGAGGGGAGGGTGGGTGATGGGTATTGAGGAGGGCACCTTTTGGGATGAGCACTGGGTGTTGTATGGAAACCAATTTGACAATAAATTTCATATATTGAAAAAAAAAGCCCTTAATAAATTGTTTACTTACTTAAAAAAGAAAAGTTCTCAAAATAAGATAAAAACAGAGAGGAAGACAAACCATAAGAGACTTAGATACAGAGAACAAACCGAGGGTTGCTGGTGTGGTTTTGGGTGGGGGGATGAGCTAAATGGGTGATGGGCATTAAGGAGGGCACTTGTTGGGATGAGCACTGGGTGTTATATGTAAGTGATGAATCACTAAATTCTATTCCTAAAATTGTTATTACACTCTATGTTAACTAACTTGGATTTAAATTAAAAAACAAACCAAAAAAAAAAAAAAAAAAGGAAAGAAAGAAAAGAAAAACTCAGTGACTCTGTGACTCAGACACTAAGACTCTCTATCAGTTGGTAAATTACAGTTCAGCATTCCCCACCCCAGTAAATTGTGATTCTCTGCATTTGCCTGTCTGCCTGTCTGTCTCTTCAATTTGGGGGACAGCAGTTTGCTCTGTGACCTTACTTCTCTTACTGATCTAAGAAGAATTGTTGATTTTTCAGTCTGTCCAACATTTTACTTGTTAGGATGGGATGGTAACTGCCAAACTCTTTACATGCCAGACCCACCCACTTCTTCTTTCATTTGATAATACATCATATGTTTACCCTATCCGTGTCAGTAAATATCCTAAAACCTAAGCATTTGTTTTGGTGAATATTTAGATCCTCCACCCTCCCTTTTTTTGGCTACTCAAAATGTTTTAAGCACAAATGAGTACAAATTCTGCTTGTTTTAAAACATGATTACAATTTTTATCAGTCACTTTTTGTTCCTCTTATTTGCAGTAGACACCACAGGGAATTTACATTTTATAAGTAGAAAATAATTCTACTCACACCATACCTCTCATTAGGCCCTCTCTTCAGTCTCAATGAACATTTCCAAGCATAGCCAATTTGCTTTCATAACTACTTGCTAGACATGTTCAGTCAATATCCATCTGCTAGAAAGAAGAGGATTGACATCATTGTCAAAGACTAACTCAGACATTTAATTGGATGTCTGTATGCTAGTTTTTTCGTACTTGAGAGAGATTGTCATTACACTATTGTCAACAAAGGCAAAAGCCAGGATTTATAAAAAAGAGAGACAGGAAGAGAGGCAAACACACAGTTTAGGGAGAGTGAGAGTTTATTCCTGATTAAACTAATTGGTTGGAGGGCATCAAAGAGGCCAGTATGGGAAGTCTCGTGTTGAGCAGGCTGTCATCAGGGAACACAGCTGCAGGCATCGATGACTTTTCTGAAAAGCCCTTAGAGTTTGGCCGTGGAGCATGTGTGACAAGTTGTCTAGTGTCTGCCAGTGTGTCCTTAGCATCACCACTTTAGGTGAGCCAGGTTCGTGTTATTTGTTTCTCTCATCAGAATTTCTCATTTCACCTCTTTGGTCAAAGTAGCTCCCAAAGGAATGGATTCAGTCATGAGGATTTCATTCTTTTTTTGACACAATATTTTCAGTTGGATGTCTACTGGGAATAATGGACACATGTCATGTAATCGTTCTGATATTTAACAGTGGAAACAGGCAACAAATCTGAGGACAATCACAAATCCATAAGGAATAAGGAGTGGCTAGCTGACTCAGTAGAGCATGTGACTCTTGATCTTGGAGTTGTGAGTTCAAGCCCCACGCTGAGTATAGAGATTACTCACATAAATAAATAAGAAAAAACATTTTTCTTAAGTCTAAAAAAATCCCCCAAAACAAATCCATTAGAAACACTTGGCACCATGTTTTTATCCAGGTTTTATTTATGGATTTATACATTTATGTGGCAAGTATGGCAATACCATCTAATTACATAAGAATAGTTTAGTATGTGTATATTGAGGAACTAGAAAATGTTTATGGTAAACATAGAAAATTTCTGTCCACATGTATTTGAACACCCCAAGTTCTAAGTCATTCACAGAACTGAATGACTGTCCTAATAAAAGTTACACATCTTTCAGATGCTAATAATTCACAACATACCCACTGGTACTAGTGGTAAATGTTATTATCATTTGTGAGTTTAAGGTAACCAAATGGATAGTTAACCTTAGGCCAGGCATTAAAGTCTACATTAAATATATAGGTATGGGGGCACCTGGATGGCGGCTCAGTCAGTTAAGCATCCGACTTCAGCTCAGGTCATGGGTTCGAGTCTCTAGTCGGGCTCTGTGCTGACAGCTCAGCTTTGGATTCTGTGTCTCCCTCTCTCTCTGCCCACACCCTCTCACACTCTGTCTCTCTCTCTCTCAAAGAATAAATAAATGTTAAAAAAATTAATATATATGTGTATGTATGTATGTATGTATACATTAAAGTATAAATACTCGTTTGTTAATTACTCTCTGTAGATGGTCTGTATATACTCACAGAACAAAGAAGTGTTTTTTTGTGTTAGTGACCAAAATGGTTTCACATGATCCCCCAAATAATGGCATCTGTACTTTAATATGTTGGCAAGCATGTATGGCTGCTGTTAATTTCGGGTACCCTGATTTTACTGTATTATTATTCTTTTTTTTTTCAATATATGAAATTTATTGTCAAATTGGTTTCCATCGGGTACCCTGATTTTAAAAGAGCATTTGCTTTTCTAGGGGAGGGGCTAATGGGGAGTTGTTGTCTACTGGGTATAGAGTTTCAGTTGGGCAAAATTTCCCAATTTCAGTTGGGAAAAGTTCTGGAGAGTGGTTGCACAACAATGTGAATATACTTAACACTCCTGAACTGTATACGCTTAGAAATGGTTGGATGGTAAAATTTCTGTCATGTTTTTTACCACAATACAAAAAGATTGCTTTAAAATATTATTGCGTAATACCTGATAATTATGGGGAAAAAAATCAGAAAATACAGACAAGCAAAAAGAAAATCACGCACAACTCTAACAGCTAAGGTTAACATTTGGTTGCATAACGTATATTTATGTATAGGTTCGCACTGGATATACTATTTTATAACCTGAGTTTTTCAAATAAAGTTTATACTATTTTTAAACTTTTAATTTAAAATCCAGAAGAGTAGGACATTTCTCATTCCTATAAATTCTAAGGCCTTAAAACAGAAGTAAAACTGCATGTTTAAAGATACTTGCCCCTCCATGGACACTTCTCTTTTTAGGTCATATGTCTTCAAGAGAAGGAAAGGCTCCTTCTCTCCTGAGTTGTCTGCCAGCTCTGCTGACATTTTTCTTGTTTTTCTTTTTTTTCAAAAATTTTTAATGTTTATTTTTTATTTGTACTTGAGAGAGAGAGGGGCAGAGAGAGATGGAGACAGTATCTGCAGCAGGCTCCAGGCTCTGGGCTATCAGCACAGAGCCAGACACAGGGCTCAAATTCACAAGCAGGGAGATCATGACCTGAGCCGAAGTTGGACACTCAACCAACTGAGCCACCCAGGCATGCCTCTGCTGACGTTTTCCAGTGATTCCTTTTACATAAGACCATACCTACAGAGGCTTCTGGTTCTTCTGGGGATGGTGAGTCTACCTGCCCCTGGGGCCCCTCAGTCACATGTCTAGCTACTGAGATAATGCAAATAAATATCTGAGCAAGTTAATGAGTAAGCTGTTAGGATGAAAGGTCAGGAAACATGATTTTATCTGGAATGTCAGAATGGGAGATAACATCCCAAACTGCAACTTGAGTCCACCTTCTCTGAGGAAGACTTAATAAGAAACAACAGAGTCACAAAAGAGCCTTCATTCCAGAAGTGCTCCAGGAATCATGCTGGAGAAGTTCTGCAACTCTACATTTTGGGTGAGAAATACTACTTTTCTTCACTGTTGACTCTTCTCAGACTCAGAACAAATAGTAGATGAACCTCAAGTGGCTACCAATAAGAACCAGAAAAGTTAGATGTGCAGGTGGTCTAAACCTCAGGATTTGGTTTTGTTTCTTCTAGGGTTTGTTTGTTTTTTTTTTTTAAGAGAAGATAAGTCATAATATCTCCAGAGGACATTCTATGTGGGAGAGGTAACATATTCTCTAACATAAGTTTATTATATCCTAGACTTTTTTTTTTATTTTGAAAATTTTCTTAATCTTTATCTTATTTTTGGCAGAGAGAGAGACAGAACATGAGCAGGGGAGGGGCAAAGAGAGAGAGGGAAACACAGAATCTGAAGCAGGCTCCAGGCTCCAAGCTGTCAGCACAAAGCCTGATGTGGGGCTCGAACTCACAAACCATGAGATCATGGCCTCAGCCGAAGTCAGACGCTTAACCGGCTGAGCTACCCAGGTGCCCCTCCTAGGCTCTTTTCTCAAACTAGCTAGCTGCAAAATCATCTTCTCTAAAGAGAAATAGGGAAAAGACTTCCAATCTCAACAATATTAGGAGGGAAAGTTGTGGGGTTTGTGGGGTGAGAGGAAGAAGAGGAGACCATGGTTGAGTTTTGTCAAGGCATGCTGAGGTTGAAGTGATAGCTATATGTTCTAGAGGACCTGGCAGTTAGGGGTGTGGAGTGGAAGTTGAGGCCAGGGATGCAGATTTGGGTGTCACGAGCACCAAGACCATTTTGGAACCATTAGAGCAGAGAATTTCAAGGCAGACAGGGTGAGCAATAGTTACTAAATGGCTTAGTGGAATAGAAAATGAGAAGGAACCTAGGATTTAATGATTCTGTGAAAGTGTGGTCTTCAAATGCCTAGCACAGGACCAGAATCACATGGAGGGCTTGTTAAAATAGTTTAAATATCTTAGGTTATTCTTCTGAATTCTAAAGTTAGAATCTCTTGGTGGAGAGATAAGAAGAGTAAGAATGAGATAGCAGAGTTAGCATTCCCATCTTAGAAAGAACCTGGGCCCCAAGGGCCTCAGGCTAGGACCTCCACGCCACAGGCAGGTGGGGCTTAATAGGCCCCAGGATCTCAGCAGGCCATCTTTTTTTTTTTTTTAATATTTATTTCTTTTTGAGAGACAGAGAGAGAGAGAGAGAGAGGGGGGGGGGGGATGGGCAGAGAGAGAGGGAGACAGAGGATCCAAAGCAGGCTACACGCTGACAGTGGTGAGGCTGATGCCGGGTTTGAACTCATGAACTGTGAGATCATGACCTGAGCCCAAGTCAGGTACTCAACCGACTGAACCACCCAGGTGCCCCTCAGCAGGGCATCTTTGGAGAATTCTGAGAATATCTGACAGAGCTCTTGGTCAGGGCACCTCAATGTTTTCTTTAAAGAGTCTGTGCAAACAACTATACAAAAACAATTTGAAAATATTTATAAGGAGAGAAAAATTACCCCTTACAAGACTGAGAAATAAGAACTGGTGTTCCCACCCTCACTTCCCAAGACACTTCTACCTATTACAGAAAGTAAAGACTACAGACCTGCTGGGAACGAGCCTCCCATCCGATAGTGCCTTTGCAGCTCCTGTGCCAACAATCCCCTCAGGTTCCGATCACTATAAGCCCCTCTGGCTCAAAGGAGGCTAAATGTCATAGTGTGACTAAAGCATCCTGCTGGCTGCATGTTGGAACATCTGTCAGGGAGCTTAATCAGTGCTAAAAAGTAGAAGAAGAACAAGTTTCTATATCCCAGGGAACTGTTTGAATTGAGGAACTGTCCATTCCTCTTCTTCCCGCAACCTGGCAAATGCACTAGTGAAGTTTCCTTAGAAGAGCTGGTGGAGAAATTCGCCTAGAAAGAAAGGCTTTTTAAGGTTGGGTTGGCCAGAAAAGTCACTGTCATTAAATGTTGAAGCTATATCAATGGAAATAAATAGGAAAATGCAGCTAGTTAAAGGGTCAGGCCAGATACGGATGTAGAACTGAGTTAAAATTGTTTGGAAACGGGTCGGAGGGGAGGGTGGTCTCGCACTGGTTTTCTGTCTTCAAAACATGAGTATATTCCACAATCCTTCCGTTTTTGGTCCCCCAGAATTCTTCATTCCTGGATAGCCCAGAAGCAGACCTGCCACTTTGTTTTGAGCAAACTGTTCTGGTGTGGATTCCCTTGGGTTTCCTTTGGCTCCTGGCCCCTTGGCAGCTTCTTCATGTATACAGAACCAAGATCAACAGATCATCTATCACCAAACTCTATCTTGCTAAGCAGGTATGGGAACTCCACTATTTTCGAACTAATTACTTGGTGCACAATAGAGACATTTTGTTGGTGGTTAAAGTGTCTTCTTCCCTATTTTTAGCCAGCTTTCTTGAGACAGGTGCTCACTGGCCCCTTGCCATATTTCTTAGTTAAGGTGACTTTAATTTTTACGCAATGATAGTGACTCTTAAATCTTATTGATATCAGACTCTTTAAACACCAACGATGAGTAATCAATCAGGCTAATAGTTATTTTTAATATTTGAGAAACAAATACTGGATGACCTGTCTTGAGGCTATTCTAATAAATCAGGAGACTACAATTCAGTTGGCACCTACAATGAAGTGGAAATAAAACGTGTCCTCTGCACAGTTCAGGCAATCCAACCATCACTCATCTCCCATAACTTGGGTCTGAAATAAGGCTTCCATTTTCCCAAAGTCTTCCGTGAGTCTGGACAGTCACTGACAGTAGAGTGAGGTAGGGTGAGTGCTCACAGGCACATACCCGAGTAGGGAAATATGGAAGGAACAGGAGCTGCGGGAGAGAATCCAGCAAGAACTAGGGGAGAAGCCCCTCAGCCAATGGCACTGATTAATGCAGAAAGGGTCTTGTGGGAACCGAGACATTCAACTGAGGTTGCAAAGTCAACTCACAGGGTATTATGCTAAATGAAATTAGTCAGAGAAAGACAAAGATCATATGACTTCACTCATATGTGGAATTGAAGATACAAAACAGATGAACATAGGAGAAGGAAAGCAAAAATAATACAAAAACAGGGAGGGGGACAAAACATAACAGACTCTTAAATGCAGAGAACAAACTGAGGATTGCTGGAGGGGCTGTGGGTAAGGGGATGGGCTAAATGGGCAAGAGGCATTAAGGAGGACACTTGCTGGGATGAGCACTGGGTGTTGTACCTAGGTGATGAATCACTGGATTCTACTCCTGAAATCATTATTGCACTATATACTAACTAACTTGGATGTAAATTTAAAAATTTTTTAAACGATTTTAAAAAAAGAAGAAAAAAAGCCACCTCATAAAATCCACCATCTGCTTTTTTCACTAGTTTGTTATTGTTTGTTTGTTTGTTTGTTTGTTTTTCCCTATCTGTCCTGATCCTTAAACAAGGTTTTTAAAATGCCAATTAGATTTAATGTTCTATGAGCACACATACCAATGACATCAGATTACCTGGAATCTACAAGGAAGAAAGGAACTTGGCCAACCGAAATGGGATTTTTTTTGACTCTCCAAGGCAGGGGCTGGTGGTGAGTTTTGTTAGACTCTGGATAGGAACGAACAGTCCCCAAGAGTGGGGGCAAGGTTGCTGTCCTCTTTGCTGACTCAAGTGCCAAGCACAGCTTAGCACTCAGTATGAATTTGTTGAATGTTAATATTAAATGCAGTCTAGAAGTAGGGATCAAATCAAGAATGTGTTAGATTCTGAACATTGAATAATACGCTTTAATAACCTTGAAAATAAGTCAGAGCTTTTTGTTAGAAAATCAGTCAACTGTCTTTTTATTGGGCTTCCAAGATAAGGCTGGGTAATGAGTAAATCAGCACCCTATCCTAGTTATATTTGTTAGTTAATGTTTAAAAACAGCTTTATTGAAATGTAATTCACAACCATACAATTTACCCACTTAAATGCTATTTTTAAAGCATATTTATATGTGTAACCATCACCACAATCAATTTTAGAACAGAAAGAAACCCCTATCTCCCCATCCTCCTTAGCCCAAGCAACCACTAACCATTTGCTGTCTCTATATTTTCCCTATTTTAGACATTTCATATAAATGGAATCTTAAAATAATATGTGGTCTTCTATGATGGCTTCTTTCAGTTAGCACAAGGTTTTCACGGTTCACTCATATTGTAGCATGTATGAGTGCATCATCCCTTTATATGACTGAATAATATTCCATTATACGGGTATACGGGTATACAGGTACATCACATTTTGCTAACTTTTATAAATATAAATCCCTATAGAGGAAAAGAAAATCAGTGTATTACTTTTTTTTTTTTTTCTGTAGGTAATAATTCACTTACCCTTGCTCATAGTCTCAGGAGTTCCATTCACAATTTATACTTTCCTTTTTTGTCCTCTACCCTGAGAGTGACAAGTACAAATTAGATTCCTCTTGAAAATTTCAAAATAACTGGTCTCTTCTCTGAACAGTCGAAGTATAATTCCTCACACAGTAAAACTTTACTTCTTCTATGAGAACCTTCTTCTTGGCTCATTCCTCAACTTGATTTTATTTCTCCATTTCCTCTTCCACCTGCTTTTGGGCTATTTCTTTCTGACTTTCCTGAACTGTCTGCACTTGTCTGAAATAAGTCAGATTGCTTGACCAGGGTGAGAGATTCTACACATTTATTTGCTTGCTTAAATGTGCATTCTTACTGAAAGGACCTGATGCACAGTAGGTAATTGAATGAACTGAATTACAAAATCAATGAGTGAATGAGCTCATATTCAGACCCAGGGAAACAAAAGAGGAATTTGGTTCTGGAGTTTGTGGAAATTCTGAGGTCAAAGCAAGATGTGCAGCAACAGCAAAAATAAACTTGGTGTTGACCCAGTGAAACATGGAAATCATCTTTAAGTGATTGCATAATATAGCATAGAAGATTGCCAGGCTTGTTCTGAAAAGTTTCAGAGAGCAGGATCAAGACTAAGTGGGTGGAGGTTATTCCAGGGAAGCCCACTTTGGCTAAATATATTAAAGGACTTTCTAATAATACTAACTTTCTGAAAATAGAATAGACTGCTGGGAGTTATATTCCCTGAAAATACTGACACTGAAGTTAGACACTTATCTTCCAGGGAGGTGGTAGAAATAGACATGTATAATGAATAGGAGATTAAACCAGAGTGCTTGTCATTCGTAAAGCTCTGGGAAAAGGAGGACCTTGCAAAGATGGAGAGATATTAAATATGGCCAGACTACTCTCCTTTTCTTTCTTTCTTTGTTTTTAATACTAGTGAGATTGTGTCTCTTTAAAGTTTAGTAAACTCCATGTGTGCTTGAAGCTCCTCCAATAAATCAGAGATCAGGGACAAAGACCACTTAAGGCCATGGTAATCATTATAAACAATTATAATATTTCCCTGATCCTATTTAGTAAAAGTGTGCGTGTACTTCTGATTATAAAAACAATGCATGGCTATTGTAGAAGGTTTGAGAGAAATAGGAAGAAAATTAAATCTATTTATAATTGTTATCACTCCTATTAACTCCTATTATACTCCTATTAACATTTGGTATGTTTCCTGCCACTCTCTTAAAAAAAAAAAATGAAAAGCAGAAGTCTCTTTCTCACCCCTCTACCCTCCAGTATCATTCTCTAGAGGCCTTCATTTAAAGGCCATATTTCGATGGTTATCTCCATATCGCAAATTATGTGTTTATACCTGTATTTCTTGATTTATCACCTTCAAAAAAGATCCATTTCTGTCCTCTGTGAAAGACAAGGAATTTGGTTAACTGACCCTACCTTCAGCTTCCTTTTTCTTCTTCTTCCATTTCTCTCAGTCTTCTCATTTCGTATGACTGTTTTCAGTTTTTCTGTTGGTTACCTTCATTCCTAAAAATAATCTGCCATCAATTTTAGATTCTACATCTTGATGCCCCTTTTGTGTAAAATGAGAGAATTAGAAATTAGAAATTAGAAATTTCTTGGATATGGAAAACATCCTCAAATGAAATTTTCAGAGAACAACTCTCCTTGCTTTCTGACCTTGTTCTTCTGGATATGGAATGCTAGCTTCAAAACAATTAAAAAAAAAAAAACTCTGAAGATGTTGCTATATTTTCCCCAACATCCTGTGCTACTGAGATAGAATTCTTCTCATTTCTTGTTATCCTCTCTAGAAGCTTTTATCCTCTTTATTCTTTATGTCCTGAAATTTCATGAGTCTGTTTACATGGGTCTTTTTTCATTCAGTGGGTCCTACACTTTCAATCTAAAGACTCGTGTCTTTCTTATCTCAGAGAAATTTTCATACATTACTTCTTTCATTTCCTTTCCTCCAATTTTGAAATTCCATCTTTTCAGAACTATTTTTAGGTGGATTTTGAACACTGCATTGATTTTCCTTCTCAACTTCTCTCTCTCTTTTTAAATTTCTTTTTCTTGCTTCACCTAAGTTCTTTTTAAATGTTTATTTTTTTTATTTTTTTTTTAACATTTATTTACTTTTGAGACAGAGAGAGACAGAGCATGAATGGCGGAGGGTCAGAGAGAGGGAGACACAGAATCTGAAACAGGCTCCAGGCTCTGAGCTGTCAGCACAGAGCCCGATGTGGGGCTCGAACTCACGGACCGCGAGATCATGACCTGAGCCGAAGTCGGCCGCTTAACCGACTGAGCCACCCAGGCGCCCCGCTTCACCTAAGTTCTAAGATATTCCCCAGTTTTTTCTTCCAGTCATCGTAACGAGCCTTTATTTTCACAATCATAGGTTTGGTTTCTAAGAATTGTTCTTAATTTCTGAATATACTTTTTTTTAATGTTTTTTTTTTTTTTTTTTTTTTTTTTTGAGAGAGAGAGAGAGAGCAGGGGAGGGGCAGAGAGAGACAGAGACACAGAATCTGAAGCAGGCTCCAGGCTCTGAGCTATCAGCACAGAGCCCGACGCGGGGCTTTAACTCATGAGCTGTGAGCTCATGACCTGAGCCAAAGTCAGATGCCCAACCAACTGAGCCACCCAGGCACCCCTACCTTTTTTTTTTTTTTAAACATCAACCTATTAATGGATGCACTGTATTCTCAAATCTCTTAGTACATTAATTTCAAAATAATTTAAAATCATTTTCTCTTCACTTAATAATTTGTTTTATCCCAGAATCAGTTGTTCTGTTTAATTATCTTGGCTATCTTCTTTGCTGGTATTGGCTTTTCTCAACTTTCTTATGGCTATTAGCATTCTTTGTTGCAATTATAAGTGAGGGACTAAGTTAATGAATATATGTGGCTGGAGTAGGTCCCTCTGCCGTTATGTAAGTCAGCTTCCCCAGCTGTCCCTTCTTGAGGGCAGGACTGCCTCTGAGTCTGAGTCAACTGGACAACTGTGTGGACCTACTGGCTTCTCCCAAGAGCAGTAGCCTGTGCTGTACCAAATGAAGACTGTTTTACTCTGGGGCACCAAGACACATACTATCTTGCTACCCCTCCTCAGGAAAAGCATTCCGTTTTTTTTGTTTTGTTTTTTAATGTTTATTCAGTTTTAGAGAGAGAGAGAGAGCACGTGCGCACCAGCACGCAAGTTGGGGAGAGGCAGAGAGAGAGAGGGCAACACAGAATCCAAAGAAGACTCCAGGCTCTGAGCTGTTGGCACAGAGCCCGACTTGGGACTCGAAGTCATGCACCAGAGATCATGCCCTGAGCCGAAGTCCAATGCTTAACCAACTGAGCCACCCAGGCGCCGCCCCCCCCCCCCCCCACTTCTTTTTCATTTTTGTTTTTAAGCATTCCATTTCTTTGGAGAGTACATCTGTTTTAGCTTGCTTAGGAGTAGTGGTGGCATGTGGGGAAATAGGTTCTGCTTATATAAATGGGTTAGAAAAAAAAGCTTAGGACAGAAAGCTGCTACCACGTGGTAAAAGCATCCCAGGTTAGCTAGTGAGATGTTGTAATGGAAGCATGAGTAACTTGTTATAACACCTGCAGGAAGTTACTTTCCATTGAACACCAATATACTATTGTACTTTGATCACAAACCACTTGCCGCCTGCCCCCTGACCCTTTGCTTCTTACACACACAAGTTAACGATTACTGTCTGATTGTTCTCTCCACTTTCACGTGTGTAAGATCTTGTTTTCTTCACGTTCACCATGTGGGTAATATCTTGTGAGCTCAATTAATACAGAGATGAAACCCCTGTTTGGGATTCTTGTCTCCTCCCCCCACCTCCAACCCCTCTCGTATTCAGTTCTGCGTCTGCTCTCTCGCTGGACAAGAAAGAACTCCAGACTCAGCCTGCAACAGTGGCAAATACAGTTGTCAGTGGATTTGTGATGATTTGCAAGTGGGGGAAAGAAGGACATGCCTGGCGTAACTGTACCAGTTCTGTACACAGAACTTCAATTAGGACTGTCATTTCTGTCCTTTTTCCCAGTCTTACTCTAGGCAGAGGCTGACTATAGAGAATAGATTTCTATCAGTGGGAGACTCACCTGTGAGTTGCACCTGTTAGCTTAAAAAATAAGGAATTTATGGGGCGCCTGGGTGGCGCAGTCGGTTAGGCGTCCGACTTCAGCCAGGTCACGATCTCGCGGTCCGTGAGTTCGAGCCCCGCGTCAGGCTCTGGGCTGATGGCTCGGAGCCTGGAGCCTGTTTCTGATTCTGTGTCTCCCTCTCTCTCTGCCCCTCCCCCGTTCATGCTCTGTCTCTCTCTGTCCCAAAAATAAATAAAAAATGTTAAAAAAAAAAATTAAAAAAAAAAATAAGGAATTTATTATCTTACAGAACAGGAAGACCAGAGGTAGTGCAGCTCCAGGATTTATTACTTTAGAGACTCAGCAACCTCAGCAGATGGCTGATTATTTTCATCTTTTTTCTGATTGCCTCAGCTTGTCGAACCAATTATCAAGCTAGCATGTGATTACAGGATGGCTGCAGCAGCTCCAGGTATCACACCCTCCAGTCAGTGTCCAGAGGCAGATAAAGAGATCAGATGCCCCTATGTGTCACTTAAAAAAATTAGCTTTATTAACATATAGTCTACATACCATAAAACACACCTGTTTCAAGTATACACTTCAGTGGTTTTTAGAAGACTCACAAAATTGTGTGCCCATCACTACTGTCTAGTTCCAGAATAGCTTCATCACTCCAAGAGATCCAGGACAAATGAAGCAGTAACAATCCATTCCCTTCCCCTCCCTCCCCTGTCCCCTCTCCCCTGGCAACTACTAATCAATTTTCTATGAAGTTGCCTATTCAGAACATTTTATAGACATGGAATTATACAATATGTAGCCTTTAGCACCTGACCTATTTAACTTGCAAAATGTTTTCAAAATTTATACATGCTATAGCATGAGTCAGTAATTCACTCCTTTTTTATTGTTATTATTATAGGAAAATACATAGAACGTGAAGTTGACCATTTCAACCAATTTAAAGTGTAAGATACAGTAGCATTAAATACATTCACAGTGTTGTGCAACTATCACCACTCTTCAGTTCCAGGACTTTCCATCACCCCAAGTGGAAACTTTGTACCATTAAACAGTCACCCCACTCTGTCCTACTCCCCTTATCCCCTGGAAACTGCAAAGTTGCTTTCTGTCTCTATTTATGCCTAGTCTAGATATTTCCTATATAAATGCAGTCATACAATATATAGCATTTTGTGTCTGGCTTTTTTCATTTAGCATTATGTTTTCAAGGTTCATCCATGTTATACACCTATCAATACTTCATTCCTTTGTATGGCCAAATAATATACCATTGGATAGATTTCCTATATTGTGTTTATTTGTGGCGGACATAGGTCTTCAATTTTGTTAGGTATATACTTAAGAGTCGAACTGCTAACATATGGTAGCCCTATGTTTGATATTTTGAGGAAATGACAAACTGTCTTGCAAAGTGGCTGCATCCTTAAACATTCCTGCCAGCAATGTGCGAGGGTTCTAATACTCATCCTCACCAATAATTGTTACTGTTCATCTTTTCAGTTATAGATATCAGAGTAGGTGTGAAGTGGTATTTTACTGTGGTTTTGATTTGCATTTCCCTAATGATTAATAATGTTGAGCATCTTTTCATATGCTTTTTGGCCATTTGTATACCTTCTTAGGAAATAAAAAATTCTTTAAATCCTTTGCCTATTTTTTAATTGAGTTCTGTATGTTTTGTTGCTGTTGTTGTTGAGTTGTAAAGAGTTCTTTATATATTCTGGATCTATGTATCACATTTATCACTGAGGGAAAAAAACTTCCCCAGAGCCCCCACAAACTAGCCCCCACAAGCTGTTCCCCAGTTCTCTTTGGCCAGAATTGTGTTGCAAGCCCACGGCCAAAGCAATTACAGGCCAGGAGAATGGGACCAACATGATTGGTTTTAACTCATCTCATAGGGTTGGAAATGGGTCCAGCTTCCAACAGAGCTTCCAATTGTTTGAGTAGGCAATTTACCAGTCAGGCCCAAATGGGAAACAGGTGGCTGAGGGAAAAAAAGGATCACGTGAGAAGATTGTATCTAAAAGGGGACCTGGAGCTTAGTGGCCAACTGTTACCACTCTAGGCTTGTAGGGGCAAGAACAGAGGGTGAATCCCGGACAGACAGAAGGTACAAACACAGCAACCAGTAATGTCTGCATCAGGCTCCTCTTTCACTGCTGCCTTTTCTTACATGTTTTGGGCCATGGTTTTCTCTGCTCTTTTTCTTGTCACTATTGACATGTTTGCTTTTTGTCTTCTAGAACTTTTCTGGTCTACTGAGCTTACCCTTCTCCATTCATATTCTCAGTGCTGTTACGGATTTATTACGTGGTAATAAAGCAGATCAATGGAATGGAGAAGGATGGGAGATAAATATACTAAATCTGGTATCTTGAACTGGAAATTCCTGTCGTGTGTGTGTGTATTATTTTTTTAAACAATACATATTTATTTTTTCACATTCTAGAGGATAAAAGTCTGAAATCAAGGTGTTGATAATGTTGGTTCCTTCTGGAAGCTCTGAGGAAGAGTCTATCCCATGCCTCTCCCCTAACTTCTGGGGACTGCCAGAAATCCCTGGCATTCTTTGACTTATAGCTTCGTGACTCCATTCTCTGCCTGTGTCTTCCATGCCTATGTGTCTTCTCCCATTCTCTTGTAAGACCGACATTTGTCATTGGACTTAAGGCTTACTCTAATTCAGGATGATCTCATCTCAAGATCCCAAACTTGATTACATATTATGCATATTTTTAAAACATAATTAAGCTCATTGCATATGCAATTTCATAATCTATGCTTTTTGCTTAAGATGATATAAAAAGAATTTCCCATTGTTATTAACGTTATTCTTAATTTTGGTGACTACTGTAGGAATGCTTACAACACTGACTCCATCTTTGGTCCTTCACCTTGGGCTCGTCTCTGGTGCACAGGTGGCACCACTTTAGATAACTACACTGTGACCTCACCATCATGCCCCTCACTCCATAAGAGCTGGGGATTAAGGTCCAGGTAGTTGCAGAGCACGGGGAGGGCGGTGGTAGAGAAGAGCTGCGTACCGCCCTGGGTCATCAGCTGGCGCCCGCCTGCTAGTCCCTGTCTGTAAGTGATTACCCTGAACGAAATTCTGTGTGAATGGTATAGAGTCGCTTCCTTTGCTTTTGGGTATTAAAGTGCCTTTTCAGGCTGAAGGATGCACTACTGACCCTCTTCCACCCGCTGACGATTGGTGTGGTTTGCAGGATACTGGAAATGACCCCAGCGTGGGTAAAGGGGCTGTGCCAGGGGAAAGCCTGTCCTCAGGGGAACCCCAGGTTGGCCAGCTACCTCCATGTGAAGAGCCTTGGCCAGGTTTTTTGAGCATTTTGGATCAGCATGTGAGTATGGGGCTGTCCTGAAAACGCCCCAGGGATTGTCAGATATCCTGTTTGCAATGGTGGGGAAAGGAAACAGAGACAGTGAACGAGCTATTTTGGTGGTAGCTTGGCAGTTGATCTGTGCTTTGTGATAGGCCACAGACTGGGAATTAGGAATAAGGAAGAGAATTGGAACAGACCAGAGAAGCGTTGGCTTTGGAAAAGGATGAATGAGCCGCGTTTTCCTCTAATGCAGACATTAGGTCTGCAAGATTTCAGGGTTAGGAGTAAGGGTTAGAAATAAGATGGCAAAGATGCATGGGCACAGACCACGGTGTACCCAAGTGAGAGCTACTCTGTCTCAAGAGACTTGTGCCCCCAAAGCATGGGATCCCTGGGGTGATGACTTCTCTGGCAAGGAAGGTGTTATCATGGAAAAGGAAAAGGATTTACGGGCAAGCCCTCTGATTCAAACAAAGACCTAGGCCACTCTTGAGCCTGGGGATGATGGAGAAGGAATTCCTACTAGTCAGAGAGTGGCTATTAGGGCATATTCTGCAAGTGAATTAGTGGAGCTAATGATCTGCTTTAAGCAAAAGTGGGCATGTTGCGACTGTGAGATATTGGGGGACAAGAGACCCCTGGGAGCATGGTACAGGACTTTAGTATCTGCCCCTATGATTAATCAACCCAGTGCTATAGTAGCTGCTATGGTGGCTGGCTTAAGTGAAGCTAGAAGAATCTGTCATAAGGGAAATCAGTTATTTGTAGAAGTTCAATAAGAATCTGTTTTCTGGGGCACCTGGGTGGCTCAGTCAGTTAAGCATCCGACTCTTGATTTTGGCTCATGTGGTGATCTCTTGGTTTGTGGTATTGAGCCCCAAGTGGGGCTCCATGCTGAGAGCACAGAACCTGCTTGGGATTCATTCATTCATTCATTCATTCTCTCTCTCTCTCCTCCCCCCAAAAAGAAAATCTTTTTTCCTTGTAACATGGCACCATTGGAAACATTTAGTTGTATTATCAAGGCCTTGACTGGAATGTCCTATTTGAGAGAGACATGCATAGACTCCAATATGACCAGACAGCTTTAAGGAACTAAGGTTGATTTTTATGGAGCCAATGAATGCCTGTTGGGAAAAAATTGGCCTGGTACCTTGTTTACAGGGTTCCTGGGAGCCTTACCAGGTAAGGAAGAAAGGTCACTTCCTAGCAGGTTCATGATATTTTGGGGGCCTCAAGAAGAGGAAGTAACCCAAATCCATAGGTATTGCAGGGGAGTCTAATAGCAAGTATCTTAGCCTTGAAAGGCTGTTAACGGCTCAACCTGAAATTCCTTATGAAAAGTTCCAGCAAACCAGATTTAAAAGAACTTAAATGGCCAGCCACTATTCTTGCTGCACTTATGTAAACAGGCCAAGTTTGTTAAAACCGGACTTGTTCTATAAACAAGTTAGTCTTAATTGGCTACATTTGACGGTGATTTCGGAAAGGAAAAAAAATGTTTCAGTAACAAACCTTTATGGTTAGATTCCTTTATGGTATTACCTTTATGGTATTAGATTCTAGTTCTGATTAATTGTCCTTGAATATTTATTGTTTACCTGTAAAACTAGCCTGGATCATGAATTCTTCTGGTTTTCTTGTATATCTGGTTAATTATCTACCTGGTTGTTTACACACTGTGGGCCTGACTTTGAAAGCCCACCTGCAGGACCACCTCCTGAAATAAGACCACTCACTGTTTAACTGAACTGACCTAATTGACCTTGTTATGAAATGTAGAATAAGATGCTAGGCACAGAGCCCAATGCGGGCTCAAACCCATGAACCCTGAGATCATGACCTGAGCCAAAATCAAGTTGGATGCTTAACCGGCTGAGCCACCCAGATACCCCAGAATCTGTTTGCTTTTCAGTGACTACTAACAATGCTGTTACTTGGGTGTCCCATAACTTATGTGCCCCATGTGATAGAAATCTAGGTGGTTTTTAACCTGCTGTCATAAGCAGTGCTGCAGTAAATAACTTTGTACCTATGAGTGTGTCTGTAGCATGAATTCCTAGAAGTGAAGTTACTGGATGAAGAGTATATGGGCTCAACGTTTTTATATATGGTGAAAATTAACCTCCATAGAGGTTTTTCCTCAGTCTCACCAAACTTTTATCAAACTTTTTGATATTTGCTAATCAGTTACATGAAAAATTGCATATTGTTATCATTTGAAATTGCACTAATTATCAGTGAGGTTAAACATCTGTTCCTGTGCTTAAAAGCCATGTGTGGCTTTTTTTTTCTTCAAATTTTCCATTCTATGCCCTTTGCACTGGACTGTTTGTTTTTGTTTTAAATTGCTTTGTGGGAGTTCTTTATAATGTAAATTGTCCTTTTTGATGTGGATTGCTCAGTATATTTCTAATCAGTTTGCGAGCATTTAATGCATGTGAGCCTGTGGCAGGGTCTGCTCTTTTTCCTTGGCCTGAGGAGCTGGTTAGTATTCCCTTCACCTGACCTAAAGTCATCCTTGACTGGGGGCTGTAGCTCCACCTTTTGCTCTATTTTACTCCAGTTCACCTAAAGGTAAACATAAATGCTTCAAAAGCTGTTGTGTTTTTCCAGAAAAAAACCCACAGCCTCAGGTGAGGAAAGCACAACATCATGTATTAATCTACTTGAGAAATACATTCTCTTTATCAACATGTCTTTGACTTTAATGCCTTGCTAAATAACAACACTGGTCCTACTACAGATGGATTCACCTCCCTCCTTGGTTGGTTTTCATTACAAGCAGCCCAATATCTCTGCCTGAACTATTCTGGATGAATGAGACATGGGAATGAGTAGGGAGAGATGGATGGGAAGGGATGCAGGTAGAAGAGGGTACTAAAGATCCTCATTCTGAGAATGAGAATTGCTACTTCCTCAGTGGCAGTAGTACTTTTTTCATTCTGATGGCTGGGGGTGATTCTTTAGAACAATGCAACGTGTATGATGTCCTATGAACTCATAGGACAAATATTGATTGGCTTGGAGTCTTCCTAGGGTGACATAGTCACACTTGTTTGCAATGTTAACTTCAAAGGTTATATGGGGAAGAGGTGGGGAATAATAAATAACCAAGGAAAGAGAATATGACCAAGGAAACTAGAAATCCCAGTTGGGGTAGGGGGATTCCCTTTTCAAACCTATTTTTATTACCTATTGTGTAACAAATTACTCCAAAACTTAGCTATTAAAAACACATTTCTTCTCTCGGTTTTTCCGTGGGTCAGAAATTTGGGAGCAGCTTACCTGGGTTCTGCTTTAGGGTCTCTCATGAGGTTGCAGCTGACATGCTAGAAGAGACCAAGGTCATCTGAAGGTTTGAGTGGGGCTAGAGCATCTAATTCTAAGATGACTCACTCACATGGCTGTTGGCAAAAGGTCTCAATTACTTACCCAATGGATCTCTCCATAGAGCTACTTGAATGTCCTCATGATGATGTTGGTAGCTTTCCCTGAAGTAAGTGATCTGAGAAAGAGAACGAGGAAGCCGTATTGTGTTTTATGACCTTCTAGCATATTCTACTCTTCAGAAATGAGTGACTAAGCTCACAGTCAACAAAAGGGGTACCCAGATCTTTTTGAAGGAAGATATCAGAATTTATGAACAGAGTTTAAAATCACCATACTCAACATTCCTTGAAAACCTGTCCTAGCATACATTGATCTTTATTCCATTGCTTGAACTACATGTATTCGTTGATGCCAGTATTACTTACACGTTCTCTGAATCACTGCATACCATCTTTATTATCTTTATCAGGATAATTCATTCTATTCTAAAGAATGATATCTTCTTTTTTTTTTTTTTTTTTTTAATTTTTTTTCAACGTTTTTTATTTATTTTTGGGACAGAGAGAGACAGAGCATGAACGGGGGAGGGGCAGAGAGAGACGGAGACACAGAATCGGAAACAGGCTCCAGGCTCCGGGCCATCAGCCCAGAGCCCGACGCGGGGCTCGAACTCACGGACCGCGAGATCGTGACCTGGCTGAAGTCGGACGCTTAACCGACTGCGCCACCCAGGCGCCCCAAGAATGATATCTTCTTAACAGTGGTCTTTTTCCTTCTCAGGTGCTTGTTGGGCTCCTTCTTATTCTAGCAGCCATAGAACTGGCCCTTGTACTCACAGAAGACTCTGGACAAGCCACGGTCCCTGCCATTAGATATACCAATCCAAGCCTTTACCTGGGCACATGGGTAAGGCGTATCCCCACTCCTGCCCTGTTTATCCTCTCCCTATTCATAGTCATCTGGTTGAAATGTACTCTTTTGGAATAAAACTAAGTCCAGTTTCCTCTACCTTTTTTGAGGGGCCTATGATGAGGCAAAACTTGTTTGTAATGGAGTTGAATCAAATTTTAGCTTTTCATATTCTTTTGAACACTAACTTCTAGATCCTTTTCCCAAGCTCTGATACTAGCTCTGATGACAAAGGTACGTATCTTATGCCCTCCTATCTTTCCATCTAATAATTATACATGAGAGAATGTCAGTCTGGCCAAGGCAGAGACCCACACTCTGGTGGGTGCAGGAAGTCCGCACCATGACCCTGTTCTACTTCAGGAATGGCTTTGCCCTGGGCTACTTCCCCTACTTCATCACCTACAAGTGCAGTGGCCTTAGTACAATGCCTTCTGGAAATGTGTGCAGGCCAGGGTCACCCACCTCTTCGTGCAGCTGTGCAAGATGCTGTTTCTGGCCACTTTTTTTTTTTTTCCTCACCTGGGAAGGCGGCATGTATGAGTTCACTGGGGAGTTCATGAAGGCCAGCGTGGATGTGGTAGACCTGATAGGCCTAAACCTTGTCATGTCCCAGAATGCAGGCAAGGGGGAGGACAGGTCATGGGTGCTTCCCGGGGCTGGGCCACCACCATGCTCGTTATGTCCCGCCACATCCCCCTCTGAGTGGGAGCCCAGGGCACTGAATTTGACTGGAAGTACATCCAGAAGAGCATGGACTCCAACATTAGTCTGGTCCATTACATCGATGCATCCGCCCGGGTCTAGATGATTGCGCGCTATGACCCGTACCACACTTTTCAGCCAGCAGTACTTCTACTGGTGTTCTTTAGTGCTACAAGACCTTTGTCATAGAGATCTTTGTCCACCTCTGTTCCCTGGACAGCTGGACAGCACTGCTGGCCCTCGCACCCTGGCCCTGTATGTTCCTGTTGTCAACATGCACTCCTAGGCTTGGTGTCCCAGACATTCACATACCCATTCCCCTGCCTCCAGGTTTCAGTGAAATAAACAGTGTTTCAGAAGTTAAACAAACAAACAAAAAAAACAATTATGTAAATGTTATTCTTAAATTGACCAATAGTCTTATCAATGGATCATTGAGTCCAGGGTTGTTTGTATAAACTTGATAACAGAAACGGCTATTTCTCCAACAGGCTGTTTTTGGGGGGAGGCCTGTGCAGCGTCTGAACAACAACTGAATTAGTTGCCACCATTTTTTAAAAGAGGAAGATGCCACATAACTCTGTGGATTTCTAAACTTCCTTGGAAAATCAGCATGCCTGGCACTTATGGGCGTGTGTCCCCATAGGGCAATGGTCAGCTGGCACTGAGTGGCAGTCATCCCTGATAGATTACACATCTGCTCAGCCTAGTTTTCCACCTTTACTTCACTCGGGAATGAACATGGCCTGGCCCCTGCAGGCATTATTGTTTGCTACCATTGTTATAAAACAAGAAGGGTGTCGGCATGGTGTGCTGGAGCCCGCTCACAGGGCCGTGTGCATCTCTTCCTGACGCTGTTTAGTGACTGTATGTTGGGGCTTGACATCTACCATGGTAGTAATCTCTACACCACAAAAATTAGCAAATGCTACTAATCGTGGCTTTGTTTTCAGAATGCTAGTTTACACGTTCGGCACAGAATCTAGGAAACAAACATTTAATTATATTTAAGTGAGCTGTTACAAGGCAAGTGGTTTTTTTATTATTATTATTACTTAGTTTGATATTATTAGAAAATCCTATAGACAGCTTGCACTCGTCCAGCAGAATCTGCCTCCCCAGATGGACTACTGTAGTGCCTGACATTAACTTCCTTGGGTCTTGAAAAGACTTCTCTGGCTCCCAAAGTAACTCCGTTAAGTGCAGTAGAGGACCCTCTGTATTCTTGGCTAACTCCCCACCCAAGTGTGGAGAACAGACATAGGGGTGGGGAAGGGGGTCTCAAGGACAGCCCTGAGGCTGAGGCCCTGAAAGAGGAAGATGGGTGGTATCAGGGAGGAAGTCTACAATTTGGCATTGTGTATTTTCTGCTTGGCCAGATTAGTTATAACAATCTCCTCCTTTGACCCACTGCTCCCTTGTTCTCTGGCCTCTTTCTTGCCTCTTGTCCTCAGTTAGTGACTGTATTTTTCAGAACCTGATGTGAACTTCTCTCTAGCTCCTGGTTTTGCTGTTCCAACACAGCAGACTATGGTGTGTGCAGAAGGACTCTTGGTTCCTGTCCCTATTCTGGATTCTCTCAGTACTCTGTGGCGTCTTCCAGTTTCAGACTCTGATCCGGACACTCTTAAAGGTAAGGAGGAAAGAGGGTGACATGAGGAGGTAGAGGTGAGCACCTTCTAAGAGTAAATGGCATACAGTCAGTTGAACTCTGGGATAGAATAGGGGAATTTGATGATAGGTTTTAATCACGAACATTGACATATGGGACATTTAGACTTAATTTGGAAAAAGGCCCATTTATTTCTGGTTGGTTTGTTTGTGTTTGTTTGTTTGTTTGTTTGTTTGTTTGTTTTCCACCACAGGGCAACAATTCGAATCTGGCTTATTCCTGCCTGTTCTTCATCTGCTATGCACTGAACGTCCTGATCCTGATACTTTCAGCATTTTCAGAAAAAGATGACTCCTCAAATGTGAGACACTAAATATGCCTACCTCATGTAGTATTTAACTGGATGGTATCTTGACACCTATAACTTTGAGATGCCCAGGGCTCATGGAGGACACATGAGCCCACAATATAGCAGTGTGGACCATTTATGGCTTAAGGAAATAGAGTGACTAGCATGTGGAAATACTCTTTTATGTGCGTGGAAATACTTTGACATTGACCCGCCAATCTTTAGCATAGACAATTCATCATATATCTATGCCAGAAAATCTGATTTTTACTAATGACTTTAGGGTTTCCAGATAAATCTATGTTGTCCAGTCTACTTCAGTATTATATCTACTTTTTAGCATAACATTATATCTATAAAAATCAGTTTCTGATTATAGAGTCCCACAAAGTTCCTGTTTCAAATTGAATTACTTTTTTATTTTTTCTTTCTTTCTTTCTTTTTTTTTTTTTTTTCTTTTTTTGTGTGTGTGTCTTACAGAATCCATCATTCACGGCTTCATTTCTGAGTAGCATTACCTTTAGTTGGTATGACAGGTAGGAAATGCCTGGAGTATGGGCTATCTGTATCCCTACCCCTTCATTCTTCTGAAAGTGATGGAAATCTTAATTTTAAAAATGCTTCCTGAGGCCTCCATTTCTCCTCTTAGAGTCCAAGAATGTTAATGTAATGGATCTATTTATTTCAGAGGATGTGGAGGAAAGGGTGGAGGGGGATTTTCTTTTGGTGGTCTGGGGGTTCCACAGGGAAAAACAAAGGACATTAGGAAAAAGAGGCAGAAGGACAAGAAAAGGAGAATTTGGGTGCAGGCAGTGTGGCATGATTTGGAGGGTAAGGGGTGAAATAGCTGGGCTACCAAAAGATCTGGAACCTTCTTGGCAGGCTCGTGAGGTCTATGAATCCTTTCTCAAATCATGTTTTAAATGTATAATGTAAAAGATATAGAGTTACAAAGGAAACCGAATGTATTGAAATATAATCACTTAAATATTAAAAAGCACAAATTTGTGATGTGGTAACCCAAGTGCTTCTTTAAGAATTCATTAAATAACAAGATCTAGTGATGGGGCTAATCATGATCACAACTTCAAAGTAATGATGATGTAAATGAGCCATGAAAACACTGTGATGTCTCTTGGTGTCCAAGGAACAGGCAGTCCTTTTTACAACTGTTTGGTAGCCTATGTTCATGTCCTAAGGAAAGGCTAAAATTCAGTTAGAAGCTAGTAAAGATAAAGATATAATTTATTTTGTATCCATGTCCTCAAATACCAGGCTGATGGGCCCTGATCTAGGGAGACCGTAGAGAGGAGGCCTCCAGGGCTGCTCAGTTCCTTAAGGGCAGCATGAAAGCCCCTCAAGGAGATTCCAGAGTGGCAGAGAGGCAGCCAGTGTTTGAGGAGGAAGGATGGGGAGGAAGTGATGCTCTTTTGGCTTTTAATTCAGTAGTGCCGCCCCTCTTTCCCTTCTCCTCATCTTCTTCCATGTTCCACCACCTCTCATATATGTTTTCCGCACTCCCCGCTCCTCTGCCAAGTTCATAGGGCCAGAAGATGGGGCAGTGGCCCTCTTCCCATCCTCTGCCCCTCCATCTCTGAACCAGGGAGCAGGTTTTGAAAGAAGCAGCAAGGGACCCCCCCCCCCCCCCCCCGCCAACTCCACATGTATGGTCTCAGCCTATGGGTCACTCTGGTTCCAGCATTGTTCTAAAAGGCTACAAGCAACCTCTGACACTCGAGGATGTCTGGGATCTTGATGAAAAGATTAAAACGAAGACACTGGTCAGCAAGTTTGAAAAATGTATGGCACGAGAGCTGCAGAAGGCCAGGAAGGCAGTCCAGAGACGACAGCGGGGGAGAGCACAGGGGAACTCCGGGGACAGGCTGCATGGCTTGAACAAGAATCAGAGTCAAAGTCAAGATATCCTTGTCCTGGTAACTTTCCCATGAGTGTCTGTGTGAGTGTGCTTTATGTCTTCAAGCAGAAGGACATCAGTGGCATAGTGATTCTCTCCTTACATTTTGATATCACTTTATACAGTGCATTTTATATTATCTGTAGTGTTCATAATAATAATACCTTAGTGATGGAAACATTTGAGTATAATGTGCTATTCTCTCTCCTTTTGGGTATGTTTGAAATTTTCTATTATGTCTTTAAAAATAGAAAAATAATATCTTAGCATTACTAGAATTTGCACCTTGGTGGGTTTTAGCATTAGGTAATTTATTCATTTATTTACTCAACAGTATTTATCATGTACCAAGTAATAGAGACTATTTTGGGCACTGGGCATAAGGAATGGCTTGAAAGAGTCCTCTTTAGAGAGCTGGAAAATAAATAATAAACCAATACATATTACTCCTTGAGAGTAATAAATGCTATTAAGAAAATACATTGGGGTGCCTGGGTGGCTCAGTCAGGGGAGCATCCGACTCTTGACTTTGGCTGAGGTCATGATCCCAGGGTTGTGGGATCAAGCCCCATGTTGGGCTTCATGCTGAGTGTAGAGCCTGCTTAAGATTCTATCTCTCTTCCTCTGCCCTTCCCCTGCTTCCATGCTCTCTTTCTCTCTCTCTCTCTCTTTAAAAAAAAAAAAAAAAAGAGCGAGAAAAGAAAAACAAAACATGTTAATGTATTTGGTGTGAAGTGACTTTAGGGTCCTAGGAGAAACTTCTCAGAGGAGCTGGCACTTGAGCAGAGACCCAAAGTCTGAGATGAATCCACCTGGGGGACCATCAGAAAGAAGTGTAATCCAGTCCAAAGGAACAGGAATGTGAGGCTGAGGGAAACACACTTTATTCAGAGAGCTTCAAGAAAGTTCTGGGGCATGGAGGGAGAGGCTGAGCAGGTGGTGAGATGAGCTCAGGGAAGTGGACAGGGACTGAGCTGTGTAGACCTTTATGGACCATGGTTAGGAATCTGGGTTTTATTTTACAAAGATGGACAGCTAGGGGAAGGCTTTGAGCAGAGGAGTAATGTGACCACATTTATACTCTTAAAAGCCCATTTGGGCTGTTGCTGGGAGAATGGATGGTTGGCGGGCAAGGGTGGAAGCTGGGAGGCAGGCGGGGGCAAAAGAGACTGATCAGATGGGATCTCAGTGACAAAATTACAAGAGGATGTCTCTGGTAGAAAAACCTGGAAACTGAGGCTGAGAAGCTGGGGTTTGGGGCCTGATGGGACCCTGAAGAATGTAATAAAGAGGTCAAATCATAGGAAAAGGAAGACACTGGCAAGTGAGTGGTAATGCCCCATGTATTAGATTACCGGGGCTGCCCTAACAAAACACAAAATTAACACAATCTTTTTGTGTCACAGGTAGAAAGCTAGAAGTCTAAAATCAAAGTGTCAGCAGGGCCATGTTTTTTCCAAAACCTGTAAGGGAGAAACCTTCCTTGCTTCTTTTACCTTCCGGTTTTGCTGTCCGTTGGCTTGTGGATGCATCACCCCGATTTCTGCCTCTGTCATCACATGACCATCTCCTCTCTGTATCTGAGTCTCTTCTCTTATGAAGACACCAGTCATATTGAAGTAGGGCCCACCCCCTCTTGACTTCATCTTCACTTGATTACATCTGCAAAGGCCCTATTTCCAAATAAAGACACATTCTGAGATACTGGGGATTAGGGTTTCAACGTATCTTTTGGGGGGACATAATTGAACCCACAACAACCATAAATGAGAAAAAACCAAAAAGACTTCTGAACATCAAAAAAATATACTGTCACCCTTCACTCTCAGGATTACCCTCCAGGCTGCCACTTGGAGTCTATTCTTTGTTTTTATGTGGTATTCTCACCAGCTTAGTTGCCTGGTTTTCTCACCCAAAATAGATTACAGGTATCAGTTAGGATGGGGAAAGGGGAACCAGTGATGGCGGCTGAAAGGGTGGATGGTAACCAAGCAGTGAGAAGACCAAAATCTGTACAAAGAAGGTGACAGGACTCAGAGGCTTAACAGTCTGGAGCTGTGCAGTGCAAGACAAAGTTTTACACTACATAGCCCTGTGGGCACTGTTGTTTGGTTTTATACCTAGGAAGACGTTAAAAAGAAAGAAAAGTCTGGCACCACAGAAAACTTTCCCAAGGCCTGGTTGGTCAAGACTCTCTTCAAAACTTTCTACATCATACTCTTGAAGTCCTTCCTACTGAAGCTGATGCATGACCTCCTCATGTTTCTGAATCCTCAGCTGCTGAAGTGAGTCCTGGGCCTTCCTTATCCTTTCAGGACCTCCTCTGCCTTTTGCTTGCCCCTTGTATATGCACGCAGGGGCTTAATATTAAATTCCCATTTTTTAAAATGCTCCTGATAGCCTTCCACCTTGCAGTGCTATGTTCATGAAAAACGCAAGGCCATTTTCAAGCTCTAAAATGCTATATCTTTTGGCCTTCCTCTTTTCTACATCTCTCTCCTCCTAGGAAGCCAGATACTAGTTAGGGGCTCTTGTAAACAGAATTGATAGAGGAAGAGCCATGCCCAAGAAGTGGGCAGCAAATCAAATACAGCCTCGTACCTAGTGTCTGTAACTCCATCTCTCCGGCCACTGCCTTTGGTGGGAGGGTCAGGTGAATCATGACAAGACTTCACGGTCTGCCAGAATCTGTGGGATGAGCTGCCCTCTGGGACAAGTTCTAACTCATGCTGGATACTTTTTGGGCTTGCATTGTCCAAGAACGAATCCATTTATCCCACATGATGTCTTTTACCAGGGGCTGGGGGAAGAATGGGGCAAAGCATAGCAGTGACAGCTGTAAGTAGAGTTTCTCTCATTAACCCTGTTCACAGCCATGGCTCATCAACTCTAAGCTGTCACTGCTATTCCTCCAAGCAAAAGTGAGAACACTGGCATAACTGTGGAGTTCAGGTCTTCCAAAGGCATTGGAAAATGCTGTCACTTCTGTTAACTGCAGGGCAGGGGTAGGGTAGCTGGCTCTGGCTGAGCAATGTGAAGGGTCCTTGGAGACCTCATGAGCATCACTTACATGGTTTTTGTTTTGGCAGATTGCTGATCTCCTTTGCAAATAACCGAGACGCGTATGTGTGGGCCGGATATCTCTATTCGGTCCTCTTCTTTGTTGTGGCCCTCATCCAGTCTCTCTGCCTTCAGAATTACTTTCAACTGTGCTTCATGCTGGGGACAAGTGTGCGGGCAACCATCATGGCTTCCGTATATAAGAAGGTAAGTGGATTGTGTCAGACCTCACCGCAGAAAATCCCCTTAGTAGGTGTGAGCACTTATCCCAAGATTAAAAAAAATTTGATAGAAATGCTAGCTGACCCTTAACACTTGGTTCTGACTAACTAGATAGCTTCCTTTAATTGTTCCTTTGAAAACTGTGAAAAGCAGATTCACAGACAAAGGGTGTGTGTGTTTTGGGGACATAGGGAGATACTCTCCAGAGGAGAGCTGGCAAGCTGTCCCCTGCCCAGGATCTGCCTTTCACCCTTGAAGGCTTGCATGCCTGTCCCTCTCTTCCTGCCTCTCCTGACAAAGTGAGAACATCTTGGAAAAGAATGTAAGATCAGGGTGCTTGTATATGGCAGCACATATACTAAAATCAAAAAGAATGTAAGATCAGAAAAGAAGTTGGCCAAGAGCAAACTCTTAAAACCACCAACATTTAAACTGGGTATTACATGAAGCTGGGTTCACAAGACTTGGTGCATCCATCTCAGATTATAATGTTGCTATAGACTAGAATTCTCTATGGGCCAGGACTCAGTCTCCCTAGACCCACTTTTGCCTAGAGACTGATATTTCTAACCTTTAGCATCTGACCACCCCTTCTCTGCCCGACTCCTTCTCTCATTTTATAAATAGTCACTTTGGTTACTGAGTTCTGCAGACTTGAAATTTTCCATTTCCTTATGATGATTTTGCTAATCTTCTAACATGTTGCTTTTAACATTTTTTTTTTTTTTTTTTTTTTTTTTTGGGACAGAGAGAGACAGAGCATGAACGGGGGAGGGGCAGAGAGAGAGGGAGACACAGAATCGGAAACAGGCTCCAGGCTCCGAGCCATCAGCCCAGAGCCTGACGCGGGGCTCGAACTCACGGACCGTGAGACCGTGACCTGGCTGAAGTCGGACGCTTAACCGACTGCGCCACCCAGGCGCCCTAACATTTTGCTTTCTCAGGGCAACCGTATTTTCCTTGTGTCCTAGATACCAAGGTGAAATCTCATTTCATCCCTGAAAATAGAATCAATCCTATCTCAATAAAAAAATAAAAATAAATAAATAAAAAGGATGGAAAATAGAGTAGTTACAGTCAGTGACTACAAGCCTGAGGAGAAAATTCAGACATAAGGAGATAGGACTTTTTATAGAACAGAACATTAAACATCAACTGCCTTTTCTTCCCCTCCTTCTTGTACCACTAGAGAGTTCCATCATAGTGATTTCTCTTTTATAGTTCTTGGTTTTCTCCTTTGCATTTGTCTCTTAAAACCTATGTGTCACTGTCTTCCCCAAACAGATGTTGACTCACCAAGAGGCCCAGACAGGTGAGGTGCCTGGGTGGCTCAGTTGGTTAAACATCCAACTTCAGCTCAGGTCATGATCTTACAGTTCGTGAGTTTGAGCCCTGTGTTGGGCTCTGTGCTGACAGCTCAGAGCCTGGAGCCTGCTTTGGATTCTGTGTTTCCCTCTCTCTCTGCCCCTTCCCTGCTCATGCTCTGTCTCTGTCTCTCAAAACTAAATAAACGTTTTAAAAAAAAAAATAAAAAGGAGGAGCGCCTGGGTAGCTCAGTCTGTTGAGCATTCGACTTTGGCTCGGGTCATGATCTCACAGCTTGCGAATTCGAGCCCCGCGTCGAGTTCTGTGCTGACATCTTAGAGCCTAGAGCCTACAGCCTGCTTCAGATTCTGTGTCTCCCTCTCTCAATCTGCCCCACCCCCACTTGCACTCTGTCTCTTTCTCTCTCAAAAATAAATAAACATTAAAAAAATTTTCTTTAAGTAAAAAAAAAAAAAGAGGAAAAAAAGGGGAAAAAAAGAGCGAGAGAAACCCAGACAGGTAGTCCAAATGTCTTTAACCCAGAAGTCTGGTCAAGTCTTTTGAATTCCTGAAAACCCTCACACTGGGATTGGTCTTCCCCCAATTTTTTTTTTTTTTTTATGTTTTTAATTCTTTTTTGAGACAGAGAGAGAGAGAGAGAATGTGAGCAGGGGAGAGGCAAAGAGAGAGAGGGAGACACAGAATCTGAAGCAGGCTCTGGGCTCAGAGCTGTCAGCACAGAGCCCAATGTGGGGCTCGAACTCATGAGCTGTGAGATCATAACCTGAGCTGAAGTTGGATGCCTAACCAACTGAGCCACCCAGGCGCCCCATGTCTTGCCTCAATTTTTAATCCCCTTATTTCTTCTGGAGATACTGGATTTCTGTTTGCAGGATATGAGGTCAATAACCAAGCTGTCTCAGCCATTTTTATGAATGTACACTTTTACAATTGTGTTGACTCATTCCCACTATTTTTGATTCTTAATATATTCCAAGTTTACAACTGTTACAATCCACAAAGAATTTTTAAAATGGTGATTTTAATAAGACTTTCATTCAAATTAATATTGCTACTAAAATAGAATTTAAAATTGACTTTATATGTTTAGGCAGTGCTTCATTTATGAAAGGTTATAAAACATTTTTTTCATATCCATTATAAATCCATGGCCCTGTGAAGGAACAGCATTATTTACAGAGAAATAAGGATTAGATAATTTCAGTGCCTATAATCACACAGCCAGGACTTGCCCTCAGATAAGGGCTGTTGGGACTAAGCCAATGTCTTTTCTACTGTATTGAGATTTATTGAGAATAGAAAAGTGATGACCTTGAAGGGCAATTTGTTTGGTTTTTTGGTTTGGCTTTTGTGGGGGGGGGCATATTTTTGCTTTTCCATACTAAAGGGGAGGCATAGCAGTGAACTGATTTCTCTAGAATGTTGGTGGCCTAACGTTTTGGGGAACGTCCCTCATTTTACTGTATAAACAAGAATCGTGTTATGTTCCAAAGAAATATGTCTTGTGGATATGATGACAGTACAGCTTCTAGGAAGTGGCTGGAGGTGGATCCCTGGAACTAACCTTAGCCCATACTCTATCTTTGGGGGGCTTAGAAGGCTCTCCTTCCTCCAGGAAGATGTAGTGGTATGAAGAATGTTCAGGAGGTGGTTTGGTGGGCATGGTGTGAATTGGTTTCAGTGCCCCCACCCCAATCCCTTGGCAAGGTGCATTTGTGCAAGGCATTGGTATAAGTGACAGACCTGTGGACGGACAGTAGTCTTTTGGTCTCTGACATGAGAACGGGGGCCCATGCTGTATGAGTCAGCATCTAGATATTGCCTACAAATTCCTGACCATAAACAAATGGTTTTGCTTCAAATGCGTGAACCCTACAGCTTTCCTCTTCGTTCTCAGATCTCTGTCCTTGGAAACGGTTGCAACTTCTTCATAAGAATATGACTTCCAATAAAACTGCCACATCAGAAGTCTGCACGGCCAGAATCCACTCATGATTCTTGCCTTCCTTTTATCCTTCACTATCTGATTCCCTACTGTGTGCCATGTGATACAGGAGTGAAATGAACAGATGTAGCCCTTGTCCTCCCGGGTTCGCATCTGGTGGAGAAATAGAAAAACAATTACAGTTCAGTGTCACTACCGTAATGACAGAGGTTAGTCCAGAGTGTTATGGGAGTACACAGGAGGGGTATCTACCCCAAACTCTGGAGTCCAGGGAAGTCTTCTCAGAATAAATTCCATCTAAACTGACACTAAAGAATAATTAGGAATTTTCTGGGCAAAGAAGTGTGTGTGTTGGGGTGGAAGTGGTAGGGGGTTCAGGGAGGTGGGAATAGCCTGAAAGGGTAGTCAGAAATGAGAGAACACTGTCTGTAAGATTTGGAGGCAAGAAGGCCTAGCCTCTTGGAAAAGTTGTGTCCATATGGAGCCCATCCTTCTAGTGTGTTCTTACTTCCTGAGTTTCCCTTTTACTCCCCATTGTTCTTGGACTTATCCATAGATCCCAATTCCAATCTTTATCTTTAGGCGCTGACCCTATCCAACCAGAGCAGAAAGCAGTACACCATTGGAGAAACTGTGAACCTGATGTCTGTGGATGCCCAGAAGCTCATGGATGTGACCAGCTTCATCCATTTGCTGTGGTCAAATATTCTACAGATTACTTTATCTATCTCCTTCCTATGGGCAGAGCTGGGACCCTCAGTCTTAGCAGGTGTTGGGGTGATGGTACTTCTAATCCCAGTTAATGGGATACTTGCCACCAAGAGTAGAGCTGTTCAGGTAAAGAAACCGAGTCACCCTGGGGAGATCTCTACACCCTCTTCAAAGTCTAAAGTCTTTTGCTTACTCTAACTCTTGGGCATTTGGGCAGGCAATGCTAATGGAAGACTTTCCACCATCCCAAATGACTGTGGCTTTCTCTGGATTCCCTTCTCATCTTTTGAGCACTGTTAAGGTTTATATACTCCATCTTCATTCATGTTAGATGGCAGAGCCTGATTGGAGAGGGGAGAGCTTCCCAGGGACCCGGCACATAACTCTCCCACCCTGCTCTGCTGGACTGTTCTTCAAGTAGTGATTATTGGCCCTGCTTCTCTGTCATAGCAATACAAACTAATCATGCAGAGCAGACACATGAGTGACCCAGACATTACGCCTAAATCCTGGCAGTCATCCCTGCTCCTACCAGGCGGCGGGGCTCCATGCCGATAGTCCTTTGCTCTGCCGGAAGTCATAGGTTGGGTGGGTGGACTCAATGGTGTACATGATCTATTCATGCATTCACTTTGCATTCCTTTAGTCCCAAATAATTACTTTTAAAAGATTTTCTGTACATACTATTCTTGGAATATGGCAGCAAATTATACAAAGCTCTTGCTCTTATGGAGCTTACTTACATTCTATTTGCAGTGGAGAATCAGGCCATAAACAGAAGTGAAGAAGAAAACTATCAGGTCATGATAGTACTATGAAGAAAATTAAACAGGGTGATATGAGAGCAAGTGAATGGGTGGTGGTTTTAGATTATGGGGTCAGGAAAAGCCTCTGTGAGGAGGGTACATGTGAACTGGGCTCTGAATAGCATGAGCCTGACTGTGCAGGAGGAAGCCTTGGGAAGAACAGCCTGGGAAGAGGCGCAGGCAGGCAAAGCCTGTGGGGGCAGAAGTGAACTGGGTGTAGTTAAGGATCAGAAAGCAGATGGGTGTGGCGGGAGCAGCCTGAGCAGAGCAGGGAGGGATGCATCCCATCACCAGGCACCCGTGTGACAGCCACAAGTGCCATCACTAGGACCTAGCATCTGCAGCAACTCTGGACCCTCTTACGAGGAAGTGTGTTTTGTTTGACTTTTTCCTGGCAGGTAAAAAATATGAAGAATAAAGACAAACGTTTAAAGATCATGAATGAAATTCTCAGTGGGATCAAGGTGAGAAGCCGAGTACAGGTGGCCCCGGGTGTAAAATGCCAGCAGCAGAGGGTTCTTGGCCTTCAAAAGGCCTGGCAGGGCTTGCGGGTCCCCCCCCTTCTGGGCCTGTGGTGTGTCCCAGGACTCCCAACCCCTGTTAGCATGTCTCCTGCTTCTCCTCCCAGTGGTCTCAGGCCCTCCTTCAAAACTTCATTTCTCTTTATTTACCCTAAATGGTTGCTTTTCTTCTCATGTTTTACTGTCGAAATTGTCAAACGTGCACAGAAGTGGAGTAAATGATGTGATGAACCCCCATGGACTTCTCACCTAGGTCTAGCAATTATCAGCATGATCTAGTTTCATCTATGTACCCACTTCATGCTCTGCTAGATTTTTTTTTAAGTTTATTTATTTATTTTGAGAGAGAGTGAGCACGAGAGAGCAGGGGAGGGGCAGAGAGTGAGAGAGAGAGAGAATCCCAAGCAGGCTCTGCATTGTCAGCAAGGAGCCTGATGTGGGGTTCCAACTCATGAACTACAAGATCATGACCTGAGCCGGAATCAAGAGTTGGATGCTTAACCGACTGAGCCACCTAGGCACCCCTCTGCTAGATTATTTTTAAAGCAAATCCCAGATGTAGTATCTTGTATTTCACATAAATACTTTGTGTTTCTAAAAGACTTTATTTTTTTCTTAACCACAATACTGTTATCCCACCTTAAAAAAAAATTAGTCATTTTTGGTACCATTAAATTTCCCCAGTTGCCTCAGATGTCATTTGTTTGCTGTTAATTAGTTGGAATAAGGATCCAAAAAAAAATCCACACGTGGCATTTAGTTGCTACTGCTTTTAATCTATAATTGACTCTTCCCGCCCCCCCCCTTTTCTTTTTATCTTTGTCATGTTGGAGAAACTGCGTTGTCTTATTTCCTATATTTCTTATAAATTAGTAATCAGATCTAGAGGCTTGATTAGATAGGGGATATTTTTGTTTTGATTTTTGGTGGAGGTAGGGAGGACAGATACTTTCAGGCAGTACTATGTGCTTCCAAACACCAGCAATGGTGAGTGTTCGGGGGTCCAGCTGATTCACCCTTATTAGGTTTCCTGCCACTCTTTCCCCCAGAGCAGTGATTTGTGGCTCTGGCAGCACATTTTGACCCCCAGGAAGTTTGACTCTCAGTGAGGCTTGGGCCCTAATTCAAACCATTTAAATTAGACTCTCTGGGGTTGAGGCCTAGGCATACATAGGTTTTAAAATCTCCCCCAAGTGATTCTAATATGCAGCCAAGTTTGAAAACTGTCCTAGAAGTTCTTGCAGCTGCTGATCATTGCCTTGATCTATTATATCATTAGGAGTTGCAAAAGAGTGAAATTTGAATTCTATTATTCCTTTAGCATCGATTAGCTAGTTGGTTACACTAAAATAAAGTTTGTGCAGGACAGGCAGGAAAAATGCTGGTTTTTTCCCCCTCTTTTGGCCAGCTTTCAAAATAACGCATTTCTTCCTGCAAAGCTTACCAGAAAGTTAATTTTTAATATATGTGTTGTTTTGAATTCAAGGATTTAAACATCACCCTAAACTTTTTGAAAATGAAGCAGAGGCCTCTTTTAACGCTCTGATATTTCTCTATGCAGAATTCTGATATGCCTTTTTGCTAAATGTGGCAAAATGAAAAGGTAGCCCTGGCCCTGAGTCTCCTCTCTAATGCTTGCTAGCTTGGTAACTTTGGGCAAGCTACCTGGTATCTTCTGCCTCTTTCCTCTTCACTAAAACTGACACAATAATTCTGCAAAAGTAGGGGACTCTCCTTGGTTTTCCCAGAACTTTCTGGGCTTAGCATTGAAAGCCCCATGTCCTGGGCAACCTCTTAGTTCCAGGCAAACTGGGATCATTGATCACACTAAGGTTGTTATAAGGATTAAGTAAGATCATGTGTTTAAAACGTTCTGTACAGGGACGCCTGGGTGGCTCAGTTGGTTGAGCGTCCGATGTTGGCTCAGGTCATGATCTTGTGGTTGACAAAATCTCTGTGCTGACAGAGCCTGGAGCCTGCTTTGGATTCTGTGTCTCTCCTTTCTGCCCCTCCCCCACTCATGTTCTCTGTCTCAGAAATAAAGATTAAAAAAATTAAAATGTTCTGTACATAGTAGGTTTCTGACAAATGCAACCTACCTTTCTATAATCATACTTTATAATCTGGATTTCTACACCCCCCCCCCACTCCCCTATTTTGGAGAACCTATCCTAAAACCTGGGTAGATGAGATCTGTCTGGTGTCCTTTGGGGGCAACAGTGTGAGCTGTGCTGTTTTCTACCCTATTAGATCCTGAAGTATTTTGCCTGGGAACCTTCATTCAAAAAGCAAGTCTGTGAACTTCGGAAGAAAGAGCTCAAGAACCTGCTGACCTTCAGTCAGATGCAGACTATAATGACATTTCTCTTACACTTAAGTCCAGTCCTGGTGAGTGACAGGAGTCAATGGACTGGGTCAGCTTCCTGAAGAGGAAGGTCTGTTCTCAGCAGACTGCCCAGTGCCTCTAGGCCTAACCCCGAAATCCTGGAAAATCTATCCCCCTCCTCAACTTCCCAAAGTTGCTATTCCTACCTGGTGCCCCCAACTCTAATTTCACCCTTGTGTACAATTTGGTCATCCGGCAGCCCAGAGTAAGTTTCCAGGATAGTCAGCATGAATGTGGTAATCAGGAATGGTTTGCATAGGAGAGCTTCTTGTCTTCTTGAGGAGGCTGTGTGGGTCTAGAGAGGGGAGGAACACCAATATAGGAGCCCGGAGACCCGAACTCTGGTCCCAGTAATACAATTAATTGACTGTGACCTCGGGCAAAATATTTCCTGTGTAACACAAGAAGGTTGAAATAATGATCCCTAAGGCTCCTTCAACTCTGATATACTGTGTTCCTGAAACTTAGCATAAGTGTTTGAACCCTTTTTAGAAATGAATTGCTCATGACCTTGCTTTTCCAGGTGTCTGTGATCACATTTTCAGTTTACATTCTGGTGAATAGCAATAATGTTTTGGATGCAGAAAAGGCCTTCACCTCCATCGCCCTCTTCAATATCCTGCGTTTCCCCCTGGGTATGTTTCCCATGGTAATCATCTCCATGTTACAGGTGGGTAGAAGCCCTCACTGCTAACTGATTATCTCTGGTTAAAAGGCTTACATCCCAAAATGACTGCCCTATCATATCTTACTTCTCGCTTCTGCTGGTGAACTTTCAATTAGATTTGTTTGGTCTCTGGAGACCAAGTTTGATCTTAATAAAATCACAAGCTCTCTGAGCCCTAGTTTATCTGACTCTAAAATGAGGATAATCATACCAATCTTCTCTACCTCACAGGGAGACAGTGCCTGTGAAAGCATTTAGTGAGATTATGATGATTAGCTGATACCTGGACCATTTCTAAGCCCTTTTCCCAGCCCAATTTCCCCCACATTTTACCAAGGCTCTTAGGGTATTTATATAGCATTAGGGAAATGCAGCATACATGGAAAGAGAAGACCCTCTCTGCATGAAGCCATGTGGTGGTGGAACTGAATACAGCTCTCAAGCTTCAAGCTGTCAGAAAGTGAGTTTGGAGTTCAAGAGGATTCGGATGGGCCAGAGGGAGTGTCTGGTTCCTGAAAAGTGAGCACAGTCACTGAGATGGACCAGGTACCAGACCTCAGGATATTCACAGGGCAGGTGGTAGGCTAGTGAGGTAATCAGAAAGATAGAGTATGGTGATGTGCACTTACACTAAGGGTGGCATGCTTTAGACCGCTCAGGCCATGGGAAGGATGGGTTTCAGACCTCACTACCCTGGAGGGGGTTAAGAAAGACTGACAGATTTGGCTGATAAAGAAACAGTATGCTCTTTCTAGACTCCAATAGCTTAGTACATAAATTGCAAGAGCAAGATCAGCAAAGGTATCTGCTCCCTGCCTTCCCTATCTCGCGGGGTGACTGTGAAACAAAAGGGGCCAGATGATAATGTAACACGGGCAGTGAGGCACTCTGTTTCTGAGGGGTGGATCCATGCAACAGCTGAGTGGTTTTGTAGCCTGCAACTGCACTCAAAGGAAAGGCAAGACAGAAAGTCCACTCTTTCATCAGAACCCAGGTGGTAATGAGAAACGATCTCTCTGATAGGCTTCCTGAAAACAGGCAAGTGAGAAAGGTCCTTGTAAAAGCTCCTAGGATCTCTCCCCAGTTCTCATGTTTCAGGAGACCACAGGGTGTTCTGCCAATGCTTAGGTCAGCTGCAGTTTAAACTTGGCCTGTGTGGAGTTTTCTAAGGTCACTGTGGTGCCATGGCCAATTCCTGTATAAAGGGTCCCAGTAGTGGCTCAGTTAGGACACTGGGCAGGACCAAGGCATAGACTCCATTAAAGAAGAGCACACCAGGGGCCCAGTTACCAAAAGCAGATAGAAATTAGGATTTTGTCTTAGAAGAAGGCAGAAGACAGTTTCTGGAACTGGGTCCAAAGATTGAAGAGATGGCAATTGAGTTGACCCCAGCACCACAAGTTTTCTAAGGGGCTGAAACAGCATCTTAATTTCCCTCTGTGCAGAGAGGGATGTCTTCCAGGGCCGAAATGTGGCTGAGTCTATGGGGGTGTCCAGAGGTTCCAGATGTAGCAAATGGTAAACCATCGGCAAGAGGCCTGGCAGGTTGACTCTCTGCTTCCACATCTAGGGCTGATGACAAAGTCAAAATCCTCTCCCTGCTCGTGCTTGTCATTGGATTTTTTATTCTTGAGATCCTTTGTGTCCCCCTCTAGGCCAGCGTTTCCACAGAACGGCTAGAAAAGTACTTGGGAGGGGATGACTTGGACACATCCGCCATTCGACATGAGTACAATTTTGGTAATGAATTTGGAAGTTGCTTCCCCAACTTATTCACAGTGCTGGCACCAGAACTTTGACATAGGAGGGCTTAGGGGCAGCAAACTGATTGAAAGGGAGAGCTAAGGGATTTACTTTGAACCTACATTTGCATAACAAGCTTACTATTTTTACTTAAGTGACGTTTTCATTTAGAATAGGTTGCTTAGCCAGATGGCTAAACCATAGTCTGAGGATAAGCAGGGAATCCTGCAAAAGATCTAGAAAAGAGAAGTCAAGATGGAGCCAAGCATGGGAACTTGGGGAAAGTAGGCTGGAGTGAAAGAACATTTGCAAGGTCTGAAGATCTAAGGATTGGGGGGCAGACACAGCCAGCGGGACCTGTGGACCTGGAATCCAGGGAGTGACCAGGTTTGTATATAGAGGTAGAATTTTTACCAGGGCATGAGGCAACAGAGGGCATGAGAATGTGCCCAGAGGCAGACATTGCAGAGGTGTCTGCAGGTCAGGAATCTGGCTAACAGGCTTGGGAATTCAACCAGAACCGCTTTTGTTTGCAGGCCACTTTTGGTCTCACCAGGGGAACTTTCCTCTGCCTCCTGTTAATGTAGGAGCCAGCACCTGATAGGTGATCTTGGGATCTGCTGAAGGAGGGACGCAGGAGGGCTGAGAAGGGGCAGACAGACACATGAGGACCTACATCTGACTAAAAGAGAGGGCCTTTTTCTCAACAGACAAAGCTGTGCAGTTTTCAGAGGCCTCCTTTACTTGGGACCGGGATCTGGAAGCTACAATTCGAGAGTGAGTTGCCTCCTGTCCAACCTGCTGTTCTTTAGGCTTCTCCTTGCCAGTCCTGTTACTGGAAAATTCCAACCACTAGGGCACGTGAAATATGGACAATGTGCACACATTCCGTTAGATTTCAGTGCAGGCTGAAACCCTGGGGAGACCAGCGGACAGCAAAACTCCTGAGCCTCTTTCCCCAGAAGTGCACCTGCCACCAGGCTGTCTTACTGTGGGACTGTGGGCTCCAGCTAAGAACCCAGGAAGACCTTTGTTCTCCAGATTGTGGATGGAGGTAGTGCAGCAAGTGGCCTAGGTCTCTGGGTATGATAAAGGATACACACCAAAGCCTGAAACCAATTTAAGTTCGTTTGTTCATTTAAGAACAGTAATCAAGAATATGGCTTCTTTCCCCAAAGTGGACAACGGGAGCTGCCTCTACAAAGATTAAACTTGAGATCTGGAGTTTTACATCTAACTAACCCATTCCTACCTCCCACCTCCTCTGCCCTAAGCCAACCCTTTCTTGCCACACTGCTGCTTGTCTAGTAGTTCCTCTTCTGCAGTTTTGCTTTCCTTGGTTTCGGTTACCTGCAGTCAACCTCTGTGTGGAAGCAGATGATCCTCCTCCTGATGAATGGTCACGTCAATAGTAGCCTAATGTAGGTCACAGTGCTCCCATCATTCACCTCCCTTCATCTCTCCACGTAGGCATTGTATCATCTTGCATCATCAGAAGGGTGAGTGCAGGACAGTCAATGAGAGTTAAGACCCCATTCACATATCTTTCATTACAGTTTATTGTTATAATTGTTCTATTTTACTAGTTATTGTTGTTAACCTCTTACTGGGCCTAATTTATAAATTGAACTTTACCGTAGGTATGTCTGGATAGGAGAACACATGGTCTATACAGGGTCAGATAGACAGTATATACCCAACTCCACTGAACGTAGCACACATAATATACCAGGAAGCCTGAGCAGGCCACATCTTTGTTCCCAACCCAGCACACCTTATCTTCTCCCTGTTAACACCTGGGTCTTCCCACACTTCTATTCCTACAGCCTTTCATTTAGATTCTAGAGCTTGCCCCAGGATGCTATCAGGCCAGAAGCCCCTCCTCTGGACCTTCCCAACCTGAAAGCCTCCCTTTGCAGAGAAAAGGCTGGACACAGCTCCCATTTTGTACTGAACTTCTTTTAGACTTACACTAGCAAAGGGCAGTTTCAGAAAGACTGTGAACAAATTCCTGATGTTCTTAATGTACTAGGGACTCAAAAACAGGGTGGGCACAGAGTTTCGAGGAGCCCTGCCCAGTGTGTGTCCCTCTGTAGTTAGACACAGCCAAATCTCCAGGAGAGGGGAAGGTGTTCTGTGCTTCCAGCAAGTGTTCCGTTGAATGGCTATTCTCATTAAATAGCCAAGTTTGGGAAACCCTGATCTATTCCAACCCTATTAGTTCATAAATGAGAGTCCAGAGGAAGTGACTTTCCAAGATCATATAGTTCAGCAGTGGCAAAGATGAGACTTGAACTCAGGTCTCTAAGCTCCCATTAAGTTCTTGTTCAATGGTACCATGTTGGTGCTAAGAGAATTTTTCCAGTTGAAACCTACATTTGGCACAAACAGCTTATAGACAGTTGGATAAGTTAGGGCTCATTCTCTAGCCCTTTTGAGCTTATAAAAAACGTATTAAAGAAGCACTTCAGAGTCTTCTATATCCAAGACAAATTTTCCAATCTTGAGGGAAAATCTAATACGAGACTTCTTATGAATGGTCTGAGAAGCGGCCTGAACTACTCTTGAAAAACACCCCTCACCTCTTTTAAATACACTTCTCTTGAGGCGCCTGGGTGAATCAGTCAGTAAAGCATCTGACTCTTGATTTCAGCATAGGTCATGGTCACACAATTCATGGGACTGAGCCCTGCACCAGGCTTGGTCCTGACAGTGCAGAGCCTGCTTGGGATTCTCTCTTACTCTCTTTCTGCCCCTTCCCCATGCTTGCTCACTCACTTTCTCTTAAAATAGACACTTAAAAACTAAATACACTTCTTTCTTTTCAGTGTGAACCTGGACATTATGCCAGGCCAATTGGTGGCTGTGGTGGGCACTGTGGGCTCTGGGAAGTCTTCCTTGATGTCAGCCATGCTGGGAGAAATGGAAAATGTCCACGGGCACATCACCATCAAGGTGAGAGGGGATGCTAAGGAAAAGAGTTCTGACCTTGAGATGTGGGCCACTGAGCACTGCTTTCTCGTTTTGGAGAATGCACTGAGGACTAGAATCTGATGACCACTGTTGTTGTCTTGCTGTAGATGCGGTCTTGGAGACGTTAGATAGACTTGTAAAGTGTAGATTCTTTGCCCCACCCCACACATATAATCAGACTCTGGGGATAGATTCTAAAAATCTGCATGTTTAATGAGGTGCTATGCATACTAAAGTTTGAAAACTGTTTAACAGAGATCTCTTCCTTCAAAGTATAGGCAATTCTGCTACATCTAGGTTTCTAAAAGCATCATTAAAAACTTATATACCTGCGGCAACTGGGTGGCTCAGTTGGTTAAGTGTCCAATGCTTGATTTCAGCTCAGGTCATGATTTCAGTTTGTGGGCTCGAAGCCTGAGTTGGGTTCTCTGTGACAGTGTGGAGCCTGCTTAGGGTTCTCTCTCCCCCTCTCTCTGCCCCTTCCCACGTGTATGTGCTTGTGTGCGCTCTCTCTCTCTCTCTCTCTCTCTCTCTCTCTCTCTTAAAAATAATAATTAAAAAAAACTGACATAACTTTGTAACTAGTGTACCAACAAAACCAATAACAATTAAAACAGCAGCACTGTAAAATCTCCACTGGCAATTACACTGAGCATCACATGTAGCTTTAGACTCCCGATTTCCTCTTCCTCCTCTGAGAGTTTGGTCTTTGACGTCACTTGCTCAAAAATTTGATACGGGGTGTAGACATCATTGTCAATTATATATTTTTTAACCCAGAAAAAATATTTTCATAGCATCTCCACGAGCACTCTCAGCTTCCCCAGAGAGTTCAATTTAGAGGAACTTATAAGTACTTGGAATCACTTAACCAGCCACTGCTTACACCAAAAAAACCCCACGTGTCTGTAGATTTTTTAGGTTTTTTCCTTAAGATCTTCATATATTGCTAACCATTTCTTTTTAATTATGGGAAAGCTTGCCCCTGACTGCTTGACACTGAGATGCTCAGAAAATTAAAAACTGCTTCTTTCACATTATACTGACCTTATTCCCTGATTTACCAATCCCTCATGAGCCAATTTACATTAAATAATATGAGATATAACCGAGCAGATGCTACTGATTTAACTGTTTCCTAACTTCTTCTTTTTGTTTACTTGGAACATTTCTTTATTTAGTCCTTTAGAAGTCAATTTTGAATTAAAAAAAATTTTTTTTAAATGTTTATTTTTGAGAGAGAAACAGAGCACTAGTGGGGGAGGGGCAGAGAGAAAGGAAGACACAGAATCCAAAGCAGGCTCCAGGCTCTGAGCTGTCAGCACAGAGCCAACACAGGGCTCAAACTCACCAACTGCAAGATTGTGACCTGAGCCGAAGTTGGACAGTTAACCGATTGAGCCACCCAGGTGCCCCTAGAAGTCAATTTTGAATTGGCGTGTCACTTTGCCCCCATAGATACCATGGAAACTGGGATACACAGGCTAAAAGAAGATTATTTTAAAATTACCTCTAAACATAATTCTCTTTTATAAAAGTGTGTGTGCATACACACACACACACACACACACACACACACAGTTCTCCTTTAAACTGACACAAAACTGAGTGTCTTCTAAATTATTTTGTAAAAATGGCATTTTCATTTCAAATGACTAACACTCAAAGAAGTTCACATTGGAAATTTGTGGTGATGATTTAACATTAATATTTAAATTGGTTCTAGCCTCAAATCAAGTTTTGACTTCTGTTTAACTTTTTAAATAATAAAAGCTTTAACTTATCATACTTCCTTTTTTGTTATCATAAATTACTATTTATTTTTTTAATATAATTTTTTCAAAAAAATTTTGAGTATAGTTGGCACACGATGTTATGTTAGTTTCAGGTGTATGAGAAAGCTTTTTCTTGCCAACTCAACACTGAGTTCATTCTTAAACACAGGGCTTTGTCAGCCTTCCTCTCGGGACATGATCTGCTTCATGCATCAGCCTGGCACCCTCGTTCAAATCTCTTGGTTCTTCCTAAAATCTCTATACCATCACCCCTGTGTTAGCCCTCTGGTGGTCTTAGGGTTTGAGTCAATCCCAGTGAGTTTCCTGCTCTAGAAGCAGCATGTGTTTCTTCCTCTAATTTTCAGGATCATGGCTAGAAAGTGATAGTGAAATAGAGAGTAGGGAGAAGTATTTAAATGGTGAACAGGATATTGAATGTTTCTCCCTGGCTGGTACAATAAATACAAGCACATTTATACATATCAGATGCTCAGTCAGCCTGACATTCATTTTTTAAAATCTAAGTTCTGTTTTTCCTTCCCCATGCTGCCACTCCCTCCTTCAGCCCTGCATTTCTGGAGGTATAACTGTCCCGTGGTCTGGTCCTTCCCATCTAGGGCACTATAGCCTATGTCCCACAGCAATCCTGGATCCAGAATGGCACCTTAAAGGACAACATCCTTTTTGGATCTGAGTTGGATGAAAAGAAATACCAGCAGGTTCTGGAGGCCTGTGCCCTCCTCCCAGACTTGGAAGTGCTGCCCGGAGGAGACCTGGCCGAGATTGGAGAGAAGGTACTTGGGACACCAAGGCACCTTGAAGGGTGAAGAAATAGTAGGGGGGGCGGGGGGCGGTGGCAGGGAGCAAGGACGGTGAAGAAGTACATGGGAGTAAAAGAGCTGACCAATTTTGGTAGTCAGCTTGGAACAAATACCAGAAAACACGAGGGACACCTGGCCGGCTCAGTTGTATAAGCATCCAACTTCAGCTCAGGTCATGATCTCCTGGTTCATGAGATCAAGCCCTGCGTCAGGCTCTGTGCTGACGGCTCAGATCCTGATGCCCGTTCGGGATTCTGTGTCTCCTCTCTCTCTCTCTCTGCCCCTCCCCCACTCACGCTTTGTATCTCTCTCTCAAAAATAAATAAAAACATTAAAAAATTAATTTAATTTTTTTTAAATTTTTTTAACATTTATTCATTTTTTGAGAGAGAGACACACAGCATGAGTGGAGAAGGGGCAGAGAGAGGGAGACACAGAATCCGAAGCAAGCACCAGGCTCTGAATTGACAGCACAGAGCCCAATGAGGGGCTTGAACCCACAAATCGTGAGATCATGACCTGAGCCGAAGTCGGACACTTAACTGACTGAGCCACCCAGGCGCCCCACCAAAAAAAATTTTTTTAAAGAAAGCTGATGAGGCTAGGACCAGAGAGGGTAACTAACCAGAGCCTGGCCCAAGGATGACCTCGCAGGTAGAGGAGCAGACGCAGGACCAGAGCTTAGGTGTCCTGACTCGACTTCTGGATGCTAGTGAGGCCTGGAGACAGTTTCTACTACTCTGCTTCAAATACTTAGAAATTTAGTGTGACTTTCTCAGGTTATTAAATGCCTTTTTAAAAAATACATTGTTAACGACCGTATTGTATCCATTATATGGTTAGAGTGTAATTGATTTAGAAATTCGCCATGCCTACATATTTAGGATGTTTTCAACCTTCTTTCCTATTACTAACAATGAATAGATCAGTCTTTGAGGGACAAGAATCTTCAGCTACTAGAAGATTAATGAAGATACAGCTCTAGAATGATTTTGTTCACTATTTCAAATACACTTATTAAGTAATTACTATGTACCACACAGCATTTTAAGCGCTGGAGTTACAACCATGAATAAAATAGGGACAATCTGCCCTGGTGCAGCTCCACATTCCCATGGGGCAGGAAACAAAAATAATAAGTAAATCCTCTCATAGAAAATGGTAATTTTGGCATACGTTTCATCATTGGGCCTGAAGTAATTTATTTGAATCAAAGTTATTGATTTGTATAGAGGAACTTAGAAGGTTTTAAATCCCTTGATACCTTATTGAAGTAAATCTCTTCCTTTCCTCTCCATAATAGTCTCTGTGAAGGTGGAACTATGGAGTAGTGCTTAATAGAAATTATTTTCTTCTTCAGGGTATAAATCTCAGTGGGGGTCAGAAGCAGCGGATTAGCCTGGCCAGAGCTACCTATCAAAATTCAGACATCTATGTTCTGGATGACCCCCTGTCAGCCGTGGATGCTCATGTGGGAAAACATATTTTCAATAAGGTCTTGGGTCCCAATGGCCTATTGAAAGGCAAGGTGAGAAATTACTTAAAGCAATGAAGACATTGGGGTAGGGATTGGGGGACACATCTCCTAGGACTGCTGCTGTCCTGAAGCATGTATTTACCTCCCCTACCCCCCAACATACCACCAAGGCTGCTGAGGAGATACAGTGTCAGACTGGTCTTTCAGGAGATGACCCATGACAGCTCCCATCTTGAGGTCATAGCTTATGCTAGAACTGGCTAATTTGAACCTTATTCTGTGGCTCCAGTGACATTGATCCTCCTAGGATGATTGGTTGTGATGGAAAGCACTCTGAGATCTGTGGTATAACAAGATTATGGTTGGTCTTTGCCCCCAGTTCCTGACACAGAGCTCCAAACACTTGCAATTTCCTGAGTAATACTAGGAGTGTTTTTTGTTCATAAGCCTAGAAAGAGACTTAGGGTGCAGCCCTTAGATAGCCTCAGGACTGGGCTGTTCAAGAGAAAGCCCAAGTGGGACACCTGGGTGGCTCAATCAGTTAAGCGTCTAACTTTGGCTCAGGTTATAATCTCATAGCCCATGAGTTTGAGCCCTGCATCAGTCTCTCTGCTGTCAGTGCAGAGCCTACTTCAGATCCTCTATGCTCCTCTCTCTTTCTGCTCCTCCCCACCATGCTCGCTGGTGACTGCTCTCTCTCTCTCTCCCATAAACAAACAAACAAACAAACAAACAAACAAACAAACTTTAAAAAAGAGAGTGAGAAAGCCCAAGTGATGGGTGGGTTGGAACTTTCAGGCCTCTGGGGAGGGAAGCAAGGGCTGAAGATTGGATTATAAAAATTTGTGAGCAGTGGGATCCAGAGGGCTTCTGGGTTGGTGAACACATTAAGGTGCTGAGAGGGAGGCTGTGGGCATGGAAGCTCCACAGGTGAGTCCCACACCCCCACAGCCTGCCCTCTGCATTTCTTCTGTTGACTGTTCTTGAGTTGTATTCTTTATGAGAAACCAACAAACAAGTAAAGTGTGTTCTGGAGATCGATGAGCCATTCTAATAAATTACTGATCATGAGAAAGGGGCTTTATGGCTAGTTGGTTGGAAGTAAGGGTGGTCCAAGTCATGCAAATTGCCTCTGAAGTCGGTCAGTCTCATAGGACCAAGCCCGTCAGCTGTGGGGTTTGTGCTAATTCTAGGTAGTCAGTGTCAGAATTGAATTGCTGAACACCTAGCTGGTGTCGGAGAATTGGTTGGAGTCAGAAAACATCCCAGAGGACCCAATAACTCACCTTGCTGGTGGGACATAGGTCATCCCACAGGTTTTAGAGCTCTGCTCTGAAAAGGCACTTTCCTGGAACCCTTGCAGGATGTGGGAATGTGGGGATAAAATAGAACTAACATTTTTTTGTGTATTCATGATGCCCCAGGCCTGTGCTAAGCACTTTGATTGTGACGCCTCATTCGACTTTCACAATGCCCCCATGAGAGAGTACAGATAAAGTGGCCAGAGCAAGTCACGAGAGCTAGTGGTAGGTGAAGGCTAGACTTTCCTTACCATGGGCAAGTTAGCCCATTTGCCCTGACACAGTGGGCTGAATGGGGGAGGGGCTGGCAGAGCCCTTTGTGGGTTTGAATGTGTCCCTCACCAACAGCAAGTGTACAATGAGGGCTGACAGTAACATCTCCCTCAGTATTGGGCAGTAAAACTCCCATCTGTGTGTGGCCTGTTCCCTTCAAGACTTCTTGATTGCTGCTAGTCAGGGTAGGTGGGCTGCCGTCCCACTGAGGCCCTTTGCTTCTCTTGGATCAGTAAGTCAACAGGAACTCACTCTCCCTTCTATTTCTGGTTCTGTCTCCTGTCCGAATGGCCTTTGGCTCCATTCATTCATGAACTATATACCACCCTGTGCCTGGTTTGTTGCAAAGACTGGGCATGCACAGATGAAAAGGTCTGTCCTTGCTCTCAAGTTCAGTTGGTTAGCTGGTTAGTGGAAGGGGAAATTAGCTAGTTATTTCCTTAGTTTAGGATGCATCTGTTATATTGATAGGCTTGGATCTCAAGTGACATTCCTAAGCTCTCAGGAAGCTGGAAGAATGTGTGTAGGGCAAACCTTGCTGTCACTACAGGCAAATAACACTATATCCACGAGGACCAGAGTCTCCCCTTACACATAGGGTCTGGTGTTAGGATGAGGCACTGGGAAGGAAAGAAAAAAGTAAAAGAGGTCAAGTGTTCAGGGCTATGTTTTGAAACAGAGCCCTAAAATGAATTTAAATGACTGTTTTTTCCTTCCCTCTCACCCCCAGAGCAAGCCAAAGAAGGCAGACATTCTGGGTAGTTGTAAGTTAGCTACTCATAGTTGGCAGGAAGAAGTTACTTCCTTTCCTTTTTAAGAGCAAGCCAAGGATGGTGGTGGACAGAGGGGCTCACAGAAGGAAGGTGGTGGCACCACTTACTGTTGTTTTTTTCAGACTCGACTCTTGATTACACATAGCATTCACTTTCTTCCCCAAGTGGATGAGATTGTGGTTCTGGGGAATGGCACCATCCTGGAGAAGGGATCCTACAGCGCTCTGCTGGCCAAGAAAGGATTGTTTGCTAAGATTCTGAAGACATCCACAAAACAGATGGGTCTTGAAGGAGAGGCCACAGGTATGTAAGGAGGACTGGAACAGGATAAAGCTTGGGTATGGGAAGGGTAGAAGTGATAAACTGATACTGACTGCCTGAACTATGCAGTATCCAGTGAGTTCAATTTGGAAGTGAATTATCCAGAGATCCAAAATCTATTCTTTCTGTATTTTATGTCTCTGTAAGGAAACACACAGAAATTCTGTGCCTGAGCCAAACTAGGGGCTCATCCTGCTCAGCTCGTCTCCACCATGCAATCGAAGAACACTCTTTAGAAGGGTATGACTGAAGATTTGGGGTGATTAGTCCCTGTGGAAGAAAGACTAGTAGCATCAGGCACCCCCTTTTAAGGATGCTGTACTTCTGTTGACTCAAATCACACATCCCACCCCACCTACCCTAAATCTGCTAAAACCACTTCCTGGACAGCTTCATAGACTGGTACTAATAGTGTACTGAAACATTCTTGATAAGGCCTAACAAAGGGCATCTTGACTAATATACCAAAAACCACTGGGTGTTTTGAACCAGGAAGAATCGTGGCAGTTGCATAGTCTCACAGTACACCACAGGAATAGCCCCTAATACCACCACCATTGGGGTCATCGATTAGCTCTAGTCAGCAATGGAGCCCTGATCCCTGGGGACCCTCCCAAGAATCTGCCAGTAGTAGTCCTGCACGTAGTTCTGGATATCTGCTTTGGGTAGCAGTCACCAGCAGTAGGTCAAGCCTTAGAAAGCAAGATCTGAAGGGTGCATTCCACAAGTCAGTCAGAAAAGGAGGTAGTTACAGAGCCTGCAAGTGAGAACTCATTCAGGCCTTGAGGTCAGGAAACATGATGGTTCAAACCCACCCCAGGGAGCACGAGAGATGGAAAGAAAAGCCTGAACCATAAAGTCTGTAAGTATTAAGTCTTTAGACATGGTTTTCTTTTGTTCTTTGAACATATTTATAATAGTTGATTTAAAGTCTTTCTCTGGTAAGCCCAATGCCTGTGCTTCCCTAGGTACAGTTTCTGTTGACTGCTTTTTTTCCTGTGTATGGTCCCATGCTTTCTTCCTTTGCATGTCTCACAATTTTTTGTTGAAAACTGCTCAGGGCAGGATAGGGTAGGAGTGATAAACTGTCAAGTGTTGGAGGGATAGAATAGGAGCAAAGAACAGGATGATATGGGTGACAGGGTTGGGAGCTATCCCAGGAGACTGGGGCAGGGGCACTGGGAACCAGCAGAAAGGAAGAAGTCGGAACTTTTCATTAGCCTTTACGTGCTCCAGGCACTGGCCTGGAGAAAGCAAAAATCACCTGCCTGGGCAGTGAAGGCCCCAAGCCAAAGGGCAGTGTCAGATGCTTTTTTCCCTTAATTTATTGCTCAACTACATCAACATGAGGTGCCTGGGTAGTTTTCTTGTGCTAAGTCCAGACTTTTTTTTTTGCCGCAATCTGAGTTTCATGGATTCTGCCATGATCTGAGTTTCCAGATGGCCCCTTTGAAGAATCCTATCCTCTATGTAAAGGTCAGTTTGTAAAACAGCTCATCAAGCCTTTGTCAATCAAGGTAAACATTGAGTAATTATTTCTGAGCAATGCCTGGCATGCTGTTGTTGTTGGCAAGGGGTAGACCATGACATGGTAGAATGAAGGGAAAGGCAGGAGGGCAAGGGTGACCTGTGTCAATATTGGCTTGGTTTATTATTTTCTTTCTTTCTTTTTTAAGTATTTTATTTATTTTTGAGAGAGACAGAGTGTGAGCAGGGGAGGGGCAGAGAGAGGGGGAGACACAGAATCCGAAGCAGGCTCCAGGTTCTGAGCTGTCAGCACAGAGTCTGACATGGGGCTCAAACCCATGAACAGTGAGATCATGACCTGAGCCGAAGTCAGTTGCTTAACCAACTAAGCCACCCAGGTGCATCCCCCCCTTTTTAAAAATTGTATACTCTTTTCTTAATTAGCTGCCATAACAAAACACTACAAACTGGCTCAAACAACAGACATTTATTGTCTCATGGTTCTGGACGCTAGAAGTCCAAAATCAATCCATAGGATTGGTTCCTTCCGAAGGCGACAGGGGAAGAACATGTTCCAGGACTCTCTCCTAGCTTCTGGGGGTTTGTTGACAATCTTTGGCATTTTTGGTTTGAAGACCCATCACATCAATCTCTGCCTTCATCCTCACATGCTATTCTCCCTTGTGTGCATCAATTCTAAGTTTCCCCTTTTTATAAAAACATCAGACCTAATGCATTAGGGGCTTATCCCACTCCAGTCTGACCTCATCTTAACTAATTACATCTACAGTGATCCTATTACCAAATAAAGTCACATTCTGAGGTAGTGGAGGTTAGGATTTCAACGTATGGATTTGGTGGGGGACACAAGTCACTCTATCATGTCTGTTCTCTGGCATCCCCAAATTCACATCTTTTTTGTGTCCAAAATACATTCACACCATCCCAGCATCCCCAATGTGTTAATCATTCCAGTATCTCCTCTAAGTCCAAAATCTCCTCCAAATGTCAATTTGAAGTCCCAAATTTTATCCTCTCCTCACTCAAATCAGTTGTGGGTGAGACCCAGAGTCTTGGGGCAAAACTCCTCTCCATCTGACAAGCTATAAAACCAGACAGGTTATCTGCTTCAACGGTAAGACCAGCATTAGGATAGACATTCCCATTCCAAAAAGGAAAGATGGTCATGAATCCCAAGTAAATCCCAAATCTAGCAGGGTCAATTCCACCAGATTTTAAGGTTTGATGATAGTCTTCTTTGGTCTGATGCTATCTGTTCTTTAGGCTCAACCTGGGCTGGTGGTTCCACCCTCTGGAACTGAGGGGTAGTCAACCCCAGGGTCATTTTTCCCTTTTCTTGAAGGATAACACATGTTCACGGCTGGATAGTTCTATTGGTACGTTTTCTGCCTGTAGAATCCTAGAAGTCTGACCATATTCCTTCATTTAGTCCTGCCTCTGTCCCCTACAGTCCAAGTTGGCAGCTTTTGTGCTAAAATGGTTGATTGGATTAAGTCACACACTTAATCTCTTTAGTAAATCTGCTGTTGAGTCTTTCTAATGGATTTTTCATTTTAGTTACTGTACTTTTCTAGAATTTCTATTTTTTTCTTAATTTGATCTTTTTTGATCTCTATTTGATAAGAACTCATTTTCATACTTTAGATCTTTAGACATGGTTTTCTTTTGTTCTTAGAACATATTTATAATAGTTGACTTAAAGTTTTTCTCTGGTAAGCCCAATGCCTGTGCTTCCCTAGGTACAGTTTCTGTTGACTGCTTTTTTTCCTGTGTATGGTCTCATGCTTTCTTCCTTTGCGTGTCTCACAATTTTTTGTTGAAAACTGGTCACTTTAAATAATACAACTCTGGAAATAAGATTTTCCTCTGCCAGGGTTTGTTGTTCCTCCTGTTGAATTTCCTTAAGTAATTCTTACTAAATCTGCATTCTTTGTCATGTGTGGCCAATGAAGTCTCTGCTTGGGTGGTCAGCTAATGATTAGAGATTTCTTTAAGGGCCTGGAACCAATAAGTCACTCAGCCTTTTCTGAGAGGCTTTGTGTGTGGGGGGAGGGGGGGGGAGAGGGCGTGTCCTTAACACTCCAGTAGACAATTTACAATTCTGCTTCACCTTTTGTTTCTTGCTTGCCCAGAGTAGCCAGAGGTGAGAGTAGGGCCTTCTCCAGTCTCTCTGGAGCATGTGTGCAGCCCTGCCCATGTGTATGGGATTCTAGATTGCTAGGGGTATATTAAAGATATCAAAGCTCCCTAAGGATATCTTATTCCCCAGCTTTTCCTTTTAAGTTTTTGTTTAGCTACTTATTTGCCCCAACTGTTATCACCATCTCAGGCAGCTGTGATGTTACACAATTGTTGCCGATTGCTGACTCCAAGTCAGGTCCAACAAAGACAAGCCCTGTGCATGGGGTTTTCTAGGGAACTGCCAGACAGGTCAAATAATGATGGTTCTCTAGGGGTTGAAATCGGTAACCAAAGGGTTAGTGGGACTTAGTAAGCACAACTACAACTCTTTACCCAGGCCTTTTTCATTTGCCCTTAAATTTTCTTGACTCTACTTTGTGGAGGCAAATGTGAAGCTTGCCCTCCTGTCTTTTTGGTATCCTCTCAAACCCTTTCCTTGCTTTATACTCAATGGCTCAGTGATTGTCTTTGCTGCATGTTGGGCAGACAGACTTGAGTTCAGTTACAGGATGAGGCTTTGGGAGAATTTTGAACACTTTCTGTTCCCTCCAGCAGCCAGGAGGCTGCTGCTATTTGTGGTTACCATGTTTGTGAGGCTATTAGTATTCTAGGCTACAGCAGATCTGAGGAGAGAGGATTGGGGGTAAATTAAACTATGACAAAGCTTATTGTTCTTACTGGGATTTAGCCATTTTTCTTAAATAAATGTTCCTTGGATTGTTGCAAGCCTTTGGTTAATTGCAGAGTTAGGAAAAAAGTTTAACAATATTTTGCCAGTATTCTCACTGCTTTATGGAGTTATCAATTTCCAGAGGTCTTTACCACTGCCACTGATGTCCAGGCTGTTTTACATTTTATTTATTTTATTTTCAATTTTAAAAATGTATTCTTTATTTGCAGCATATGTTTTTAAAGTGTTTTAAATTCACAAAAGTTTGTAAAGTTATTTGAATTTCAAGAAGAGCATTTTTTTTTTTAACGTTTATTTATTTTTGAGACAGAGAGAGACAGAGCATGAACAGGGGAGGGTCAGAGAGAGGGAGACACAGAATCTGAAACAGGCTCCAGGCTCTGAGCTGTCAGCACAGAGCCCAATGCGGGGCTCAAACTCACGGACCGCGAGATCATGACCTGAGCTGAAGTCGGCCGCTTAACCGACTGAGCCACCCAGGTGCCCCAAGAAGAGCATTTTTAATTTATACTCCCCTTTCTAGTAAATTCTGGGAATTAGGACTCCTCTGCTTATCTACTATAACCTTAAAAGTTCTTTCTTTGCTGCAAAAGAACTGAGAAGCTTCTGGGAATATTTTTCTCCTTTTTACCATTTTCTCTTCCACTAGAACATTAACTCATCTCTCCTTTATCCTTGTATTTCTCAGCTATTAGAGATACTAATAAGTAATAGTTCTGAAGCAAAATATTCCAGCCTGTGTATACATTTGTGGTCTCTTGCTAAAGGGCCAGCTAGATCAGAAAGAACTCTTCCTTGTTCATAGAATTCAGACAGCTCTATGTCGCCACCTCCCTAACCTTTGATGTGTCTCCTAGTCAATGAGGACAGTGAAGAAGATGACTGTGGGCTGATGCCCAGTGTGGAGGAAATCCCTGAGGAGGTGGCCTCCTTGACCATGAGAAGAGAGAACAGCCTTCATCGAACACTTAGTCACAGGTTGGTCATCTATTCAGCTGGCAGCCCTTGTCATCACTTCCATATTTCCATCTGATCATTCTCTTTTTCTCTGTGGGCTTGTCCTGAGGGAGTGGACACCGGGAACACTCCCAGCTCTTCCTTTGTTTCTTTGTATGGAGAGCAGGGGCGGGATGGGGTGTTTCCCTATGGCCATGTGTTCTGAAATGCACTTTGATGTTAGCAGAGCGACTGTGACATCTGTTTGCAACAAGACCCCCCGGATGCATCTGTGCGTCCTCAAGAATGCTTTCGTCCTCTCTCTTTCTCAGTTCTAGGTCCAGTAGCAGGCACCGGAAATCCCTAAAAAACTCTTTGAAAACTCGGAATGTGAATACCCTGAAGGAGGAGGAAGAACTAGTGAAAGGACAAAAACTAATTAAGAAGGAATTCATACAAACTGGAAAGGTGAAGGCCACAATAAAAAGTACAATTTGAGGTGATCTAAGGCTTGGGATCTGAACATTTTAAAGTTTGGTGACTTGAATACATATCTACAGGCGGGATATGTCTTATGTGCTTTGCAAATCTTCAGCTTCATCATTGAAATGTTAGTAGAGGCTTTGGGCTTTCTATCAAATCCTATTTCCAAGAATGACAGGTTTCCTGTGAACATCCTCATACCACATTGCATAAGTAATTCCATTCTGATATGTGGAGGGAACAACAAAACTGCTTTAAGATGCAATTCTTGGAGCCAGAAAACACTAAGTCGATCTGAGAGCACACAATTCAAATTAATAAAACTTAAAAACAAGGTCTTAAGTTTAAGGTCTTAATTTAAATCCAAATTACTAAAAACAAGCTCCAAGGTCTGCAGTATACCCTCCATCCCACTCTGTTGTGTCTGTGTTGTTGTTCTCCCACTCTATTTTGATATCTTTCTCTCTTAATTGTATCTAGAAGATCATTAATAATGTGATATTATTTACCCCACATTGTATTTCAGCATCCATTAGTATCCTGGCCTAATGCAGAAATTGTGACCACAGATTACCAAATTTTTCTACCTGCTATCCACTTTTCCAGGGGACTCCACTCCCCCTTGTGATTGGTATTCTAGGTAACTATTCACCAAAAGCCGTTAGGATTTCTAATACTGAGGGTAGGTGCTTTTCAGGTGAACCTGTCCGTCTACCTGAAATACCTGCGAGCCATGGGATTGTGTTTGATATTCTTCATCATCATTGCCTATGTGATCAATGCTGTGGCTTATATTGGATCCAACCTCTGGCTCAGTGCTTGGACCAATGACTCTAAAACCTATAATGGCACTAACTATCCAGCCTCACAGAGGGACCTGAGAGTTGGCGTCTATGGAGCTCTGGGATTGGTACAAGGTACGTCTGATGGCTATACCAGCCATCTCTTACAGAATCTGCCTGGTCTGTGTACTTTGTCTAGACTCAGGGGAGAAATTGCCATCGTGTCCTTGGCACAGGTCTTCAGGGATCCCTGTGCATAGTACTGACTAAACTGGTTCCATTTTTAGGTGTGTTTGTGCTCCTAGGAAATCTTTGCAGTGCCCATGCTTCCACTCACGCGTCAAACATCCTTCACAAGCAACTGCTAACCAATATCCTTCGAGCACCCATGAGTTTTTTTGACACAACACCCACAGGCCGGATTGTGAACAGGTTCGCTGGTGTAAGTATCTAAAGGGCTGTACGATGTTGTGTTTTAGGATCTTTCCACTGTGAACAGGGAAAGAATTCTCCTATCCCCCTAGGCAACAGTATACAGTTATAGTTCTTTTGTCCACTTAGCATGCAAATGTTTATTGAGCACCTTGTGTGAGGTCCCAAGGATCCTGGGATATAGAGATGAAAAGCTCTGGCCCTTTAAGAGCTCACCATCTAGTGAGGGAGACAGTCAAGGAAATAAAGGAGTATGACAGGACACAATAAAACCAATAACAACATGTGTATATAGTGCTGTTCTGGGAGTACAAAACAGTGACAGAGCAAAGAGGTACTAGCTCATCCTGGTGACAAAGTGGGAAATGTCAGAAAATGTGAGACTTAAGTCATAAAAGGAACTTAGCCAGGGAGATATGGTGGGGGCAGGGGGGTTGGCAGTAGAAGAAAAATGAGAGGGATTATCCTGCAGAGGGAAAAACACATGTAAAACACAATCACTGGCTATGATGGTCCATAAAAGAGAAAACAGAATAACCCTTTGCTTGGTCTCTGCTCCATTCCTATTCTATCTTTGATACTTTAAGATAAGTAAACGAAGTCTGGATTATGGAAAAGAGCCACCTATAATTTTAATAAAGTTCTAAAACATTATTTCCATGTACTGCAGATCCGGGAACGCTTAGCATTCATTTATTCAACGGTATTTATCGAGCAGCTGGTATGAGCCAAGGACTGTATGAGGCGCTGGAATGCTTAATAAATAATAAGATCATAGATGGCTGTCTTCCAAGAGCCAAACCCAACCCATGATTCTTCATGCATTTGAGATGGAGATTTTAGGAACAGAGGCAGAAATCAAGTAATTCTAATAGTCGACTGTCATCAGCACGCTTTTAGTCTTCTTGTTTGTAGAAAAGGGAGCACATTTTTCACACTGTCTGAGTAGCTTTAGACCCTTATCTTTTTGGCCTCAGAACAGACACAAAGGCCAGCCCACAGCTAAGTTCTGGGACATCGTGGCTGCTTTAAAACTGGACAAGTTGACTGGTCTCCATTTATCACTTTCCTCTGGGACAAATATGGTGAGCATGATGTCATTGGAGACAACTTCAGTGGGTTTTCTGCTCTTTATTTTTTTTTTTTTTAAATTTTTTTTTCAACGTTTTTTATTTATTTTTGGGACAGAGAGAGACAGAGCATGAACGGGGGAGGGGCAGAGAGAGAGGGAGACACAGAATCGGAAACAGGCTCCAGGCTCCGAGCCATCAGCCCAGAGCCTGACGCGGGGCTCGAACTCACGGAGTGCGAGATTGTGACCTGGCTGAAGTCAGACGCTTAACCGACTGCGCCACCCAGGCGCCCCGAGCGCTCTGCTCTTTAATAAAACCTAAAAAAACATACTATTTTATGTTAGGTTGTTAGGTTAGTTATGTTAGTTAGTTATGTTAGTTTTTTAGTTATTTTATTCATTTTATTTTATTTTTAATGTTTATTTTTGAGAGAGAGAGACAGAGTGCGACCAGAGGAGGTGCCGAGAGGGAGGGAGACACAGAATCCAAAGAAGGCTCCAGGCTCTGACCTGATGTGGGGTTGAACCCATGAGCCGTGAGATCATGACCCGAGCTGAAGTTGGATGCTTAACTGACTGAGCCACCCAGGTGCCCCTATTTTATTTTATTTCATTTTAAAACAGGCTCCATGCCAAATGTGGGGCTTGAACTCACAACCCTGAGATCAAGAGTCCCATGCTCTACTGACTGAACCAGCCAGATGCCCCAAAGAGCATGCAATTTTATTTTATTTTAAAAAAATTTTAACACTTATTTTTGAGAGACAGAGACAGAGCATGAGCAGGGGAGGGGCAGAGAGACAGGGAGACACAGAATCTGAAGCAGGCTCCAGGCTCCAAGCTGTCAGCACAGAGCGCGATGCAGGGCTCAAACTCGTGAACTGCAAGATCATGACCTGAGCTGAAGTCAGATGCTTAACCAACTGAGCCATCTAGACACCCTGGGCATGCAATTTTAAATGGGGAGATTTCTCACAGGAATTTTGCAAAGATTGCACACTCTTTTCTGATGTTGTAATATATATTTATTACATGGAATATATGGGTGTGTGTGTGTGTGTGTGTGTGTATATATATATATATATATATATATATATAAAACATGGAATGCTTGGGGGCGCCTGGGTGGCTCAGTCGGTTAAGCGGCCGACTTCAGCTCAGGTCACGATCTCGCGGTCCGTGAGTTCGAGCCCCGCGTCGGGCTCTGGGCTGATGGCTCAGAGCCTGGAGCCAGCTTCCGATTCTGTGTCTCCCTCTCTCTCTGCCCCTCCCCCGTTCATGCTCTGTCTCTCTCTGTCTCAAAAATAAATAAACGTTAAAAAAAAAAATTTTTAAAAAAACAAAAAACATGGAATGCTTGTTATGTGCCAGGTTAATTATATTTATATATACTATATATATGTATAAGTATATATATATATATAAATGTATAATTATATATGTATTATATATAACATATATAAATATAAATATAAATAAATATAAAATTATATGTATATAATTAATCTTCTGAAAAAGAATGCAGAGACCTTACTGTGAGTTAGTTAGGCAACTGTCATATTTTGCTAACTGCTTTTGCATGAAAAAGGAAACTGTCATTGACTATATGGTGAGTTTTGTGGGGAAAGGGAGCTCATACCTATAAAGGAGAGTTTGATTTAGAGTCCTCTGGAATAGATGGCTGAGCCCTTAAGAGGTGAAGGGAGAGGATGGAAGAAAGTGGGAGAATCTATGCCAGTAAAGGACAAAAAGTAATCTGTATAGAACTGATAGCTGGTAAGGATTTCTTTTTTTCTGCCAATCCTGGACATATAGTTATTTGCATTCTGATAGGACTCTGAGAAGGTAAATTAGACTCAGTCATTCAGGACTCTTGGGAAACTGTTATCCCTTACCCAGTTTGGGACACTCCAGAGATAATTTGAACTCACCTTGATACTCACATATTACTAATGCTAAAATCCACATAATCTAAGAAATGTAAGTAAGGGAAGCCCAAAGTATAAGTCAGACTTCCTGTGTATACTGAACCATTATCCATCCATCCATCCATCCATCCACCCATCCATCTATCCATTTGTTCATTTATTCAACATGACATGAAGGCAATATGGCAGTAAGACCGATTTGTCACCTCTGGGTTACTTGGTTAGAACACTGGCCAGGCGAGTGTCACATTTGACCTCCACCTCCCTCTCCTCATGAAGCTCTCTGCTCAGCAGAGAAAACAGCTTGCCAGGTAGATGATGATTCTTCAGTCAAGGGTCGGTGACAAGGCTTGTTGACTGGAGGCTTCAAACAGAAGGAATGCTTGTTATGTGCCAGGTTCTATTCTAGGTACTGAATGGAATTAGGACCTGTGTAAAGTTAAATTAAATTGAATTGGCTCAGTTAGAGGAGGATTTACCTGTAAGTCTCTATTAGCTTACAATGATTATGAATGGTTTAATAAATTTGACAAGTGAGAATTTCACTGAGAAGAGTGAAAACCTTTACCAAGTCTGTTGAAAAAAGTGAAGGGTGACTGCCATATCTGTTTGGAAGGATTTAGAAAGATGAAGAAATTACAGAAGTGATATTGGTTATTGGGATGAGCAGAAAAGTGTATTGCAAATGAATACCATGAAATGATTAAATGAAGGACTCACTGGGAACCCAGAATCCAACAATTCCCCTGCTGGAGTCAGGAAGATGGAAGATGTCCTAGTAACCTATTTGCATAGCATTCTTCTAATTTATGTGTTCCTAGGATATCTCCACGGTGGATGACACCCTCCCCTTGTCCCTGCGAAGCTGGATACTGTGCTTCCTGGCAATCATCAGCACCCTTGTCATGATCTGCATGGCCACTCCCATCTTTATCACCATCATCATTCCCCTTGGCATCATTTATACATTTGTGCAGGTAGGTTCAAAAAGACCTAGGTGTCCTTTCCTCTCTACTTACAAAAGCCCAGGCTCCCTCCTGAGAATCTTCTCTTTTGTTTATTGCTAGTCATTCAGTCCTCTCTAGCATCTTTGTCACTTAGTCCTATATTGACATACTGAGGAGTCCAGAGGCCACTGTCTGGAGATGGAGTGTCAGCACCAACTGGTGTGTGGTTCACAGCAGATCTCACTTTAGCTGCTGCCCTCCCCCAACCCTCAACTAAAGATTTACATGGGGCAGATTTATGTTTGGACCTAAGACTACTTTGAGGTTGGCTCTGGACAGTCTGTAAGTTCTGTAAGATCCCCCGTAATGGATAGGTGATGGGTTGCTTCTAGAAGAGTTGTGCTATGGCTGCTTCCTTGATTGGCTTAGGCTTATCTGCTGGGAGATGTCTCTTGGCAGAAGCTAGATCTCTATTCACTTCAGGGCAATTCTAGTTTCACATGGGTGTCTATGGATGACTTAGACTCAATGCCAATATATTCTTGAGGGAACAGATAGCTTGAAAGCCAAGTGAAGCAAGTGGAGGGGACTCCACGCCCATATTAAAAACTGATGAGGCAAGGCAAGCTGTGGAGAGAATTCCATGGATGAACTGTTTACATTGGGAAAACAATTCTGAAAAACTTGCAGTTAAGTGCAGCCTTGTGGCTCGTGGTAAGGTGACAACCCCTGGTATTTGTGTTAAGTTCCTCAGGTACATTGCTACCTCAATAACAACCTCTCAGCCATTAATGATAAGCCAACAGTAAGAAGAAGGATATTTGAGGAAACTTCTAGGTAAAACGTTTTGGGTCCAGACTCTCAAATGACCAGCTCTTTCCTGGTCTCAACAAATCCTCACAGACTCCAGTAGCACTGCAGAACTGCATTCCACTAAATCTCATCCTTCAGCCTTGTGTCTCAAGGTCTGTCTGCACATATAGTTCTAGTTCTTAGACCCTCAACGTTCCACATATTTCCAGAACTACCTTCATACACCATTGAAGCACAATTTGGTCACTTGCCTGACTATTCAATTTTTATCTAATCCTCAGGCTACATTTCTCTGGCCATTTTCTGCCCATCTCCACTTTCCACACCCCTTGGGTCCCAGCTGTAATTTACAAAATCCCTTTGGAGACAGTTTTTCCAGCTACTACAAAAACTGTTGCTTGGACAATATATGCGGATTCTTTGGGAGAATATGGTTCAGGCTGACTAAATTCCTCAAGTGGTATAGTCTCCTCACTTTCATCCTCCTCTGTTCCCCACCAATGTCTTCCCAGGCCTCTCTCCTCATTCTCCTAGCCAGAGGTGAGCCTAGAGTCTTCTGTCCTGTTCAGATATGGGCTGTGGCCATCAAGGTGAAGAATGCTAGGTCATGGCCACAGAGGAAGAGATACTGCATATGCAATGTGATTGTGACTGACTGTTTACTTTTGGGGTCCAGATGTTGTATGTGGCTACTTCCCGCCAGCTGAAACGTTTGGACTCTGTCACCAGGTCCCCAATCTACTCTCACTTCAGTGAGACTGTGTCAGGTTTGTCTGTCATCCGTGCCTTTGAGCATCAGCAGCGATTTCTGAAACATAATGAGGTGGGGATTGACACCAACCAGAAATGTGTCTTCTCTTGGATTGTCTCCAACAGGTGAGGCTACCCCTGGGTATTTACCCAAATATATGCTTTAGGGTTATGTATGTTTGACCTTAGCTATGGGAGGGCAGGTGTAGCCAGCGATGTGAATTTCACTGTGCCCAAACATACTTGTTGTGTAAGTAGAAGAAAGTATGAAGTTTGGAGTCAGAGACTGGATGCTTGTGCCTACTCTATTTACCAAGTTGGGTAAAATGCCTTGACCTAAGGAAAATCTCATTTTTGGTTTGTTTTACAGCAGCTAGAACACATAGCCCTATATCATAGGGCTATGGTGGAAGTCCAATGACATCGATAAGCATTCGGTATCCCAGCTACTTAAGCAGTGCTGGGTGAACTGGGAATGTGTAGTTGGCTTCCCTGAGAGCGGATGTGAGATTCTCCACGGGCAGTGTGCTCTTGTAGGGTGGCAAAAGAAGCCAAGATTGGAGGGAGGAGACTATGGAATGTTTAGGTAAAACCAGTGATGACAGACCTGGAAAGCTCCTATCCAAGGAGATGAATCCTGAGTAGGGTGAGCGTCCTTCATTTCTGCAGCATCACTAGACCCTGGCAAGAAGGGATATGTCCTTGGATGTCTTTTTCAGGAAGTGACCGTTCCTGAGTGGCTTCCACATTATCTTGAAGTGTTAAGGGCAGGCTAATGATGTTCCATATTACCTGGAACATGGAGCGGTCAGGACTCTGATTGTAAAGAGACTTTATTTCTTAGATACTTTCCAAGAAGAACATTGGCATGTGAGTCAATCCTATTTAGACGCCATTATAAAATATGTATCATTTATTTGTACATGTGCTCGAATTATTGGTGCAAACTTAAATTCATTTTCTTTGGGAAAGTCAAATTTTATGAATGATGTCTACACATTATTCAGTTCTCCATAAAGTTCCAACATCTCACCCTGTGATCCACTTGCACCTCCACCACCAGCTTCTTTCCCTTTTTAAAATCATGAAATCAGGGTACGTTGAACCTTTGTGTGCTGCTGACTTTCTTCACTTACAGATGGATTCTCTATGGCATTGCCTAATCCCTTTTCTCTATTGCCCTGCCTAATCAAAAGAGATCACTTAGAACATTTATTAAAAATATAAATTTCTGGGGTGCCTGGGTGGCTCAGTCAGTTGAGCGTCTGACTCTTGATTTTGGTTCAGGTCATGATTTCATGGATCATGTGTCAGGGTCTGCTTTAACAGAGCAGAGCCTGCTTGGGATTCTGTCCCTCTCTCTGTCCCTCCCCAACTCACACACACACACACACACACACACTCTGTCTCTCTCAAAATAAACATTAAAAAAAAAAAGATTTTTTCTTTCTTTCTCTAAAGAAACAAACAAAAAGAAAAAATACAGATTCCTGGAGTGCCTGGTGGGTTTAGTCAGTAGAGCATGACTCTTGATCTTGGTGTCATGAGTTTGAGCCCCACATTGGGGGTAGAGTTTACTTAAAAATATGGATTCCTGAAGTCCACCCTAGGCTCTCTGAACCAGAATCTCCTGGGGGTTAAAGTCCAGGATTTTTTTTTTTTTCGGCATGAATTTTGTGTACTTTTAACTATTACCTCAGATGGTTCTTATGATTTGTCAAGTATGGGAGACACCAAATCATAGAATTCCCTTAGGTTAGCAAGCTCCTCTAGTACCTTTAAGATGCAATTTATTTTCTAAAATCTAATTTAAAAGATTTTAGGAACACATGGTATAGTCAAATTGAGGCATCTCATGAGAACACAGCCCTACCAACTCAATCCCTCTGAGAGTGTTCCATGAACACGTAGGTTCCTGGTTAGGGTAAGGAGGTGAAGATCAGTGACACCTTTCTCTCTGGTTCTGTTGCCCTACAGGTGGCTTGCAGTCCGTCTGGAGCTGATTGGGAACCTGACTGTCTTCTTCGCATCTATGATGATGGTTATTTACAGAGATACACTAAGTGGAGACACTGTGGGCTTTGTTCTGTCCAATGCACTTAATGTGAGTCTTAAGGTTGGGAGTTTGGTTAAATTAATGCACTTATTCTTAAATCGGGTCTAGAGTCTACCATGGAGTTTGTGCTCTTGATTCCTTTCTAGATCTAGAAGGGAGTAGGGAAGACTAAGGTTCAAACCCTGGCTCTATCTCTTACTAATTGTGTAGTCTATGGACATGCTCCTTACCCTTTCTAAGCAGGTACCAGTGTCCTCTGGAAAAACGGACAAAAACTTTGTTGCCTTTGGCAGTTAAGAAAGCAGTTTGATATGAAGCAACCGAATAGTCCCCATCTCTTTGCCTCTTTGCTTGATTCTAGTCAAAAGAGAATAAACGAGTTTCTTTTCCATAATGTAGTAGTAACCAGAAAGTCTTCTGACTGTCTTCTTCTATGTTTGTTTTTCTTAAATCACAGAATAGTTAATTCTAATCAAGAAAATTCTAATCAAGAGTCCAATAAAACGATATGCATCCCCAGCATGACTAGGGGATACATGTTAGACATTATTTCCTAGTGCCCAAGACTCCGTCTGTCACAGTAATAAATATTCACTAAATGACGTTCATTTGATGAGTCACTTGGCCATCTTTTGTAACTAATATGCAGGAGGTTTACATAGCTACCAGCTGGTTCTGTATGGTGCTGTGTTCATTAGGAGTTAATATAGGCCCAACGTGATCATGGCGGAGCACCCAAAAGGACTCTGTTGTTCACCAGAGTTACTGGACTGACCTTATGGTTTGACAAATTGAGTTGGTTTCTGAGCCTGAGATGATTTTCTGTAGATCACACAAACCCTGAACTGGTTAGTGAGGATGACGTCAGAAGTAGAGACCAACATTGTGGCTGTTGAACGAATAAATGAGTACATCAAAGTGGAAAACGAGGTAAGGAGAAATTAGAAGAACCCATGGACAAGCCAAAAAAAAAAAAAGTTTCCTTCAAAAGAGTACCTTTACCCTGTCTAGAGATTTCATATGGAATCATAAAGTTTCTCCTACAACTCACTGTGCTCTAACTCAACCCAATTTCTTAAAACTTAGATAGGAAATGGTTTGGGGGGAAGTCAGGTCTTGGAATGCACTAAGTTAAAAGGCGTCTTCATTCCGTAGCTCCACAGAGAAACCTTGAGGGATGGGGGTTCTTTAATTGGAAACTTCTGGGAGTTGCAGTCTCATCATTGCAGATGCCCACAGGTGGCTGGGATACTGCTATCCTTCTGCTCTGTGATAGGAGTCCTATGGGTACCATTCGGTGAATTGCCACCATGTAAAGCACTTCCCTTCCTGTCTCTTTGCCAGGCACCCTGGGTGACTGATAAGAGACCTCCCCCAGGTTGGCCCAGCAAAGGGGAGATCCAGTTCAACAACTACCAACTACGGTACCGGCCTGAGCTGGATCTCATACTGAAAGGGATCACCTGTGACATTAAGAGTATGGAGAAGGTAGGTGGAGCTTGAAGAAAGGCCTGAGTGTGAGTCCTTGTGATCAGAACACAGTTGGAGGGGGAGAGCAGCCAGACTCTGCTTTCATCATTGGGGTGGAGGGATAGGGTCAGGACACTTCTGCCCAAGGGAGGTATAAGGACACACCCTCTCCTCCTCCAGAGGGCAAGATGTCAACAAGGGATCAAACAGACTTACTGGGGCTGTAAGAGTTTTCTGCTGAGCCCTTCCCTGCCTCCCTCCAGCATCATCTTCTGTTGCTGATGTAGCTCCTTTCCTGTAAGGGCATGATAGAAACACCCGGCCTGGGGAAGGAACTGGTGAGAACAGCAATGTGGAGGTGGTCTCTGCAGAGATAATGACTTAGTTCTCTGGTCTGCAAAGTCCTGCACCTTCTCTATGAGGACTTGGGGTCTGATGTAAAAATGTAAAAGAAAAAAAAAAAAGTCTAGGTAAGGATGCTGAGGTTCTCAACTGATGCTAGGCCTGACCCTTCCCTTTTCCTCACTTCTAAACAAAGATTTTTTTTAAAAGCCTATAATGTCTTATCATAATTACAACAACAGCTGTTGATGTGTACATTTCCAATGGTCGTTACAGTTCTGAGCAACCAACAGTTGAGAAGGTAGAATGAGAAGGCATCTTTTTCCTGACATCTGGGCCCTTTTTCCCCCACCAAAAATCAATATCAGTTGAACACCTTAGAGATGAAGTAGCCAGTCAGTGCCCAGAATGTCCCAGGCTAAACATTTTTCCCCCAAAGAAGTACACGGCAAACTAATGTACAAAGGAACTGTATTTATAGGTTGGTGTGGTCGGCAGGACAGGAGCTGGGAAGTCATCCTTGACAAATGCCCTCTTCAGAATCCTAGAGGCTGCAGGTGGCCAGATCATCATTGATGGGGTAGATATTGCTTCCATTGGGCTCCATGACCTCCGAGAGAAACTGACCATCATCCCCCAGGTGAGGTCTAGAACTTTGCACGTGCAGCAGGGGACAGATTTTTCTGCAGGAAACATATGCATCTTCTTGATGTATATTCAGTTAGCAGTCTCATTTCTGCATTCTACCCAGGATACCCTACAACACATGGTTTCCAGAACTGACAAAAATAACTTTTGCATTTTGTGGCAATATACTTATGTCACTGCCAAAATCTAACCACTAGGTGGCAGCAACACAACAGCAGTCAAATAGAGCGGATGATTATTTAGCATTTCTGTAGCCCATCCTAGGTTCGCAAGACCTTTGCAATCAACATTAGCAGTTTTGCCGCTGAAGCTTGAAACCATTAAGCTTTATACTCCCCATTTGATATGGTTAAAAGATAGGGGAGGGAATTTGCTGCAGGTTTCTGCCAGCAAGTGGAACACTTAGTGCATCAGCAAAAAAAGGCTTCTCTTTGGCTTCCTCTCTGGACCCTGCCAAATAAGGCCTCTCTTGGAGGTTTAGGCGGGGTTTGGGGGGGGGGGGTGGTAGGGGTGGTGATATATGGGTCCTTATTAGAACCATTCTTCCTCTGCTCTTCTAGCCAAGTCTCTGGGGGGTGGTTTTGGTTTGTCTGGTGTTAGCTCAGTTTGAATCTTTTCTGCAGCTTAATAAATTCTTCTGTACTGTCCCTTCCCCTGACCACCCCTGACCCTTCCACCTCCTTACCATGAGTTTTCATGGAAATCCATAAATGAATCTTAAAATGAAAAAACCAAGAACTCCTTTTAATCCTCTGGCAGCCCCTTTAGTCTTCAGTGAGGAAACTTTGCAAAAGCTTGACCACTAACCAGCTTTGCACCTCAGGCCAGTCCTCACTACTTTCTCCTGGCCACAAAAAACAAAACAAAACAAAAAAACCCTGCTAGACCCTTTTTTGTCATTACCCTCAATAGCCCCCTCATCCCTTGACTTGCAGGATCCCATCCTGTTCTCTGGAAGCCTGAGGATGAATCTAGATCCTTTTAACAACCACTCAGATGAGGAGATTTGGAAGGCCCTGGAGCTGGCTCACCTCAAATCCTTTGTGGCTGGCCTGCAACTTGGATTGTCCCACAAAGTGACAGAGGCTGGTGACAACCTTAGGTAATGTTTCATAACCCACAGGCACTGGGAGGAAGTGAAGGGGATCCACTCCTTTGTTCCTTGGGCTAGGTAGTCCGTGGTGTCATAGGATTGCTCCAGTCCCAGTGGTAGGTAGGGCGTGGAACGTTAGCAGATGAAGCTCAGAACTGAAGGGAGGCCCAGCAGCTCTGGTTTCTCTTGGAAACTTGCTACAAATGCACACTCTGACTCAACCCTACTTACTAATCACAATCTACATTTTAGCAAGATTCCAAGGGATTTGTGTGTACATTACAGCTTAAGAAGCACTGCCTAAGAGTATTGATTCCTAACTACGCTACACACTAGAATCACCTGGGAACATTTTTTTTTGAAATTCCAATGCCCAGGCTGCACCCCAGACCAGTTGAGTCAGGGCCTAGGTGACTTTGGTGTGTAGCCCCAGAGAATACTTGTAAGCTTTGGTATAGAATGGCACCAAGTTTGTTAACCATCAGCAACAGATCTAGGAACTAGCAGGACTTAAGTAGATTTTTAGGCCTATGGAAAAGAGTATTCAGTCCACAAATATGCATTGATCGTGTACAAAGTAATGTCATATAGTGGATATGCAGACATGTGGGCCGTGTGGGTCCCTCTGGCAAGATGTGACACGGGCCTTGACACGTCTGGTTTGTGAGAACAAAAATCCTCCCATCCTTCTCTATCCTTGCTGGGAGACACCTATCCGGCATTATCAGGGCCTTGATTTCAGACCAGGGTTGAGGGTTGAAACTTAACATTTCTCTGGTGCGTGATGGGAGATCGATCATTTGGAAGGAGAGATAGCAGCTGAACACCAGACTGGGGCCTCGGTAACAGCCTATTACTGTGAAGCCCGACTGAGCCAGGCAGGAGTTTGGTACAACTGAAGTACAGTTTTACAGTGTCTCTGTTCCTACATTACAGAGAAAAACTGGAAGTTCATCTTGGGTGACTTCTCATCTCCTGCAGAAATTTTCTTACAGAGAATTACAGAACTCTAGTCTAGCCGCCCTCTGTTTAATACGTTCCCTAATGGCCACAGCAGGAAAGAGCAATTAGCGAATTCCTGAATATTTCCTCCACATCATTTCCCAAAGCTTCTTTATGTAAGTAAGAGGTCCAGCCTTCATTACTGGCTTTTAGCAAATTAAAGCGATTTGCATTTTACTAGCATATTCGAATTCCACATACATTGCATCTCACACCAAGACATCACGTTCATTAGAGAGCTATGTCTCTAATCAAGGCAGAAGGCCTTGAACAAATAATTAGCCTTGAGACTAGAATTACACATTAAAATAATGAATGGGTTTGCTAAGGCCACTAAGAAACGCCATTGGGGCATTCTGATGCAGTGTCACCCGATATTCACAGTGCCAGGTCAAATATTGCTGCACTGAACTTGGTGGCATCCCGAGTTATTTTGGAATTACTGTTGAGGTGCTGGGCTATTACTGTAGTGATGCAAAGAACTATTCCTGGGCTAGGGTTTTCCAAACTCATCAAACATGGAGATTGCCTGGGGTGCTTATTAAAAATACATGTTTCTAGGCTCCTCCCCATTCTGCTTGGGAAGAGTGGGACCCAGAAATATGAATTTTAAAATTAAGTACCTGTGGTAGGTCTTCGAATGGAGAAAGTTAGGAAAACATGGTGTTCACCTCTTCTGTTAGGTGTTCATCCTGGAGGAATCTAGGAGTAGGGGTTCTGAAAGCCTGATCCGGAACATGAAAAGTGCACGTGTATGTGCACGCACGCCCATCCCACGTTTTGCCTTGGTCCTGAGGAGCTAATGCTTGGTTTGTTCCATTGGCTACAGCATAGGGCAGAGGCAGCTGCTGTGCCTGGCCAGGGCTCTGCTTCAGAAATCCAAGATTCTGATCATGGATGAGGCCACTGCTGCGGTGGATATAGAGACCGATCACCTTATCCAGACGACCATCCAAAAGGAGTTCTCCCACTGCACGACTATCACCATTGCTCATAGGCTCCACACCATCATGGACAGTGACAAGTGAGTGTGAGTGACAGAGCTGGACAGACACAACTGAGCCTTGAAAAAACTAAGCACATTAGCCGTAAGATATCTTCCAGCCAAAGATTCCGAGAGTTCAAGTAATGGGTCCAAAATTCTACATCACGCTAATAAAAGCCAACAGGGTGTTAAGGGAACAGTCCTGAGGGTATAATAGGCAATAGTAAATTAACTGAGTGTGGGAGGTGGAGGCCCAAGCCACGAGAGGCAGATATTAACCACAGATTTTCTCAATTCAACTGGGTCTCAGCAGCTGCCTCCATACAATAACTAGAAGTTTTCTGCTTCTTCCAACTCTGACATCTTACATTTAAAATGGGGGTAATGTCCATAATCTTGGGACCTGCTTGGAGAATAGTCTCCCTCCAACAATGTATATCTTAAAAAAAACAAACAAAAACAAAAAAACAAAAACTTATGTAAATGGACTTATACTGTATATATTCTTCCACTTGATTCTTCGGCATTATCTCTGGAATCCACCCAGACTAACACAGCTATAGTTCACTCATTCTCACTGCTTTATCACCTTTTATGAATGAATATACCACAACTTAGTACTAGTTGTTCTTATAAATGCCAAGATTTGAGATGCTGCTAAGACCTTTCTTTCTCCTTTGTTTCAGGATAATGGTCCTAGACAACGGGAAGATTGTAGAGTATGGCACCCCTAACGAACTGCTGAAAAATTCTGGCCCCTTTTGTTTGATGGCCAAAGAAGCTGGCATTGAAAATGTGAATAGCGCATCACTCTGACAGTAGGTGCCATGGGCTGCAGAAGGATTATTCCTTATTTTTTATGAAAGCTATCACACAGAAGTATGTGAAATGTACCTTTTAAAGAAGGGTATTACCAGCTCCAGCAGAACCCCCGTTTTGTGAACCCACTTTGATTATACCTCCTTCCTACTTCCTTTCCCAGAGATAACTACTATCCTGAATTTTGTGATAATTATATCCTCCTGCCTTTCGTTTTAGTTTTACTACCTGGTATGTATCCTTAAACAAGGTGTACTTTTTAATTTATGTAAATGGCCTCACTCATACTTGACGTATTCTTCTATTGCTTTCATTCAGTTATGCATGTTGATGCACATAGTGAGGCTGGTTCTTTCTCACCGTTCTGTAGTGTGGCAGTGTATAAATGACACAGTGTATCCATTTTTAAAAATTTTTAAAAATGTTTTTATTTAAAAAAATTATTTTAATGTTTCATTAATTTTGAGAGAGAAACAGTACGAGCAGGGGAGGGGCAGAGAGAGAGACATACAGAGCCCGATGTGGGCATTGAGCCCACAGATCATGACCTGTCGCAAAGTTGGACGCCTAACTGACTGAGCCACCCACGTGCCCCAACAGTGTATCCGTTTTAATGTTGGTCAGTAGGGTTTTTTCTATGGTTCCCTCCGCCTCCCGTTATGAACAATACTGCTGGGAACATTCTGGTATATTACTCCTGAGATACGTGTGTAAGAGTTTCTTTAGGATATAATGTAGGTATGGGGAGTATGCACATGTTTACATGCATACACTAGGTGATGCCAATTGAAAACCCTTTTTGTCAAACATTAATCTCTCTCTGGTTACTAGTAAGGTTTCAGTATGAGGTTTCTGCTGGCTCTTATTCATGATGCTTCATTTCCTTGTATGCCTTGTGAATTTTGACTGTAAGCTGGTCATTTTATCTGTGGATATTCTTGGAGGGCTGAGTGGAATCTGAGCTCTCCTAAACAAAACTGGGAAAGCTTCTGCCTGTCACTTGGGGGCATTACCCAGAACCAGTTTGAATTCAATTCTCCACTAGGGGCTTCAAACCATACAGTTGGTGTGACTTCAGACTGCAATTCTGCACAAGGACCAACGTGTGGTTTACCAATTCTGCAGGGAGAGTCCTCCCCTTGACCTAGTGTCAGGCTAGAGACCGACACGTTGCCTTGTTGACTCCTTCTGCATGATGGGGTTTATTCCTCATTTACTTGTACACTGTTGGGTCCAGGTTTATCAGAGGGCCTCCTGTCCTGGGCTTTGGCATCTTGTATTACCAACAAAGGTCAAAGTCCTCTGGTTTCAGAAGTCACCCCAAGCTCTGACCCTTCCTTATCTTCCGGATTTTTTTGTGTCACATTATCCTGGGGTCAGTACGTTCTTGACTTCCATTTAGTGATGAAATTATATAAAATATCTTCATTTGTTCATTTTAGCTGTTGAGTGAGATGCTCAGAGACTGGAAGTGCCTGCAGGAAGAGAATAGTAGCTACAAGTCGGGATGCGGAAGGGATTTTTCCTATTTGCTCTGTTCCCATCAGCAGCACCCCTAGCAATGGCGTCTGCAGCGGCAGGCCATACGGGTGGCAGCACCGACTGCACTTTGTCTAGTACTCCCAGAACCGGTGTCCTCAATGCTCCTGGGAGACACGAGCAGCTCACCCTCCCAGAAGTCTGGGTTTCAGCTCTGTGGGGCACCTCCTCTGTTTTGTTCGAAATCTGTCCCGGCGATGGGGATGGCAGTTGTGGCAGGCACAGCTATTCTCCAGAGGTAGCAGTGGAGGGGTCCCAGCACCAGGGTCCAGTGAGGTTGAGCATCATTCCTGGCGTCAAAGACTCCAATCTGGCTTTCTTCGTCTCTCGGAGAGTCAGTGAGCTACCTGCTGACATGTGAAAACTCCCTTTCTGCTTAGGTTTACCAGAGTTAGGGGCTGTGGTTTGCAACTAAAAATACTCTCCAGCTAATTTATGGTCACTGTGTTTATCACTTTGTCAGATAATTTTCTGTTTGGGTCTCCGTAGTTGTGAGCCTCTTGAAAACAGTAACAATTTTTTTGTGTATCTCCAGGAGCTAGAATAGAGCAAGTGAACACACATTTTTTTCCAATGTTCGAAATTATATAAACACAATGGGAAAGATGTGTGCTAACAATGCAGGAGCAGGGAAAGAAAAGTAACTCCACATGATACATTGGCACAAACAGACTAAGTGTACCAATCAAACCTCAATTTTTTGCAGGCTAGTTTTGTACAAAATGCCTTTTGAAATACTCCCTGAAGAAATTTGTTCCATTTAGGTCATAGGACAAGAACACATTCAATCACAAATGCACACTGATCATGACTTTGCTAATTTTTAAGTAAACAATATTGTATAAACATTGACAGTAAGCAGAGAACTTATTTAGCTATAAGTGTGGAGTCTTCCACGTAGACTCTAAACTGTTTTTTAAAAGGCTTTATGTTGGGGCACCTGGGTGGCTCAGTCAGTTGGGCATTCAACTTCAGCTCTGGTCATAATCTTGCAGTTTGTGAGTTCAAGCCCTGCATCAGGCTCTGTGCTGACAGCTCAGAGCCTGGAGCCTGCTTCAGATGGTCTCTCCCTCTCTCTCAAAAACAAACAAAAAACATGAAAAAAAAAAAAAAAAAAGGAAGCATTTATCATGCAAATGGATATGAAAAGAAAGCTGAGTTAGCAATACTTACATCGGACAAAATAGATTTTAAGATAACCATAAAGGGAACAATCTAAGAGGATATAACAATTATAAATATTTATGCATCCAATATGGACATGGGAGCAAATACATAAAGCAGTAAATAATAAAGTAATTGATAGTAGTACAATAATAGGGGACTTCAACATCCCACTTAAGTCAATGGACAGATCACTCCAACAAAAAATCAACAAGGAAACTGGACCAGATGGATTTAACAAGATATATTCAGAGCATTCCATCTTAAAACAGAACACACATTCTTCTCAAAGTGCACATGGAACATTCTCCAGAATAGGTCACATATTAGGCCACAAAACAAGTCTCAACAAATTCAGAAAGTTCAAAGTCATACCAGGCATCTTTTCTGACCACAACACTATGAAACTGGAAATCAACCACAAGAAAAAATCTGGAAGAAGCACAAATACATGGAAGTTAAATAACATGATACTAAACAATGAATGGGTCAAGCAAGAAATCCAAGAGGAAATTAAAAAAATACATGGAGACAAATGAAAATAAAACCATGGTCCAAGATCTTTGGGATGCAGCAAAAACTGTTCGAAAAAGGAGGTTTCTAGCAATACAAGCCTACTTTAAGAAGAAAAATCTCAAACAACCTAGCCTAACACCTGCAGGAACTAGAAAAAGAACAAACAAAACTCCAAGAGAAGAAAGGAAGGAATAATGATCAGAGCAGAAAAAAATGATATAGAACCAAACAACAAACCATACAATAGAACAGATCAATGAAATCAGGAGCTGGTTCTTTGAAAAGATCAATAAGATTTTGATAAAAAAAAAAAAAAGGACTCAAACAAAATCAGACATGAAAGAGGAGAAATAACCGATACCACAGAAATACAAAGGATTCCAAGAGAACATTATGAAAAATTGTATGCCAGCAAACTGAACAGCCTAGAAGAACTGGATAAATTCCTAGGAACGTATGACCTCCCAAAATTGACTAAGAGAAAATATGAACAAACTGATTACTCATTCAGTTTCATTGCTGGTAATCAAAAAACTCCCAACAAACAAAAGTGCAGGACCAGATGGCTTCACGAGTGAATTCTACCAAACATTTAAAGAACAGTTAATATCTATTCTTCTCAAACTATTCCAAAAAACAGGAGAGTAAGGAAAGCTTCTAAATTCATTCTATGAGGACAGCATTACCTTGATACCAAAATCACATAAAGACATGATAATAAAAAATATGGGGGGGCGCCTGGGTGGCTCAGTCGGTTGAGCATCTGACTTCGGCTCAGGTCATGATCTCACAGCCTGTGAGTTCGAGCCCCGCGACGGGCTCTGTGCTGACAGCTCAGAGCCTGGAGCCTGCTTCTGCTTCTGTGTCTCCCTCTCTCTCTGCCCCTAACCCACTTGCATTCTGTCTCTGTCAAAAAAAATAAACATTAAAAAAAAAAATACGGGCCAAAACCTCTAATGAATGTAGATGCAAAAATTCTCAACAGAATATTAGTAAACTAAATCCAGCAATACATTCCAAAAATCATTCACTACAATCATATGAGATTTATTCCTGAGATGCAAGAGGGATTCAACATTCGCAAATCAATCAATGCAATCCATCACATCAACAAAAGGATAAAAACCATAGGATCATTTCAATAGATGGAGAAAAAACATTTGACAAGGTAAAACATCCATTCATGATAAAAAAAAAAAAAAAAACCTTCAACGAAGTAAGGTTAGAGGGAACATACCTCAACATAAAGGTCATATATGGAAATCCCACAGCAGGGTGGTTTGTTCGGTCGAGTGGCCAATTCCCGATTTTGGCTCAGATCATGATCTTATTGGTTGTGAGATCAAGTCCCTCGTTGGTCTCCGCACTGGGCATGGAACCTGCTTAAGATTCTCTCCCCCTGTCCCTCTGCCCCTCCCCTGCTCATGCTCTCTCTTTGAATGAATGAATGAATGAATGAAAAACCTACAGCGAACATCATACTCAATGGGGGGAAACTGAGAGCTTTTCCCTTAAGGTCAGGAAGAAGATAAGGATGTCCACTCTTACCACTTTTATTCAACATAGTACTGGAAATCCTAGCCCCAACAATCAGACAAGAAAAAGGAATAAAAGGTATCCAAATTGGTAAGGAAGAAGGAATACTTTCACTACTTGTAGATGACATGATATTATATATAGAAAATCCTATAAAGACTTCACAAAAACACTACTAGAACTGATAAATGAATTCAGGAAGGTTAAAGGATACAAAAATCAATATACAGAAATCTATTGCATTTCTTTTTAATTTTGTTTATTTTTGAGAGAGAGAGAGAGAGAGAGAGAGACAGAGTATGAGTAGGGAAGGGACAGAGAGAGAAGGAGACACAGAATCCGAAGCAGACTCCAGGCTCTGAGCTGTCAGCACAAAGCCGGATGTGGGGCTCGAACTCATGAACTGTGAGATTATGACCTGAACTGAAGTCGGATGCTTAACCGACTGAGCCAACCAGGCGCCCCTTTATTGCATTTCTATACGCTAATAATGAAGTCACAGAAAAGAGAAATTAAAACAATCCTATTTATAATTGCACCAAAAATAAAATACCTAGGAATCAACTTAACCAAGGATGTAAAAGACCTGTATGCTGTACACTATAAAACACTGATGAAATAAACTAAAGATGACACAAACAAATGGAAAAAGATTCCATGCTCATGGACTGGAAGAAGAAATACTGTTAAAAATTTCCATGCTACGAAAAGCAATCTATAGATTTAATACAATCCCTATCAAAATACCAATAGCATTTTTCACAGAGTTGGAACAATTAATCCTAAAATTTGTGTAGAATCACAAAAGACCCTAAATAGTCAAAGCAATCTTGAAAAAGAACAAAACTGGAGGTATCATAAGCCCAGATTTCAAGATCTGCTACAAAACTGTAGTGACCCAAATGGTATGGTACTGGCACAAAAATAGACACACAGATCAATGGAACAGAATAGACAGCCCAGAAATAAACCCATGATTATAAGCTCAATTAATCTTCAACAAAGGAGGAAAGAATAAACAATGGGAAAAAGTCTGTTCAACAAATGGTGTTAGGAAAACTGAACCACTCACTTACACCATATACAAAATTAATTTAAAATGGATTAAAGACCTAAATGTGAGACCTGAAACCGTAACAACCCTAGAAGAGAACATAGGAAGTAATTTCTCTGACACTTGCTATAGCACAATTTTTCTAGATGTGTCTCCTGAGGCAAGAGAGAAAAAGACTGTAAACTATTGCTACTACACCAAAATAAAAAGCTTCTGCATTGCAAAAAATCAACAAAATTAAAGACAACCTACTGAATGGGAGAAGATATTTGCATATAATAGTGGGTTAGTATCCAAAATATATAAAGAACTTCTACAACTCAATATCAAGAAAACCCAATAATCCAATTAAGAATGGGCAGAAGACATGAATAGACATTTCTCCAAAGAAGACATACATATGGTGAACAGATACATGAAAAGATGCTCAGTATCAATCATCGGGGAAATGCAAATCAAAACCACAAGATCCACCTAACACCTGTTAGAATGGCTAAAATCAAAAACACAAGAAACAATAAACTGGTGCACCCACTGTGGAAAACAGTATGGAGGTTTCTCAAAAAATTAAAATTATTATCACATGATCCAGTAATTCCACTACTGGGTATTACTCAAAAAAATACAAAAACACTAATTCAAAGTGACATATGCACCCCTATATTTATTGTCACATTATTTACAATAGCCAAATTACAGAAGCAGCACAAGTGTCCATCGACTGATGAAGATGTGATACACACACACACACACACACACACACACACTAGAATATACTCAGCCATAAAAAAGAATGAAATCTTACCATTTGCAATATGGATGGACAGATATAAAGCTAAGTGAAATAAGTCAGTCAGAGATAGATAAATACCGTATGATTTCACTCATACATGGTATTTAAGAAACAAATGAACAAAGCAAAAAAGATACAAAACAAGAAACAGACCCTGAACTATAGAGAATAAACTGATGGTTACCAAAGGGGAAGGGGGTGGGGGGATGGGTGAAATAGGTGAAGGAGATTAAAGAGTACACTTATCATGATGAGCACTGAGTAATGTACAGAATTATTGAATCACTATAATGTACACTTGAAATTATTATAATACTTAAACTATACTGGAATAAAAAAGGGCTTTATGATATTTAAAGATATTAAAGTAAAAGATCGTAAAAATGCATGAAAGAATTGGCTGCAAGAAGCATTCCATTTCCATAGCATTCCTTTTTACTTCATAGGCAGGAAATAGATTATGCTATACAATTTAACTATGCAATGTAAAAATCAACTAGTTAGGGAAGAAGTAGAAAAAAGAAAAAAAGGGGTGTGTGTAAGGCAGAATTCCTTTTAAGTAAAATGAACAGAAAAAGTTTCTGGAAGAAAAGAAAAATTACTTAGGACTAGTTTTGTTCTTACTGAACCTAAACAATGAACTAATGTAAGAGCTCCTTTCTTCAACTCTAACAATCAAGGCCTTGGTCGCCATATTGGTTAGTCACCTTGGTCCTCACTGTGACAGCCTCTGGCTATTCTTCCTGATAACCACTGTCATGGATTTCAGGTCCACCTACCCTCTCCTTGGCTTCCACTATGAATGATTGGTTCTGCTGGAGCAACGGTCTTTGGGACGTTTGCTGCATAAGCCCACAGCCACTCACTCTTCTCTAGGAAACAACTTTGTTGGAATCCATCTATAGAGATTGTCGAGTTATCCACTGGTTGTACCTCTAGACACAGATTTCTTTCCCAACACCTGGTGCTAACACCCTTCCCTGCTGGCTCTTTTGTTGTTTGCATCTATATGCAGGAAAATCGTGATGTTAAGGTTTAACATTCTGGTATCACAGAGACGCCTCCTAGCCTCATAGATATCTGCCTGGCTGATACTGTATTTCCAGTCTATAAACCAATTACACTTTTGCTAGCTTTTCATTTTCCTCATCAAAAGGTCTAATTTTCCTGCATACTTACCTTCAATGTTAATGGTTGACCCAAATCCTTTTGTTGAAGCCAGATTGAAAGTAGGGGTATGGCTCAAGGGCCAAATCTGGCTGTTTCTGTAAATGAAGATTTATCAGAACCACATGCTCACTTGTTTTTGTATTATCTATGCCTACTCTTGGGTTACAGTGGCAGAGTTGAGGAGTTGTGACAGACTGTATGGCCTACAAAGCCTAGAATATTCACTGTCTGGCCTTGTACAGAAAAGGTTTGCTGACCCCTATTGCAGAATCACCAGGGTAGCCTGAATTGGATCATGCTTCCGTTCGCAAAAAGAGAATTTGCCTCAAAAATGGCATGTGATTTCATAACTGCAGTAGACAGAAATAACGGTCCCTAAAGATGTGCACATCCTAATCCTCAAAACCCATGAGGATTTATTTACCTTACATATCAAAAGGGACTTTGCAGATGGGATTAAGGATATTGAGATGACCTTATCCAGATGGGCCCAATGTAAAAAGGATCCCCAGAAGAGAGGCAGGAGGACCACCGAATGAAGATGGGGTGAGGGCAGAGACATTGGAAGACGCTATGCTGCTGGCTTTAATGATGGAGAAAGGGAACATAAGCCAATGCAGGCAGCTTCTAGAAGCTGGAAAAGGCAGGGAAACAGATTCTCCCTTGGAACCTCCAGAAGGAACTGGCCCTACCGACACTGTCTAGCTGAGTGAGTGAGACTGATTTTACACTTCTCACCTCCGGAATTATAAGAAATTTGTGTTGTTTTAGGCCACAAACTGTGGTAATTTGTTATAGCAGCAATAGGAAACCAATACAATACGGTAAGTCCAAGTAGCTCTGATGAAATTGCCAATATTCTCCAACTGAAGTTGGCTTAATGACAATTCATTGATCTTCAGTGAATCCCGTTTGAGTTTGCAGACGACTACACCATCTTTTCAGCCCTGCTAAAAACGGGTTTCAGTGCTCATACCTGTCCCTCTTCTGGCAAACTGCCAGCATCTTATTCAGCATCATCATTTTTGGAGGTAATCTTTTTTTTTTTTTTTAATTTTTTTTTTCAACTTTTTTATTTATTTTTGGGACAGAGAGAGACAGAGCATGAACAGGGGAGGGGCAGAGAGAGAGGGAGACACAGAATCGGAAACAGGCTCCAGGCTCCGAGCCATCAGCCCAGAGCCTGACGCGGGGCTCGAACTCACGGACCGCGAGATCGTGACCTGGCTGAAGTCGGACGCTTAACCGACTGCGCCACCCAGGCGCCCCAAGAGGAGGTAATCTTTTCTTGACCTCAGCGGAGAGGTTGTGGGAAGGTCCTTTGTTAAAGTGAGTCATGGTGGCTCCATAAGAGGCGGCTGTGACACATCAGCAGTCTCTCTCAGCTTCCCTGATCCTGGACCTGAGGAGTGGCTATGGGAAAGGTTTGGAGCTTGACTCCTCTTGGGTGTCTCAGGGGACAACTAGCATGGTGGTACGCGGGCAGTGACTTGTGACATGGTTGAGGCCTGCAGACCTCCCCCCACCCACCCCCGATCTGCAGTGGAGTCCCATGCATCGGCCGGCTCCCAACGTCTCCGGAATGAACACCCTGCCGCCGCCCAGACCAGAATGCTTGCTCCCTCTCACCACACCACCAGAACTTACCTCTGGGAAAACACTACACTGGCTCCCTTTTCTTGGAGGGTCACCCCTGAGTGGGGTGAGGGAATAGCTTGCAAGGTCTGCAATATGTTGTTGAACACTCCCTTCTTGATACATGCAAAATACTAATATCGATCTTCAGTAATACTCACATGGGAAGTTTCAGTGGGCTGAGTGAGATACAGCAAGGGTTCTTCTGTACCTAAGAAAGACATAAGAGTAAAATCTTCATCAATACAACATATTAATATATAGAAAAGTTTAAAATCCTGACCTGTACGGTGATTTAGAATGATGTGTATACATCTTGAAGTTTCTTGGTCCTCGGGCTCTAAGGTTCTGCAAGTGAAGCATCTGTGTCCTTCTAGGGCCTGTTTGTATTCCTGACCCTGAAACAAAACCCACATAAACAGAGTCCCAGCTGCACAACTAATTAAAACAGAGTGACACAAAATTCAATCCTTATTAGAACCACGTACTATTCCTAGAGCTCAGTGCACAAAAATTTACACACGTCATCTTATTTGGTTCCCACAATAATTTTGAGAGGAAGGCCAGAAATCGAGACTTTATAGATGGCAATTCCCACCGCTTCTCCATTCTCCTAGGACTTTTGGATGAAAGCACAACTGAAGAGCTACTTCCAGACAGGAAAGGGAGAAAATTCATGAGAGGAAGCAAGTAGGCAAACCGGATTGAGAGATTTTCCTCAATGACATTTCCTTCTGTTGTGTCTGAAACATCTGACACCCTTTCCTTCCGTGGTTTCTGTAACTCTTACTTTTCTGACAGCAGAAAAGCCCATTTACAAAAATTGCCTTGACGGATGGTTCTCAAACTTGGATGTGTGCACAAATCACGTGGGGCCTGCATTTCCAGCAGCTCCCAGGTTAGTGACAGTGATGCCACTGGGCTGACAGCCACACTTGCAGAAGCAAGACAAGCAGACATCTAGTGTTTAAAACAAAAGACACATTTTCAGAAACCCGTCCCCATCCCAATGACCTCCTCTTTGCCAGTGATTCCATCATTTCTTTAATTTCATATTCTTTATAGGATGCTTTTTTCCCACTCTCAAGCATTCTTATATCCGAAGCAGTTAACTTTTTTTCCTATTAGATTTTCTTGCCTTTGATCTGTAGTCCCTCCCAATCATCTTGTAACATTTAGCTTTCCTAAAACAGGCAATCTATTTAAGAACTTCCAAGAGTTTCTTATTACCAGACTCATCAAATCTAAATTCCTTGACTTGGACCTCAAGGCTCTCCGATTTATCACTATGTATCAGGCAGTGTTCTAGCACTCTCCATGTTCCAACTCATTCAATCCTTACAACAACCCATGAGGTGGTTAGTGTTACCATCTACTTTAGAGGTGGGAGCTGAAGCATGGGTTGGGTAAGTTGCCAAGGTCACACAGCTCTTAAGTGTCTCAAGCCAGACAGTCTGGCTCCAGAACAAGGTGTAAAAACTCAGCTAGAGAACTCAAGTTTAAATTTAGGATTCATCAAAAACTTGATGTGTGACTTGGGGAAGTCACAATGTCATTAGATCTCATTTTCCTAGTTCATAAAATAAGAGTTGGCCTAGTTGATCTGTAAGTTTCTGTACCACAGAGTCTACCTATTCATGTAGGTATTCATGAATACCTATTCATCATGTTTTCTATCCCTTAACAATATCAGACAATCGGGGCTCCTGGGTGGCTCAGTTGGTTAAGCGTCCGACTTCGGCTCAGGTCATTATCTCACGGCTCATGAGTTCGAGGCCCGCGTCGGGCTCTGTGCTGACAGCTCAGAGCCTGGAGCCTGTTTCAGATTCTGTGTCTCCCTCTCTCTCTCTGACCCTCCCCCGTTCATGCTCTGTCTCTGTCTCAAAAGTAAATAAACGTTAAAAAAAAACAAACAATATCCGACAATTGCTTCACAGTCACCCACACATCATCCTCCGCCTCCCGTCCCCAGCCCCGTCCGGCTGCTACTCCAAGCCTTGTTACTTAACCGCTAGTGCACCGGCTTCCACTTCTGTAATATCAGGAAAACACTTACCTCGTAGGGCTTCCAGTTTAGAGACTTCAGCTCTTCCATTCTGCTAGGATAAACACGCTTAAAACAAACAGGCAATTGCCTGCAGCATGGGGGTCTTGAGGGTACAGTCATTCTGTTCAAATTATATTTGACAAAATGGGTTTTTGACTTGGATTTCTTCAGTTAGCCTCCCATTTTCCAGAATCTGGACATCATTTTGAATTGTCACAGAGGTACCCTCAGAAATCTGATTAGGCTCAAG